>NC_089431.1:0-1200000 GCF_026210795.1 Rhizophagus irregularis | reverse complement strand
TAGACTTATTATGTAATAATGCACCTTTATCGTCAATTAATAATATACAGTAAATAGATCGTCAGAAGCCGAGTAACTATTAATTAATAATTTATCAATAATTACTATTATTTGAGCAATTTATTCTTCAATAATTCTTTACTACTTAATAAATGGCACAATTGCCAAGACCATCAGGTTTCGGACAGCATAGATTCGAGCAAATTTGACAAATTTGGAATCAAATTTATTAACAATTAAATACTATTTGCTATTTCAGTTATTAACCTTTAATAATAACGAATAATATCAAGAATCTAGATGATGCAATGTTTAATCCGAATGTTACTAACTTTGGTCCTTTTTGTGTATATGTCAATTTATTTAGGCGAAAATCGAACAATGTATTGGAATAGTAAGGAGGTGATCTAAGGCCAAGGAAATAATCTGAGTTTGTGGTCGTGTATTTGGAAATGTTTGTGACGGTCGTAAAAAAAATGTATGTACCAGATTTCAAAGATCTTCCGATATGTTCACCACTCGAGATTTTACTAAAAAAAATTTTTTTTTTTTTACCATTTCTGTTATAGTTATATATTTTCTTTCAAACTGTAGTAAGAACTTAACTTTTTAGTTGCACTCGACAATTTTGTTAACGTTGCAATCAATATTTTAATGCAAATTTCAAAGATGAAGCATTAAATATTTATTAGATTAATGTTTATATTCAATTTATTGATAGTTAGATTTTTTCTTACAATAAAAATACATTTCTTAAATATTTTTAATTTTTTTTATCTTTGGCTTGTGAATTCTATTATCTATTTACATTTAGGATAATTGTTGAAATAACCGCCAAGTTAGAATACCGGAACTTAACATCCCGCTCATTAGTTAAGACGTAAATCTTTATAAAAAAGGAAAAAAATACATCATAAAATAATAAATATTTTTTAAGTATAAGGGTAAGGAAACGATAATCCGAAATTAGGGCAATCCATCTCAAAATTGGGTTGGGAGAAAATATTGATTTTTACCTGCTAATAAAAACTAATATAAATATTTGCATATCATTAAAGATCATGTGAATTTGGTACGTAACATAAAATGATTCTCACATGTAATTGCCCCAATCCAAATGGATCGGGAATATTCTATCGTGTGATTCGATCATCAATTTTGGTTCCGAAAAAGGAATGAAAATTTCTTATATAAATATAAATAAAGTTTACGTTTTTTTAAACCGCATGTTTTTTTTCTTGATATAATAATGTCTCAGGAACGTAAAGTTATTATCTTAACAGGAGCCAACTCCGGATTAGGGTAAATAAAATGCCTATTTTTTCTTTATTAAATCGTTAACTACATTCTAACGATAATTCTTGAATAAAAAAAAAGTTTCGAGGCATTAAAACAATTAATACAACATTCGACACCATATCATCTAATTCTTGCCGTACGTAATGTTACAGAAACAGAAAAAGCCATTTCAGCTTTAACAATCCCGTCACAACATAGTATTGAAATATCAAAACTTGACTTATCATCATTTACTTCAGTTAAATCATTCGCACAAGGATTACTTACGAGAGATCCAATTCTACCTTTAAATATATTAATATTAAATGCTGCAACAGTTAAATCAAAATTAAGTACAACCGAAGATAATTTAGAGACGACATTTCAAACTAATCATTTATCATATTTTCTTTTAATAAATTTATTATTAGATAGAATTAAATGGAGTTCCGAACAACAAAATAAATTGGAATCATTTAATTCTAGAATTATTTTTGTTAATAGTTCTTTACATAAACCGGGTGAAGGTCATAACAAAATAGGACCAAAATTAGAGATAGAAAATTTAGATGGTAGTAAAGGGTATGATAGTATGTTATTTTATAAAAATACTAAATTAGCTCAAATGTTATTTTTTTACCAATTAAATAAGTTATTAGAGGAAGAAAAGGATGAAAAGAAAAAAATTTCAATATTTGCTATTGAACCTGGATTCGTGCCTCAAACTGAGTTGGCAAGAGAAAGTCCTTCATATGTTAAACTTCTTATGAAATACATTCTTCCTTTTGCCTCTTTTACCAGAACGCCCGAACAGGTAACGTATTTTCTTTTTAGGAAAGAGAACGAGAAATTAAATTTAATTATTTAACTTTTATTTGAAAAAATTTAAAAAATAGGGAGGGGCAGTGATTGTTTATGCAGCAACATCGCCAGAACTTGAAAGTAAGAGCGCTTTATACATTAATAAATTTTGCCAAATTGATAAATCAAGTGATGATAGTTATAAAGAAGATTTACAAAAATTATGGTGGAATATTAGTTGCGATTTAACTGGTTTTGAAGAAAAAAAATTACCGTGAGCTATTGATCGATCTTAAAAGTTAAATTTTTATATTATTAAATGTTTTTTTATTATTATTTATTAAATATATATATGTATATATTATATACTTATTACTAAATTTCTAAATGAATTGTATCTAACAAAACAGTTTCTAGTAAAAATTATATTATAAAATTCTAAATGCATAATACAATAAAATAATTGCTTAATAAATCTATACTTTTCTCTTCAATGAAATGAGCCAAAGTTCATTTTTAATTTTCTCGTGTTTTCTTACAAAATTTTAACATCGCATTGTCAGACCGAAAATATTGATAACACGGTGAATTTACATGAATGTTATAACGCTTTTCTTTTATTTCGGTCCCGTCACTGATAACTAAATTACGTATATTTAAAAAAAAAAAATTAGATATAGACATTTATAAATAAATACAGTATACAAATTATGTTATATTATGTATATTTTATTCTTACCCGGAATTCCCGTTGAAATTGTTATCAAACAAATTATTAAATAAAGTAGAATTATTGTCGATTTCATGATTATTATTTTATTTAAGTATTTTTGTTATTTTATTTTTGAAAAAAAAATTTTTACCACAAAACTTTCAAAGTTTTTTGATTTATGGTGCGATGGTACGTTAAATCGGCGGCAATTTATACAAAAAAAAATTTCTCAAACTTGAAATTTATCTGTTTACCTCTTTTAGAATTCTTTTTAAAACTTGTTTAGAATTTTGCTACATAAACAGTAATAACGGTTGTTACAGGTAACATGCATTCTTATTTGCTTTTTATATGCAATAAAGTATATTGTATCACCAGTGACGATCCCATATTTTTATCAAACAAACTAGAAGTCCATGCAATAAAATTTAATAATAGAATATATTTATTAAAATGGTTGCAAACATATTTATATTTAACCGTTGACAAAAATATCAGTCAAATAATTATATATGGCATAATAGTAAAATTATTTGTTAGTAGCGAGAGTTTATTGTAAAATTGCGGCGTGAACGGATATCCGACAGATGATCTGCAGAAATCCGAGGATACCCGAGGATTCCGAGGATTATAATTAACTTAATACTAAATATACATTGCGGCGGATTTATGAAATTTGGCAAAAACCCCTGCAGGAGTTAAAATTGAGTTACAGAAAACATGTGATATCAATTGAAAAAATGTCAAATAATGACGCACCTTTAATGCTGGAAAAATTGGTTATAATGTATAGTGGGAAAATTGGTTAGACGCAAAATTTGGGGTACAAAAAAACTTTTTGTGACTTAAATAATAATTTGGTGGTTAAAATACTGTCAAATTTCATAAATCCGCCATGATTGATGATTTATCACGTTCTTAATCTCAGAACGTCGTCTAATGTAGAGACAAATTGTTATATATCCAAGAGATAACACATGCCTGATGTACACAATAAATGGAATTCATCCACGATATGTGAAGGAAAACTGTGTAGTTCTCCAAATAATAGATACTCCGTTAATATAAAAAAATTTTGTGATAGTACAACCCTGTTAAAATGAACCTAATTACCACGATACAATATTATCATTGCATACGGTAACGATTATGCTAATATGATCTCATTTTCATTAATATATTTTTTATTAGACGTATCATGATAAGGTGATTCATCAAAAGGGAAATAGCCCGGAACAGGTGTGAAGGTCCCTAACCAGTAAATTTTATAACGCTTGACTGCGGAGTTCCTGTCTCATAAAAGAAAATACGTGATTTTTTTAAAAAAATTTCAAACAAGTCAATCTACTTATAAAACTATTAAATAAATAACTAAATAAATTTATAATATATCTAATAATGTTATACTAATAAAAAGATACAAACATAATTAACATAATTATAGTAACCGTTTGAATACCTGAAAACCCAGTCGTCTAAAAAAAAAATGAACAGTTAGTAAAAGTTAATAAAAAAAAAATATTTTTTTTCTACTTGCTGGAATTCACGTTCAATTACCCGAAAAAAAGGATGTCTAAAAAAAAGGAAATAAAATGAAACATTCATTAAAATAAAAAAATTTAAAAACAGTTTGAACTTACCGAAATGCCACGTGCCAGAGAAATATGAAAAAGAAAAGTCTAAAAAAAATGAAATATTAGTATGTTTTGTTTAAAACAAAAAATGTTTTTTAAAAAAAATAACTTACCGCAAGAAAATCCGTCATGATCATGAAAATTGATGAAACATAAATCAAAAGAACCGTCTAAAAAGAAAAAATTAACAAAACGTTAGATACTGTTTGTTAAAATCGTTAAGAAATAAAGGAAAAAAACTAATAAAAATCTTATTGGCTAAAATAAATAAAAAAAATAAGCAATTAGAAACAGTTCGTTAAAAGAATAAAAAAAAAAACACTAGAAATTTTACCAGTACTGTCTAAAATGTTTCGTCACGGAATTAGTAGGATAGGAAAGAGAAGGGGCGAAAGAGGGAAGAAGGATAGAGATGAAGTTTCAGATATCAGATGGCTAATAGATTATTTTACGATATCTTGGCATTTAATGATCAGAAAACGTTCAATTATGGCCCATTAGATTCATCTCAATGAGACAAATCTAATGGTAGTTATTTCATTTCGAATTGACGGAGATATTCAATTTTAAATTTTTAAATAAAAATTTCAGTTCAGGTCATCATGTTTGGAACTCTATTTAAAGCTTTATTTTAAAGGAAAAATTGTAATTTAATTTGTTGAAAAGTATTATTCAACCATAAGGCTGTTACACCACGTTAATTTTTAGTTTAATAAAATATCATGCTTGTTTAAATCATTTCCCAAATTTTTCAGTCAGAAAGGACATTAAACTAGGAAACGGGAACCATTGTAAATCCGGAGCGAGGTATCATAATAAATATCAAGATTTTCTACTAATTAGCCTTGTACAGAGAAACTCACGTGATCGCAATTTTCTACTGATTAGCAGCATAACGCCTTGGAATTCCGGGACACGGGATCGATCATTTTTCATAGTACGTAGACATATATAGTCCTTCCGGACAACTAATTATTAGTTTGGAATAGCCTAATATACATTTTGGATATGACCATATATTAGATAAAAATAAATTATAAATTGTTTAACAATTATAAATCCGACTAGTATGTTTTTCAATTAAATAATCTTGAACATGTATAAATGTCTTTTCAAGGAGTACAGAATATTTCCAGTATAAATACATCTAACAATGAAGAACTAATATATATATTTCAAATAAGTTAATAAATTAAATGGTTCTTATTGACTCAAAATCATATCAAAAATAGTTAACATTAAATTTTGTTTAATAAATGTAATCATATTATCCTTCTTTGTAATCTAATTAGCAGAAAATGCACTTTTAAAATGAGGTGAATGTGCACATAAAATAATTTAATGTGCATGAAATTCTTAAAGAAAATTTGTTAACCACCTTGAAAATTTACATGTTATTATCAAAATCTTCATCCAAACTCTAAATAAACAAACTTTTAGAGAAATTAATTTTAAAACTTTATTCACCACACATACATTCATATTCTTAATTCTTCCAATGATGATCACCTAGATGATATTTAGTAATTTATAAAATTAATAATTCTCTAACTAATGTGCAGTATTATTTTTATAATAAAGTATATAATTATATTCCTTTAATTTTTCTTATTATTTTTATTATTTGTATTTTTTTATTATCGCCGTTTTCAAAATGGTGTACGCAGTTTATTTGTAATTGTATATTCAAATACCAATATTTGCCCGGGAAAAAAAATATTTTGGAAAAGTTAAAATTTTTGGATTGAAAACAAAAAAAAAAGATATATTTTTATTGACTTTTCTTTGCTATAGGTTTATCAAACCCTCCATGTAAACTACTCAATTTTGATAATGTTCGTTTGTTAATTTCTGTTTTTGCATTCCAAGGTGCATCTTTTACTAAAGTGTCTTGATCCATCAAATGTGTCCATTTAGTTTGCCCTACGTGACCAAAATTTTTAACTTGCATGACTTTGGGTAAAATTTCCCTGTGAGCTACTTCATCCAGTGTTGATAAAGTATAATTATGTTTAAGAATTTCATCATGTTCTTTCAAGTAAAATGAGCCCTTGTGATAATATTTTTGCAGGAATTTGTATTGACCTTTTGGCTTTTCTTTGTGCTGTTTTTTAATTCGTTCTGTCTTTTAAGTGTTGTTCTTTAGATATGTTACATCTGCATTCAATCTCTTCACATTCTATTTCTCTTGCTATTCTTTCCTCTTTATCTCTTTTAATTCTTAATAACTCACGTAATTTCCATTGTTTATATTCTACTTGCTCATCTCATCAACTTCTTGCAATTAGTGCTTCAATCCGGATGAAATCCGTCATCTGGATTGAATAACAATTTAATCCGGATGAAAACTGTTATTAAACGAAAATCTGGATAAAAAAAATTATTTCAAAAAATCCAGTCCTACCATTAAATACGCAACGTCAAGCACTATCAAACATGCCTTAAATTGTTAAATTCTGATCATTGGTTTCGGAAATATTTTAAGTTATCCGAAAACTGGCAATCCGGATGGATCTGACGAAATCCAGTTCAAACCGCAGATTTCATCCAGATTTTTGATTTAATCCGGATCAATCCGGATCAATCCATACATGGATCGAAGCACTACTTGCAATCCTTAAGTTCTTGTAATCTTTTGTGTTCAGCTTTCTCTTCTAATTTTTCCATTCTTTTTCTTTCCAACACAGTTTCTCTATGTGCTTTTGGTATAAATACAGGCTTTAATAATTTTCTTGATGTTTGCTCTTCCTTCTCAGAATCAGTTTCGCTTTCACTTTCCTCTTCTTCCTCCTCTGCTTTTGTGGTTTGAGCCTTTTCTTCTTCTTCCAGAGCCTTTAATCTTTCTTCTTCTTGACACCATATTTTGAGTGCCCAATTTCTTTTAAGTTGTTGATGCTGAATTTCAGCATCATCATCTTCTTTCTCTTCTTCATTCTCCAAATGTCTCATTTATAAATCAAATACAATAAAAAATACACCTTTTTCTTTAAATACAGCCAAAATTTTATCAAATTTTGTAAAAATTTTGAAATCAAAGCAAACTATTTATAAAATTGGAATCCTAAGCCTTTCAGCAGTGTAGTATGTACCTGAGAGGTAGTATTTACGTTGGTGAGTAAAGAAATAGGATACAGTTTCTCAGCTTTTTCTAAAAATTTAAATGAATAGAAAATAATAATAAAGCAGTTATAATATCAAGATGTAAAGAACTATATATGATATAATATATATTGCATTACAAAAAATATTATTGTAAATAATTTTTGGAAAAAAATTTCTTGAAAATTTTTTTTGAATTGAAAAAAATCATTTGGCAGGTCTTTAAATAAAAAAAAATTTGTCCTTGCTCATAATAATGAGTCAATATTGCATCACTTATTGATATTATATCTTTTCAATAATATTGCATTAATAAGTAGTAATAATGGCAAATTATGATTCTTAATTCATATAGTCATTTTTTTTTTACCAAAAAAATAAATGAATTATATAATCTTTCTGTTTTTCATTATTACTCAGTTACACCAATATTTTTTTATTAAATTAATTACATAATTATGATACTTTTTATTGTAAGATAACACTAATAGGGTCACTCTGCTAAATGGGTCAAATAATAAGCTGACTCAGGATATTCTTGAAAAATCCAAATGAAAAGGGAAGGTATCATGTGATTTCCTCTTCCCATTAGTTCTTCCAAGTTCCTTATAGAGCAGAAGTCCGAATAGTTATTGTATAATTTCTTGATATAAATAACTATTCGTTGTCCAGTTTCTGATTTATAAAAATCTAGAACTAAATGAAAAAGAGTAAAAAGAAAATTAAAGAATTCATAAAAAAGTGATGGCCTTCCAAAGGCAACACAACCAACCCTATGAAAAAAGTCTGTGTGATTTTTGTTGAAAAATCATTCAATTAAATTCACTACGATTTCTGTATATTTGACCATACAATAATTGTGCTAAAAATTGCAATAAATCACACAATTATTGCATGGTAATTCATTCAATAATTATCCTATTTTTGACCTGAATTTATACAATTATTGTGTGATTTTTGAGCCAAATTTTAGGCCATATTTTAGGAATTATAGGTTAAATTTTACAGTAATAACAGGCAATTTATAAAGTGAAATTATGAATTTTTTTTATTGACTTAAAATATAAAAAATATACACAATATTTCATAAATAAAATACTAAATTTGATATAATCATAAATATAAAAATTTGTAAGAAAATAAAATAAAATAAAGTATGTTAGTAACATGAAAGTAAATTAGTAGTATCAAAGAAGAAAGTAAATTATTAGTATAAGTAAATTATTAGTATTAAATAAAAAAGTATGAAGTTAGTGAAGAAAGCAAATTAGTAGTGTTAAAAAGTAAATTAATAGTGTTAGTAATAAAAAAGTATGAAGTTAGTGAAGAAAGCAAATTAGTAGTGTTAAAAAGTAAATTATTAGTATTAGTAATAAAAAAAAAGTATGAAGTTAGTGAAGAAAGCAAGTTAATAACATTAAAATGTAAAAAGTTAGGAAAATAAAAAAATAAAGAACACAAGTTTTTCTTACTTAATATTTTAAAAGAAAGTTGAAGAAAAGTTAAAAGGTTAAAAAAACATAAACAAAAACATTGCGCGTCATCATATTTATTTTGACGATCAGATCACGTGATCAACATATATAATTTTAAGAGTTGATTTTTACCGCATAATTCTGGCCAAATTATAATTCCGGTCAGAACTAATTGTGTAACCTAATAAAAAGTTTTTGACTTTTTTTTAGTTACAAGATGATACAAAAATTTCACCAATGGGTCCGGAAGATGCCCGTTTATAAGCAAATATGCAGTTGAATTTTGTGTAACCTTACTGCATAAATCACTTTACTTAGGAAAATCTATTTGTAATGGTTAAAAGTGGTCTATTCGACCCTAAAAGTGGTCAAATGTAACCATACAGGTAAGATGGAAAGTAGTATAGTAGGATTACCTAAAAATTGCTTTCTGTATCCTAAATTTAAGTCTATTTTCAAGTTGTACAATAATCACAATTTTTATTGTACAAAAATTGAATGTTTTCTGTATCCTAAATTTAAGTTGTATAAAAATCACACAAAAATTGAACATTTTCTATATCCTAAATTTAAGTTGTACAAAAATTGCATACTTTTAATATGCTTTGAAAAACTTCACAGCTATTTTTATCCAAAAATCTGCAATAATTGTACAATTTCCACACGGACTTGAACAAATATTGTACAAAAATTGGATGATTTTTTTTCATAGGGCAAAGCACCAAAAAGAAACCCAGTAAGAAACCATACAGTCCTGCTGCATGGTGAAATGCCTGGGTTGTGATAGAACGGAAGAATAGTACGTTGATAAGCCATTTTTTTTTATATTGCCAGCAAATAAATAAAAAAGGCTTGAGATTTTTAATTTTCGCATAGATAGGTTATATATTATATTATCCTCAAATTCTGATTGGTTAAGCTTATGAAAGTTGGCGTTGGAATTATAATTACATAATTATTACCAAACGCGTCAATGATTAATCAATAGTAATATCAGTAATATCAATAGTCAAATAATAAATCGTGAAATCCGATTGTTTAAGTATTTCTTCACGTGACGTTGTAAGACAGCTCTGATAAGTGATTTGTTCGACTTTTTATCGGAAATCACAGTTTTTAAGTAAAAGTTCTTTTACTTCATTTATATTAATATCTATATTAGATTTCAAATTTGTAACATAATTATCTCGGCTGTAACACAACAAAATACGATATTACTGCGCCGCATCTGAGCCACAGTTAGTAAAATTAACACTATAATTTCGATTACATTTCTAAGTCTCATATTTTTTATATATATACTAGACTCATTGGGAATTTTTTTTTCTTATGGTTCTGCAATTTTATTACGAATGCCCCACTAGACAGTACGCGGAGCTGGACAAAATCGAATCTAGTAGGGTAGAAGATAAGGTAGAAGAAAAATCAGTAAGTAATAAGATCAATGATGAAGAGGTGGTGAATATGATAAAAAGATATAGAAGTAGAGAAGAGTTAGAGAAGAAGAAAGAAGAAGATAATTGAGTAAAAGCTTAAAATGAGACAACGTTCTAACGGAGGAAGTAGTAGAAATTATAAAAAAATATCAGGTGAACGAAAAGATAAAGTACGAGCGATATGACACTTCGGTCACCCAGAAAAATTCAGTGCAAAGATCAAATAATTGAAAGAGATCTTCAAAGCAACTTCAACGAAATGGAATGGGAGGATTTAAGCTTAAAATACATGTATTCGGTGGGAATAGAAAACGGAATAGAAGAAGGAAAAATTCAAGAATGGGTTAATCAGGGAATGAAACCACCATGATAGGTTGCAGAATTATTAGTTTAGCGGAACAAAGTGATATTTTGAGACAATATACTACGCTAAACGATGATTTCACAAAACGCCTAAAAGATGAGAACAGAGCGACAGACGATGAGAATGTAAACAAGAAAAGATTTAAGAACAGTCCTCCAGCGAAGAAATTCCAGAAACGTTGGAGAGTGGACAATATTGGATATCGAAGTCACGTGATTTCCCGTAAAAAATTTTTTACCGATAACAAATTAAAAACGAGGAGTCAAAGTGATTTTTGTGGATGATGTCACTCATATGTCTATTTTTTCCTTGGTAGGCGGTCGATTAATGGCGTAGAATTGGAATTTATAGGTACTAATTTTTCTTTTTGTAGAAATTTGGTTGTTGTTAGATGGATTTTGGGTATTAAGGTCTCAACATTTTAGAGAGGCGATTAGCTATTTAGCATTATTCACGGTTTTTCTTACTGAGGGACTTAATACAAAATCAAGGAAATTTAACGAGTAATTTAGGATTAGGTTGTAGTATAGACTAGAAATTTGATAGGTCTAGAAATGATAGTTTTATTTTTTGGGGGTGATTTATGTTTTTATTTTTCTTACAATTTTTCATATTGGATAGTGAGGGTGATTTGGATTTATTATTTTTTGCACGTTTCGGTAAGTACTCTCTTTGTATTTAGATAGATCATTTTTTTGCTATAGGGTCATGTGACTCTTGAAGTCATGTGCCTCTAAAATTAATATATGTACTGTACCTTTGGTCATGAAATTAATAAAGAAATGCGCTGCAAAAAATATATAAGGAATTAGGAATTTCAAAATTCGGATTTTCAAAATATGATTTTCGGAATTTTGACACTTTTTGGTTCGCTAATCTACTGATCAAAATTATTTAACCATGACATAATTCGGTCCCCCTGGGTTCCCTTCTCAAATAAAATAATGAATAATAATATCCAAATTAAAAGTAATTTAGTAAATAATATTAAACGAAATAAGTTAACCAAAATTAAATCGTTGACGTAAGTGGTTCAAATTTAATGTAAGTAATTCAAATTTGAATGCCTCAATGTAACACAATAATAAAGTTTCATTATTGCCAAGAAATTAATTTTAATAAAAACAAAGTAAATCATTATTATCAATAATAAAATACATCCACATTAATTAAATATATAAATAATAATTTATATGATGAATAAATGATGAATATGTTAAAACGTGATATTATAGAAATTTAAGAATATTACATATTGACAGTTTAATCCTGAATTTGTTAAAGCCAATATATATATGTTTAACGGATTGCCATTTTAATCACATACTATTTCATTTTCTTTAGAGTAAATATCAGTCTTGTATTAAGTCTAAAAACATATTTACATATTTAATTGATAAATATAAGAACGTCTTAGAAATGTAAAGAAAAATAAGTATATATTTGGAGACTCCTAAATTTGTAGCCTAATTTCATTGCTTACGTAATGTCACAACTCTCTCATAAATCTCTATTTACTTGAAATAAACGGGTCTCTCAATATCATTAAATCATTAAATATGTTGTAATCGATCTTTTAATATTAAACCGAGAATTATTGTATTATAACGTAAATATCATCAAAATATAAAGAAAATAGATTAAATTTATGAATATATAAGAAAAAATCAAATTTCAATGAGACATAAAAAATAAAATAATTTGTCATGCTAATGTAAATTTTACATCGAGATGATGTAGTTATATATACTAGGAAACGGAAACCGTTGTAAATCCGGAGCGAAGAAAAAAATTTTGCGATTTTCATTGGATGACATCACGTGAGAGGTCAGAGAAATTCACGTGATCGATCATTTATTTATATATATGTGTAGTCCTCCTTCGCTTCGCTCCGGACAATTATGTACAATGTATTAAAGATACATGAAATAACGAATTTTTATTAAAATTTACCTTTTAAAAATTATTTTTAATTCAATCAATTCATATGATCCAAATATTGCGCCTTGCGCCTCATTTTCTGTAATATTTATATATTAGGCTTAAAAAACACTAATGCAGGTACAGTATTACTAATTAACAATCAATCAAATCAATCATTCATCAGAACCATCAGTTACCACTAACTCAAATCTTATTAAAAAAAACATGAATTACTATATTATAATATTCCGGTAATGGTAATTGTTGGTTCGTTTAACGTTCCACAATCATTCATGTAATTCCACGTAACTAATAAATATGTAATATCTCCCTGCATGAATTCGCTAACTTTAATCGAAAAAAGCAATCCCGTAGTAGAATTTTAATTCGTGAGTCAAGATATTGAAATGTGATACGAACGGCAATTTTTTTTTTTTATTTTTCCAAAAGGATATTGTATTGTACAAAAGATACAAATTAATAATAAATAATATTTAAATTACTTATCTCATAAAAACGTTATTTTCTATAATTTTCACTTACGGGATCCGGATTATATTTATTGAATTAAATTAATTAATTTATACTTATTGAATTTATATAAAATCTTATTTTCTTACTAAGTTAAACTTAATTTAAAGGAATATATTATTATCTGTATATTTCTTATAATTTTTTTAATTATTGTTAACTTTTTGTGCCCAATATCTAACCATATAAAGTTTGGTGTTTTTAGATTGACATATTTCATTTCTATAATCTTTAAAAATAAATTCTTTGTATTCATCTTTTGACATATTTAAATAAGGACATAAACCTTCAACCGCTGAATCTGTTGAACAAAATTGTATATAAAGGTCCATAAAAATAGTACCAACTTTACCACCATTTGGACCTATAATAACTACTTTTTCGTCTATATCCACATTCATTATAGTTTGTCTTGATCGTAACACACTCTCAAGTTGATCTGTAAATTTTAAATCAACCCCTCTTTGTAAGCTTGATTTATAAACTATAATAATATAAATTATTATCAATTATTATTAATTATTAGTAACAATCAAACAATTATATAACCTTACTTGCTTCAGCTAATTTAATATATATAGGACCAAATCCTTCATTTTTATTATAATACGCTTCGGATAATTCCATATATCCTTCAGGTTTTGTTACTCTGTTAAAAAAATATATGATTCGTTAATAACAATTAAGATTTTATAATGAATTCGATAATTACCTACCTGATAAGTTCAGAAATCGCATAATGCCATTTTTCTGGTGTTAAAATGTATGCCATTGTTTCCATATGTACAAAATCAAATGTGTTATCAGGAAATGGTAACCCATTAAATATATCTTCTTTAATAAAGGTCAAGTTTTCCGGTTTTATCTATTAAATTTACAAATAAATAAATATTTTGATTTTTTTTAAAAAAATATATATATATATGTGGGATCCGTCGAATGATACGAAATGCCAGCGTTATGCAGAATTATTCCTAGTCACGTGATGTGTTTGACTAGCATTAGAGTTCAGGATTTCGTACTAGACCCATATATATATATATAAATATACGTTTGATGGATTTTTTTTTACCTCAGCAGGAAATACTGGTGCAATATCAAGTCCATAAAATATGGAATCTTTGTACTCGTTTGCTAAATCTAACAACCAAGTTCCAGCTCCACATCTTTAATATAAAATGATTTTTTGATTTTCTTAAAAAACGGATCGAAAAAAAAACGATTTTTTTTTTCAAATTTCTTAACTTACCCAACATCCAAAACTTTAACTCCTTCTCCAATCACGATCGGAGCAGAAAAATAACTTTGAAATAAATATCTTTTAATAAAATGATGCGCATGTTGTCTATCAATATCATTATTATCATTTGGTAAATAATATTTCAAAGTTTCTTTTTCTTCGTTAGATGAAGTAGGTGAGGTAGGTGAAGTAGGTAAGGTACTAGGTAAGGTAGGTTCGAACTCTTTTTTAATATGAGATCTATTATTAGTCTTATTAATTGATGGATTTCTTTTAACCTTATCGGTAGAATTGCGATTTCCCATTATTTTAAAAAATATATATATAAAAAAAGAAGGTAAGGTTAAATAACTTTTTTTTTTTTACAACGAAGAAATCGATGAAATAAAATGATAGAAAATTATTTTTTTTTTTCAAAAAAAAAATAATATAATGGGTTTGAAATATCATTTTCATAAAGGTTATATAACTTTTATTTTCGATAAACATAATAATGAGTAACGGTAGCAATTATTCTTCTAAACAGTAAATATTTGAATGGATCAAAAAAACTTACCATTAACTAGTAAGATATCTATTATGTAAGCGAAAAAAATTATAAATAATTACGGTAATTTCCGGTAACGGTAATTGTTTTCGTTAACTCATGTAAGCCAAGAAGATAACGGATATGAGTAACAATGAGTAACAAACAAATATTCTAAATTTTATATTTCATAGCGGGTATTTTTTTCTTAAAAAAAAAAAAACCGTCGGGATGGACGGATAAACAATATCGCGAAATCACAATATAATGATCAGCCTGGTCTTACGTGATACTATGCAGGTTCACGTTGCCTCCTAACAAAAGCTTAAAAAACTTCGATCGCTTTGTAATACCGATGGTGTACCGATGATATAAATTTGGTTCCCACACAATACAAAAAAAAAAATTTTACTTTCGAAAGATAATAACGACATCATAATATAACAATTTAATATCTTAGCGTGCTCACAGAATCAATTGCTACAGTAGATGTGCAAAATTCTGCACCCCTTTTAATTTGATGGATTACGAAATAGTTATCTATTTAATTTGACACTACATCAATCAAAACGTTACTCAAAAAGTACAAATAATATAATTTAGTAAAGAAATAAAATTAAAAAATTCCTACTCAATAAAAATTATGGTTCATCGCGTTTTGTAACAATATTTGTATTGGCGCAAAACATTAATTCTGTGTAATATAAAAAAAAATTATTATCCCAATTATTTTCAAACTTAATTTCAATTTCTTCTTTTTTTTTCGTTTTACTCTTAAATAAAAAATTAAATGGTAAAAATATGGGAAATAGGATATCAAAGATAAAACCAAAAATTTTTTTTCAAACAAAATCAAAAGAATATGAAAAATTAAAATCTTATTTACCGGATGATGACAAGGAAATAAATCGACATCATACGCATCATTTTCTCAAAAGATGTTTATTCGAAAACAATTTTTCTTCCCCTATTGAACAAAAATTAATTAGAAATCAATGTAAAGTATTAGATGTAGCATGTGGTGCTGGAACTTGGTTATTGGATTTATCTATTAATTACCCAAAATCGAATTTTTTTGGTCTCGATAAAAAACCACTCTTTCCGAAAGAGGTAAGAAGAGCTTTTTTTTTTTGACATACAATGAATATATATAAATTTTGTTTTTTTTTTGTAGATAAAACCTGAAAATTTACAATTTATCCAAGCTGATATATTAAATGGATTACCATATCCTGATGACGAATTCGATTTTGTACATCAAGAAACAATGATTCTTGCATATACACCTGATCAATGGAATTTTGTGATTTCTGAACTTGTCAGGTAAATAATCGTTAAATGTTTTTCTCAAATAATAAATTAATAAATGAAAGAATTCTTTTTTCTATGCAATAGGGTAACGAAACCTGGTGGATGGATTGAATTAGTTGAGCCATACTCATTTGCCATAGGGGCAGGTCCCTTATTTGTTGAATTTTATACATCAGGTTATACTCTATATTCTGTGTATATATATATATTTATATATTTAAAGGAAGCCAATCTCTCTAACGTTCACGCCTTATATTTTTTTAGCGTGTGAAACATTCTTATCAAAAGGTATAGATGTAAAAATTATTCAACAACTTGAATCAATGTTAGAATCAAATTTAAATCTTTCTAATGTAAGAAAAGACGAAAAAACATTTATATTAGGTTCAAATGGTGATAAAATTGGTGAAGCATATTTAGATTATATATTTAAAGATAGTGCTAATTCTGAAATTATTATTAGAAGTATTAGTCATTATATGGGAATTAGTAATGAAAAATATTTAAAAGTGATCGACAATCTTATTGAAGAATTAGACAATTCTCATATGGAGTTTATGATTTATCGTATTTATGCTCAGAAAAATGATGAGAATAATGTCGAGGTGGAAAATGAGGATGAGAACGAGGGGGAGAATGAGGAGAGGGTTAATGAGGAGGAGAATGAAAGTTATAATGAAGAGGAGAACGGAAAGGTGAATGAAATAGACATTGAGAAGAAGAATGAAAAAGACAATGAAAGGGAAAATGAGGAGTGGTACAGTGCGGAAGAAAATGAAGGTTATGATGAAGAGGAGAATGAGAAGGACATTGAGAAGAAGAGTGATGAGGAAAATGAAAGGGAGGATGATGAGGAGGAGGACAATGAGGAGGAGAATGAAGGTTATAATAAGGAGAATGGAATGGATAATGAGAAGAGGAATGATGAGAACAATGAAAGGGAGAATGAGGAGAGGAACGATGAGGAGGAGAATGAAAATTGTAATGAGGAGGAGAACGGGAAGGAGAATGAAAAGGACATTGAGAAGAATGAAAAAAACAATGAAAGGGAGAATGAGGAGGATAGTGAGTATGTGAGTGAAAAAACTTTATAATATTTACTTACTTTGCGTTCTTTTTTTTGTTATTACCTGTACTTTCTTAATTTATAGTAAACGTAATAAAATTATTAATTTAATAATTTCTATTTCTCTTTTTATTAATGTCTAAATTGAAATAAATAAATGGCTTATAAAATTCAAAATAATATCACATGATTTGGTTTTAATGTTATTATTTGATTTCTCTAGATGAAGAATATGAACGACTTACAATATAATTTATAGACGCAATTAAGAATACGTGAATTTATCCTTGGCGTTCAAGCTAACCTTAAAATCTCTTACTAAAAAGTACAGTATATAGACAAAGTTTCGTATCCGTTGTAGTAAAATTTTGAAAAAATTCTTTGAGTTTGCAATAAGTTGACAATGGGTAATTTTATTACACACAGAGCAATCATTAACTCCACGCATCTCTCAGGGCCAGAATTACGTAATGCCGCTGGCAATATCCAAAAAAGGAAGGATCTATTTATTAATTTGAGTATTGTTACCTTTTTTTATGCTCGGAATATTCAAGAAGCATCTTTATTTACAAAATAATGAAACAATAAGAAAGTATTATAAGAAGAATTGGAGAGTTAGAAACAATAATGATAAACAAATGAAAGTGCAAGCAACATCTATATAAAGAAGTAAGAGTAATAATCAAAAATATCTTTTGAAAATATAGAAAATATGAATCCAAAAACAATACCACCACGTCAAAAAAGAATAATTAAAAAGAAACAGATAGAGTCAATTAAACAGAATACAAAAAATATAGATTAGTAGTTTATATTTGACAATGTTTTTGTTTAAATAAAGTTATAAAGAATTTTACTAGTTATACAAGTTACAAATTAAATCCATAATATAAACGTCTAATAAAATTTAGAAAAAAAGATAAGCGAAATTAATATTATAAAATAAGCCGGTTAAAAGTTACATATAAAAATGTTAAATATTGTACTAGAGATGATTAAAGTATGAAAAATGCTTATATTTCCTTCGTATAACATTGAAATTTAGGTTTTTTTCTAAGTTTAATTATAGAAATTTTAGAGAATTAACGCATTTTACTGTTTTATTGACGTCTCAATACGAAAAAAAATACCTGTTTTTATTACACAATCGAAATATGATCTACACACACGTGATCGGTTTTTATGTCGTAATGCCTGCAAGTTTAAAAGAGAGGTCATCACTCTTAAAAGAACTTTATTTTCATTATATAAAGAAAGGTTTTGCCCTATGTGTGAAGAGGATGAAGAAGATTTCAATCATATCTGGTTTTGTGAAGAAAGACAAGAGATTTAATTTCAGGAGTACAAAATTGGCTTCTTTTAGAAATTAATAAAATTTTAGATCCTATTAATCATATTACTCTTGAACATATTAAAAATCTCAATGATATTTGGAAACTTGAAGTATCAGAGGATCACATAACTTTCATAGATTAATTAAAGGTTTCTTTCCTTGTTCATTAATTAATTTTTTTAAACAATTATTATCTACGAAATCAAAAGTTGAAATTTTGTCATATAATTTTAGGAATGAAATTTTGGATAAATCTATGATTTTTTGGAAAGTGAGGTGTAATAAACTTAGTGAAATTGATAGAGGTTTGGGAATTGATAAGAATGTTAAAAAACAACATTTTGGTAAAGAGCAGTTTATTGACAAAACGCGTAAATCAAAAAATAAGAAATACTTTAATCTACAAAGTCTTCAAAGTCATATTTATTTTGGGGTAATACAATAGATTACTATAATATTGTTGATTACGGTAGTGTTTCGTAGTATTATTTTTATTATCTTTGATGTTGTAGTAGTAATTAAAGGAGTTGTGGTGGGTTTTTATATAACATTACCGAAGTCCATACGAATAGTAGTAGTTATGCGGATAGTTTAGTGAACCTATTTGGGTGAGCAGGATGGCAGATAGTTCTTTTGAACATAAAATCTTAAGTCCCTAATAATATTATAGTATAGTTCGATCGTGTTCTTTACTAAATGTTATATAATGTAGATCTTTTCCTTTTTTGTAATTTTTCTTATTTTCTAAATAAAGTTGACTTCGTTAAAAAAAAAAAAAAAAAGAGGTCATCACTCATGAATGACATTTATTGGCTTCCATATTGAATCTTGTAAAAATTGACTTTAATAGTAAAAAAAATCGGTATTCAAAATCTCCAATTTTTCTCTAAAAAGCAAAATTACACATAAGATTTGATTTTAGAAACTACGTTTGAAAAATAAGAACGTGGAATTTATTCGTTAAAAATTTTATCTTCTAGTCTGGAAATGATCTGCAAAAAATTTGAGTAATTTTTTAAGCAGGGGAAAATCATACTTTCAGGTAATTGTATCACAGATAAATTTCCTAAGCCACATACCGATTTTCTTAATTTATTATTTTTATGACATACCTACGAAATGGATTTAGTTTATTTGCATGGAGTACTTGTATCTTGGAATTTTTATTCTATATAATTCATTACTTTATATTATAATAATTAATATTAATATTGATTCATTTGCGTATTTGATGCACATCATACCTGATACATGCAATGCTGCATGATGCGCATGATTATATGGTAATGATATGTATTTTAAAGAAATGAAATAAATGAAATGTATTTTTTAAGTTAAATTTTGATGCGCAGTAATGCACGTTCATGAAGTATGTACGTCATTGCAAGTGCCCATCACTAAATGAGATATCGGATAATCTATGAAACTCCCTCAAATGAGCTTCTAAAACCAGTGATTCATTTTCTCAAATACTTTTATATATTCATGAAAGTTTCATAAGTTTATTTTTCCTACCATTCTTTCATTTACTTATAATTACACCTTCAATTGCAAGCTTAAAGAAAATGAAATATTGTCAATATTGTTATGAGCAGGTTTCTAGTAGCGCTAAATACTGTTCAGCATGCGGAGCTGCCTTCGGTACAGTAGCTACAGCAGCTGGGTCCTCAACCGAAGTAGTCGCATACAATATTAAAAAATCAGTCTATCCATTGACTAAATATGTCGATAATAATGGTGGTAAAGCTGAAGTGAGTGCGCAAATAGGAAATCGTAAAATATCCGCCTCATATACTCGCCGAGAAGGTCCAAAATTTTCATGTACTTCATATACTCCTAAAACTTCCTCCGGTACAGTAGCTAAGTCCTCTTCATCAATCTCAATCGGAAAACTCGCAAATACCATTAAGAAATCAGCTGAGGCAACAATCGAACAAGCTAAACTTGGTGGTGGTAGTGTTAAAGTAATTACGCAAGTAGATGATGTTGAAGTAACCACTTCATATACTCCAGAAACGAAAAGAACGGTTACTAGATACCGTATATATTAAGGATAGTAGGGTAGTATACAGAATTAATACTTCTTTTTACATGTATTTATGAAATTTTGTAATAAAAATAGCCATTTTCGCATGTATTATGCATACGCATATGTTTAAAAATTCAAAATAAAGGTCTTTATTTAATATATTTTTTAAATAATATATGAGAAATGCTAAATAGAGAAGCGAAGTTTCAAGGGAGGAATAATGTATGAAAAAAACATGCCTGCCAGCCCTAACCCGTATAGCTTCCTCGCTACTCAGTATTATTACTAGGAAACGGAAGCATTTGAAGCGTTATAACCATATGATCGTCAATTAATATCACAAAAAAATTATAAAAAGTATGTATTGTTAAAATTAAAAAAAAAATGGATTGCTAAAAAGTGTATAAAAGTTATGTTAAAAAATGTTAAATTTTATCGAATTTTAGAAACAACAACACACTTTAAAAGCAACGGTAGCAACGATTTATTTACACTTTAAAAAGTTAACGATATTTATTATTGAATTTTATCATTTATAATTTGTTACAACAAAAATTAATGTATAATATTTATTTTATTAAAAGTTAAAACTATAGTTAATTTAAAACTATAATTATCGTGGATTTTTAATAATTTGGTTTTTTTGTTGTTTGGCGTAAGCGTTACACCTGATTCTAAAATTTCATTGGCCATATACGTGGCGTGACATTGCATGCTTTCGAGTGGGAATGTTAACATTTCGGACAATAAAACATGCATGTGAACTCATACGATACTATTGCTAGAGGAATATTTTGCAAATCGCGAGGAGAAAATAGTGATATATGGGTATAAAATTTACGCCAATGCTTCTTATTCCCGGAATGACTAATTTATGCAAAATATTTATGCGATTTATTTTGCCTGGAAATTTTTATAAATACAGTTATGATCTGCAGTAAAAAACGAATGTATCGAATTGCGCCACGAACGAAAAGTAAACAATATATTATTCAATACACATTTCTTCAACAGTTCGAAGAAAGATAAATAGAGAAGATACCGGAACCTATTCAGTTATTATTCTATTTCACTCTTGTTTTCTGACTTCGAGAAGGTGAATCAGCGGTAGTACAAATGTTTATGTAGTTTAACCTTTAGCAACAAATGTAGTTTTACTAATAAAAAAAATGACTACTTTTTCTTTTGCGAAGCACCTTACGGTAAAGCATTTACAAAAAATAATAATACTCACATCACTTGAAAAATATGGGGCTATAGGTTTTATGTTAACTTTTTTTCGTCCAGACTTTAACGAAATTTTTATTGACGCGCCGGATCTTAACATTTCTTTTCTCAGAAATAGTGATGTGGTCATATCATTTTCACAGTTATTCCAATTATATTAGCATCAATAAATGATTTCCTTTGGAACTTTGCTGCGAACTGACTGCAAAATGTTAAATGTATAAAGAGAAGTAGATTCGCCCTTAGCTTCACTAGCGATAAATTATACTATTAAATCGTAAAAATAACGCAATACTAATCTATCACATCTGAACCTTCTTCTTTTATTTGAAATTATGCCTACACTCACTTTGTAAAGCAACGCCTTGTGGCACATCTTTGAAGGCTCCAACGTTTTCGATTCTTTTTGGCGTATGTTTCTTGATTTATGTCATCGGAAAGCAATTCTCCAATGAAGAGTGTAAAATGTCCGGAAAATCGCAATATTCCGGACACTTCCTGGACACCAGTCCTGAGTCCTTCTAAGCTTTTCTGGAGATTTCATGGAAATTCATAATGTCTTGACGCCCGGAATATTGCAAATTTCCGGAGACCTGGACATAATTTCCCGACATTCTTTTTTTATAGGGACTCTCTACGTGGGACACCAAAATCGCCAATGAACTTTCTGCACGTGACGCTAAAATCACAATGAATTCATCGCACGTTTATCCGAAATTAACGCTTCTTAGCTCGGCAGAACAATACTGTACTTAATAGTCTTTTGTACGTTAGCTGAGGCCTTTATGAAGTGACGCCTGGAGAGAGTTACGACGCATATTAGGATATGCGTGAGGAGCACACTAGTTCTGATTTGTTCGTAAAGTGTTTCCTGATGTACTGTAGGAACGCGTATTGGTATTGCATATTATTGGATGTGGGGTTTCTCTGGGATGTTGGATTTCGGCTGGGCGGTTCTGCTTTGACGTTGGTCTAACAAATGGTAATACGTTGGGCAGACTTTTCGGTATTTTTAGGATTCTGGATTAATCTCGCTTAGGATTTTTGGTAAGATGTATAGAATTAGATGTCCAAATTTAAGAATACATGGCGGTTATTTATCCCATAGATAGTTATAGTCATACTTGGCGTGACTAGTCCGTAGTTGTTCTAATTTGTGTTACTGTAAATTTGTTTTTACCTTACATAGTAAGTGAAGAAATGCGTTACTAAGTATTAACAAAAAAAAAATACTGAACACTAAAAATCAATTCGCGTGATGCTGGCTACGCCACTGAGGCGCAGAAAATCTTATTCACAAGACTATTTAATACTTTCGAGTAATGAATTTGGGAAGAATTTTATCTGAATCAATGTCTCTATCGAGCTCTCTGCAATGAGATGATTCAACGTTATGCAAAGACTTCAGGTCGAATTTTATCAACAGAGCGTGGCCAATCAATCCGAAAGTGAAATTCGTCAAAAAGACGGAAAGATACTGTGAAAAGTTTTTATTATGGCGAAGGGGAACTAAAATTTAGTAAAATAAAGTTATTTAAAGAATGGATCGATAGTAAAGAAAATATTGGTAGTTTTGATAATGACAATGAGTAGCGGGGAAGGAACTGCTATTATACGAGTTAGGGCATGTTTTTTTCATGCATAATTCCACCCTTGAAACCTCGCTTCTCTATTTAGCCATCTTGCATATAATATTTTACTAAAAAATATTTTATTTCGAATTTTTGATCATATACGTATACATAATACATACTAAAATGGCTACTTTTATTACAAAATTTCATAAATATATGTACTAAAAAGAAGTATTAAATCTGTATATTATCCTACTATCCTTAATATATACTATATAATGTATTCGTTTATGGGGTATATGAAGTAATTATTTCAACACCATCTAATTGCGTAATTACTTTAACACTACCACCATGAAGTTCAGCAAATTCGACCGTTACCTCAGCTGATTTTCTAATGGTGTCTGCGAATTCTTCGATCGAAATTAATGAAGAGGACTCAGCTACCGTACCGAAGTCAGTTTCAGGAGTATAATCTTCTGTATCGTATTCAATTTCAGGAGTATAATCTTCTGTATCGTAGTCAATTTCAGGAGTATAATCTTCTGTATCGTAGTCAATTTCAGGAGTATATGAAGTAAATGAAATTTCTGTAGCTTCTTGACTATATGTAGCAGTTATTTTACGATTTCCTACTTGCGCACTCACTTCAGCTTTACCACCATTTTTATCAACATATTCAATCAATGGTTCTGCTGATTCTTTAATTTTGTATGAGACTATTTCGTATGAGGACTCTTCTACTGTAGCTACTGTACCGAAGGCAGCGCCGCATGTTGGGCAGTAATTATCGCCATAAGAAGCCCCTGCGAAACAATATTGACAATTTTGATCGTATGAGTCCTCATATAAAATGCCATCATATGTAGCGCAGCTATCTCCATATCTTGAGCAGTAACAATCATCGGTGTAATCATTACAATTATAACAATATTCCATTTTCTTTAAAAGTAAATGAAGAAATAGTCATTTCATAAGGAAAAATAAATTTCATGAATATATAAAATATTTTAGCAAAATGAAACACTGGTTTTAGAAGTTCATTTGAGGAGTTCACAGATTATCCGATATCTCATCTAGTAATGAGCATCACGCGCATGTATATGATGCAATGATACAACAGAAAATGCTTCATGAGCGTGCATTACTGCGCATCAAATTCAACTTAAAAATAATGACTATCAATAAAATAAACTTTCACTTTATCAAGTCTTAACCAGTTTATAAAATTTTTGCTTTGTTTGTATCTTTAAAATACATATCCTAATCACGCGCATCATGCAGATTTGCATGTATCACATGTATCAGATATATCATTGTGCGCATAAAGATCTGCGAATGCGCATTTGACTTCTATTCTTAGCTATATTTAAGACTAAAAATTATTACACATAATAAGCCAAAAGGTCATTTATGGTTAAATAACATTTAGACAAATTTCAAGTTATTGCGAAAAAATGAATAACGATATTACAACATTAAAAAATCGGCAAACTACGGCAAGGATTTGAATAAAAACACAATTGCATGTATCACATGTATGCGCATAAAGATCTGTAAATGCGCATTTTGACTTCTATTCTTAGCTAGCTATATTTAAGACTAAAAATTATTACACATAATAAGCCAAAAGGTCATTTATGGTTAAATAACATTTGGACAAATTTCAAGTTATTGCGAAAAAATGAATTAAAGATCGGCAAATACCGCAAGGATTTGAATAAAAACACAATTGCATGTATCACAGGTATCAGAATATTATGCGCATAAAGATCTGTAAATGCGCATTTTGACTTCTATTCTTAGCTATATTTAAGACTAAAATTATTATACATAAGCCAAAAGGTCATTTATGGTTAAATAACATTTGGATAAATTTCAAGTTATTGCGAAAAAAATGAATAACGATATTACAACATTAAAAAATCGGCAAATACCGCAAGGTTTTGAATAAAAACACAATGTACTGAAATAGTACAATAACAAGGCATTTTAATATAATTTTCTTATTCGCGTTATTAACATAATAGTTGTATATTTATTTATAAGAAATGTTATTCTTAGCTATAAAGTTTCTTTTGTTATTTTAGCAATGATTTTTTTTTTATTTTATTTTATAGACGTAGACTGGAACAATAACAAGGGAAAACCCTGTAAGTTATTACCGTATACAAATGGTAAACTATATATAACGTTATAAACCCAACCCCTAACAGGGTCGTCCTGCCTGTTATTTAAATTCGAGGCGTGACCAGATTTCCTATTACCGTATTCCTCTGAAAATAAACAACATATTTTTTGTTATAACGTTGCTTATTTTCGGGTAGCTCAACTTTTTTTAAAAATGTATAGCTAAAAGATTAAATTTCGTATTAATAATAAACTGGAAATAAAATTTGTAAAAAGATTAAATAACAGAACTACCGTGATCGCCGATCATTTAACATGACTCCCGCGATCGCTAATCATTTAACATGCGTTACGTAAAAGTCGCGAACTAGTTTACACACCTGTTTTACTACGCCAATTGCTACGCCAAGTGCAACAAATAAAAAATGCCAAGAAAAGTTGCTCGTTGTAAACGTAAAAGAACCTCATATTCCGTAGAACAATAGATAGAGGTCATTAAATACGCGGAGGAATATGGGAATAATAAAGCAGCGGAACAATTTGATATTCATCGTAGTATGGTAGGACGCTGGGTAAAAGCAAGTTTGACCTGGAATGTTGAAACTAATGGAAAAAGTAAGTGAGTTGGTTCTGGCCGAAAAGCGTTTTTTCCCGAAGCTAAAAAAAGGCTGTATGATTGGATAATTGAGCAAAGGAAGCTGTATGCCTGTATTTTACGAAGTAAAATGTTAGAAATTTTAAGGGAGGAAATTCTAGAACTTTATGGAGAACTTGCAGAAAATTTCAAAACTTCTTATCATTGGTTAAGAGGATTTTTGAAAAGATACAATTTAACACTGAGACGATGCACTAGGATCTCCAAAAGCTTCCAAGTAACAGTTGGAGAAATTCAATCAATTTGTAACTAACCTTAGGGTCAAAAAATCCTAAGAATTGGAAAATATTTTTAATATGGACGAAACGCCCGTTTGGTTTGATATGACTGGCTGGCACTTTACCATAAATCCAAAGGGTGAAAAAACAGTTCATATTCACGCAACAGGTAATGAAAAAAATCGGTTCACCGTCGTTTTGACATGTGCTGCAGGTATTCCTTTTATTTTAAAACCATCTTTCATTTTGGTATAACAATTTGCTACTAAATCAAATTTATTAAATTGCAATATCATAGATAGAACTAAACTACTGCCAATTTGTATTTTCAAAGGAAAACAAATGCCACGCAACGAACAAGTTCTTCCTGGTGTTGTAGTTTGGTTCCAAAAAACGGTTGGATGGACTCAAGTTTAATGTTAAAGTACATTGATTACTTCAATGATATAAGGTCAAAAAATGGCACTCGAAGGAATCCAGCAATGTTAGTGTATGATTCATTCAAAGGTCATTTGGAAGGATCTGTAAAAAAAAATTTCATGAGAGCGGGTTCAATCTGGCAGTAATTCCTGGTGGTTTAACCAGCATTTGCCAGCTTCTAGATGTCTTAATAAATAAACCATTTAAAGACAACCTTCACAAAGAGTGGCATACCTGGATGGCAAGTGGTGGTGCTGGAGAAACTGCCACGGTAAATCTTTCCACGCTAGATTGAGTGATGTATGCTTGTGGGTTGCATGCTTACCTTATAAATAGATGATGGTATACACTAATTTCAACTATTCTTCTTTAATCACAAGTACTATTAAATAGGATCTATAAATAACAAGAAAAAAAAGTCATTAGTATGGCTGGTACCAGGTGGAAGAAAAATCAGCCACCACCATACGCGTAAAAAAAAAGTCTCCAGGAAGGTGATGGTATCATACTACTCAAGTGGATACCCCAGAACTTGCACAATAAAGATTTTTTTTGTTTTTTTTTTGTTTTTTTTTTCTTTTTTTTCTTCTTTATTTTCATTTTCATTTTTTCACCTTTTTTCTTATATATATATATATATATATTTCTTTTATTTTCTATTTTTTTCTTTATTTTTCATTTTCATTTTTTTTTCACTTTTTTTTCATTTTTTTTATATATTTTTTTTCTTTTATTTTTTCACTTTTTTTTAACCCCTACTGTAATGGTCCTTTGGGATACCACTGACAATATGACATCATACATAAGAGCCAGGTGCATAGGCTAACTCTCCTCCAGGAAAGCCAGTTTCTCATATATACTTCCTTTCAACTTTTTTTATCTGTAAACCTGTATCATTAAAACTATGCAAGCAGGGAGCGCATGCTTACCTTAATATTGGTCTACCATAAACTTAATTCGTAAATACAATCCATACTATATTACATTCTTTCATCTTTGGTAGAAAATTCAAGTTTATATTCTTTATTTTCAACATTAGTATTGTTTGTGTTATTTTATTGCCAACCAAGAAAGAATTGTCACGAGTCTTGCTTGGAAAAAAAAAAAATAAAAAAGAAAATTTCATATTAAATATATTTTTCTTTTCTAATATCGAAAAACAAAAGAAGATCTAAAGAACCTATCAGGTAAAGATATTCTTATGAAAATGAGTTCGTAAAAAGGAAAAATTTCATATTTGAATATATTTTTCCATAAAGTACGAGTTTAATTTCTCTGAGTTCGTTATATGAATATATTTATTTGAAGTTTTTGATAAGAAAATGAAAAATAAATTATTGAGAATAAATAATAAGTACGAAATATATTCCGTACTTTTATTTTTCTGAGTGAGTGAGTTCATTATATGAATACGTTTATTTGAAGTTTTTGATAAAAAAATGAAAGTATTGAGAAATTTGAGGGAGTTTGAGGGTATATTTATACTTTTTAAACAACCTTTTACACAGTAGATGATATGGGAACTTCGATGTTATAGTGACACATGATTTGATAATCAAAATTACAAGATCTCGATTTGTTTATATATTTTACTATATTGATTCATAAAGGAAATAATGACTCATAAAATCTTGAATCTTGATAAAAAAAAATCTCAATCTTTTTTTTAAAAAAAGTAAAAAAAAGTAAAAAAAAATGTAAAAAAAAAAAGTTTAATATTGAAAATGAGCATGACTAATATTTATGGGGTATATCGATCGTAAATCACATTTATCACATCGATTCCTAGTATTTAGATCTGAAAACTAGTAATATGAATCTTTTTATTAAACTACTAAACTACCATCAAATTAAAAAAACTTTTTTATTTATAAATTGCGTAATATCACTACAGAATCATTTCTCATCTCATTAATCAGTTACAAGATTGTTTCATAAAGGACTCAATTTTTTTTAAAAAAAGTAAAAAAATAGTGTAAAAAAAAGTTTAATATTCATGAGTCATGATTAATACTTATAGAGTTATAGGGGTATATTGATCATGGGTCACATTTATCGCATCGATCGATTCCTATGTATTAGATCTGGAAACTAGTAATATGAATCTTTCGCAGAATCTTTTAAAATATTATATCATTAATCAGTTACAAGATTATCATGTAAAAAAAAGGAAATAATCACAAATAATAAAAATTCAACACTAATTCAACACGAAATACGCTTGATACTTTAAGAATATTAAGTATGAACTTTAAATTCGGGTTCTTTTTTATAACGTGTCAGTACTCACCAAACCTCCTTGTTAAGTCGTTGTTTTCAATGCTTTCCTTGTTAGAAAGATAATGACACGAAGAAGCATACAAAATCTTGATATAACGCGCGCGGGTGACTGGGAATGGAAACTTCAAAAATCAATTTTGTGCACACGAATCAATTTCGTACACACGCCCAATATGTAAACAATGAATAACACTTACAATAAATACAATATAACGTTATAATATTATTATTATATTAAAACTTTATTAATTACATTATTATAGAATTAATTGTTAATTATCTACTATCATATCATATCCATATATACTTTTAAAGCATCGATACTTGAAATGATACGTGTAACTTATTATTGGATGACGACATCGACATTTCAGTAACCTTGTCAATAACATTATCAAAAGCAATCCAATTAAAATAAATTTTAGATATCACACAAATTTAGAAGTGACAAGTGAGGTCACGTGCAGGTGAATAATCGAACTAAATTAAGAAAAACCTTATATAACAGATAATATACCCTTTTTTTATATGTAATTTATTTATTTTAGTAACAATCTGTACACATTTAAAATGATCCTTTAAATTGTTAGCCACATTGCGACATTGCGTCATTGCGCAGAATTTCAAGAACTTTAGCAATTGTTTTATATCAATCTAACAATTAGTTTGTTGACTATGAACAACTTTTGTTTTTGTATAAATCTTAAGTAAGAAGAAAATTGTACTAAATTTTTATGATTTTTGAATAACATATATAACGCTTTATGTATATTTAGATCGGGTGTCTTTTTTATTGCCGCTCTTGCAGTTGTAAGTTCATATTTTCTAAAAACAATGGGAGCATTTTATAATTCTTAATTGTACTTACCTCTGTCTCTACGAAACAATATAGTTTCTCAATCTTATCTGTGCCTGTGCCTCTGTTCGTTATGACACAAATCTCGCATTTTTCTTTATTTTCATTTTCAGGTTTATAATTTGTGTTCTCGGATTCGTCGGCATAATTCTGGTAAATTTTCATAACCCGAAGTGTATCCCAAGGTTATCAAATTCTTCGCTAATGTCCTTTTTGATTTAATTCAGGATAATTTTTTATATGTTACAATTTTTGTCAATTACTATTTGGTCGCGGTAATTTTTGACTTCATAGTGTCCACTTTTTTTACTATATCAATTTATTTTTATAATCTTTCAGATTATTGTCAAGTAGGGGGTTGTGGAATTTGTATTGCCATTTATACAACTCTCATATTTCTTTTTACGTTATTAATAGTTATCGCTGATATTATGCAGGTATTTAATGATTTAGATGATTTATTTTTCATGTATATAGTTTTCTCTGACGATTGTTTTGAATCAATAGGTTTATTTCTACTTTGCAATCTTGTCTTATTATGAAAAACTCCGTGAAAAAAATAATAGAAGTGGTAGTAACAATGGTAACGGCGAAGTCTCTGCTTCAACATATGGGGCAGTTTCAGATCAAGTATAGCCTAATGATGTGATAGCTTATATTCCCGTAAATTATATATGTAAATGATCCGAATTTAATAAAGCGGTCTACTTATTATAAAAATTATTGTCCTTGAGATTTTTCAAAGATTATCGGTGATTCATACTGCAAATGAATGGAACAACAACAACATATGTAATTAAAAGGATTTCGTCAATAGTTTGATGAATGACGTTGTTAATGAGGTATTATTTTGTTTACATGTACTTTTTAATATTTAAGAGGAAATTTGTTATCCATATGGTAATTTTATTTTTTTAGATTTTTTTATTGGGAAAGGTTGATATCCATCCGAATATAATTAAACTATGTGAAGTCTCGAAGTTTATAGGTAAAGTAGTAAATGAAAATATCGGGATTATCGTTGCTACAAAACTCAGTAAGCATGGTACATCAAACATACGATAAAGATCACAGATTTTGGACGTTCACATCTATACGGATCAGTTATCGACAAAAAAGAAAAAGCATATGGCGTTACGCCTTACATAGATCCAGGTATTATTCTTGCAATTGAACACCTTTCGAAACAGATAATAGTTTGGAAATCCGCATTATAAATGGTAAAAGAGAAATTCCCATTCCAAACACAAATAGTGAATATGTTAAATTCTATAAAAGTAAGTATAAAATTCCTGGAGAGATTTTCTTCGGAAAATTAGTAGCGAATAATCTTATTTCGTAACAGAAACACACATCTAACTACTATCTAACTTGTACATTACATAATAGGATGTTGGGAGTTTGAACCAGAGAATCTCGGAAATAGTTTCTATTCTTAAATAAGTACAGTCAAATCTCGATTACCGAACCCAAAGTTTGGGGTAAAAGTTCGGTATATAGTAGAGTTCGGTAAAGAAAAATTTTTTATATACCGAACCCCTAGGTATATAAAAGAAAATCACGTAATTAATGTCCCAATTTCGGCCAGAATTAAGATGTCTTGGCATCAATTAATTTAGGCAAAATTAAGTGGTTCTAATTCTGGCCGAAATTAATTAATTTCAGGCGAAATTGGCAAATCATGTGACTGAGTTCGGTATATCAAAAATTTTTTATGTTTTATAATAAGCGGTAAATCAATAAAAGTTCGGTATACGTTATATAAAGTTTATATGATGTTTGGTATATTAAGATGTTTTTAAATACTATGAAACTGGTTTTAAAAAAAAGTTCGGTAAGTCGAAAGTTCGTTACATCGTAAGTTCGTTACATCGAGATAAGACTGTAGTCCCAAAGAAAATAATGCAACTACTATTTCTTAAACATATGAAGCAACGACTCAAATTAGAAATTAGTATACTTTCCTATTCTCATTCAACATTCTATTTTTATTTTGTTTCTATCTTGTATTATGGTTTAGACAAATAAAAATATGTAAATGAAATAACGTCTTATGGAAATTATTGTAATTATTGAAATCGTAGTTTCGACTAACACCAAATTGGATACGAGTGTCCTCTCAAATATTGTATCCAGGAAGCGTCGCACTAGAGCTTACTTCATCAAAGAATCGGATGTTCTATTATTACAGATTCGGACTATAGTCCGGGGTGTTGATCAACAAAACAAGGTCTTAGAAATATTAGGATGCACGCGCTCAAAAAAAACTGAATAAGGAACGAAAAAAATAGTTTATTTTGTTTTATATCTTGTGAATACAATTGTCTATTAAAAAGAATTGATGTTTTTCATGTTTAAATATTTAAATATTTAACATCTCTGTTGGTTTTGTTACATTTATGTATCAAGAATACCGATCTGTTCACATTAAACATATACTGATATCTAAATTATGAATCTGCATTTTGATAATGATAGTTAAAGTCTCTTTATTTTATTGATTTGGTTCTCCTAAGATAAATTAAAACTCGGAACATCAAATAAAATTCACACGAGTAGAACGAAAAACGGTAAAAATGATGTACCAAAAATTAAGGTTAATAAGAATAACAATCTTTAAACTCCTAACTAAAATATAATTTCATCCTGACTATTATTCACTTTATTCACTTTAACAACTGTTGTTGCGATAAGAGTTTGATTATCATAGATTTATGGATCACAAGATCCAGAAAATATGTCACATCCATATCATTGTAATAATAATAAACCGATTTTTATAAATTTAGCGTATAAATTATATTTTAAAGCCTCGTAAAATTTTCCTGAAAATTTTACATACACTATTTAGCATATTTACAGTACATACAATTCATGGTCTTCCTTTTTTTTTCATAACCGGGGTCACAATTTAAAAAAAAATAGGAATTTATAGTATATATTGTTTGGTTGCGAAGTTATGCTTTGGTAGTAAGTTAGGATTATTATTACAATGTGTCATATCTTTCTATGTTCTATTTTACCGCTTATTCTGGGAAATTAAAAAATTCTCATCAATATTATATATGATACTCTCTGTACTTTATGCGGGAACGTAAGAAGTAAAAACTCAACTTATATTATTCACGTTAATTAAAAACACGATATTTATTAGTAGATTCAAATCAGTTTTATATATCAAAGTATTATATGTAGAATTAAATAATTACTAACGTAAAATTGTAATAATTAATGTTGCATACCTGATAGAATATTATTTAGTTCATTCTTTGCTTCTTCAACTCTGTTATATGAAGCTTTTCTGTACCAATTAATTGCTTCGTCATTATTTTTATTAATTATAATACCAAGCTCCTATATAATGTTGTGATGTTGCATTCCACCTTCAGCTGATTTTAAATACCATATAAAAGGTTTTTCTATGTTCTTACTTCTTATCAGTTTCTAGCCATTTCCATAACAACATCCTAAATTACATTGTCCTTCAGCACATCCTGCAATAGCTGATTTCATGTACCATTCAAATGCTTTCGTCTCAGTTTTATCATATTTATGCATTTCAATTTTCTGCTACATTCAAATGCTTTGGCTTCATTTTTATCTGTCCCTATACCGTTTGAATAACAAAATCCTAAATTCTTTTGTGCTATCAAATTTCCATTTTTTCGCCGATCTAGAATACCATTCAAACGTTTTCGTTTCATTCTTAGCCACTCCTAGCTATTTCCATAACCATTATATTGTCCTTCAGCACATCTAATTTCATGTACCATTCAAATGCTTTTATTTCATTCTTATATAGTTGTTGATAACAAGCTCCTAAATTATTTTGTGCTATCGCATTTCCATTTTCAGATATCTAGAATACCACTCAAATGCTTTTTTGTTATCTTTAATTGTCCCTATGCCATTTTCATAACAAAATCCTAAATTACATTGCCCTTCAGCATACCCTGCAATAGCTGATTTCATGTACCTTTCAAATGCTTTCTTCTCATTTTTATATGTCCCTTTATCATAATAGTAATAAATTCCCAAATTATTTTGTGCAATTTTGTTTCCATTGTATGCTGATTTTAAATACCATCTCCTCCAATAGCTGATTTCATGTAACATTCAAATGCTTGTTTGTCATTTTTAGACGTTCCTATACCATTTTCATAACAAAATCCTAAATTACATTGTCCTTCGCAAATGCCAAATGATTTTGAAGAAGATAATAATAAAGAAAGTAAGTTGGCTTTAAAGCTTAAAGAGCTTGAATATATTTAGTTTTTAGCATTAAAAGAATATGAACTTGCTTTAAGGGAACGTGAAACAAAAATAATTGTGAAAAGGAGCGTCAATTGAAATTAGCTAATTAAGAATTAGTATTAATCACAATAAAATTTTCTTCAATTTTAACTTAATATGGCAGTTGAGTATAATTATAAATAAAAAAAATATAAATACAATACTTTTTTCGTTCTATTACAGTTAAGTATAATTTTATTATCTAAATCATACTCAATATCGATTTCACACCATACTATACTTTTTTGGTTAACTCGATACCACTCCTTTTCGTCTTACCGTCAGGTTCAAGCCATCCCGAAATATTACATTACAAAATTTCGGCATAATACTATTTTAATCCCTATAAAAATGAATTGTGTTCATACGTAAAAAATGTCTAAAAAAACACCATTTTGTCCGATTTATATCTTATTACAAAAAACAAAATTAAACAAAATGGTGCTTTTATAGACATTTATTACACAAGAGTACAAATATAAAACAGGTTTAACACATTTCGTTTTTATAGGGAATATAAATCTTTGAACAAAAGTTTGGTGTAATAAATTTCACCATTACGCCGCCTAAATGCCGAATTATCTGGAATAATTACACCCCCATGTATAGGACGTTAGAAAGATTTGGAAAGGATTTGGAAAGGATGCGAGTTTTCACCAGTTTAGCAAGTAGTAAAATCCCATTTTTTTATTACGTGAATAGATTTTATTTAACATAAAAAGGAAAGGAGATTACAAATTTTCTCAAATTATCAAAATTGGTCAAATCCATGACATTTTGTACGTATCTTCGCAATTCGTCTAAGGATAGGCACTGTCGTTATATTAAAAATTAGGGTGAAATTTAAAGCAATTGACAATAAATACACAAACACTATAATTGCAAAAACTTATTTATATTTTGTAAAAAATTATGTCATGTTTTTTTTTTAAAAAAAATAAAATTATTAAAAATTTAAAATTTATTATGTGTCATACCGATTTAGATTGATTGACAATTTAAACATGGAGAATGCAGATCCTAATAATAAATAAATCATCCGATGGAATGACGATCATTAATCGATAGTTATGTAAAATTCGTATATTTCTCCTTTTGAATTTAATTTACAGTATTTAGAGTTTTTATGAGAATATTTGCGTGTATTTTCTTGTACTTTCTGCAAATATTGTCTCTTTAACTCGTGAAGTATGTACATCTGAACCTCTTATTCTTTTTACCCCGTAAAGATGATATGAAAATCAGAAAATCTGGTACATTCATTTAATTGATGTACCATAATTATCGGAATTTAAATAAACATGGTAAATTTTTTGAAAATCCGATAGTTTCACCCGAAATATTGTCAATCTTTTCAAAATTATAATAAATAAGCCATTTTCTAGACATATGAATTTTTTTTCTTCTTGAAGTTGTATGAAAAAATAAAATATTCAAATTATGGGTAATAGTAATTCGTGTTTGAAATCAAGAGAAACAAGATCAAAATCACAATTAGTACCAAACCAATTATCAGAAGGTGTATCACCAGAAGTCGTAAATGAAGAAGAACAAGAACTAGCGTATTATTTATCAAATAATGATTTAAATGATATTGATAGGCAACATATGCATAATTTTATTATAAAATATTTATTTCAAGGTAATTTTTCTGCCCCTGTTGAGGAGAAATTAACTCTAGGGTGTAAAGTACTAGATGTTGCGTAAGTGAAAGAAAAATTTTATTAAAATTAATTAATTAAACGTTTTTTGATATAAATAATTTTTTTTCGTATTTTTATATAAGATGCGGTCCCGGTACATGGTTATTAGATTTAGCGACTATATATGACAAATCAAATTTTTTTGGACTCGATATAAAGCCAGTATTTCCAAAAGAGGTAAAATTTCATCAGTGCAAAAAAAAAAAAAGTTGTATTTTTAAAGAATAAGATTAAATTGTTTTTCTATAAACTTGATAGATAAAACCATGTAATCTTGAATTTATCGAAGCCGATATATTTGATGGATTACCATTTAGAGACAACGAATTTGATTTTACACATATAGAATCAATGGTGAATATTTTAACGACAGAACAATGGAATTTCACTCTTTCTGAACTGATTAGGTAAAAAGAATTTTTTTTTTATCTTTTTATAACTTATTATATCAATATTATTAATATTCGACTTTATTATAATCATCATTTATCAGAGTAACCAAACCTGGCGGATATATCGAAATAACTGATTTATACCTTAACATTGATAAATCTAGTCCAAATTTCTATACAATTTATAAAGGATGTGAGTGTATCCATTTCTTATTATAATCACGCACATTATATAATTACATACTAGTCTTAGTATTAATATTATTTTTATTTTTAAATATTGTAGTTTACAAGTCTTGTTTAAAACGAAATGTGAATATAAGATCGATAATTCACCTTAATTCAATACTTGAATCACATCAAAATATAGGAGTCGTTCATCATGACGAGAAAATTGTCACTTTTGGACCACATGGTGGTAAACCTGGTTTAGTTTATCAAGAAGTGGTAATATTATTTCTTACCACAAATAGGGCAATTAAAGATTTGAGTGCTGAAATAGGAATTTCTGAAGAGAAATTTAAGGAAATCGTAGAAAGTCTTAAAGAAGACTTAAAGGAAAACAAAACTTCTAAAGGTCATGTTCTTAGATTTTGGACTCAAAAAATTTGTTAATTTACACCGGGGAATATTAATATATATCAATATCCTACTTTCTTAATCCGGTTATTTTATTTAATTTAATTAATTTAATTCGTATCATCACGTCCATATCGCAAAGATACTTTAATATTACTTGATTTTTTTTTTTCAATATCAATAGTGAATGAATATCAAAGTATTGAGATTATGCTGTAAAATAAATAGCACTCATACATTGGTTTACAAATATTCAACCTATTGAGAAAAAGATTTATGAGCATAATGGCGTTTTTCAAATTTCTTAACGGAGAGGTTTAAACATATTTCGAAATCAAATATTTACGTAAATTTATAATACTGCATTTATATTTACTACATATTACTGCTGCGAATTGTATATAATTTAAATTGAGAATGTACTTAAACACGTGATAAATCAAAAAAAATTGATCTGTATAGCTATAACGTAAGATCAATTTCATAGCTGTGGACAAAATATAATCATATGCTAATAGCAATAATACCACTTCAGCACCTATAGCCTATATTACCACAAAGTCTGACATGTGAATCAGGAAAAAGGAAGCCGAAAGTGGCAGCATTTAATTTGCCCCAGATATCTCTCCCAACCATAAAATAAGGATTCAATCACATCATATCAAGCCGGTTTCAACTTGTTGCGGTTAGCTCTTGTTACACCTTCACGTTGATGAATAACAACGTTCAAACAAATATTTTCACATAATAACCTCGTTATTGAAGATAACAACTCCAACGCTTGGACCATAACTGGCATTTACCCACAATGAAAATTCCTTTTAACCTACCATTTTCCTTGCGGAATCATGTAACAAAAATATATCCTTTATTCCACTCAAAATAAAGCAATGTACAGTTTCACCTTTATATAGCGAATTTAAAAATTCTAATTCGTTATAGCCAGTACTAATTAAATACGCGAATTTGTATTATTTATTTCATGGGGAGTTGGAAATAAATGAGTAATTTCCTCCGACCCTCTCTATAAAAAATGTTTCAGAAAAATGATCACGTGTCTGAGTTTCTTCGGAATAAAAAACTAGAAAATGATCCCAGGAGCGTGTCACTTAACATGTGGTAAAATTTTAAACTAAAATTAGAAATTTCCCGGCTATCTATATGAGACCGGAAATAAGTATAAACTCTGCTAATCACTCGCAATTTTCAAAAATTAGTATGAAAGTAATCATGAGTGCGACAGGGGGGATTAATAAATTAGTTATCTGTTATAGGGTCCGTCACCACATGGATCAATTAAATGTGATCGAGTTTTAATCAATTTAGTCTTACCCCGATCACTGTCAAAGTCCTGACGATCAGAATCCCGTTTTAACACAAGTCCGACACACTTATTAGGCCACGAAAACTAATATTTTCGGTTCATTTCACCCGGCCGGGTCATTTTTTCAAAATTTGACTAAAAAATTTTTATATGTAAAAATGTTTAAATTACTAATTCATAATAAAGATTTATTACTTGAAATCACGTGATAAAATTTTTTACGTTTACTTGACTTTACAAATTTATTTTCTTTACTTCTTCTCTTTTTATTTTCGACTGATTATTCCTCTCCATTTTACTTTCTCCCTTTAATTTAGTAGCATATCCTTGAGCTTCCATCTTATCATCTCCAATGGTACTACCAACATTTTCCTTAACGCACTACAATCTTCACAATATGGAAAATACTTTCCATAATTATTTTCTTCTTCACATTCTGCCCCACAGTTAAAACAAGTGCTTCTTTAAATAATCCACTTGAATAATATGGAATTTCAATAGGACTATTACATGTTAGGGTATTATTAACCTTAACAATAGAAAATAATTTTTTTAATGAGTCATCTGTGCTATGAGGACTTTGTGTATTTTATACCTTTACAACTGGTAAACCTTCCTAATCTTTTAAAGTTACAGGGTTGTAACTTATTCGTACATGTATGATAGACATTTTTAGTAACAAACTGGAATGAAAAAAATTTGATTATCCTTCTTTATTTATTTATTTATTTTATGTAAAGTCGGAAAAACTATCTAAGAGAGCATGTATCCGAAGAAATATGCCCAACACTTAGTCCATCATCCATTCCATAGAACGGACCCTACGTAATAGTTATATATAGACTGTTCCAACATCCCGACCGATGAGGGAACAGGTAGCCATTAAAAGAGCAAAAGAAAAAGACTACACTAATAAAGTATAACAAACAAATATAAAAAAAATGTTCCGTATTTTTCTTTCAACCAAAAGGTCGCCAACTGTAAATACTGTCAGAGTTGGAATGATTCACACTATTCTAAATTGTTTTTGAATATATCGATAAATTTGGTGTAAAAATAAATTGTATAAAAATAAGATGTAGAAAAAAAACTACTTGTAAAAAAATAAATTTTGACTCAAAAAACTAATGCAAATATTAAATCATTTGAGGTCCGCTCCTGTTGAGTCGTCCAATAAGGCAGGAGAGGAATGCCTACGTTTGAATCGTTCACTGTTATCTATTAATGGGTAAAGGTTAGTATACGAAGAAATTCTTCATTTTTTAGGTCTAAGTTTGAGTTCTCTTGTATCGTCAGAAGTATCATCTGGAGCGCCCGAAGGAAGGGTAGCGATTGGGTTGATAAGGGATTTGCGGTTTCTGTTAGGTACAGACAATATTGTGGTGTATGTGTTCATTTTCATATAAATTTGTAATTTCTTATCCTCGTCATTAGTTTGTAGGTATTGCTCTCTGAATTCCATCATTTCAGTGTGGAAACGATCACAAAATCTAGTCATCGAGAACGTTAAATATTGTCAACGGTTGATTCGGTTGAATGATGTCCCATGATATTTTGCATCTTCTCTCCATTTAGTGTCTCTCTCGATACACTCATTATTGAGTCGTAAGGCGTGGCGTTGAGCTTTTGTAAGAGGTGGGGTATATTGATGTGTAAATTATACATATAAGTAAACCATTCTCTGGAACCTGGAATTATATAAACACCCTTGTCCGTGTAAAGGGGTTCTTTAGGAATTATGTTCCTGTATTTGTGTGGGATAAACCGATTTGATTATCCTTCGAAACCCCATACAGATTATCTAATTATAAACTAGCATATCACGTGACTTATAATAATAATTTTTGATTAATAAAAAATAAAACCCAGGTCTCCGGGTTAATTTTAAATTTTAATGTTACGTGAACTGAAAATATTAATTTGCGTGGCCTTACAGTATCTTTTTTTTTTTAATTTTTTTTAGATGTAATAATTTTGCTATAACCTTGTAATAATTTTAGAATATTTCGCAAGAATTAATGCCTTTGTCGGATTTAATATTCAATAAAGAAAATCATTTACTGCAAATAATTGAAACAATTTATATAATCTGATATTTATATAATTGTAAAAATTAATATTTTTTTAATACTGTATTTTATTGAAATTAAGCACCCCTCGAAAATAAGCACCCTCTTTATTATAAAGGTTGACGAATAAAAATTAAAAAACGACGAGCGATAACATATCGTAGTATTTTTCTTTTTAAAACTAATTTAAAATTGGCGTTCTCTTTTTTTACCTTTTCTATACAATCCATGATCTAATAAGCAAACTTGATGATGAATTTTGTTACATTAATGAAAGGTCTACCGCACGTTAATGTATCAATCAAATTGTGGTTAACAGCAAAATTCGAAATATAGTGGATACTTGAAAATTTTTATTGTTGGGGTACTCGGGTTATCAGCTAGTCGAGTTATTAGAAAAGATATATAACACGTGACATATATACTGTATATATATCATGATGACGTAGTATAAAGTATAAAAAAGTATAATTGTATATACTATCTGCTATATAATGTAATTATGTTATATTAAAATTTAATTAAGGTATACCGTGTTATTTTCTTTTCTAATAACCCGACTAGCCGAGTAATCCGAGTACCTGACAATCCCGACAATAAAAATTTTCAAGTGTCCACTATATTTCGAATTTTGCTGTAAGCGCTCGTTAATTTACTGCTAAGTGATTATTACAGTAAATTTATATAAGATGACGATGTAAGATGATGATGCACATTTGTATTTTTTATTTCATTCCGCAGATAAATAATTGATATTACAATAAATAATACATCACACACCATATTGATCCAAATTTCTAAATGTAAATTGATGCCGTTGGAGCCTGGAGATTGAGACAATTCTAATACTAAAATTTCAGTACTGTACTGTACTAGACGCTTATCTAAAAAATAATGTTACTTTAACGTCCAAGAACCACTTATGCAACCGATCAGGTAAATCAATCTCATGATTAATAAAAGTAAGATCTCTTCCTTCTACTTCTAAGAAATACCTGTACGCAAATGAGGTCACTACTTTCTCAAAAGTGTGTCTCACTATGTTTATCAAAGAAAACTTCTGAAAAGGAGATTTGGTAGGAATATTAAGTTTTGGTGATTCCTCAATTTTGAAACTAGACGGATTTTGTTAGGTTCTGATGAAAGGATAAATTTCATTTGTTAGTGTGACATGTTCACCTGATTTTGTTGATAATTTTACACTGTGAACTGTAAGCATATTAGTTGGACAAGGAATAAATTTCTTAAACCCTTCTCTTTTTTCGCGTTAGCATCAGTAATTTTTATTATTGCCAAACTCTTTTTATGAATTATTGGGGAGCCACTCATCTATGTTAATTTAGGACTAACGGCCTATACACGCAAAAAAAAGTAAGAGAGTTGCATGATGATTAAAGTGTAATCAGTGTAGTTTGGTTCTGGTCATTTAAGTTGAAATGAGACGTCCAAAATATCAGTGACCGCAAATGTTACATGTCACACAATGATGGTATAGTAATAAAATAAATGACGTAAAAATACATCAATTTTCGGACGAAGGATAACTTATTAATCAAAGTAAGGTCATTTAACTATTTTGAAATGACATTTAATACACTAAGCAGGTTCCATTTAATTTATGATTAGTACCTACAAATTTATAATCACGTGATATATGCGATAACCAATGACACGTGACTAAATGACTCACTTGCCATCATTGGTATCACATGATCCGACGAATACATTATTCCAATATCAGAATAATTATCCATGCTTTTTTAGCTTTCTCCTTTTTTTGATTTAAATAAATAAATCCTTCAGGTCATCCAGCATTCCTGCTGAGTAAATTTTTGTCAAAGCCACCAGGACCCAGAAATATATATACAGGGGTAGGGTACACAGATGCGTCGCCATCATAGTGGAATTAGAGTAAAGTTTTGATTTGCGTACAATTTTAGAATTTTTCATCTATAGTTAGGTCATCAAGATTGCGTATTTTTTATCAAAATTTTTATATGTAAAAAATTAGTTTGCGTATTTTTGGCCTAAATTTGGCTAATCTTATATATAAAATATTTTTATTGTACGTACTTATTTAATTAACTGCATTGTAATATTTAGTATTAATTGAAAGAAATTTCTAATGGTTAAAAGTGAAATTTTAGAAAAATATTATTGAAAAAATGGCAAATTCTATTTTTTCACATTAGTATTTGGTTTTATAAATAATAGAGAAGCCATGATAAAATAATTAATAACTTAATGTCTGAAATTTTATTTGCGTATTTTTGCAGGATTTTCAATATCAGGTGTCAATTATGCGTACTACTCATATAAAAAGTCTCTGCGTACAGCTCATAGTAAAAAAATTTTTCGCCACCTGACCCCTATATATATATTTCTGGGTCCTAGCCACCTCTAGTAACATAATAACATTTTTAAAAAAATTTCAAAAGGTATTCATTCAAGAAATTTCTCTTAAATCTTTAGCATTACAGGGTTGTCACCATCTTTCTCCTACAGACTCATTACATTCTCCACATATATCATATACTTTTCTTTTTTTTTAAATCTTCCGTATAATTGACTCTATCTATTCTTCTATGTTAGCTGAATTAATAAAGAAATTGTAACATGCTTTTAAATAATATTATTACGGATATTCGATAATAAAATAAATTGAATTTATCTATATTTATCACCAATTCACCATCAACATTTTGTCATAGATTTCTCGGCTTTTTTTTTCTTTTGCCGTTTCGTCCATATTTCCATATTAACAAAATTTAGCAAAGGATGTGCTGTTTACATTAATGACAGTTGCAACATCATAAATATTATTTACTTTAGATGTATACTTATTTACACTTTATATATATATATGTAAAATATACAGTATAAAATAGAATTATTTTCGGAGTTTCGGAAATATGGGTAACATCTGAAGGATATAATTCCCACCAATCATATCCAAGAATTTTGACAGCACATTCTATCATTGCCATAATCGAAAGATTGTGAAACCTTTTTTTTTCAATAAATAAATCCTAATTACTAAATCTTATTTTATCTTACATGATGGCTGAAAAAGATTTGCCTTCAATCTCTGCACTAAAAATCGGTTGCTATATTATCCGCATTTATTTGTTTTCATATGACACGGCAAGCGACATAATTTTTTCACATATATAGTTAATACACGGTAACTCGCGATTACATGTACTATATCTTAATAATTGTTCAATTTAAATAATTTAATGTCTACAAGTGAAATCATCATAAAAATAACTACATACCGCGGACATAATTGCAATTACTAATTTAGACATACAACTAATTTTTGAAATTTCTCTTTAGACTCTCCAACATTTCTATTATATTTACATTAAATATAAACGACCAATGCTGTTTCGCCAAATTAATTAATTAACTTTTGAATTTAAATTTAACTTTATAATTTTTTTAACTATACGCGCATATATATTATGTATATTTTAATTAAAAAATTTTTACGTTATAAAAAATATAAATTAAAAGATCTATGGATCTGCAAACCTAAAAAAGATCATGTCATTAATCTAAATATGGAAAGTCTTGTTGATCGTACATGCGTACAATGTCACGCATATATAAAATGGGTAGAATTTTTTTTTTTGCATTTGCGTATAACAAGTTATATCATAATTACGGCGAAATTTCTTTGAAAAAAAAGAAAAAAAAAATTATTATTGTCATTTTATTATAAGGCTTATTTTAAATGAAAAAAAAGCTACTTTTTTTTTTAACTTTTTTTTTAACTTCCAATATCATTATATTTTAACACCATCGTATTCACGGAAGTGTAAAAAATTTCTTTTTCTATTGTCTACCGGAGTTTTGTTACCAAAGAAAGTTTTTTGAAATTCCGCGGGGAACGGAAAATTCAATTTTGCATATTTGAAACAAAAAATTGTTTTTACCGTTTATGGTAAAAGCTTACTAATTGTTCGCAAAAATCAAAAAGATTATATTTATCAAATTATGATTTCACAATATTCAAAATGATGATAATATAAAAAAATTACCATAACTTTTTTTTTGAGCTTAACATGGTGATTTATCCGGATAATCTCGAGGATCGACAAAACCCTGGTAACGACCCCTACCCTTAACGCCGGTTCCAGGCCATATATGAACATTAATTTTTAATTTTTTACCTAATATTAAAATAACCATTCCTTTTTTCAAAGCAAAGGTATATTGGGCTGTTGAAATAATTTCATCATCATTTACAAATTAATTTCACTCGGAATTTTACAACCCTGGTAATTATAATTTAAATTCAGTAATAAAAAAGCCCTTTCTCCATTTTTTTTTTCATTCCTTTTCTCTAAATAATTAACACTTTTACATAATGCCGACTGATTTAATAGAAAAACGTCGAGCAGCTCTCAAGGAGATTGATGATGCAAAATTTGGTTGGTATCATGTTCGTGCGTGCTTAGTAGCTGGTACTGGATTTTTTATGGATGCATACGATCTGTTTGCTATCAATTTCGCCTCTACTATGATCGGATATGTCTATTATAACGGCAAGATACCCGCTAATATCGACTTGGGTTTGAAAGTGTCGGCCTCCATTGGAAACTTAATAGGCCAATTACTTTTCGGCTGGTTGGCTGACGTACTCGGACGAAAAAAGGTAAATAAAATGATGTGAGAAAAGTGTGATGAGGATGGAGAAAACTTAAATTTCAGTTTAAATTTGGTTCTATTTTACATTTTAGATGTATGGAATTGAATTGATGATTATTATTGTTGCAACAGTGGCTTCAGCATTATGCGGTGAAAGTTATGCTATTTCAGTAACCGCTACAATCATGATTTGGCGTGTAATCATGGGTATCGGTATTGGTGGTGACTATCCACTTTCGTCAATAATTACCTCAGAGTTTGCAACCAAAAAAAGAAGAGGCGCAATGATGGCCGCTGTGTTTGCTATGCAGGGATTCGGAATATTCGCAGCAGGTCTTGTAGCACTTATTGTATTAGCAGCTTTCAGGAATGGCATCATTCATAATGTTATGGTAATTGATTACTGCTGGCGTTTGATACTTGGTTTGGGAGCCGTACCTGGTTTACTCGCTCTCTACTTTCGTCTCACTATTCCAGAAACGCCACGATATACAATGGAAGTTGAAAGAAATCTAATGAAAGCGTCTACAGATATTACATCCTATTTGCAGAAAAAAGCTAATGAATCACACAATAACGATAAAAATGATCATGACAATAATAACGATAATAATCATAACGACAATAACGATCATAACAATCATAACGACAATAACGATCATAATGATAATTACAATCACGATGATGATACATCATCTGAATATCATGTACCAAAAGCAAGTTGGTCTGATTTCTTTAATTATTTCGGAAAATGGTATAATGGAAAAGTTTTATTAGGTACTTCCATGTCATGGTTCGCACTGGATATTGCTTTTTATGGAATTGGTCTTAACAACGCGATTATTCTAAGTGCAATTGGCTACTCGGATGCTAAAGATGCTGATTATAATTTAAGGGCTTATAATTCACTTAAAAATATGGCAATTGGTAATATTATCATTACAATTATGGGTACCATTCCTGGTTATTGGGTTACCGTATTATTGGTAGATAAATGGGGTCGAAAGCCTATTCAATTTATGGGTTTTGGTGTCCTTACTGCACTCTTTATTGCTATGGGCGCCTCTTTTGAACAACTGAAGGAACATTCTATTCCTGCATTTATCGTCTTATTCGTATTGTTGCAGGTATTTATTTATTTATTTATTTATTTTTTATTTCCACAAAAACTGAGTTGGAGCGCAATCTTGCCGATTTGGACAAATCAAAGCGAAAAAACTAAATACCTAAATCATTTTTCGCTAGTTCTTTCAAAATTTCGGTCCAAACACAACAACATTTATTGTACCGGGAGAAGTTTTTCCAACGCGCTATCGGTCAACTGGTCATGGTATATCAGCAGCGTCCGGAAAACTTGGTGCAATTGTTGCTCAAGTTGGATTTTCAAAACTTAAAGACATTGGTGGAGCGGACGCATTTGTGGGTCGATTGCTTATAATCTTTGCAGCATGGATGTTTATTGGTGGTTTATTCACCCTGTTATTACCCGAAACAAAAGGTTTGTCACTTGAAGAATTATCCAACGAAGATCATTTTTATAAAGAGAAAAAAGAAAAAGAAAAGAAAAAATCGGAAGTTTAAAATTAAATTATGGTGTAAAAAAAAATCACTTCAAAAATCCTTATATATTTTTTTATAAATTTTTTTTTTTACATCACTTGTTTTTTAATTTATTCATTACCTTATGTATTACAAAAAATTAAGAATCTTTAATAAAAAATTGAATCAGAATACTAACAATAGACAGGAATTAATCGACAGGTCTTGAATAAGAATAGTAATTACACTTGCGGCCAAATTTTTGTGGCGAACTACACCATAATAATACAAACATTAAATTATAGTACAATTCATAATCTTCAATATTGTTGACCTTTAATAATTTGGCTACTATTCAAAATCCGAACGAAGCTCACATGGCGCAGACTATTCATCTTACATGGAGTTCTATACTATAAAGCTGCGGGCTAGCGTTGTTTCTTTTGAATGGGGGCCTGGCAATGATAACCTCCAAAACCCGTTCCACTTTTTATGTAACTTCAAATCCTCTTCCGAATCTTCTATCAAAGCAACTTCGGAAAACTTGATATTGAGTGGATTTTACTCGTACATTAAATCCCATCAGATCTGTAAAGTAAAAAATATCACTCTGTTGTCGTTATGATATTCCATAAAGGTAATCAAAGTCCTCTTCAAACGCTACGCTTGGAGTACATTTTCACATTGTAAGACATTTTGGATAAAACAGATGGCAACAGTATGCTGCTTGTTTTCAGGAATACAAACTAGTAATTCATCGAGAACCTTGATTGCATAATCTACTCGTCCCGTATTTCTTCACCAAGTTGTGGAATCAAGTTCGTTAGCCCTGTAAAAAAGTCGATCCGTTTTTTATCTTCCATCTTTTTCCGTAAAAGACACATTTCTGGAATTAATAACCTTATATCACGGAATTAATCGAATTATTTATATTTTCCGTGAATAGATCCGGGAAAGACTCATTTTTACGGAGTTTTTACAGAAATAATGAATAAAATTTTTTTGTAAGGTAGTGAGCGAAATGGAGCGGTGAAATTCCTGAAGAGAATTATAGTACGTTTGCTGTACTGTGCTGTTGTCTACTAATGCAAGACGTTCAATGGCTAGAAGTGGCGTAGAAACAGAGGTAGAAGTATTTATAACACGAAATTAATAATTTACCAGACTTACTAGCGTCATAGGATGCTTCGAGGAAAATTTCCTACTTACACATCAAAACAACTGTTCTGTCGCTAATTGCAACTGCAAGCGTTAAGACTGTGGTCTAAATTTTCTGCATCACCTCAATCGATTACTTCATCGATAGTTAAGAGAATGTGCCATCAACTTCAGATGAATTTACCAGCAATCCAAGAGAATCAATTCTTTGATATTAAATTCATTGCAAATGTTCACGTGATATTAGTTCCCGCGGCAATCAAAAATATGCTGCATTTAAATTTTTGAAGTGATTCATATAGGACCCGAAATATATACGTAGAGGTAGGAATTATTGAGTCGCCGTTATAGAAATATTCTACGGGTTAGATTTTGACCTAAGCAGGGAGGATGATTTTCTGCGGTGATTAAGGATGAATTCTGCGTGTGATAAAAGTTATGTGAAATTCTGTGAATTATGCAAGGTCGGCCAACATTACGATTCACAAATTCTGGCCAAACTTAATGGCAGCCAGCATTATGATGATTGCATCCTAAATCAGGCGAAAATTAATATCATTTTTATAACCCTATTCTGTGATTTCCGTGAAACACAGAAAATCATCAAAGTCATGTTGTTAATTTATTTTTAATTGATTTTTTAAAGGGGGTTTGTATTGCGTATACTTGGCGGAGGGAAATAAATTTATTGATTTGCATAATTGCAAAATATATCACAGCATGTTGGAAATATAATAAATATGTTGCTTGTGTTATACATCCGATCATCCATTTATTGACCCAACAGGTCTAAAGGTGGACTCCTAAGAAAGTAGTGGTAAAAAATCAAAAATTGGAAAGATTATCGTCTTGACCACCATGTTAATAATTGTTCGCAAATGAATACACTAGTTGTCTTGCATTTTGTACGACTAAATGAAACAATCGTCAGGGGATTAGTTTGTGGTTAGGTACCGATCTTATTAAAACCCCTGTGTACAGACATTTGTAAAAAATTTTAATGTCCCCTGACTTGTCTATACATATATCGGAGATCTATTCATATTATAACACTAACCAAAAGGAATCTGATCAATGGTAATAATTTTAATGAAACCTGCGAATTTTTATTTTTTATTTTTATGTAATTGGTATAATAGATATAACAATTAACAGTTGTAATTTTAAGGATGATAAAATAATATTTTGAAAATATATCGCCAAAGCATTAACTTTTATCTGATTCATTTAAAATTTTAAATCTATAAAATTTGAATAACATAATAATGAAATAATTAATAGAATATGTTAAGATAAACTACCGATGCACCTCCGATTTCTTAACCTTCACTTTCAGCTTGTGTTCGGGTTCTGCGTGATAATATTTTTTTTTTTTGCGATTAAAATTAAACATTTACCTGAAAGACGATAAAAAAATCTACATATTCATAATCAACTGAACAACTTTATTTATTCCAATTATTATTCCATCTATTTAAAGATCAAAATAATCCCGTAATAAAATGATCTATTTTAAAATGTATACATGGGGTGAATTAGGTTCAAACCATGCCGAAATAATCTTGAAACAAAAATTTGGTGTAATATATTTCATAATTACGCCGACAATTTTTTATAAGTATTTTTTTATCTTTCACGAAATCATGCGTTATACACATCCGCAGCATCACGTCATTAAAAAAGAGTTTAACAAAAAGGACTCCATCTAATAACGTTTTCTAATTAATGCAAAGTATCATTTAGATATGTAAAGGATTTATACTATGTCTGAAGAATTATCCAAATTTTTTCAATGCGATTTTGTTTATTTGAAATCCTTTACCTATTCTTTTTATTTTAATGTCTTAATAACGAATAAATTCTTTAAATTTTACCAAAAAACCTTCTTTCATAATAAACATAAATATGTATTATTATCTAACATCAACAATAAATTTTTTTACCTGATATTCAATAGAATTTTGCCATAAATTTCTTGGCTTTTTTCTTCATTTTAATGTTATTGTCGTATTTACTACATAATTGTACTTGTTAAACGTTAACTTTAGATTATCAGATTAAAAATATTTGATATTTTTTTTAAAAAAAACTTTTTATAAAGAATGCTAAAAAAAATATGAAAATTTTATGAAAATTTTGTGAAAATTTTGTGACAAAGATAATTAATGTACATTTGAAAAAAAAAAAGATTTAATAATTTTTTAATAATTTTTATTTACACAAAATGTTGATATTCGAAACCTGGAAATTAAATTCTTAAAAATAATGTCTAAAAATACAGTACAAATTTGATTTTCTCAATGTAATTTTAGCTAGTTAAATTTTTCACAATTTCTTAGTATTTGATTTAAAAATATTTCACCCAATTTTAGAATTTTGTTTTTTTTAAAAAAAAATCAAAAAAAAAATCAAAAAAAAGAATATTATTTTTTTTTTTTTGGACCGGCCCCTGTATCCGAATATTTCCGTTGTATGCATGGTCGGAACAAGCCTAAAAATTCCGTGAGTTATACCGCATTTATCGGAAAAAAAATGACGCTTCTTACAGGAGGAATTATTTGCGATACAAATTTAACAGTTAAAAAAAATCTGAGATGACTCAAAAAAAAATATAAGCCTAAATCAAATTACTATTATTGATCGTACATGAAAAAAAAAATAACTTTAAATGGCAAAATATTGATAATAAGCCAGTATGCGATAAATATAACTTACTAATTATAGTATGACTTAATTGAACCAAAATTAGATTGGACCGAATCTAAAAAAAATAGGGATGCTTATACATATAAATCGATGGGGATAATTTGTGGGATGATTTTATATCATATGATAATTTAGAAGGGAGACAAAGATCTTTTTTTCATAATAATAATAATAATAATAAATATGATTCTTTGAGAATTTAACCAAGAATGTTATAGTAATGTAGATAAAATCTTGAAAGTTGTAAAATCTTTAAAATCATACATTTCCAATAGATTCAAACCACGTGAATGGTAGTCATACGATGTACAAATAAAAAGATTCAATTTTTATTCGTTAATGCACCATGCCATATGCAACTCTCAATTTACAGCTAAGGGGGCATTGAATATACCTTATTTCGAGGAAAGTGACACTATTAAAACTGTAACAAATACTTAATTAAACACCTTCCTGATTTAACAGTTAGCGACCATTTTTGAAAAAGTTTTGATATCCGAAATTTAAAAATTTGTAAATATTAATATAATATAAACCTTTAAAAGAATGAACTTTTTTTAACCTGTTAAAATTTAATATATCTTGTACGCTTGCAACACAAACCTTTTCTTGATAATTTTTCTTCCGCCTTTTAATTAAAATTTTAACCAAGTTTAGAGATTTGTACTACATTAAATTATTGCTTTAATAAAAAAAAAAAATTATGTAATGTAATGCAATGCGTTTGAACTTAGCCCATTTTTGTCATTCATCATTTTATTTCGTAAAGAATTAATTCAATTTTCTTATTTTTCATAATCAATCGTGAGTTCGTGACCCAACCCCCCTCATTACTTAATAATTACACGTCGTCACACAACAATATATTAAGAACGATAACCCAAATTTATTTTCTTTTTGCCAAGAAAAATAACAATTAAATTTTTCATAAAAAATCACTTTTTAAAAAAAAATGTAAAAAAAATCTATTAGACATAACGCATGAGCCACTCGAATTCATAAGATCGATGTAAAAGTATGATTTGTCGTCGTCCAAAGATTAACTTTTTTCGGATAATTTAAATGAAAAAATCATCTCATTATTATCTTTTCCCTTTATCGTTAAAATATAATTATATAATAATTATATATAATATATATATATATATAGATGATGCGCTAATTATAGAAGGTTCTTTGAGAATTTCTTTTAAGAAAATTTCTTTTAACTTTTTTCTTTCTCAATCATAAATAACAAAAAAGCCCCAAAAGAATTTACTATGAAAAAAATGATGATAATTATAATAATGATACTTTCATTTCCATGTGTACGGTATAGAAAAAAAAAAAAGCGAACTTATAGTACTTTATATATACAGAATTACTGCGGCATGAATAAATATTTCACTTGTTCTACTTTTCGAATAATAATAATGTTACCAATGATAAATTAAGGTAGTAAAAATGTTTAACCCATGTGAAATCTTTTTCGACGAATTAAAATTTATATTTGATGGTTGTACCTATTTTAAAAAAAATGATTGTTTTTTTTTATGTGATTGTAAATATTTTTATAGTGTTTATTTTATATGGAGAACATATTTCCGAATTGTGTAAGTATAATTTTTTTGGCTAAAAGATATGCAAATTTTTTTAAGTTTCTTTGAAGGTCATGGTTTTTTTTATAAAAAAAATGGTTTCTATTAATAGAAATTCCAAAATTATTCAACAACAAAATACATTTCATCGACAAATTTAAAAATAGAATAAATAAATTCGTCAGTATATCTTATTTTTGACATTTTAAACAACATTAAACATTTTTAGTAATTTTTTTTTTTTAAAACGAGTAAAACCAAGTTAAAGAGAATAAACGGGATATTTCCTGTAACACTAAAACCAAAGATGATAACATGTGGCGACCAAAAATAATTTTTTTTTGCAAAATTTTTTATTAAGGAAATAAGGATGCATTTGAGATATATTTGCCGTACATAATAAAGTAGGGGAAATTATTCCGTCAAAAGAATTATATTTTTTTTTAAAAAAAAAACTTATAATGTGGAAAAGTAATGTCCTGTAACAAGGTTTAAAAGTCTCATCTAATTTTAGAAGTAATAATAAAGTATTCTAAAATATATAACTGAGATAAAGTTGTGTTTCGGAGATAACGTTAACAAAAATTTGGTATTTCATTACTTTTGGAAAATATATAAAAGACGTGTTGTGAAACGATGTACAAAATCATTGATAAGTAAATCTCGTGAACATCAACTTAACTGTTTAAATCTATACAAAGTAACTTATCATATACGTTGTGAGAATTTTTTTTTTTGTTCCTACTAATATAATATTTCAAAAAATGTCTCATTAATTTATTATTATTTTATTATTATTATTCTATTATTTTTTATTGATACAATAAAAAACAAGGAACGACAGGCGTACATAAGTAAATAATAATATAAATTCTGTGTTTTCTATAAATTGAATATCTATTTTTTTTTATTTATTTATAGCCTATTTTAAAAAAAAAAAATGAATATAAAATAACCCACCCAAAAGTGTTTTTTTCTTTTTTTTTTTCTTCTTTTGATAGACAGGAGAAATTGTTCTTCCTTTCTTAATTATTTTATAATAAATAATAAATAATAATATAATAATAATTTTGTTGTGAACAACATGAATGTTAAATTAGTTTTATTTGCATTCCTCTTTGGAGGATTGATTTTACTAAATGACAAAACAAACGTAAATGCATTACCTGCATTACAAGGTAATAGTCTAATCAGCTAATTTTCCTTGATTGCGCATATTTGATTCTGTACATTTTATTAAATTTTATGATTCTTTCCTTCTTACAGCACGCCAAGATCCAGGTTCAACGCTTGGAGCTTTTAAAATTGTTGGAAAGCAAGTGTTTATTTGTAACTGTAATAATATGTGTATACAAAGTTGCATATCATAATACTTACAATTTTTTTTTTTTTTTTTTGTACATTAGGTCCGGAGTCAATGCCATGCATGCTGTCTTGGTATCTCCTAGAAAAGTAGTATTTGTAGACAAACGTAAATTTTTCATATTTATTTTGTTTGTAAAATTATTAATTTTATTAATTTTATTAATTTTATTTACTTATTTATTTTTCTTTTTTTTTTCTTTTCTTCCCTTACATTTTAAATTAGTTGAAAATAATGCGTTGAAGAGACCTGATGGGCTTTCCGCGTTATCATCAGAATATGATTTAGATACAAATACAGCTAAACCACTTGGAATTTACACAAATACATTTTGTTCATCAGGTTCATGGTTAGGGAATGGAACTTTGGTTGAAGCGGGAGGTGATAAAGGAGATGCAAATTATCGTAGTGGTATACAAACGCTTCGTTTATATGATCCATCCGTTGGAGATTGGGTTGAATTAGAAGGAATTGTTCCATCAAATAGATGGTATCCAGCTATGGTAACCTTACCTAACGGAAATGTAATGATTCTAGGAGGTTCAACTGCTGCTACAGGTGTTAATAGAGCTGAAATTGATAATCCAACTTACACAATCTTTCCACCTCCAAATGGTGGTCCTTTGACAGACACTGCTTTTCCTTTCTTAAGTTCCCTTTTACCATATAATCTTTATCCAATGGTACATGTAATTCCAAATTATGAAGGAAAAACTCAACTTTTCATATTTGCGAATCAAAATGGAATTGCTTATGATCTTGACACCGGTACAACTATTACAACATATCCAAAAATTCCAGGTGGTATTCGTTCATATCCATTAACTGGAACTTCTATTATTATACCACTTGACCCTACGGATTATTATAAACCAACTGTCATGATTTGTGGTGGTAATAAAGTTTATGAACTTACATCACCAGCTGAAGCTTCTTGTGGTAGATTGGAATTAACTACACCAAATGCTGCATGGGAAATGGATGAATTCGGTGGTCAAGGACGTGTTATGCCTGATGCTACCTTTTTAGTGGATGGGTCCATCTTGTTTGTTAATGGTGCTGCAACTGGTTTCGCTGGTTATCGTAAAGGTGGAGGCGCTAACGCTTTATGGGTCAATGAAAATCCCGTGTTTACTCCATTCCTTTATGATCCATTTGCTAAAACGTATAAAACTCTTGCTGCTTCCACTATACCCAGAATGTATCACTCTGTTTCTACTTTAATACCTGATGGATCTGTACTTATTGCCGGAAGTAATCCACAGGGTAGCGTCTCTCTTAATGTTAAATATTCCACTGAGTGAGTTAACTTTTTTAATATTTTATAGTGTGTGTTTTTACGGTAATTAAAAAAATTCTAATCATTTTTTTTTTTTTTTTTCTCCCATTAGATATCGTGTTGAAATTTTCTATCCACCTTATCTTTATTCATCAACTCCTCGTCCAAATATTATTTCTCTTCAAACTTCCCCAATTAATGAAAACAGAATTCCTGTAAGTTATGGCCAAGAAGTCACTATGGTTATACAAGTTAAATCTGATGGTGGTAACCAACCAGTTTTGAAAGCTTGTATTATACATCATGGTTTCATCACACATTCACAAAATTTCAGTCAACGTTATGTTTATCTTGAAATTACAAACTTTTGGGCCGATTCATCAGCTGCTGATCAATATATTTTAACTATTAAATTACCTCCAAATCCTACAATAATTTCTCCTGGTCCTTCTTATATATACGTTTTTAATGGAGATGCACCTCCTGTTAGTGGTGTTCAAGTTTTACTTCAACAAGCAGCTTAAAAAAAAAAATGAGGTTGGGACTTCAAAAGGGGAGAGAAGTTTTATCGTAAAAAAAAAACATTTTAGAACATGTAATTTTTTTCCCCCCGTTTTTAACACGATGTTTTTTTTTCCTTGCAAATATTTTTGTATTTATTTAAATATAATTATTTTATATATATATATTTCCAAATTGACAAATATCATAAATACCTATTTAATTACGTATCGTTCTTAGATTATCAATAATATATAACTCGTTAAATTTTGTTTTATAATAATTATAACTTTTAGACAAAAAAAATTTTTAAAAAATGAAAAATAAAAATATGTATTAGAAATCTTCAAAATAAAATGTATTGATGGGTATAGTCTTAAATAATTTAATAATGATTGATTTAATAATGATTGATTTAATAATGATTGTTTTAATAATGATTGATTTATATCGATAATATACTGTATTTACGATAAATGTTATCGTGAAAATACTTTTGCTTGCTAATCCATTACTGAATCCGTTCCTTGAGCTTATGTATACAATAACACTTGCACTTTTGATTGGACGAGATGAACTTTATTCCCCGAATTTTTTGATGTTTTAAAATTTTTTAATGTTTTGACAATTTTTCTTTCAACATTCTAAATTTCTAATTACATTTTTTCCTCAAGTGTATTATAAAAGTTACAGTATTCTAAAGCCATTATAAATGTTACTCCGATTTATTTTTGCATAAAAACACTTGAATCACTTCATTTAATTGATTTTTTTCCTCTTAATAGCGTAGTAACATCAACTGACTAACAATTAATCTAATCAATCTATCCCCTCCCCTAGAGTCCTAAATCGTATTTCTTGATCAAATTATTTATCAATTACAGGGGCGTTATCGGGGCGGGGACAAACGAACGAACATTAAAATATTTATTAATATTAAAGAAATTATAATTTTTTATTTGAAATTTTTTGACGATTAAGTAGTATATACATACTATAATTATTCGATGAGCTAAATTTATAATTAAGCAAATAAATGTAAGTCATTCGACGTGCTAAATTTCATTTTTCTACGATATTACCTATATATAACAGTTGGCTGCTAGATATATAGACAGTTTTGCTAGATTGATATATCGGCATCTTTTGAAATACTAAGAGCTTTCATGCCCTTCTTCTTTTAATGATGACGCTTCCAATGCATTCTTGAGCTTTACCCGCAATTCCGCATTTTTTCGCCTAAGATCTTCTATTTCAGATTCGTGACGGTTAAACGATATTGAGTATGATATATACCTCCGATGTTGTGTAGTATAGTTGACAAAAATCTATACAGTATAATTTTTTATCTATACAGTATAATTTATTTTTTATCTATACAGTATAATTTTTTATTTTATACAGTATAGCTTTTATCTATACGGTATAGTTTTTTTACACTATACTATACACCATCGGATGTATATATCATACTCAATAACTATATTATCGATTCGTGACCCTCAACTACACATTTGAAAAAAAACATTCCCTCTTAATCGGGACTGTAATATGTCTACCGATCCATAATAGGAGATGGTTATTCACGCGAATAGTATAGATATATCACATGATTTTTAACAATTTATCTAATTTATAATAAAGCCATTTAAATTCCAAGAGGGGGTAAATTGTGCATAAATCGGTTAATGATTATTTACGATATTACGTAAAATTACAATTTCGAATGTGCGCGCAAATTCTGATATTCGCTTATTTGTAAATAATTACCAAAAACTACATAAATTTCTTATAAGCCCATATTATTATTATTATTATTATTTAAACATTATTATTATACAAGAATTCTCGAATAACAACATATAAATAGGTAACAAATGAATTTACTAATTAATCCTCATTCTTTTAAGGCCGGAACTAAGCCTGGAATTATCTAAATGGAGGGATCTACCAATTTTTTTCTCATAGAGGGTAATACGCAAACTTTGTATTGTTACCTTTTTTTGTATTATTCGGAGTTCGGAGTCCTAACCAAACTTTAAAATATGTTGAATAATTGTTGATAATTGTTTCAAATGACTTAACCAAGTTAGATTTGGAACATTAGTCAGGGAATTTAAAACGCTGAATTTATTTATTTAAGGGGGGGAGAGGGGTCATGTTATGGTGATATAACCTTTCAATGGTGATTGAATTAAGTAATTTTACCTTCCACTTTTTAAGAGATCAGAAAAAAAAAAATCTCGATTCTCCCAAAACGCCATCTTTAAAATAAGAAATTCTTTTCTTCGAATTTACGTAATTTATTTATGATCTCTATACTATATATATATATATATATTAAAATAATTTCATTATTGATTTTAAAAAATATTTATACCGTTATATTTACTTTCTTATAATAAAATAAAAAGAATTATAATTACATATTATGATATCTATCTATATATATATATATATTTTAATATATTTAAAAAAAAAAAATATTTACTATATAAAAAAATTTTTTCATAAAATTATTACATAAAAAAAAATTCTTAAAAAATGTATTTATTATATTAAATTTTTTTGAGTCCAAAATCTAATATAATTAATTTCAGGTTTTGTTTGTTTAAATTCTTCTATTATATCATTTTCTGCCATATATTTAAAATTCTCTTTAGAAATTCCCAATTCATTACTTAGACTATCTATTGCCATCTCCGTAGTACAGAATGATACAAATATATTTTGATAAACTATGCCGATTTTATCACCATTCGGTCCAATGATGGTCTTCCTTTCATCTCGATGTATCTTTGTTATATTTGAATGTGATTCAAATATTGAATCAAGATTACATGATAAATTCATATCCACATTTCGTTTTAAGGAAGAGTCATAAACTTTAATTAAAAGTAATTAAATATTTAATTAGTATAAATATAATCATTTACGTTGTGCAAATGTCATATGTTAAAAAGTGAGCGTGACGAATTTATTTGCTGATTAACATAATCTAGACCGTTCCATCATCAAAAGATATACAAGATAAAGAATGAACTTACTTCCTCCATATAATTTTTTAAAAATTGGACCTGCTTCATCAGGTATAATGTATGGTTCGACTACTTCTATAAATCCACCTGATTTTGTTACCCTTTAAATGATGATGATCATAAAGTAAGTGATACAGTAGCGATACTTTAAAAAAAAAAGAAATACTTGTATAATTTAAAATTACCTCATGAGCTCAGAAAAAACAAAATTCCATTGATCTCTTGTAAGAATAAGTATCATTGATTCCATATGTACAAAATCAAATTCATTATCAGGAAAAGGTAATCCATTAAATATATTTCCTTCGACAAATTTTAGATTACTTGGTTTTATCTATTAAAAAAAAAAAAGAAAAATTAAAATTAAAATTTCCCCACTTCAAAAAATTCACCACTTCACAAAATTTCCTCACTTTCACAAAATTTCATCACCACACAAATTTCTTACCTCTTGTGGATATATTGGCGTCATATCAAGTCCGATAAATTGAGAACTTGTATATGTATTTGATAATTCTAATAACCAAGTGCCAGGACCACATCTTTTTAAAAAAGAAAAAAAGAAGTAACGGTAATAAAATTAATAAATTATACATACTGTAGAATCATAGAATTCACCCATATTTGAATTAAAACTTACCCAACATCCAAAACTTTACATCCTCTTATTAAATCATCTTCAATCGGGGAAGAAAAATTATTTTGAAATATGTATTTTTTAAAAAAATGGTGTATATGTAACCTATCAACATCATTTATATCGTTCGATAAATAATACGTTGATTCTTTTTCTTTGTTTAATAGATCATGAGATGATACTTGTATCGATTTCGATTTTTTTGATTTTAATAGTCTTGAATTGTTGATACCCATAATTGGAAATGTAAATTATTTTTTTTGAAGAGGATGTTGGACTTGTGGACTTGAGGCGCTTTTTTTATATTCTTTTCGTGGTGTATTACTTTTCCTGTTTTTTTTTTGTGCCACCGATTATTCAAAGATGCATTATCATATCGTACATCAATAGAGTTAATTTACGTAAGAACTTAGTCATGTTAGTAATCATTTCTAAGATTCTAAACTTGTTTATATAAAATATTATAATAATAATAATAATAATAATTGTCATTAAAAGGTCATGCACTCCACTTTTTTTATTTTTTTTTATTTAAAAAAAAAAGGGTAATGAAAACAAATAGAAAAAGATCCTACGATTTTCAAATTATACTATTATGTAATTTAATTTCTTTTTTTTTATGGAAAGAAAATTGAAAATCTACTGAAAAAATCGGGAAAAAAAATTTCAGCAAGATTTCCAGATTCCCTGAGTCCCTGATACCATGAACACAATTTTAGAATTTGTTGTTCAAACTACGCGTGACTGGTCATGGAACTGGTCATAACGTAGTAAATGACGTAATAAACAAAAGAATCAGCCAATCGGATAATTTTTCCCTTTTTTTTTTTTTTAAATTAATTTCAAATTTTATTAAAGCTAATAACAGATAATAGATAACAGATAACGTAAATAAACAAATATAATTTTTAATACAGCATGTACATGAAGTGTATGCGAAGAAGATTTCACACTTAAGCTTAACCAGTTAAAAACTTTTTAATTAAATTTTGCTTGGCAGAAAGAAAAAAAAAAAAATTATTTTTAATTCATTATGCATGAAACGCATGAAACGCATGAACAGTATGTTCCTATCCTAAACTGTAATAATACTTTAAAAAAAATTCATAAATGAGTTTTGGATTTATTAAATTTTTATGTACGTGACAATTTTTTTTTCGTAATCTTTTGTTGACGATTATAAATTTTCATGAATTTCTAAATGTCGTAAATGTCGTAAATGTCGTAAATTAAATAAATGTCAAAAAAAAAAAGTCATAAATATAAATTAAACCATTACCGTTGGATATTTGCCAAGAATTTTCTTTGTTCTTAAATACACGAAAAAAAATATTTAATTATAGGAAATTTGGTAACACTAATTATCCATATGGCAAAATAATGAGAAAATTTAACATAAACAAGCCATTTCTCGTTTTATCTCGCTGACAAATTGTTATGTAATAAATACATCATTACCAATTAAGTTGTCATGCATGGCAAATCATTAAAAAAAATTTATTAACTTGAAATAAGTGAAATTTTTTTTATTTTTCTTTGTTCATATAATGTATAATCCTAAAATTCACATATTTTTAAGCATAAATGATTTGCAATAAAAAATACTAAAATTTGATTAATCCCTGACATATGATAGGGAAGCGAGAATTCCACGAAACAAGAATTATTTTACTGTACAAAAATCAAAATATCTATTAGGAAAGGATACAAAAATGTACGTATTTTATGATAAAATGACCATCCATGTATTTGGAACGAACCTTTAATATATAAAGATTTTTAAATATTATATCCCCCTTCATAATTTATTTTCAATCGGTGAAGAAAATTGGTTTGAAATAATACTTATTTCAAAAATGGTGTCAATACGATACGTTGGTACCTGTTTCGATTCTTAATAATTTGAAATTATTGATAACTCATAATTTAAAAGTGTAATTTTTTTAGGTCATTATTTTTTAATTATCGCCGTTTTCAAAATGTGCATCATTTTGAAAACGGCGATAAAAAAGAATATTTAACTTGAGACGTAATTTTAAAAAAATTATAAATTCACAAGAAAAATCGAATTGAAACCAGATAGTCACTGGTTAAAGTGATATGGTTTCCACTATGGAAACCTTGGCGTACGTGATTAATACTTGTCCAATTTACATAAAATTTCCATGACATTTCCACAAAAACTGGAAACTTCATTGAAATCTGGCGTACACCATGGAAATTGGACAAATTTTAATAGTATAAACTTTCATGTAAGCCATATCCCTTCGACCTGTGAGTAACGTTATTCGAAAAGATCGATTACTTAGGGTTCATATCAATAAAATAGCAATGCACAGACGATTCAAAATTCATTATAAATAATTACGTACGACCGCTGGTCACAGCATCGTAGATGAAGAAGCCAATCGGAAAAATTTTTTATGTTTAAGAAAATTAATTTTGTGTTAATTAAAGAATAACAGACGTGAGTATATATAGAAAAGTACTAATATAATGACCAATTAAATATTTTATTTTAAATGCTTATATGTATATTTTTAGTTTTTCATGAACGCATAAAAATGTTCATTATATACCCTATCATAAAAAGTTTGAATATATGTGTACATGACAATTATTTTGTTGAATTTTAAATATTATCAAGACGATTATAAATTTTCCCAAATGTTGTATATGTCATAAATGTCAAAAATGTAACTGTAGACTTTCATCGACAAATTTTGACATTTCAGTATATTTTCCGTATATTGCCTGAGCATTTTCCGGATAAAAAAACACAAACACAAAAAAGCATAACACAAAAGTAATTTTTTTGTCCAGAAACGGTCTGGAAACGGCCTAGAAAAAAGAAACTGCATCGTAACACACGTTATACGGAACATCTGACAAATCGTTACATAATACATAAATACCAATTAAATCGTCATGAAATTCATTGATATAAACAGTGAAATCCTCATTTTGTCCTTAGTAGAGTATTTTATTTATTTAAAAAAGGTTTATGCGATTATTTCATCAAGTAATTAAAACCATGGGTAATAACAATACCGGAATTTGACCAAATAGAATCGGAACAAGAAAATCAAGAAAGGCTATGGTATAATTATATCATCGAGTGATGTCGATACTATTGATAGACTACATATGTATCATTTTCTTAAAAGATATGTATTTCAAAATAATTTTTCTTCCCCAATTGAGGATAAGTTAACTGAAGGAGGGTGTAAGATTTTAGATATTGGATAAGTGATATTTTTTAAGTGACCATCTCAAAATATCGAAGAATTTTAAGGTACATATATTTATTTAAATGATTATTTAATTTTAAAAAAGGTGCGGCCCTGGAACATGGTTATTAGATTTAGCGAACAAATATGAAAATTCATATTTTTTTGGAGTTGATATTAATCCACTATAACCACAAGAAGTAATAAAATTTATAAATTTTATTTTATTTATGAAATAAAATCGAAAATTTGATTTATTATCCTACATAAATTGACAGATAAAACCAAATAATCTTGAATTCATCGAAGCCGATGTAACTATTGGATTATCATTTCACGATAACGAATTTGATTTTACACATGTAGAAAATATGGACCTTGTTTTTGCACCAGACCAATGGGATTTTGTTCTTTCTGAGCTCATCAGGTATTTCTTTTTTTTTTAAAAAAAAATCACCCATACATATGTCATATGTGCATCTTATTTTTGGGGTCTCCGGTTTATAAATATTTGTATATATACTGTATATACATTTTTACAGAATAACGAAACCAGGTGGATATATTGAAGTAGCTGGTAGTACTAGACATGATGGTCATGTTGGCGAAGGTCCGATTTTTCATAAAATAACAGACGCATGTAAATATATTCATTGCTTTTAATTTTAATTTTATGTATTATTGTAATTATAAGATACTAAATTTTCATTTTCCACAAATAAATATAATTATTAATTGCAGTTTGGACATATTTTTTAAAAGGAAATATAGAAACTGATTTGATGTATAATCTAGATTCAAAATTTGAATTACAACAAAATATAGGAGAAGTTCATCGAATTGAAAAAGATCTCATTATAGGTCCCAATGGTGATAAAACTGGTTTGGTTCTTCAAGATATTTATGTTTCTTATCTTACGTCGGAAATAGTAATTAAAAATCTTAGTGAAAAAATAGGAATTTCTGAAGAAGAATATAAGAATATGATAGAAAAAGATCTAATTGAGGAATTCAAACAAACCAGCCCTAAGATTTTTCATTTTAGATTATGGGTTCAAAAACAATTATCACAATAATAATGATTTTTTTTTTCCTATTATAAACAGTAAATTAAATAAAATATATTATGTAATAAAATTTTTTTCCCAGAAATCTAGTGTGTTATTGTACAGTTTTTTCACTAAAAATATAAAGTCAATTTTTACGTTTAAAAAATGTAATTTATACTCTTATTTTTGTTAGACGTTTTTTACTTTTAACACAACATTCATAGATCGACGAAATCCTGACGATCAGACGATACTCGGATTTGTATTTTAACGGGATCCTGATCGCCTATGATCAACAGGGTTCACCGACAATCATTTTCACGATCCGCAATTAGTACTATCGCGGATTATAGAAAAAGTTTTCCCAATAATAAAATAATTGTCGGTGAAATAAATACGACCCCAACAATGTAACTTGTACAGTAATGAAATTCTATCTGCTGTTCTGGAATTGATTTCATATCAGATCTAATAAATTAAGAAGTTGTGTACGAATTTTATAAAAATAAAACGCACCTAAATTATATTATCAAACAAATACTGTAAATAAATTCAAAAAGATCTTCCCTTCTTGAAAATCGAATTAAATTGTTTCAGCTAACTCAACAACCAAAGCTTTATACCCTAATTTATTTTCAATCAGTGAAGAAAAATTATTTATCGATATGATACGCTAATATCTGCTTCCCTAATTGATGTTCATAATCGGAAAGTGTAATTTTTATACTTATATATATATATTTTTAATAAAAAAAAAAATTTGCTTGAGACATTTAATTCTACAAATCCAATTATTTATATCATTTAATAATAAGAATAAGGTAAAACGTATTACTAATATTTTATAGTTTTCAGATTATTATATTCATTATTTTACACTATATATAATTTAAAAAAAAATTGTAAATTCACGAGAAAAACTGAGTTGAAAAAAATCAAGTAGAACTAATAGAACTGTAATTAAATTGGAAGTAGTAACGTTGCTCAACAATTTTCTTAACGGGCATCATGCAAACTTCAATTCTTCTAGTAGCAACGCACTGACTTTTAAGTAAAATTGTATATTATAAACAATTCATTATGAACAATTTACGTATGATCCGCCCGTTCCATTCTTCGGTCTGCGGTCCAGAACCGAACCGCATACCGGGACCGCAGTCCTATTAAATCGTTCCAAAAATTCTAAAAATTCCGTACTTGTCTTATATATATTTATATGCTATAAAGCCAGTACAGTACGGTACAGTTGCCAAATTTCTTTGATAACTATTATATTAAGCTAATATCTAAATAACCACCATGTTTGGTAATACAACTAAACTTACAGAGTTACAGCAGGTACGGTACGAAGTCACTTAATAAAATATAATACCTATAATATTCTTTTTTTAATTTAATTTTTAAAACTTACTATTTAAAGTTAAAGGAAATTTTTTATAAGATTAGTATTCATTTTGTCTATAATAAAACTGTAATGTGATCAATCATTATTTATATGATATTGCAATTTCTATGGTATTTCGGTACGATTGACATCGTACCTATCTTACCAATAATTCTGTACCTTACTTATTACACCATACTACTTTACTATATATTCAATGGACATTGGTGTCCAAATAATCTCTATGCTAAATGTAGAGTATATAGTGCCAATCGTACCGAAATACCATAGGAATTACAATATCACATGAATAACCTTTGGGTATGATTAATCATATTACATCCTTTAACTTTTTAATGGTAAGTTTTAAAATATTATAGGTATTATATTTTATTAGGTGACTTCGTACCGTACCTGTGAGTTTAGTTGTATTTATATTATAATATATACTGTACATCCAAAGAAACAGGTACGGTAAGATAGGCAAATGGAGAAAGCATATGGTTAAAGTTTCATACCTACTAAAAAACAATAAATCACAATACCGTAACAAAATGCACAAGACCGTAACCAAATAAATAACACCTCTAAATGTACAGCTATGGAGTAGTACGATCTGTATTAAGGTTCAATTGTAAGTATCAATTTGATCAACCGTGCCTATTGATTTGCTGAATATCCTCTTGCCTCAAAAAAAGAATAACATATACATATAAATTCATTTGTGTTCTTTAAAGTATAACAGATAACATTAAATAAATATTTTCTTAATAAAAACGTGAATATGTAAAGAAAGTACTACAGTCGGCTCGCGAATTTTTGTCCAGGCCTCCGTTATAGGATATTCGGGGAAAATCTGGTATTATACACAAAATAAAAAAATTGTTATAAGAAAAATTACGTTATACTGTATTAGGAGTTATTTAATATATACACTTATTATACGGATTATAGATTTTCTACTTCATTATGCGGTGTAAAGCATTTAATTAATAATATCCGGAGTATATATGCCGATATTTTTTTATGTACTACACTAAAAAATCGTTTATTGTAAAAATTCGGCATAACGCGAGTTCGTATAAAGCGAGCCGACTATATAACAATGAAATAAATGTAGCCAGTTAAAAATTTTTTACTTGAGAGTATCACAAAATTTCGTTCACTAAAAAAAACGGTATATACAGTATGTATATATACTTTAATTATTATACATAGAATGTTCATTACAGAAAGTTTATGAATGGTTTAAAATAATTAAATTTGTGTACGTGGCAATTTTTTATAAATCTTTTGTTGTTGAATTTAAATATTATTAAGATTATAAATTTCCCAAATTTCGTAATGTCAATTATCGCAAAAATGTAAGATTTTCATTGGAAAACCAGGAAGTTTGTTCATATGCCGCATTGACCTTCCTTTTTTTTATGCTTTTCGTAAAAAGTATTTTGAATATAGAAATATTGTAATACTCTTTATGTGAAACAATAACAGATAAAACCGGTCAAACAAAACATCTGACAAATCGTTACATAATACATAAATACCAATTGCAGTAAAATTAAAATTATATAAATAGATGAAACCATCCGCAATTATTTCATCTAATAAATTAAAATCATGGGTAATGTAAATTCACATTTAAAAAATAAACGATTATCAATAAAAAACCCGAAATTTCACCAAATAGAATCGGAACAAGGAAGTCAAGAAAACCTATTTTATTTATCATCGAGTGATATCGATTCTATTGATAGATTACATATGTATCATTTTGTTAAAAAACATATATTTCAAAATAATTTTTCTTCCCCGATTGAGGATAAATTAATTGAAGGAGAGTGTAAGGTTTTAGAAATCGGGTAAGCGATATTCTTCAAATGAACATCTCAAATATTTCAGAGAATTTTATGGTGCATATATTTATTTGACTATTTAATTTTAAGGTGCGGCCCTGGAACATGGTTATTGGATTTATCAAACAAATATGAAAATTCTTATTTTATTGGAATCGAAAATAAACCATTATATCCGCAAGAGGTATATTAAAATTCATAAGTTTTATTTTATTTTTAAAATAAAACAGAAATTTATCATTTTTCCTATATAAATTGATAGATAAAACCAAATAATCTTGAATTCGTCGAGGCCGATGTAACTGATGGATTACCATTTCACGATAACGAATTTGATTTTACACATGCAGAAAATATGGGCCTTGTTTTAACACCAGACCAATGGGATTTTGTTCTTTCTGAGCTCATCAGGTATTTCTTTTTTATTCTTTTTTTTTTAAAAAAAAAATAATACAAATAAATTTATACCATATTACCATATATATTTTTTAACAGGGTAACGAAACCAGGTGGATACATTGAAATATCTGACAGACGTAATGGTCATGTTGGCGATGGTCCTATTTTTCGTAAAATATCAGATGCAAGTAAGTATATTCATTGCTTTCAATCTTAATTTCGTGTATTGTGTATTTATATAAGTTACTAATTTTACTTTCCATGAAATATAATTATAGTGTGGTCAACTTTTTCAAAACAAAATATAGATACTAATTTGATATATAATCTAGAATCAAAATTTGAATTACAACCAAATATAGGAGAAGTTCATCGAATTGAAAAAGATCTCATTATAGGTCCCAATGGTGGTAAAGCTGGGTTGATTATTCATGATATTGGTATGTCTTATTATACATCGGAAATGTCAATTAAAAATCTAAGTGAAGAAATGGGAATTTCTGAAGAAGAATACAAACATATGATAGAAAACGATCTAATTGAGGAAATCAGTCAAACAAGCCCTCTTGATCTCCATCTTAGATTTTGGGCTCAAAAACAATTATCGCAATAATGATTATTTTTTTTATTTTTTTCTTTTCTGCTATGAATAAATTAAAATATAGTGATAAAATTTTTTTTTCCAGAATCTACTAGTGGACTATTATAAATGAATCAATCCAATTTTTCGACTAAAAATATAAAGTCACAATGTTTACGTTTAAAGTGTAATTTATTTCTTTTACTTATAACACAACCAACATTCGTAGATCGAACTTAAAAAATAAAAATTGGCTTAATAAAATGGTCTTAAATGATCTGGTTCAACTACCTGGAAGTATGGAACGCGCCTGAAAAAATAATTATCAAACAATAAGATTATATTCAAAAGATCCTTCCTTCTTGAATTAACTTAATTCAAGAACTATTAACATCCTTTATTTCCAATTTGTGAAGAAAAATTATTTTGAAATATATTTCCAACTATTCACGATTTAGTAATAAGAATAAGATAGAATGTAAACCTTACTATTAGGATTTTATGATTATCAGATTATTATGTTATTTTATGTAATTTAAAAAAGTATAAGACTAATTTTAACTCAGGGTGATTTAACCTGGGTGATTTAACTTACTAGTAAATTTTATATAATTATATAATTTTGCCCAAATTTTCAAAAAAAAAGTAAAATTATGATTACAATCAAAATTGAGACATTGTCAAAAATGTAAGAAAACTTGGTCATTATGCTCTATAATTTCCAAATTACCACCCCTGAAAAAACGCCAATTTCACCAAACCGCCCTATTCATGATAGAGTATATTTTTCATACCCAGGAAACCCCCTATATCATGCTATATAAAGTGAAATGTGATTTAACCCAGGTTAATTAACCCAGGGGCAAGTTAGCAAATTCTTTTAAAAAATATTGTAAATCTGCAAGAAAAACCGAATGTTGAAAAATCCGGGAAAATATTTTAGATAGAATTGGAATTAGATGGGAAGTAGTAAAGGACCCCGAGCTATACACAATAGAGTTTGCGTGAAATAAAAATAACGTGTAGTTCATTTCTTTTTTTGGTAATGCCAGCCGGAATTACGTAATTCTGGCCCTGAAGAAATGCGTAGAGCTAATAGTAAAAATCCGATCTCCTCAGTGTTACCTATTTACTGCATATATTGCACGTTGTTTGTTAACATTAAATGGGTATCATATTAATCAAATGAAATGCATGCAATCTTCAATTTTACTAATAACGCACAGACGGTCAGTAAATTATTTATATATTATTATAAATAATTAATCACGTATGACTGTCGGTCATAGCGTCGTAGATGAAATTGTAATTAAAAAATAGAATCAGTCAACCGGAAAATTTTTTTTATATATTAGCTAATTAATTTATGTTCATTAAAGCATAACAGATAACATTAAAACAAATATTTTCCTTAGTAAATACATGAATATGTGAAGAAAGCAATACGAAATAAGTTAACCAATTAAAAAAATTATTTTATTTAATACCATTACTTGAAAAAAATATTACAAATTTCTTTAATTAGCTTAAAAAAATGCATGAACTGAATAGAATGTTCATTACATCCTATCCTGTATTTATGAATGGTTTGAATTAATTAAATGTATGTGCACGTGACAGTTTTAAAATTTAAATTTCAAATGTCTTTCATTGGCATGCCAAGGAATTTCTTTGTTCATAGCCGAATTATCCTTTTTTTTGATGATTTTGTAAAAAGTTTTTTAAATATAGAAATATTGTAACACACGTTATATGATAAAAGGTTAACATAAGCAGAACATCTGACAAATCGTTACATAATGCATAAATACAAATTAGATTGTCATACAAGACGAAACATTAAAATCTCATCTTCATTATATAAATAGACAAAATCTTTTGTCCTTAACAGAGAACTTTATTTAAAAAAGTTTATGTGATCATTTCATCTCAAGAAAATAAAATCATGGGTAATATCAATTCATATTTAAAGCATAAACGATCAACAATAAAAAACATCCCGGAATTTGACCGAATAGAATCAGAACAAGAAAGACAAGACAAGCTATTGGACTATTATTTATCGACTGATGTCGATTCTATTGATAGATTACATATGTATCATTTTTTTAAAAGATATATTTTTCAAGGTAATTTTTCTTCCCCAATCGAGGATAAATTAATTAAAGGGGAATGTAAGGTTTTAGATATAGGGTAAGTGACATCTTTCAAGTAAACATTTCAAATATCTCGAAAAAATATGTTTATTTGAATGATTATTTAAATTTTTAAGGTGCGGCGCTGGTACATGGTTATTAGATTTAGCGAACGAATATGAAAATTCATATTTTTTTGGAGTTGATATTAAACCAATTTTTCCGCAAGAGGTAATAAAATTTATAAATTTTATTTTACTTATTAAATAAAACCGTAAATTTGATCCTTTGTCCTATATAAACTGATAGATAAAACCAAATAATCTTGAATTTATCGAAGCCGATATAACTAATAGATTACCATTTCATGATAACGCATTTGATTTTGCACATGTAGAAGGCATGAGCCTTATTTTTACACCAGACCAATGGGATTTTATTCTTTCTGAGCTCATCAGGTATTTAAAAAAAAAATAAATTATCCATACAAATATATCATATTTTGCGTATTCAGTTTATTCGTAGTATACTGTACATATTTATTTTTACAGAGTAACGAAACCAGGTGGATATATTGAGGTAGCTGGTAGACGTAATGGTCATGTTGGTGATGGTCCTGTTTTTCGTAAAATGTATGATGCAAGTAAGAATATTCATCGCTTTTAATTTTAAACTCATGTATCATTGTAATTATAAGATACTAAATTTTCACTTTCCACAAATGAACACAGTTTGGGCATTTCGTTCGAAACGAAATATAGATACTGATTTGATATATAATCTAGATTCAAAATTTGAATTACAATCAAATATAGGAAAAGTTCATCGTATTGAAAAAGATGTTATTATGGGTCCTAATGGTGGTAAAATTGGTTTGGTTATTCAAGATATTAGTATTTCTTATTTTACGTCGGAAATGACAATTAAAAATCTAAGCGAGGTAATAGGAATTTCCGAAGAAGAATTTAAAAATATAATAGAAAAAGATCTATTTGAGGAATTCAAACAAACAAGCCCTAGGATTTTCCATGTTAGATTTTGGGCTCAAAAACAATTATCGTAATAATGATTCTTCTCTGTTAAAATAAGTTAAAAATATAGCATAAATATTTTTTTTTTTCAGAAAGATAATGTGCCTATTGTAAATGAATCAATCCAATTTTTCGACTATAAATAAGTTAATGTTTACGTTTAAAATGTAACTTATACTTTTTTTATTATTTCCTGAAGTATGTTAAACGTTTTTACTTATAACTCAACATTCATATATCGATCTCAAAAATATTGACGAAATTTTATGTTTTCTGGGATGAACATTGATTTTATATCAAGTCTAATAGATTAAGAATTTGTGTGCGAATTTTATAATGAAAATACTATATATCTGGTACACACTTAAAAAAAAATTTTAAATGTATAAAAAATGTTATATTCAAAAAGATCCTTTCTTCTTGAAAATTGAATTCAGTCAACATAACATCTGATCCAGAGCTTTAAATAATTTATTTAAATCAGTACGTGGAGAAAAATTATTTGAAAGATATTAAAATATGGTGACAATACGATATGCTGGTACCTGTTTCGATTCTTAGAAATTTGAAATCATAATTGGAAGACTATTATTTTTTTCTTTTTAGTTCAGTTAAAAAAGAATAGTGCTTCATTTCGAACTCGACCCGAGTGTAAAAGCCATGACCCGAACAGTACCCGAACTAAACTCGCTCATGTTTTGATCTGAATAACTCGGGTTGACCCATCAAATTTCTTTACAGCTGATTTCATAATGTACGGGACACTTGGCAAATTTTTGCCGAGAGCTGACATTGTCGGTAGCTAATCATCCCAAAGGGTGTCACGTGACAATAGCTAAATCATGTGTTCGGCATATAAATTTGCCAAGTGTCCTGTACATTATGAAATCAGCTGTAATATATATATATATATAATTGTTAATTAAATATACAGTATAATAAAAATATTCGGTTCTTCATGCAGTCACGGGCCACTAAATTATGTGACCCCAACCCGACCCGATTAGAAAATAGAAACTCTACTAAGATTTTGTGATTTTCAGTAATTTTAAAAAAAATTGTGGATCCACAGGAAAAAAGCTGAAATCTTAAAAACCGGGAGATATAATTGGAATTAGTAACGTTGTTTGACAAAGATCGATTTTCTCAACATTGGGTGAGTAGTGTACAGGCATTTCTAAAATGTGAAAAAAGTTGATTGCCTGAGGCTTATTAAAATTCACAACTAAAGGAAGAACAGTTGCTCTACTAGCAACGCACGGACGGTCTCAGTAAATGTGCATTATATACGAATCATCATTATAAACAATCAAAGTTGTAATAAAAAAATCGAATCAGCCAATCGAAAGAAAATTTTTAGAAAATTAATTTTATATTCATAAAAACAAATATTTTCTTAATAAATAAATGCGTCCCAGAAAGGGATTTACTACGAAATCCTGACAATCAGAATCCTGCTACAAGACGCTCACAATCCCGACAAATAATAATCCCGAAACTTCGGAATCCCGTAACCACATTATTCCCGACATTCATTATCCCGAAACTATCCTCCTAGCAATTGAAATATAATGACATAATATAGAAATTCTAAAAAATGATTTATTAAAATCTTTAATCAGTATATTGAAAAAATAAAAAAATTATTGTATCTTTATGACGCAATAATTTAATTTTACAATAATCATTAATATTTGCGAAGTGATTCTTAATTTTTTGCGATGTATTATTAAATTCATTAAAATATTAATAAAAAAAATATTAATTTTACAATAAAACATTAATATTTGCGCAGTGATTTTGCAAATCATATTTGCGAAGTATCATTGCAGATTAATAATGTTACTGAATTTTTGCGATGTATTATTAAATATTAATAAAAAAAACAATAACATTTATTTTTGCAATATTAAAAAAATTATTATTTTACAATAGAAACTATAATTTTGCGATATTTTAAAAATTGTTACATATTTATTACGTCTATAAAAAAAGTAATAAAAAAAAAAAATATCGTATCAGGAATCAGGTGGTTACGGCTCCCCCCAGAAAGTACTATTCCTCACCTTAGGTGATTTGATATACTTACCTGTCATATGACCTTTGTTAAGGTATTTGTAGTAGGCAAATTACCTATAAGCTATACAAAGCTTGTATAAGTAAAATTTTTTCGTCAAAAAAAAAAAATATTCTTTTTTTAGAAAATAATCGGCATGACGTCATTTTTATATATTAAATTTGGGGGTAAGAAATTACCCGGGCGAGTTTTCATGCTTAATAGTATCACAAAATTTTGTTTTAATTATAATAATTATTGTGCATGAATCCTATCCTAAACTGTAATAAACAAAGGTTTGGATTAACTAATTATGTGTAGGTACTGTGATAAATTTCTTTATAACCTTTGAACTTCGGACGATTATAAATTTTTGAATTTTCAAACGTCGTAAATAATGTCGTTCATAAATTTTGTATATTTTTATTGATATGAGAAGGAATTAATTTCTTTGTACATATGTCGTATTGAACTTTTTTTTAATGCTTTAATAAGATTTTTTTAAATTTAGAAATATTGTAACGCACGTTATATGGAAAGAAAAAAAAACTTATAAACAAAATATCTGACAAATGTTACACGATACATAAATATGCAGGGAGAAACTTTAAAAAAATTTCATCTACGCTATAAAATAGATGAGATATTCTTTTTGTCCCTTACAAAGATCTTAATTTAAAAAAAGTTTATGTGATTATTTCAATTTATTTTATTCTCAAAGAAATTAAAACAATGGGTAATAAAAATTCACGTTTAAAGCATAAGAAGTCAACGATAAAAAAAATCCCGGAATTTGACCAAATAGAATCGGAACAAGAAAGACAAGATAAGCTATTGGACTATTATTTATCGACCGATATCAATTCTATCGATAGATTACATATGTATCATTTTCTTAAAAGGTATCTATTTCGGGGTAATTTTTCTTCTCCAATTGAAGATGAATTAATTAAAGGAGGGAGCAAAGTTTTAGATATAGGGTAAGTGACATTTTTCAACAAATATCTTGGGAATTTTATGATACATATATTTGTTTGAATGATTATTTATTTTTAAGGTGCGGCCCTGGAACATGGTTATTAGATTTAGCGAACAAATATGAAAATTCTTATTTTTTTGGAGTTGATTTTAAGCCAATTTTTCCACGAGAAGTAATAAAATTCATAAGTTTTATTTAATTTTAAAATAAAAACCGAAATTTATCATTTTTCCTATATAAATTGATAGATAAAACCAAATAACCTTGAATTCATCGAAGCTGATGTAACTGATGCACTATCATTTCATGATAACGAATTTGATTTTACGCACATAGAACATATGAGCCTTGTTTTAACATCAGACCAATGGGATGTTGTTATTCCTGAGCTTGTCAGGTATTTTTTTTTTTTTTTTGAAAAAAAATTATTCACGTAAGTATATCATATTTGGGTATTCCAGTTTATTAATATACTGTACATATATATTTTACGGAGTAACGAAACCAGGTGGATACATTGAAGTATCCGATAGACGTAATAGTTATGTTGGCGAAGGTCCGATTTTTCGTAAAATGTCAGATGCACGTAAGTATTTTCATTTCTTTGAATTTTAATTTCATGTATTATTGTAATTATAATATACTAATTTTTCATTTTCCACAAAACATAATTAATTACAGTTTGGGCATCTTGTTCGAAACGAAATATTGATACTAATTTGATATATAATCTAGATTCAAAATTTGAATTACAACCAAATATAGGAAAAATTCATCGAATTGAAAAAGACCTTATTATAGGTCCCAATGGTGGCAAAATTGGTTTAATTTTTCAAGATTTAGCCTTTTCTTATTATATATCGGAAATGGCAATTAAAAATCTAAGTGAGGAAATGGGAATTTCTGAAGAAGAATACAAAAATATGACAGAAAAAGATCTAGTTGAGGAATTTAAGCAAACTAGCACTGAGTGTGTTCATTTTAGATTTTGGGCTCAAAAACAATTATCGTAACATACTAATGATACTAGTACATCACATAATTTATATTGATGAAATTCCTGGAAATATTAATTTCATATCAAGTCCAATAAATTGATAATGTATATAAAAATAGTCACATATCTTTATCTTCATTCGCTGATTTGAGATCGTGATTCGATTTTGGTTTTAAATTTTAACAATTTGAAATTGTTAATGTTATAATTAGAAGGGTTATTTTTATTTTTAATAAAACTATAACTATTTTAAGCTTTTAATTTTAAATCCTGCATATCTAACTAAAACTGCTTAATGCTTAATTTTGATATCGCTGTACAAATATGACTAAGTTCTTACGTAACATTTCATTTGATGATGTAATAAAGCATATTTGTGCTTCTTAATCAGTGATACAAACCAAAATCAGGTAAATCAATTTATCATATGATAATAATTGTATATCCACGTCCCCGACATTCCTTTTTTTTAAAAAAAAATAAAAATAAAATAAACAAAAAAAAAATAAAATAAAATAAACAAAATAAACAAAAAAAAATAAAATCGAAAAAATAAAAGAACATAAAATAAAAGTAGATTTTATGATTTTCAGATTATTAAAATATTTGTTATTTTATTCGTGTAATTTTTTAAAAAATTGCAAATCTATAGGAAAAGAAAACGAATTTTAAAGAAATCAGAAAAAAGAATTCAGGCAGAATTGGAAGAAATAACATTGTTCAACAAATCGATTTTCTTAGCATATCGTCATATCAATGAAATGCGTGCAATTATTAATTCTATGTGCAGACATTACAGTAAATTGTACATTATAAAAATTCAGTATAAACAATTACGTGTAACTGGTCATAGCGTAGATAAAAATTACAATCAGCCAATCGGATTTTTTTCTTTTAATTTGTATTCATAAAAGCATAACAGTTAATATAAAGCAAAATATTTCTTAATAAATACATGAGTATAACATATACACACATATATAAAGAATAATAAGAATAATGAAATAAGTTAACCAATTAAAAATTTTTTATTTTAATATGCTTGACAGTGACACAAAATTTATTCGGGTTTTAAAAAAAATTTTTTTTTTGTTATGCATTAAATGGAATATTCATTATTTACAAATTAATTAAATATATGCACATTTAAATATTATTAAGACGATTATAAATTTCTCTAAGTGTCATAAATTTCGAAATGTGAATTAAACTTAGACTCTATTAGCGCGCCAAGAGATTCCTTTTTTTTTTATGCTTTCGTAAAAGATTTTTAAATATAGAAATATTAACGTCCATATGGCAAGATAAGACAAAAAAGCTTTTAACGTAAGCAAACATCTCGCGTTTCATATCATGCTGACAAATTGTTACATAATACGTAAATAACAATTAAATCGAGTGGGATTCTCCCGAAATCCCGACAACCATAATCCCGATGTGATAAAATCTTGACACTCCTATTCCCGACTAAGACAATATCCCGAATGATTAAAATACTGAAAGAATTATATCCCGAATAGTCCAAAATCTGGAATTCAAAATTCCCGAAAGTTCAAGTTACTGATGAGTCAAAATCCCGACACAATAAAGAAAAGAATTTTTTCATGTGACCATTTATGTAATAAATCGTAGTGATTGCACAATTGTTAATAATTTGCATAATTTGCCAAGGAGTTATTATGTCAATTACTACTGCGTGATCTCACTATATATTATACTGTAACATGTAAGTCATAAATCAAAATTGCAATTTTTTATCATTTAAATTGGAAATAGTGCATATGTATTGTATATATGATTGTATTAATTGTCGCAAATTATATAATCAGTAGGAAATGATCTTCCTAGTAAACAAAAATCAAAGAGATACTCAAAATTATAATATTGTGTCGGGATTTTGACTCATCAGTAACTTGAACTTTCAGGAATTTTGATACTTTCGGGATTTTGATCGTTCAGTATATTGTCTCTGTTAGGAATACGTGCCTCGGGATTTTATCATATCGGGATTGTGCTTGTCGGGATTTCGTGGTAAACCCAAATCGAGTGTAGGGAAAAACGTTAAGAATTTATATATTAAAAGGTTTAATATTTTAGGATATATAAATATTTTATTAAATTGTTAACTTGAATTGGAATATCATGAATAAAATAAACTTTAATTCTTAAAGAGTTCCAAATTTTATTATCTGCTCACTCTGCCGATAATTTAGTAATAATCTAATAAATCTCTAAACATATTGATTTTTTAATGAAAGGCACAAGTACATTAAAAAAAAAAAAATTTTTAATGATATATATACAGTATACATTTTGGTTGATAAAAATTTATATGGCCAATGAAAATTTATTTAGATATGGAAGTATATATAATATGCTTAGTATTATTTTTCACGTTAAATAAATTTCAGTATAATTTTTGCAAACGAAAACAAACATATATAAGCCAGTGAAATTGAATGAGGTTTGATTCGCATTATATGATATTTAAATACCCAAATTTAAAATCTTGATTTTATGTATGAACTATGAAAAGTATTTCTTTCAAAATTTCTTTGCTCCTTATCTGACGGTCTTGTATTAAATAAAATTGTAAGGAAATAAAATAAAATAGATAATAAAAGGCGGAAAAAAATGACCAAAAAAGATGAAATATAGAAATGGGCACGACCAAAAAGCAAACGAAGTGAAAAAAAAATGGCGAGATAAAACTAAAAAAATAAACATTAAAGAAAGAAGCTGCAAAAAAAAGAAAAAAGCGAGATAAAGATAAAATAAAAAAAGAGAAAAAAAATAACATAAAAGAAGGGGTGAAGTTAATGTTAAAAAAAGGAATAGTAAACAGTGAAATAAATGAAGTAAGACAGCGAAATGTAATAAAAAGAGGATAAATCGAAATTTGCGGACGAAAATAATTTCGCCCAATTTGATCTCTCCAAATTAGGGTTTCGGAGGTTTCGGATAGTTTCGGACTTATAGGAAGTTCACTGGGCGAAATGTTCTGGATTTTAAAAGTAGTTTCACCAGCAACAATAGTCGAAATAACAAAAGATGTGGGATAAAAGATAATAAAAGATGGTTAACTAAAAAAAAATGACAGACAAAAAATGAAAAAAACTTAAAATGATGAAAAAGCATGTGATTGTACTTTTTTAGGGTATCAGGACTTTTCGCCGATATCCATTTCGCCGAAGGGATGTTTCGCCGAAATGCCATTTCACTGAAACTCCATTTCACCGAATTTCATTTCGCTGAAGCCATTTTACCGAATGGACATTTCGCCGAATGGATATTTTGCCGAATGAACATTTCGCCGAAAAATTGTTTGTTCCATTCGGTTATTTTATTGTTTATACTGTATACTAAATTTTTGAATTAGATGATTTTTATTAAATTTATCTCATTGTTTATAATAAATACATTAATCTTTTTTTTTATTTACTTTTTCGTTAATAAATGTTTTCAGGAAAATGTTTATTGCTAAATGTTAAAGTGATAATATCCTGAAAAAAAAGATAAAATTATTTTTAGAAAATTGCTAAAAGCTCACCTGTGTGGATGATCACCATACTAGTACTTTTGGCCAGAATTAAAAATCTAACAAAACACTGGCCGGCATTACATGATAAGCAATGGGCGTCCTTAACGTACAATGGGGGTGTTCGATATTAACGTACGAACTGGCCTGATTTTAGGAGTAATACACTTGCATTAAGGAACCGTTTAGCAATACCTTATTTTTTTATTTGTATTGCGCGATGAATATTTTTTATAAAAATGTCATCTTCGACGATATGTCCATTCGGCGAAATGGAATTCGGTGAAATGGACTATTCGATGAAATGGATTCCATGAAATGCACTTTCGGTGAAATGTCCTTTCGGCGAAACATCCTTCGGTGAAACATCCCTTCGGCGAAGGATACTGTATTGCCTAATCAGATATTATCATAGAATGATAAACCCTGGTTAACTCTTATTCATTATTTTTTAACTTGAAGTCTCTACGTGGTGTTCAGGAGAAACAGATACAGTTACCAGAGCAGGCATCGAATATTAAAAATTAGTTTCAAATTTATATCTTTTTATAATATAATATTCTTTTTATTTTTACATATTACATTTTATTTTAAAATTGTAAAGAGTTTTTCTATTTACGACAACTTTGACGATCTGGCAAGTTTTCAGCTACAAATGTATGGATTTATTGTAACGGGACACTTAGCAGATTGTAGCCTATAAAAGATCTCGCATACAAATCCAATAATAATTTACTAAAAAAAAAATTAAATTACAATTTTTACTTAATTTTACTATATTAAATATAATCATTATTATTTATTTTCAATAGCTATTGCGAACTGAATATTAAGTAGAATTTATATTAACCGGAAAATTTCCTATTATTTATCCGCTGTTTATAAAGCATATTCTTTTTACATAATGTCTTGCATTTAACTGGTTTATTTTATTAATTCCAGATTATTCTGGTTTCTTTAAATAATTCTGTAACTAGAATTTTTTGATGACACGTCGTGGTTTCTTGATGTTCTTGCTCATCTATTTTTTGTTAAATAATAACGTGGCTAAATATCACGTTGACCGGCTACATTTTTTCCGATTCCGATGTCCTAAGCATCTACAAAAATGACTTACCAAAAGGTGAATGGTGATTACCCGAATATATTAAATATTCTTATCGGTGGCGGATTCTTTATCCGGATGCTAATCAGATACAATCGCTAATTCTTAAATCTTAGTAGGGTTGTTATTTGTCGCTATTTTATTCTATTTATTTTAATTATGAAAATCAATAATTGATATACTAATTAAAATGAAAACTTAAATTGATAAGATTTTAGGAGGGGTACTTCTTCCTTTGGATCCCTGTAAAAAATTTTATCCGTAATTTCTGTAAAAACTCCGTGAATATGATACATTTACGGAAAAAATAACTAAAAACCTAAGCAACTTATATATTTCCTTGTTTTGAGACTATTAATTCCGGGAATGCGATACATTTATGGAAATAACATGGAATAAAAAAACACGGAATAAATTTTTTATACAATTTAAGAAAAATGAGATGAAAATCCAGACATAACAGTACCTCGGATTATTTTTAAAAATGTTACAAAACAGAATTTTGGATTAGCAACTGTTTTTTAAAGGACTTAATGGCTTGAATATTTGGTAACACAACGTCCAGTCGTCCATAGAAAGTCTCGCGTTTTATTTGTTATACATTATTGTAGATCGGCATGTAGATCATTTGTTTTTCTATTAAATTGGTAGAAAAAATTTTATACAATAATTTTCACCTTACATGCTTTATTTTTTAAACCATGGGTAATAAAAATTCACGTTCAAAACATGAACGATCAGTAATCAAAAATATACAAGAATTTAACCAAATAGAATCAGATCAAGAAAGACATGAAAAGTTATTGGAATATTATTTCTCGAATGATACCGATTTTATGGATAGACTTCATGTATTTCATTTTCTTAGACAACATGTATTTCAAAGTAATTTTTCTTCCCCAATTGAAGATAAATTAATTGAAGGAGGGTATAAAGTTTTAGATATTGGGTAAGTTAATCTTTCAAGTAAATATTTTTTATGATACTCATATTTATTTGAATGATTATTTAAATTTTTTAAGGTGCGGCCCTGGTACATGGTCATTAGATTTATCAAGCAAACATGCAAATTCTAACTTTATTGGAATTGATGTTGAACCAATGTTTCCACATGAAGTAAGAAAATTTATGAAATTTTATTTATTAAATTAAATCAAAAATTTGACCCTTTCTTTTCATATAAATTGATAGATAAAACCAAATAATGTTAAATTTATTGAAGCCGATGTATCTAATGGATTATCATTTGGTGATAATGAATTTGATTTTACACATATAGAATTAATGAGACTTATTTATACATCAGATAAATGGGATTTCATTTTTTCTGAGTTCATTAGGTATTTCTTTTATTATTAAATTTTTTTTTTAAAGAAAAATACAATCCACATATCTATATCATGTTTTGCTTCTGCCAATTTTTAAATAATATTATATTATTTTTTTTTTTTAGAGTAACGAAACCAGGTGGATATATTGAAGTATCTGGTAGACGTAATGAAGATGTTGTAAGAGCTCCGATTTATAGTAAATTGATGGATATAGGTAATTATATTCATTGCTTTTAATATTAATTTCATGTATTAAGTGTATTACAAGTTAGTACTTATTTTTATTTTCCATAATTATAGTTAATATAAGTGGTACAAAACGAAATTTAGATGTAAATTTGATTTATAATCTAGAATCAAAATTTGAGTTGCATCCGAATATAGAAAATGTTCATCGAATTGAAAAAAAATTTATTATAGGACCCAATGGTGATAAAATTGGTTTGATTACTCAAGATCTGGCTTTAACTCATTTCAAAACAGGACCGTTAAGTAAAATTCTGCCTGAGGAAATGGGAATTTCTGAAGAAGAATACAAAAGTATGATAGAAAAAGATCTAACCGAAGAATTCGAACAATCTTGTTCTGAAAGTATTTATGTTAGGATTTGGGCGCAAAAACAATTAATGTAATTATGATAATTCATTTTTTCTTTTATTATGAATAAATTACGTCAAACAAGATAATTTTAAACAAACCCCATAGCAATTGCAGCAAGAAGTTACTTTATGATTATAAATCTTTTAATCGATGCGCATTATTATCACGCTATTTATTCGTGAAAAAATTTATGTAATTAAAGAGATGGTACCATTATATGCAAGTTGACATACTATATTCATCGATTCGAAATCGTATAAGTAAAAGGATGTAGAACAAGAATTTAATAATACAAATTTGATGATTCAATAGTTTATGTTCTGGGCAGTATAATAGTAATAAATTGTGTTAACAATAATTGTTGAAACGATCGTCCATCCGGATAATCCATCTTATACCCGAACCCAGATAACGGATAATTTTCCGGATACATCATGACCCAGAAAATATATATAGGGTAAGGTCTACCATCATAGTAAGGTTTTGATTTGCGTACAGTTTAGGAATTTTTTGTTTATTCTGTATTCAGGATCAATCATATTGCATACTATTTTTATTAAAAAATCTTAATATGTACGAATTAATATCTTTGATATTTTTGACGCATCATTAGATTAAATATCACACATATTAACTTTTGGACGTCTGCGTAATAACACCCTAACCAATATCTATTATTTATTTAGTTTCTTAATATAATATTAAAGTTGTTTTCTAAAGATTTTAATACCGATCATGATGTATTGATGCAATGATGTACTGTATTGTTATATTAAATTTAATTGTATGTGGTGAAAAGTAGATTTAATAAATTATGGAAGTACAAACATATAATAAATATATAAATAAAAAATTTAAGGTCTGAAATTTTATTTGTATATTTTTATGGAAACTCCCCTGCGTACAGCTATTAGTAAGAAGTTCAAAGACCACCTGACCCTTATTATATATTTCTGGGACATCCGTCACGGATAAATCCGGATTAAGCCGTCGGATAATCCTTATTCACATTTTTGCGGGTTAAAAAAAAACTCAAATGCGGTGTCACGTGATTTTAATACCGGCCAGCATTAATGATTAAGGTATACAGATAGTTTGTGTGTTCAATCAAAGACAGATTATCTATAGCCATTTTTAGTTCTTTATTAAGTATAGATATTATTAAAAAAATAAAAAAAAGAATTAAATTAATTTAGTTTAATATAGTTGTCATTTATCATTTTTATTTTATATGAAATCAACAATTGATATACTAATAACAATGAAAACTTAAATTGATAAGATTTTCGGAAGAGTATTTCTTCCTTTAGAAGCAATCTAAGAAAAATCTCGTTAATCTCGGAAGAAAGATGAAAATCTTGACTGATTTACAAGTTATTTTTTTTAAAACTGTTACCCAAATCGGCAAAATAATATGCAGATTAATTGAGATCAACAAATTGTTTTTTAGAGAGTATAATGAGCATTATGGTAACTTAATAGTTTGAAGATTTGTAACACAATCGTCTATTCGTCCATTGAAGTTTCGCGTTTATTTGTTGTACATTATTTTTAAATCGTCATACATGGTAGATCATTTAATATTTCCTTAAATTGTACCCCTTTTTTTTGTTCTTGACGGATAATTAATATAAAAAATTTTTATAGGATAATTTCACCTTAAAGTATTTTATTTTTTTTAAATAATGGGTAATAAAAATTCACGTTCAAAACATGAACGATCATTAATCAAAAATATACAAGAATTTAACCAAATAGAATCAGATCAAGAAAGACATGAAAAGTTTTTGGGATATTATTTCTCGACTAGTACCGATTCTATTGATAGGTTTCATGTTTTTCATTTTCTTAGACAATATATATTTCAAAGTAATTTTTCTTCCCCAGTTGAGGAAAATTTAATTAGAGGAGGGTATAAAGTTTTAGATGTTGGGTAAGATATCACTCAAATGAACAATTTTTTTATGATACATATATTTATTTGAATAATAATTTTAAATTTTTAAGGTGCGGTCCTGGTACATGGTTATTAGATTTATCGAGCAAATATGAAAGTTCTTATTTTTTTGGAGTTGATAGTGAACTAATGTTTCCACAAGAAGTAAGAAGAATTTTATTATTTATTAAATTAAATCAAAATTTTGACCTATCTTTCTATATAAATTGACAGATAAAACCAAATAATGTTGAATTTTTCAAAGCTGATGTGTCTGCCGGGTTATTATTTGGTGATAATGAATTTGATTTCACACATATAGAATTAATGAGACTTATTTATACATCAGATAAATGGGATTTCATTCTTTCTGAGCTAATTAGGTATTTCTTTTATTATTATTATTATTATTTTAAAGAAATACGATCCATATATATGACATATTTTGCTTTTAATAATTTTTAAATAATATTTAGAGTAACGAAACCAGGTGGATATATTGAAGTAGCTGATAGACGTAATGAAAACGTTGAAAGAGCTCCAATTCTTCGTAAATTAATGGATACAAGTAATTATATTTATTACTTTTGATATTAACTCATTATCACAAGTTACTTAATTTTTTATTCCCATAATTATAGTTAATGAAAGTGGTTTAAAACGAAATGTAGATATAAATTTGATTTATAGTCTAGAATCAAAATTTGAGTTACACCCGAATATAGGAAATGTTCATCAAATTGAGAAAAAAATTATTGTAGGACTCAATAGTGACAAAATTGGTTTGGTTTCTCGAGAACTGGCTTTAGCTTTTTTAAAATCAGAACCGATATTAATTAAATTTCTGTCTGAGGAATTGGGAGTTTCTGAAGAAGAATACAAAAAATTGATAGAAAAAGATCTAGTTGAGGAATTTGAACAAGTTTATTCTGAAAGTATTTATGTTAGAATTTGGGCTCAAAAACAATTAACATAATAATAATAATATTTTTTTTTTTTTCTATTATGAATAAATTACGTCAAACAAGATAATTTAAACAAAACCACATGCAATTGCAGCAAAAAGTTACTTTTATGATTATAAATATTTAATCGATACACTCTCTTTTCATGCATTATTGTTTTTCACATCGTTATTACGCTATTAATTCGTAAAATAAAAATTTATGTAATTAGAGATTTAGTACCATAATATGCAAAGGTTACGCGTCGAATGATTTCCCGACAGGACATTTGCCCGACAGGTTTGGCCAATGTTATGCATAGTTATGCACGAACACGTGATCAAGCGGCCAGCGTTAGGCTGTCGGGAAAATGTCTGTCCTGCCGAAACGGTCTGTAAGCGTATGCAAGTTGACATATATTGTTCGATATAAGATTTAAATTTTTACGCTATCAAATGAATATTAATTATGTTAATCAATAAAATTTCTAAAATGATAAAGCAATTGAAATAAAAAATACTCTATAGGACCCCGAAATATATATAAAAAAGTAAGGTGGCCTTCGAACTTTTTACTAATATCTGTACGCAAGGGTTTTCTATTAAGTTCAGTACGCAAAATTACCTCCTTACTTTGGATAATTGGAAAAATACGCAAATTATTTCCTTGCTTTGGATAATTGGAAAAAATACGCAAATTAATTTACTAACCACCGATCATCATGTGATTTACCTATTGTTTTTGTTGATCAAACAAACATTTAACGTTTATCGAAGAATAATTTTTTTTTAAAAATTTTTAAAAAAATTTAATAACTTTATATGCCACATAATTATATAAATGTATTTATTAAATGCATAAGCATTACACATTTTTTTTGCACTAAATAAAGTTTTTTTGCACTAATAGTTATTTATATTTATCTCAATGAAATATATATATATATAATGATCAGCCAAATTACTAAAAATACGCAAAATAAACCCTTACCTAAACAAAAAACCTGTTAAAAATAAGCATTTTAATAGTCTAAAAAATCCTCAGGTTGTACGCAAATCAATGCCTAACTCCGTAAAATTTCTCTATGCTGGCAACGCAATTATGCACCCCCTACATAGGGTCCTACTCTCATCATTTGCAAATTTAAAAAGTTTATTTCGTTTTTTTAGCCCTATAAAAAGTTTATTGCGTGTTTAATGTATCATATTCACGGAGTTTTTACAGGAATTACAGGTAAGATTTTTACATGATAGCTGATATAATAAAATCATCTACAGTTCTACTAAAGCTCTATTGATGAATTTTCCATTTTCAGTAACTAAAAACAGATTATTATGGCATAATCTACCGACTTCTGACAGGAATTGATCACATGTGTTTTATTTAATTGTCGCTCATATGGTTATCATGCGTTGAGAATGACTGTAATTAGTCAATTTTGTACGACTTTCATTTCAAGCTATATTTGCAGAACTTAACGATCTGGCAAGTTATTCGTTCGTCCAAATGTCCGCATATTATAAAGTATCACTTAGTAGATTTGGAACCAGCAGATTTGTAGCCAATAAAAGATCCCACATACAAAATCCAACGAAAAAGATTTACTTAATTTTACTATATATAATCATTTTAATAACTAGATGTATCGAATATTAAGTGAAATTTATATTAAACAATCGTATAAATTTTCTTTTAACATAATGGTTTTACATACATAACCTGTTTTACTTATTGATTCCAGATTCTTTGAAATAATACTGTGTCGGGTTATCACTCATCTTAGCTTAAATAGATGACTTTTTTATTTTATTTTATTTTTTTAGATATAGACATAGACTGTAATAGTCGACTGCAATGTTTTCAAGGCTCCATACAAATTGGTGAACCACCATAGGTGGTTGGTGCCCCACCGACACCATTGTAACCCCTAAGGGCCAATCGAGCTTAACAGATGACACGATCGTTCATCATAATAAATAAGGATCGTCTAAATGTCACGTGTTTCAATATCTGACTGGCTACAAATTTTCCGAATGTCCCAGGTTGCTCTGTTCTGTATGCTATCCGGTTACCAAAAAAAATTTTCGCTAGTTCTTAAATTTAGACTGAACCTATTTTATAACGGAGAAAAAGCTAATTTAATTTATGATTAATTTTTGGTTTTCTATTAACCCATTAATAAAATGATTTTCACATTCTTATTACAAATAATTGCATATTGGATGACTAATAATTTTCCTGTAAATTTTGAGGCACAGTTACAAAACACTTAAGTAATATTAAACGTTTTGATTGGCTGTATTTTTGATCACATGAGTATTTTTTCCAATTATTTGAAAAATTCGGGGGGAGGAGGAATCTAAACAGATAATTAAATTGGTATGATTGTCGTTTGTCACTTTGATTTTAAATTATTTTATTATAAAAATCAATAAATGATGTTAAATACAATGATTAATATTAGATGAAAATCTTGGAATCAGCAAAACAATATGCAGGTTCATTGGATCAACAAATTGTAACATAATGGCTTAAAGATTTGGTCACACAAACGTCCAGTCGTCCATAGAATGTCTCGCGTTTTATTTGTTATACATTATTATAAACTGTCATACATGGTAAATCATTTAATGTTTTAATTAAGGTTGACAGGACCCTTTTTCTTTGTTCTACTTCGAAAAAAAAATTTTATAGAATAATAATTTCACTTTACAATATTTTATTCGTAAAACTATGGGTAATAAAAATTCACATTCAAAACAAGAACAATTAGTGATAAAAAATATACAAGAATTTAACCAAATAGAGTCAGAAAAAGAAAGACATGAAAAGTTATTAGAATATTATTTCTCGAATGATACCGATTCTATTGATAGATTTCATGTGTTTCATTTTCTTAAACAACATATATTTCAAAGTAATTTTTCTTCCCCGATTGAGGATAAATTAATTAAAGGAGAGTATAAGGTTTTAGAAATTGGGTAAGTCATCTTTTAAGTGGAAATTTTTTATGATACACATATTTATTTGAAAATTTTTTAAGGTGCGGCCCTGGTACATGGTTATTAGATTTATCAAGCAAATACGACAATTCTAATTTCGTAGGAATTGATATTGAACCAATATTTCCACAAGAAGTAAGAAAATTTATGAAATTTTATTTATTAAATTAAATAAAAAATTTGACCCTTTATTTTTATATAAATTGATAGATAAAACCAAATAATGTTGAATTTATCAAAGCGAGTATATCTAATGGATTATCGTTTGGTGATAATGAATTTGATTTTACACATATAGAATTATTGAGACTTTTTTATACAGTAGATCAATGGGATTTCATTCTTACTGAGCTCATTAGGTATTTCTTTTATTATTGTTATTATTATTATTATTATTATGTTTTTGCTAATGTTTAAATAATAATATTCTTTTTTTCTTTTTTAGAGTAACGAAACCAGGTGGATATATTGAAGTATCTGGTAGACGTAGAGAAAATGTTGTCAGAGCTCCGATTTTTTGTAAAATTATGGATACAAGTAATTATATTCATTTCTTGTAATATTAATTTCATGTATTAAATGTATTACAAGATACTTATTTATTTTTTATTTTCCATAATTATAAGTTTATGCAAGTGGTTCAAGACGAAATTTAGATACAAATTTGATTTATAATCTGAAATCAAAATTTGAGTTACAATCGAATCTAGGAAATGTTCATCGAACTGAAGAAAATTTTGTTATAGGACCTAATGGTGGTAAAATTGGTATGATTGCTCAAGATCTGGCCTTGGGTTATTTCAAAGCAGAACCGTTAGTTAAAACTCTGAGTGAAGAAATGGGAGTTTCTAAAGAAGAATACAAAAATATGATAGAAAAAGATCTACTTGAAGAATTTAAACAATCTTGTTCTGAAAGTATTTATGTTAGGATTTGGACGCAAAAATTATCGTAATAATAATGATTCAATTTTTTTTATTACGAATTCCATTTCACCGAATTCCATTTCGCCTAATGGACATTTCGTAGCGATTAACATTTTTATAAAAAAAATTCATCGCACAATGAAAATAAAAATTAAATTAATTATAGAGATTTTTTTTTCCAGGATATTATTACTTCAACATTCAAGTAACTGATATTTGTTAAGCAATAAATAAATAATTTTATTCTCTTGAAAACATTTATTCACGAAAAATAAGTAAAAAAAAAGTTTAGCGTATATTATAAACAACGAGGTAAATTTAATAAAAATCAGCTAATTCAAAATTTATCTAGAAATGATTTTTTTATGTATTTATTATAAAAACAAATAAAATAACCAAATGGAATAAATAATTTTTCGGCGAAATGTCCATTCGGCGAAATGTCCATTCGGTAAAATGGCTTCGGCGAAATGGAATTCGGAGAAATAGGTTTTCGGTGAAATGGTACCTTTCGGCGAAATATCCCTCCGGTGTCGGCGAAATGATTGTCGGTGAAACGTTTGTCGGTGAAATAACCCTGTTGGTGAAACGTTTGTCGGTGAAATGATTGTCGGTGAAATGAACCAGACCCCAAGCGATAAATTATATTTATAAACGTTTGCATAATAGGTATGCGTAGTGCAATAACGACAATTAAATATTTCGTAAACTTAATCCACTTTATTAAATTCTAAAAAAAAAAATCTTTGTTTTTACGAAGCCCGTCCAAGTAATATACCTATAGAGATGTTGGTGACTCGGATCATTCACACCAACAGGGACAAACAATTTAACTTAATCATAATAAATTTATGTTTCATTTTAAACGTAAATATTGATTTTCTTGTCAATATACATACTATATATTGAACATGCTTTATGAACGATGAACTTTTGTTATGTATGATGTGATTTAAATGTGAAGTCAAGGTTACACAAATTCTGTTCACATTTCGTCATTTCGTCATTTCGTAATTAGTATACATAAAGCAATGTCGTGCAAATGTCAAATGCCATATATGAAGACAATTTATTTGCTGATCAATTAACATAGTCTAGAGTCTAGACCGTTCCATATTGCAAATATCTTTTCTCCGTATAATTTTTGGGTCAGCTCCCAAATAAAAAATTCAATTTTTTTTTACTTATATTATTAAAAGTATTTGATAATTATTGTATCAGGCCATGTTTTGTTATATTTAAAGAAATCCAATTATTTTTAACTATCGCTATTATCGTCTGATAAATAATACGTTAATTTCTTCGATAGATCAGTTGGTATCCCTGTTTCGTTAATTTTTATAATTTTAATAATTTTGTATACAGAAATGTAATTTAATCAAATTATATCATATCATTTAAAAAAAATAAAACCTCTTGATGCTTAATTCTGTAATTACCGTACCGTACCGCCTATAGTATCCCCAAAGTTAGTACCCCACACGTAGGGTATTTTACTAGATATAAAAATTTTTGCTCTCAATTAGTACCCCCCCTAATTCTGGTAATTTTAGCTTAATTCTGGTTAAAACTATTATGTACCCCATACAATACCCGGTATCTCACAAAGTACCCGCGGGTATTATATAATTTTTAAATCGGTATTTTGTATAATACCCGGGTATTATGTGCATGTGCAGTGCGGTACGGTAGAATTATAGTAAATAAAATATTTATGGGTTTATTAGAAAATATTATAATATTATTATTGTTCTAAGAAGATGACTAAGTACTTACGTAAAAAAATTTATTGCATATTTGTATTTCTTAATAATAATCTGTGATACAAATTTCCTAAATTGTTTATATGAAAAATTATAATAATGGTAATCGTCATTAAGATCATAAAAAATAAATAAATAAATAAATTAAATTAATTGATTACAACATTATTTTACGTAATCCGAAAAAAAAATGTAAATCTGCAGTTAAAGACTGAATCGTAGATGGAAAAAAACTGTACAACCGATTGATTTCCTTTAATCATTGGACGACATTGGATCATTTGGATGGCCCTATAAACAATTCATTAAGTCAAAGCATCAATAAAAAGAATAAAAAATACGAATCTGCCAATCGGAAAATTTTTTGTTTATTAAGATAAAAAAAAAAAAAATTTCATAAAAGCATAATATTTTCTTAATAAGTACATGAGTATGTAAGGAATTCTTACCTGTCGGGATTTTGGATTTCGGGATTTGAGTTTCGGGATTTTGAGTTTCGAGATTTTGCCTGTCGGGATTTTGAGTTTCATGATTTTGGACGGCACCCAATTTAACCAATTAAAAATTTTGGAAATAGATTAAAAATTTTTTTTTAATAATTATACATGAATGATTATTACATCTTAAAAATTTTATCCGTAATTCTGTAAAAACCCTGTGAGTATGATACATTCACGGAAAAAATAACTAAAAATCGATAATTTCCTGAATATGAAACATTTACGGAAATAACATGGAATAAAAAAAAAACACGGAATAAATTTTTTATAAGGTATAATAAAACAAATACGTGACAATTTTTTTAATATTTGTTATGTTTGTTGCTAAATTTCAAGATTATAAATTTCTGAAAATCGTAAATATCACATAATCACAGATTCACAGATTTCGTAAAGATTTACTTTACGCGCGCGACATGCCAAGAAATTCCTCTGTTGTTGATAAATTCACATTACTTAACTTTGCGAAAGCATAAAGGTTTAGTAACACAAACATCCGTATGGCTTTTTATCGCTGACAAATTATTATATAATGCATAATTCAAATTAAACTGTCGAATCATTAAATTCATATAAATAGATAAAACCTTTATTACTGGCGAAGAAAAAAACCCCTTAATAAATAAATAAAAATTATCTCATTTAACAGTTAAACTAAAATCATGGGTAATATCAAATCACATTTAAAACATAATCGGCCATCAATAAAAAAATACCAGTCCTGTAAAAAAAGTTGGTCCGTTTTTTATATTCCGTCTTTTTTCCGTAAAAGGCTCATATTTCCGGAATTAATAACCTTATATCACAGAATTTATCAAATCATTTACATTTTCTGTGAATGGATCCGTGAAAGGCTAGAAATAACGGATAAAATTTTTTATAGGGCAGAATTTGATCAAATAGAATCAGACCAAGAAAGAAATGAAAAGTTAATGAAATATTATTTATCGACTAGTATCGATTCTATTGATAGATTACATATATATCATTTTCTTAGAGTATATATATTTCAAAGTGATTTTCTTCCCCAGCAGTTGAGGATAAATTAGTGCAAGGTTTTAGATGTCGAGTAAGTGATATCGTTCAAGTGAATATATTTAATATTCAAGGAATTTTATGATACGTATAGTTATTGCTGCGACGTGGTTGTTGGATTTATCAAACAAATATGAAAATTCTTATTTTTATGGAGTTGATATTAAACCAATATATCCACAAGTGGTAATAAAATTTATAAATTTTATTTATTATGAAGAAAAAAACCGAAATTTTTTGACCCTTTTTCTATAAAATTTAATAGATAAAACCACATAATCTTGAATTCATCGAAGCCGATGTAACTAGTAGATTATCATTTCATGAAGCTCATATTGTCTAAATGTGTAAAATCAAATTCGTTATCCAGATCAGTGGGATTTTATTCTTTCTGAGCTCGTTAGGTATTTCTTAATTATTATCGACATGTGTAAGACGTGTTTTGCTTTTGTAAATTACGTTCACTGATCTGTATAATTTTTTTTAGAGTAACGAAACCAGGCGGATGTATTGAAGTAGCTGGTAGACGTAATGATTATGTTGGTGATGGTTCAATTTTTCGTAAATTAACGGATGCAAGTAATTATATTAATTGCTTTCATTTAATCTTAATTCATGTATTATGTGTATTATAAGTTATTAATTTCACTTTCCATAAAATATAACTAATTATAGTTTGGTCAACATATTTAATACAAAATATTGATGTTAAATTGGCTTATAATCTAGATTCAAAATTTGAATTACAACCAAACGTAGGAGAAGTTCATCGAATTGAAAAAGATTTTATTTTAGGTCCAATGGTTGTAAAGTTGGTTTAGTTTTTCAAGATTTGACTTTTTCTTAACTTAAATCAGAATTGAGAACTAAAGTTTTAAATGAGGAATTGGGAATTTCTGAAGAAGAACACAAAAATATGGTGGAAAACCTAGTTGACGAATTTAAACTAACTAGCGCTGAGTGTGTTCATTTCAGATTTTGGACAAAAAAACAATTATTGGAATAACAACCATAATAATAGTAAAGTAAAAATCATATTTTACCAAAACAAGCCACGCAGTCATTCGAAGTCACGAATCTTTTTATTAGTGCAAATTATTTTTTAACTTACAATTAAATTTTTATGTATTAATATAGAATTTTTAAGGCAAATGAATATTTATGTAAAGAATAGTCATAAGACGTTAATTGTCATATAAAAATAGCGGAATATCATGATTTTTTTATACTTCATACTTTAATAATAGAAAATTATAATAGGGAATTTTGATTACCTTATAAAAAAGTTTATTTTACTTATAGTTTTTATATACCTTAATGGCGGCAGGATTAAATAAATGAAAATATTAATTATTGGGATCTGGAGATTTCTGTCATAAACAAAATATTATAAATTACTACTAATAATAACACACATGAACGTTACGTCAAGGAATAAAGAATTCGATATAATTAAAAATTTAAGAAATTTTAATTCGTATTTATATAGATTATTTTTTTTTTGGATTCTAAAAAAAAATTAAAGTTTTGAATTATAATTTTAAAACGCGATATTATTTAACATGGTGATTTTACACTTCAGTATAGTTTTCGTATTTTTCTCAGAATATTTGATAACTGTCTTCTTAAGAAAATCTTGTTCTACTCGTAAATTTACATATATAAATGTTGTCAAATATATCGACATGGGAAAAAGTATGCGGTATATCAAATTATCGATCGGTATATAATGACTATTAGTAGATTGTAATACTGGTCACGCATCTAATTTTGGTCCGCATTATGCTAAATAAAATTCAGTACAAGCTCATTTAGTAAGATTTATTTTTGCAAGAAAATTGGTCTTAAATTCCAAGTTATACATTGTTAACTAGACTAACATTATAGTATTGATCGGTATATGAAATTGTGAAACGGGAAAATAAAAAATATCATTATAAGCTAATATCGGTATACAGTATATTGTATCGGGTATTATATAGTAAAAAAAAAGATACAAACTTCAATCTTTATTTTAATTTATTAGTAGTTTTACTAATTTGATTATTCGCATTTACACTAATTTTTTATCAAATTTATAAAATTTTATGTGCGAAAATCACCTGCAGCAAGATGTAGCGGTTTATTTCCTAAATTGAAGGTTAAATAAAAACACAGAGACTGCAATTGTATCCGCAGTTGCGCAGTACAAAATTACTTTTTTCCAATGGAATATTTATTATGCTACTTTCCAGAATAAGTGCCCCGTGGATAAAATAACTTACGTTCTATAATATTTTCATTAATTATATAAAACTATTACTGAACAAAAAATATCCGCCCAACTATAAGAAAATCAGTGAAAATGTGCATACCTTACTTGTATGTCGATCGAAAAGATTAAAAGAAAAAATTATAAAAAAGATCCTTGCTGAATAATTTAATATTATTTATATTTGATATCATTCTCATATTTTTATAATTATTTTTCTAATTTAAATTCCTTCTCTATTTTCACTCCTTTTTAATAATTATCGTATAATTATCAATTATACATATTCGCGACCTTTTTTATACTACGTCATTTATCCCTTAATTTAATCTTTAATCTTAATCGTTCTTTTCCTTTAATATTCTTTTCTCCTTTATAACTCATTACCTTCTTGTATACGCCAATTTTCTTCTTTTTTTTATTTTTTTTTTTGATACTACGCATATTATTATTAATTGACTCTTTTATAATAATTATATAATAAAAAAAATATGGGAAATAATAACTGAATTCGCCTTCATTTTTTTTCAAAATCATACTGTATATATCAAAGTAATTTTTCTTCTCCAATTGAAAAAAAAATTAATGCAAGGAAGATGTAAGTATTAGATATTGGGTAAGTTAAATTAAATAAATATATAAATAACTTTTTTTAAGTTTTTTTTTTTTTAAGAGTAATTTTTTAAATAAGATGCGGATCCGGAACTTGGTTGTTGGATCCTGCAAATAAATATGAAAAATCTTTATTTTATGGACTTAATAATAATTCAATATACCTATCCAAATAACTGATAAGGTAAGTAACGCGCGCGTAATGTGACAATTAAGAAATTTGAACTAACTAGAAGGTATAATAATTAATATAAAAAACAATTTAATTAGATAAAACGGTCTTATAAAATGCGGATATATTTGATGGATTACCGTTCCCTGATAACGAATTTGATTTTGTACTATACATGGTTCAAATGTTATTAAAGTAGATCAATGGGACTTTATCATTACTCAATAATAAATAAATAAATATTAATTTTTTATAACCATAAAAATACATGTACTGTATATGTCAAATAAATAAAATAAATATAACTTATACCTAATCATTTCAGTACAAAACCTGGTGGATATGTTGAGCTTCATGAACCATATAGTACATTTATAGGAATCGGACCAATTTTAAGTAAAACGTAGTAATATTTATCAACAGTTTATTAAGGAATGACTAAGTTTTATTTTTTGACATTTCATCTTGTTTACAAAGAGGAGAATAATACCAAATCTTGATAAAATAATTAAATCAAATCCAAATACGCCAATATTGTTAATCAAGATATTTATGTAGGGTTTCATAAAGTAGCGATTGAAAATTTAAGTCTCGTATTAGGTATTTCTAAAGAAGATTCAAATTATGATAAATCTTGTAGAAGAACTTAAATATACTAGTCCAGAATATTCATTAATTAGATTTTGGGTTAAAAAAATTAATTAATATTGATAATATTATAATAATATTATAAAATAATAATAGTATTTTATATTTTTTATATTAGTTTATAAGTTATTATTTATTTTATGATATACCGTAGTATAAATAGAGCATAACAATAATTATATATCATACTTTTGTTTATTTATACAACTTTTTATATATGAAAAATTTATTTAATTTAGTAGCTTAATTAAATATTTATTTGGTAATATATAAATAAATTTTTAATAAATAGGCGCTAATTATCAAATAAAATATATTGATAGTAATGTTTGTATAATGAGATAAAAAAATAGCACGGTAATGAAGTACTAATTTTTACGTTATATTGACTCGACATTTTCGTACCTTGTCAATTTTTTTTCTTTTCTTAATATGAATAATTTATTTTTATCTTCTAAGGATTAGTTGTAAATAATATTGTATATTTTTTCACATGATATGAAACGAGTTTATTCATTTTTAGTTAAGGTAAACACCATTGTCTATCTGATTCAGCAATCAGACTTCTCTTTAATTCGTTAAATTTTCAATGATATTCCGATCACAATTGCGTGCGTGAAGAAAATTACATTATTACTCTGTCGGAATAGATGCCAAGTTCTTTTAACTTTATGTAACATCGTTAATTATCATTTTCTTATTCTTCATAACTACAGTACTGCAGTAAAGGTAATCCGTAGTAATCTTCCCGTTTGTTTAAACTTAACTAAAAGAATACTATGATGATCGTTCTTTTGCTCTGCAATTACATTTAATGTTGTCATAATAAAGTATTTACAATATTAGAAATCGATTATTGTTATATTTAAGTGAATATACTACTTTATAATACCTGTACAACTGAATTCAATAATAAGAACGGGCGTAATCACAATTTCCTTTCGGATTCTTTAAAAGTTACGTTATCGTTAACGTTAAGTACTGTATAATCATATGATAGAATAGTATGATAGTTGATTCATTTCTTTTAATATGATTAAAGGTCCGATGTTAAAAAAATTTAATTAATAAATAATATAATAAAAATAGTATTTTGTCATGTTTCCGTCTATATATTGAATGTTACTTGTTTCAACAGATGTAATCTTCAGTTTTCTAGAAAAGTCTTTCAATGTCTCGATTCTCGAGAACCTTGATATCCTATATAAAATGACTAATACGAATGTTTTTAAATTTATTTATACAAATTTTCTAAGGTATTAAATAAATTAGATTATATTCCAAGTTGGAAGATTGAATTTATTATTATAAAAGTGTTTTTATTTTGTGAAACTATAATAGATATTCTTTTTCGTTTCGATTAAAAATAATTTTTTCTGTAACTTTTATATGAAAAATATCACAATCATCAAACATTCTTGTTTTGTTTGTAATTAGTTAATTTTGATCCGATAGTCCTTGAATAACGTGATCTATATATAATTCAATACTTTACTTTCGTCAACTCCTGGATAAACATTATTCCGAAGTGTCATGTGACATGATCTTTTATTGGTATTGGAAAGACGAAGAAATTTATGAAAGTCTGAAAGATGCGGGACATGTGGAAAGCTTGTCTATATGAGTGGTGGATTCAATATCTCGATAACAAAGAAAGGACGGGAATATTAGCTAACTGCAAGCGACATCAGAAACAGATATAGTTGGCAAGCAGTAAAGAAATTAAAAAAAAATGAAAAAAAGACAGGATCATGAAATCATTAAAGAATATGTTATAAAATATTAAAATTAATAAACTCAAATACATTCTAATGTATTTCAACGACGAAAGTGATACGTATATGATTCCGCGATGCAAGAAGACATCGGGGACAGATTAAATGGTAGAACGAATTGATCGACAAAGACGGTGTAAGACCTAAGCCCGTGATAAATCACGTTGCCACCTTAGGTTTAACAAAATAATACTTTATTAATAATATAAATAAATACAAAGATTCTTAATCATCTTTTAAAAATTTATACTCCTTAAAAAATAATTACGAACCTATTACTTATGCACCATTTTGTATATGACAGTATTTACATACAATAACTAGTTAATAGTTAAAAGAAAAATACGGGTGATTTGACTAGAATTCTTTTTGTGTTTATTTTTTGTTCGTCTCTTTATCATTGTCCCATTTGATTAATTAGCGTAGTCCTACTTTATCAAATAGTATCGACCGAAGAGTGAGGTCCCGTAGGGGATGAAGTACGGAGTACTATACACGCATATTAGATTTAAGTTTTTTTCATTGAAATCACTTTTTTCTCTTATTTGTAATAGTCTCGGTTCTACTACTCTTTTAGTAATAAAATAAATAAATAAATAAATAAATAAATAAATACAAATAAATACAAATATATGCTTAGTTTAACAATACTAAAAAAAAAATTCCTAAATTCGTATTATCCCTTTTTTTTCACAAACTCAAAATTTACCCCTATTTATATCATTTCCTAAAAATACCTTTTCAAAGGAATATTTTGACCGGATTCCGCTTTTTAACTCAAAAACCTCAAAATTTTCATTCTTCAAAATTTTATGTCCCATCGAAACCGGACACTCTGATACATTCCATTTTTAATGGTTTTAAAATTTCGAATTTTTCTTCCCATTTTGATCTTCAAGTCTCTTTCCTAAAATGTTATTATTCTAATTTTAGTTCCCTTCTCAAATGATCTACTATTTACGTCATCTCGGACGTTACATTTGTAACGTCATACAATTTTAAAACTACTAAAATTTATACACTAATTCTAAATATAATACTGCGCCACATAATTAATAAATTTACTAGGTATACTACGGCATTACAACGGATCTTTTAAGAAACCGGGAATTCGCAAGACACCTCGAAGCAACGGGTAGTCCAACGGGTTTCATGGTCTCGTATAGCAAAGTAATAAACGTTTATAACAAGATGAACTCAGAATTTAGTGATAGAATCAAAGACATTAACGGACATGCGGAAGGATCAAAAGATCAAAAGGTAAAGGCAAAGTAATTGAACTAGTAAATGAAGAATTAAATGGAAACAAAAAGCGTGTTGTGATTGCTCAGCAGGGTAGTAGAGGGGATGATAGTGATAGCAACTAACCTTTCAATATAGAATAAACAAGTCGAAAAAGTAGGTTAGGTTTATTTTTTTCATTTTAAAAAGGTATAAGATTAACTTAGTTAATAGGAACTTTTTGTCTGAACGGAATTTCACTTTTTTTTCGATCATTTACCTTACATGTAACAGAAATAATATTGAGTAATAGAATTATTAATAGAAACACATATCACAATATAACGTCAATATAGCGACAGTAGTTTAGAAAATATATAGTCGAACTAGTAAGTAGGTGTGCCTGCTTCCGTCTTAGACGGGTTGGTAGATAATAGATATTAGTGTCTAATGTATTTTCTTTTTGGTTTATAAATGTAATTTAGTTTCTTAAATTTTATTATAATTCTTTTCCTCCACATTCCTGAGTTACATTCAGTGGAATAACTTATATGCTATGGACTGACCACAACATAAGAAAATGTAGTAACACGGTTATCCAAGCAAAAGTATACCAGCAAATGGATTAATCCCAACCCTACTAATTCACCTACGAGCGAAAAATTATCAAAAAATCAAATTTTATTTATCCGACATTGGATATTTCATATTTCACAAACTACCCTTTATCATACCATTCTTGTATAGAATGCACCTTCCACAGTGACACCAACGAACACTTCGGCACTTGCCCTACGCATTTTCAGAAAATAAGGAATCTTATTAGCAAATACATACCAATTTTAGAGGAAGTCATTAAAGAACGCGCCACTGGGCTCGTCTTCGATCTACACGATCGCATCAACAACTCTCCTATGTTTGTTATTACCAATTCTGAACCACCTATAAAAAATTTTAGAAAATTGATCACATATCGGAGTTTTTTTGGAATGAAAACTAAAAAAATGATCATTTATCGGAATTTTTCCAGAAAATTTTTTATAGAGCCGGTTTCTGCACACATCATTTTATTTGCTCTTACACAATTTAATTCACCGCCCTTTTATACAACTACATAGGCAACAAACGCGGCCGTGATACTGCGTTCGAACAATTCATTACTCCCTTAATGCATGATATCAATACCGTGATTTGGCGCGAACGCGCGGAGAAAGGGAACGTCCACAAGGTATCACCAAACAAAAAAAGAAAAAATACTATCAACTTCACCAACGCAAGCGACCCATTTGATCAAGATATTCAATCACGCCCAATAAATATGGGCACACCTATATGGCGACCTAGGCTTCTTACAAATGAATCCTCTTCCATATCATAATTTACGTGTCCAAACAAATGACCAAGCTTACATTCGTTGTACTTTAGCAACTTTTTACATTCTGGTGCTTGGGTAATACATAGAGACAATTCACTTTTTACCTTTTCAAATTTTATAGATACTGATTATAATATTTCTTATGTATGTAACATTTTTAATACGTAACTATAGATCATTATTTTTATTTCTTATATTACTTTTTTTTACCTCGGTGCGTTAGTCAGGCTGTGAATTTGATTCACACAACTTCTTATCTTATTTTTCACCAAGGTGGCATCGCTCCAGTTCCGTAAGGCTGGATGCGATTTGGTTTTCAGTGGTTGAATTGCTTTCGGTTTTAGTATATGTGATCTCTGTAATTTTACTGTAACCTTGTTCACTTTGAGAAGTATAAATAAAAATGGGGAAATGCGCGTTACTAACAAAAAAAAATAAATAAATAAAGGTTTACTCTGTATATGAACACTACATTGGATGTAACTGATTATTTCCAAGTTAGTTTTAACAAAAAATCAAAAAAAATGATATTCAAAATTATCTTTGCCACTCTAAGTATATATATATATTATGTATTAAGAAATTTTTCTCCGTTTTATAATTTTTGCTGTGCAACAATGAGGCTTGATGATTGACATACCTTCGGTAATGTGCAAAATTAGATTGTATACATGCAATGTTGTACTTATAATCAATGTTTTTGCACATTGCATATTATTACCATATATACCTATACTAATAAAGGCGTAAAAAAAATATTTATCTTTTCCAGTCAGAAAGAATTTTAATATAATTATAGCAATGGCTCTCAATAATGATAAAGGTAATAACATATGTATAGTATAAATATTTATACAAATAGAATTCTAATATTTTTAAACAAATTTATAATATAATAAAACTAGTTTCTGGTAATGTTGAATTTGAAGGAAGTAGCACTAAAGAACCTGAAGGAAGTGGCTCCGAGGGATTCAAAGGAAGTGACTCTGAAGAATTTGAAGAATTTGAAGAATTTGAAGAAAGTATTATCAAGGAAGCTATAGGTATATTAAACATGATAAAATATTACATTTTTATTTGTAAATACATTTCAATACCTTACATAATATATAAATACAATTTAAACTAACTAAATTATACAAAAATAATATTAAATAATTTAGCTCGTAAGTTAATAGGTTATCTTATAATTGAATAATAATAGAATTACTTATCATCTTATTGCATTTCATGTAATTAAACAATTTTTTTTAATGATTAATATAATACTATATATAGTCGGTAAGTTATTAGTTATTTAAATTTTCAATTCTTTACTTTATTTTATTTTTTACATAATATACAAATAATTAAATTCTTTATTTAATTATTATTCAATAATTAATTGTATTACAGATGGTAAGTTGTATATTTATTTGTTTAATATTTTATATAACTTAACTAATTATATTCTTAATTTAAATAACTAGATTGTAAGTGATATATTTAATTTACAGTAAATACTTTTGTATTATATTTATATTTAACTAATAATTAATTAATAATACTAGGGTGTAAGTTATAGTAAATATCTATAAGTCTGTTATTTATATAATAATTTAAGTTAATTAAATTCTTTATTTAAAATATTTTGTGATTTATTTTAGTTGGTAAGTTATAAGTTATTTATTAATTCTATTATTACTCATCTATTTAATATTTACACAAAATTTAGACTAACTAAATTCTTTATTTAAAAAATTATTTAATAATATAGGGCGTAAGTTATTTATTTAATTCTATTATTACTTGTTTATATAATATTTGCATATAATTTAAATTAACTAAATTCTTTATTAAAAAATTATTTTGTAATTTTTTTTAGTTGGTAAGTTATTTATTTAATTCTATTTTTGTTTATGAATTTTTCTAACTATCCTCGGGAGTGATGATCACCAGTGACTGAAATTATGGCGATCGACCAGCATTAAACAAATATAGTGCCGGTAAAAATTGATAATTCCGGCCAACGGTGATGATCATCCCCGGTGATTTGAAGTAAAAAACTTCGTTTATTTATAATATTTATATATAATTTAAACTAACTAAATTCTCTATTCAAAAAATTATTTTGTAATTTATTTTAGTTAGTAAGTTATAAGTTATTTATTTAATTCCATTATTACTTATTTAAATAATATTTACATATAATTTAAACTAACTAAATTCTTTATTTAAAAAATTATTTTGCAATTTGATTTAGTTGGTAAGTAATAAGTTATTTATTAAATTCTATTATTACTTACTTATATACAGTAATATTTAAACTAATTAAATTCTTTATTTAAATAGATCGTAAGTTATAAGTTATTTATTTAATTCTATTTTTACTTATTTATATAATATTTACATATAATTTAAATTAACTAAATTAAAAATTATTTAATAATATAGGGTGTAAGTTATTTATTTAATTCTATTATTACTTATTTACATATAATTTAAACTAACTAAATTCTTTATCTAAATAGATCGTAAGTTATAAGTTATTTATTTAATTCTATAATTACTTATTTATATATAATTTAAACTAAATTTTTTATTTAAAAAATTATTTTAGTTGGTAAGTTATAAGTTATTTATTTAAATTCTATTATTATTTATTTATATAATATTTACATATAACTTAAACTAACCAATTATTTAAAAAAATTATTAATAATATAGGGCGTAAGTTATTTATTTAATTATATTATTACTTATTTATATAATATTTATTGAATTTTTCTAACTATCACCGGGGGTGATGATCACTGGTGACTGAAATTATGATGATCGACCAGCATTAAAAAATATAGTGCCGGTAAAAATTGATAATTCTGGCCAACGGTGATGATCACCCCCGGTGATTTGAAGTAAAAAACATATTTATATATAATTTAAACTGACTAAATTCTTTATTTAAATAGATCGTAAGTCATAAATTACTTATTTTAATTCTATTATTACTTATTTATATAATACTTATATATAATTTAAACTAACTGAATTCTTTATTTAAATAGATCGTAAGTTATAAATTATTTATTTAATTCTATTATTATTTATTTATAAAATATTTACATACAATTTAAACTAACTAAATTCTTTATTTAAAAAATTATTTTGTAATTTCTTTTAGTTGGTAAGTTATAAGTTATTATTTAATTCCATTATTACTTATTTATTCAATATATTTAAACTAACTAAACTCTTTATTTAAATAATTATTTTGTAATTGATTTAAGTTGGTGAGTTATTATTTATTTAATTCTCTTATTACTTATTTATATAATATTTACATAAAATTTAAACTAACTAAATTCTTTATTTAAAAAATTATTTTGCAATCCTTTTAGTTGGTAAGCTATAAGTTATTTATTTAATTCTATTATTATTATTTATGTGATATTTACATATAATTTAGACTAACTAAATTCTTTATTTAAAAATTATTTAATAATGTAGGGCGTAAGTTATTTATTTAATTCTATTATTACTTATTTGTATAATATTTACATATAATTTAAACTAACTAAATTCTTTATTTAAATAGATCGTAAGTTATAAGTTATTTATTTAATTTTATTATTACTTATTTATACAATATTTATATATAATTTAAACTAACTAAATCTTTATTTAAAAAATTATTTAATAATATAGGGAGTAAGTTATTTATTTAATTATTACTTATTTATAATATTTACATATAATTTAAACTAATTAAATTCTTTATTTAAAAATTATTTAATAATATAGGGAGTAAGTTATTTATTTAATTCTATTATTACTTATTGTTATAATATTTAAACTAACTAAATTCTTTATTCAAAAAATTATTTAATAATATAGGGTGTAAGTTATTTATTTAATTCTATAATATTTATGTATAATTTAAACTAATTAAATTCTTTATTTAAACAGATCGTAAGTTATAAGTTATTTATTTAATTCTATTATTACTTATTTATAAATGTTTACATATAATTTAAACTAACTAAATTCTTTATTTAAAAAATTATTTAATAATACAGGGAGTAAGTTATTTATTTAATTCTATTATTGCAAATTTATATAATATTCATATATATTTTATATTTTATTTAAAAAATTATTTGATAATATAGGGCGTAAGTTATTTATTTAATCTATTATTACTTATTTATATAATATTTACATATAATTTAAATTAACTAAATTCTTCATTTAAAAAATTATTTGATAATATAGGGCGTAAGTTTTTTATTTAATTCTATTATTACTTATTTATATAATATTTAAACTAACTAAATTCTTTATTTAAAAATTAATTTATAATTTCTTTTAGTTTGTAAGTTATAAGTTACTTATTTATATAATGTTTACATATAATTTTAACTAACTAAATTCTTTATTTAAAAATTATTTTAATAATATAGGGCGTAAGCTATTTTTAAATTTTATTATCATTTATTTATATAATATTTATATATAATTTAAACTAACTAAATTCTTTATTTAAAAATTAATTTTGTAATTTCATTTAGTTGGTAAGTTATTAGTTATTTAGTATTTAAATTCTATTAATATTTATATATAATTTAAACTAACTAAATTCTCTATTCAAAAAATTATTTCAATAATATAGAGTGTAAGTTATTTATTTAATTCTATTATTACTTATTTATATAATATTTACATATAATTTAAACTAATTAAATTCTTTATTTAAAAATTATTTAATAATATAGGGTGTAAGTTATTTATTTAATTCTATTATTACTTATTTATATAATATTAACATTTAATTTAAACTAACTAAATTCTTTATTTAAAAAATTATTTTGTAATTTCTTTTAGTTGGTAGGTTATAAGTTATTGATTTAATTCTATTATTACTTATTTATATAATATTTACATATAATTTAAACTAATTAAAAATTTATTTAATAATATAGGACGTAAGTGATTTAGCTAACTCTTATTTATATAATATTTACATATAATTTAAACTACTAATTAAATTTTTTATTTAAAAAATTATTTAATAATATAGGGTGTAAGTTATTTATTTAATTCTATTATTACTTATTTATATAATAATTACATATAATTTAAACTAACTAATTATTTAAAAAATTATTTAATAATAAAGGGCGTAAGTTATTTATTTAATTCTATTATTACTTTACTTATATAATATTTACATATAATTTAAACTAAATTCTTTATTTAATAATTATATTGTAATTTCTTTTAGTTGGTAAGTTATATGTTATTTATTTAATTCTATTATTACTTATTTATATAATATTTACGTATAATTTAAACTAATTAAATTCTTTATTTAATAATATACTAGGACGTAAGTATTTATCTAACTCTATTCTTACTTATCTATATAATATTTATATATAATTTAAACTAATTAAATCCTTTATTTAAAAAATTATTTAATAATATAGGGTGTAAGTTATTTATTTAATTCTATTATTACTCATTTATATAATATTTACATATAATTTAAACTAACAAAATTCTCTATTTAAAAATTATTTTGAAATTTCTTTTAGTTGGTAAGCTATAAGCTATTATTTAATTCTATTATTTAGTGTTGTGAATAGTCCAGTTCGGTCTAATTTGGAGTTAAAGTCAAATCAAACTGATTGATTTGGACCTCCAAGTCGAACTGATGGGTCATTAATATTTGTTCCATCAACTTGCCTATTGACCCATCAACCCATCGGTTTGACCCTATCAACTTGACAAGTCAAGTCGAACTGTACTGGACTGTGACTTAAAATCTTCAAGTTAAACTGAGTTGACCCATTGGTCCAGTTTGGTTTGGTTCAGTTTTGACTTGTACTTAACAACACTACAGTACAATCTGTTGTAATGTCTGAAGCATTCATTTAAAATCACACGTCAGGGTCATCACCAAAAACTGATCACGTGATATCAATCAATAATACATTTTATTGGTTAATCATGCGTGCGAACAGACATACCTTGCATTACAATATACCTAACTAAAGATATCCGAAGCATAGCTGGGGACAAATTATTACTTATATATTTACATATAATTTAAACTAACTAATTTCTTTATTTAAAAAATTATTCTGTAATTCTTCTAGTTTGTAAGTTATAAGTTATTATTTAATTCTATTTATATAATATTTATATTTATATATAATTTGAAGTTTGAACTAATTAAATCCTTTATTTAAATAGATCGTAAGTTATAAGTTATTATTTAATTCTATTATTACTTATTTATGCATATATTTTATACTAACTATATTCTTTATTTAAAAATTATTTTGTAATTTCTTTTAGTTGGTAAGTTATAAGTTGTTTATTTAAATCTATTATTACTTATTTATATAATATTTATGTATAATTTAAGCTAACTGAATTCTTTATTTAAAAAATTATTTTGTAATTTCTTCTAGTTTGTAAGTTATAAGTTATTTACTAATTCTATTATTACTTATTTCTATAATATTTACATATAATTTAAACTAATTAAATTCTTTATTTATTTTGTAATTTCTTTTAGTTGGTAAATCATAAGTTATTTAATTAATTCTATCATTAACTTATTTATATGATATTTACAAATAATTTGGACTAACTAAATTCTTTATTTAAAAAATTATTTAATAATATAGGGCGTAAGTTATTTATTTAATTCTATTATTACTTATTTATATAATATTTACACATAATTTAAAATAACTAAATCCTTTATTTAAAATTATTTTGTAATTTCTTTAAGTTGGTAAGTTATGAGTTATTTAATTCTATTATTATTTATTTATATAATATTTGCATATAATTTAAACTAACTAAATTCTTTATTCAAAAAATTATCTTGCAATTTCTTTAAGTTTGTAAGTTATATGTTATTTATTTAATTCTATCATTACTTATTTACATATAATTTAAACTAACCAAATTCTTTATTTAAAAAATTATTTAATAATATACTAGGGCGTAAGCATTTATTTAGTAATTCTATTATTATTTATTTGTATAATAATTACATATAATTTAAACTAATTAATTTCTTTATTTAAAAAATTATTTTGTAATTTATTTTAGTTGGTAAGTTATAACTTATAAGTTATTTATTTAATTCTATTAATACTTATTTATATAATATTTGCATATAATTTAAACTAATTAATTTCTTTATTTAATAGATCGTAAGTTATAAGTTATTTATTTAATTCTATTATTATTTATTTATATAATATTTACATGTTATTTAAACTACTAACTAATATAATATAGGGTGTAAGTTATTTATTTAATTCTATTATTATTTATTTACATATTATTTAAAATAACTAATTTCTTTATTTAAAAAATTATTTTGTAATTTATTTTAGTTGGTAAGTTATAAGTTATTTAATTCTATTATTATTTATTTATATAATATTTACATAATTTAAACTAATTAATTTCTTTATTTAATAGATCGTAAGTTATAAGTTATTTATTTAATTCTATCATAACTTATTTACATATAATTTAAACTAATTATTTTCTTTATATAAAAAATTATTTTGTGATTTATTTTAGCTGGTAAGTCATCAGTTATTTATTTATTTTTATTATTTTATAATATTTATATATAATTCAAACTAATTTCTTTATTTAAAAATTTGTTTTGTAATTTATTTTAGTTAGTAAGTCAAAGTTATTTATTTATTACTTATTGTTATAATATTTACATATAATTTAAATTAACTAATTTCTTATTTAATAGATCGTAAGTTATAAGTTATTTATTTAACTCTATTATTACTTATTTATATGATATTTACATATAATTTAAACTAACCAATTTCTTTATTTAAAAAATTATTAATAATGTAGGGAGTAAGTTATTTATTTAATTCTATTATTACTTACTTATATGATATTTACATATAATTTAAACCAATTAAATTCTTTATTTAAAAAATTATTAAATGATATAGAGAGTAAGTTATTTATTTAATTCTATTATTATTTATTTATATAATATTTACATATAATTTAAACTAACTAATTTCTTTATATAAAAAATTATTATTAAATAATATAGAAAGTAAGTTTTTTATTTAAGTCTATTATTACTTATTTATTTAATTTTTGCATATAATTTAAATTAACTTTCTTTATTTAAAAATTATTTATGATATAGCTTGTAAGATATTTATATTTCTAGTGTATATTTAATATAATTTTATTTGTTAACTGAATTTTTTCATTTAAAAAATAACTGTTACTTTAGTTGGTAAGTTGTAAATTATAGGCTATTATATTTATTTATCCAAAAACTAAGATTTATATTACATTAAATTCTTATTTAAATTTTAGAGTAAGTAATAATTTATTTTAGTGTAATTATAATACAAGCAATAATATAATTTTAACTATTTAAATTTATAGATTTGGAAAAAGTGAAAATGCAACTATAGATGATTTTGTTCTTAAAAATGGATTAAAATGGATTCCTTATGACAAATTTAAAGACATTGAATATCTTAATGAAGGGGGATTCGGTACTGTATATAAAGCTACTTGGTCAAAGAATAATAAAGATAAAGAAGTAGTTCTTAAATGCCATAAGAACTTAAATGAAAATTTAAATGAATTTTTAAAAGAAGTATGATAGTATATTATTTTCTATTTTTAATTTAAATTAAGATTTATTTATATTAATAAATTATTATTATTTTTTATAGTGGGAATATCATACAAGTGTTTTAAGTTCGAATGATATTATATATTTTTATGGATTTACAAAAGATCCAAACACTTCAAAATATATGGTAGTAATGGATTATGCAAATAAGGGTAATTTAAGAGAAAATTTAACAAGAATAGTTGAAAATAATTGGAATCAAAAATTATATATGTTGTACGAAATTATTTCTGGACTTAGTGAGATGCATGGAAAGAATCTTATTCATTGTGATTTTCATGATGGCAATATTTTAAATCATAATGATGAGAATAAGGATAAAATTTATATTAGTGATTTAGGATTATGTCAACCTGTAAAATCGTTATTGAGTAAGTATGATATTTATGGTGTTATACCATTCATGGCTCCTGAAGTTTTAAGAGGCAAATCTTATACTTCAGCTAGTGATATATATAGTTTTTCTATGATTATGTGGGAACTTACATCTGGAGTATCACCATTTAATGATAGAGCACATGATATTCAACTTAGTTTAAGTATTTGTAAAGGTGAACGTCCTAAAATTATTGAAAATACTCCACAATGTTATGTAGATTTAATGAAAAAATGTTGGAATGAGGATCCATTAAAAAGACCATCTTCTAAAGAAGTATTAAAAATTATTGAAAAATGGATTTTCCGTTCTTATGAAATTTATGATGTCAGTGGGGAAATAAAAAGCAACATTATGGAATTTATAAATGCACCAATTGTACATAACAATCTTGCTACTAAATCTCATCCCAAAGCATGTTATACAAGTCGCTTACTTGATTTTACTAGTAAAACATTGAATGATATTTTTGAAGATTCACAAGCATATCATGCAAGTCATTCAGATTTGAATGATTGTGTAATTAAAGATTTGGGATCATTAGGTATGTGCTATGATATATAAAAAGATTAATCTTGAAAATTAATTAACTTTATTTGTTTAATTATTTATATATTAAAACATATGAAAATTAACTAATTGTTTATGTTTTTAAAAAAAGATTTATAGTTTTTATACTTGATGTCATACATTCAACAAAGATTGTTCTTTATTTTATTCTTTTTGGATTTATTTAAACACTAAGGTTAGAATACTAGTAAAATATTCTACAAGATTCTTAGTATGTAATTTAAATAATTCCTTTTTTTATATTTTATCCAAATATTAAATATTGTATTCTTTTTAATAATTATTTGCTAAAACTAGAGTAGTAAATATTTCTTTGTAATTTAAATAAGGAATATGTTTTTTTAAATAATTCTTTTTTATTTATAACTTTCAATTATTAAATATAAATTATCAAAATAATAACAAGTATATAAAACCATTTTCAATGTATAAAATCAAAAATAAATAATGTAAAATTTTTTATACTATTAAACTTATAAAGAAATAAAAAAAAAATTTTTAAGATGATAAATGAACTAATATTTTTCTGGATGGTTACTGGCGAATACTATTGCAGGTTCTGTTTCAATGAAAAAAAATATATGATTTTTTCTAAATCCTACCTCAAAATAATTAAAGATAAGTCTTAGAGAAAAAAAGCATTTCATTTAAATATTTATTCAGATAAAAAAACTAATAATAAATTTATAAAATGAATCACTTAGATGAGAAATTATTAATAAAATAATAAATTACTTATTTTACCTGATTCACTGAACTGAACACCAAAATGTTCTGAAATATAAATTGAACATTAACGTAATGTTAAAATAAATGATTACAGTAAATTTATAATTACAATAATTATTAATGATTACACTCACTCAAATTTTCTAACCAACATATAATGACATGGTATCTTTACGAAGTTGTAAAATGCTATTAAATAGGTGGTAAATAGGTAGTGAATAGGTGGTAAATAACATTGAGAATTAGTAGTGAAAATTAATCTAAGATATTTCTTAGATGTATTAAATATTATTTAGTGATAAATCTGCCAATTTATTTTATTCATTTTTTAATATCGGAAAAAGCCTTATGTATCATGTGATTTACTGTTATATCAGTTCTTTACGTTTAAAATTATTAAGCAATTTATGTGGTTAGGTAGCAGAAGGTTTATGTAGTGTATAGACAAATAATATACTCAATAATATATTATATCAAAATTATCCAATTAGATGTGTTGTATAGCACTATACGTTGGCATATACTTCTAAACACGAATAAAGGATTTCACTTGATAAAAATTATCAATTTATCTTTAAATAAAAACTTTATTTATTCCCTAACATTACTACAAGAAATTTGACCTATATTTATAATAAATTATACATATACTAATAAATTCAACATATTTAATATATCTACTATAATATAACTAGCATGTTCAATATGATCATGTTCAACATGTTAATTAGGTTGGACATATTAATCATGTTCAACATATTAATTATGTTCAACATGTTAATCATGTTAAACATTTGCAATATTGATCAATTTCGGAGTGGCACATAATAATCACATGACATCATTCTCTCCTGAATATTTAACTCTATTGAAAATTTCTGAAGCTCGTAGAACTAAACCTTGATATTCTTGAATGTTAAGTTCTCTTAACAATGTTATGTTGGTTTTCGTAGTTCTCATAATTTGTCTAGCTCCTGGAATTTCAAAAATATAAAAAATCCTAGTAGCAGAGGGTCTGTAATATGCAGTTAACTGTCACACAAAGTAATAAGTAACTGTGCTGCATACTAAACTCAGTCTCTTTTTCCAAAAATCTATCCAAATAATATAAATGAACAAGTAATAAAAGACAATTGTTAAAATACTTAATCTGGTTCAAAGCTTCACAAAGAATTTCAAATTTTCTTTCAGGCTTCATATTAATGTACAATTGATGTCACAACATTCAATGTGCATTACTTAATTTTAATGTACATTAACGATGTACATTATTTTAAAGACAATAAACATTATATCAAATTTATATAAATTATGTTAATATGACAATGTTAAATATTATTGAATTTATTTTATTAAAATACACTATAACAATCTATATACTAAGTCTACTACATCAGGAAATTTGTTTAGGCGTAATTTAGTGTAATATTTCGAAGGTGATGTAAAATTTCGAAATATTACACTAAAAACGTAATATTACAAAAGTTTACGCTCTTAAATTTGAATAATTATAGTAATTTAAGAATATCTCGCTATCTACTGATCCAATCAAGACGATCTATAGCTCATTGGAATCAGCTCATCAAGACGAATCGAATGGTAGTAAAATCGTATCTTTATGTTCGATAGATGATTTTCTATTAATTTAAAACTTTACTGCATACTATAGAGCGTTCTATCAACTGTAGAAATGCGATTTTACTACCATTCGATCCGTCTTGATGAGCTGATTCCAATGAGCTATAGATCGTCTTGATTGGATCAGTGAATAGCGAGATATTCTTAAATTACTATAATTATTCAAATTTAAGAGCGTAAACTTTTGTAATATTACGTTTTTAGTGTAATATTTCGAAATTTTACACCACCTTCGAAATATTACACTAAATTACGCCTAAACAAATTTCCTGATGTAAATATTAGCTAAATTTTTCTATTATTAAAAGTAACAACTGTTAAAGAAAATGAAAAAAAAGACAGTAGGCTTTGCAACGAAACTTACAATTTTTATATTAAAAAGTTTTGAAGTTATTCTTCAAAACTTTGTCCAGGAAGTACAACCTGACAATAAAAATAAAAAGATAAAAAAAGTATTAATAAAAAAATTAATTTAAAAAAATTTTAAAAAAAGTTTTGAAAGTGAAGTGAAACTTCAAAACTTACCAATCCATTCTGTTAAGATTCATATATACTTATAATTGATAATAAATTTGAAGAAGACTAATTTGATTTTATATGTAATAATATAAAGAATTATGGGTAACCAAATATAAGCACGAAGATAATGAAAATAATAATCAAAATATTAATCAAAATTCTCTTGCAGCTCATATGTTTAAGAAGCAAAAAACTTCTTATTCTTATGAAATTGAAGCATATCTTAATAAACCACTGGCAAATTTTGACATGGATATTTTAGCATTTTGGAAGGTAAATAACAAATACATGATATTATTTATTATATCAGTTATTTGGAAGTTTATATCAAATATTAAATTTTTAATTTTTTTATAGATTCATGAAAATAAATTTTCAAATTTGTCAAAAGTAGCTAGAGATTTTTTAGCAATTCCTGGTATATTTTAACTTTAATTATTTAATAATAATTTACAATATAATTATTAATTTGCTATTTTAAATAGGTACAAGTGTTCCAGTTGAATAAGTATTTTCCAATGGCACAGATCTCATTACACAAAGATGATGCAGCTTAGATCCAGAAACAATTTGAAAAGTTATGTGTTTAAAAGTATGGATAAAATATAAAAATTCAAATTAGCTTAGTATTTAAAAAAATGTATTTTTATGGTAAATTATTAGCATTTATCACATAGTTGTATCTTGGTAAATTGTTAATTATTTTTTATATACTATATAAGCTTCTGTGGCAACTTATAATTGTAAATTAAGAAAAATTCATCTGAATTTTTCTTACGATCACATAATGCTTAATTTTGAAAAGTTTTTTTAAAATAAAAATATACTGCGGCAACAACCGAATATCGCCGCTTCTCAACCAAATCAGGAAGGTAATCTCAGATCTATACAAAGCACATCATCTACAACTACTTCTATTGGTACTGCTTCTCCGAATGACATAACACAATTGGAAGAGAAAAATAAAAAGAGTAAGGTCACAAGATTAACACTCAACAATAACATTGTACATGATTCACGACAAGGTCAAGTGCGAACTATCATGATATACGATATACCAATGGCCTGGTCACACGATGTAATCCTGAATAAACTCTCATCATGGGGCTAAAAATTTCTTTCAAGCCATGGCATAAGTACCAATCTGTTTGGACTAAAATAATACTCCGCCCACTCATCGACACCAATTTTGTTATGAGAATTTGGTGGCAAAAATTAGATGATGTGAGCATGCGTTGGTATCTGGAACATTGGAAACTTAAAGACGTAAAGAACATGAATGCTTCCAAGCTAAAATAACTATCCCATCAGATACCCCTGAATGCGATTTTAAAAATTACTACAAAGGGCAAACTTTTGGTGACTTCGTGCAGGGTTATCTTGGTCTAAATACTTGCAAAGCTGTGCTAAAGAAACTTAAAGCAAAATCTTGTACTCACATTATGGATAAAGGACAAAGAAAAGTGATTATGTATTTTGAGTCTCAGAAAGACCTACATGCAGCCATGGAAGTTCCACAGACTTGGAAAATGACCGAATTACATCCTCCCCATACTAAACGTACCAAGTCCAATAAGGACAAAAAGAAAAACTTGAAATCCCTTAAAGGGAAGAAGGCAGAACCTAAGGGATCTACCTCTTCGAATAAATCCCATGATAAATCCAAGCAGCACACGAAAATGAATGACGATACGAGGTCTTTATTGAAATTAATACTGAATCTCCTCTCCTATATTTCAAGCAAAATCCTTAGAATAGAAAAATGAAGTGCCTCTGATACATGTACGACAAGATACTAACTTCATGCAGCTTTTTTCTTTAATTCAATTATAGGTTCCCACGTTGATGTCATTAGTGCTCCGCAAAATTCAGGTCTAACCTGGATAATTCAACCTAAGTGAATTTTAAATCGGGTTGGTACTAACAATTTTAATAACCTATGACCCGCATGACCTGACCCGTCGGGTCAGGTTATTCATTTCCTTGACTCAGGTTTTGACTCGAATTAGACCCGAATGATCATTAAAATCACTAATCACATATTGATTAGTACACGTTAATATTGATTAATTTTATATAATTTGTTAGATGAATGAGGTAGTATAGCAAAAATTGCTAGAGACACCTTGCAATTACAGATATGTATATGAATTGTTATTATTAATTATTAATATTACATTAGCTAATAAGTTGATTTTGATAATTAATAAAGCAACCAGCATTCCAGTAGAAAAAGTATTTGCCGGTGGAACCGATTTGATAGCTGCAAAAAGATGTAGTCTTAAAGCAGATACAATTAGAGCATGCAGACATAAAATATAGTCAAATTTCTGTTAAAGCAAGTGATACAATTTCGATTTTATAGTTCAAATATAAAGCAATAAATAAACAGGAATTGAAGATATCTTTAAATTCGTGCTTAGCTTTAGTTTTAATAATAAAAAGTTGTGTGACCTATATGATCATCTTTTAGATCAATTACCTTGCGTTATTGAAAAAATTACGTTTGAAAAAATATTTTTGATATATTACTAAGCATACAGCAATGAAAATTACTAAAATTTCGGGTTTAACCCGGGTTATTCGAATTAAATATACTCGGGTCAGGTTAAAATTGGATCATTTCTATTTTTGCCGGGTCGAGTCAGATATATTCTCCAAACCTGACTGAATCCGACCCGGTAGGAGCATTAGATGTCATTGGGTGAATTTAAAGGAGTAGTATAGTTGTAATAGTAGGTAGATGTAGTGCGGTCCTTAAGATTTTTTTTTAGCTTTAGCTTTTTTTCCTTCCCCCCTTTTTATTATTCCTATTTTGGTCATATTCCCTTCCCCAGTGCGTTATTTTTTATTTTTTTTTATTTTGTTTCTATGTTTCTAGCTTCAGCAATAGTGTAGTTTTATTGTTGGAGTAGTTCTTAATTGGGAGAGAAGGTTCTGTTAAAAATATGGAATGTTATACGTCACTATAGTTAGTTTCGCTATTCGTAGTGTTTGCTTCTATAAAAATTATATGTAAATTTCTTCTCTCTACTGAAATAAAAAAAAAAAAAAACTGCGGCAACAACTTCGCAACTTAATTGTAAAATTTATCTTTATTTTATTTTAGTTTTATTTTTTTTATTTTAATTCCCTACTTTTTGTGGATTTCACCTAAGTCTAATTTAAAACTATTAACCTAACTAATCTATTAACCTTTTAAACTACAAACAATAATACACGTAAAATAAAAGAAAAAATATTAATTTATCTTCCCTCAGTTTACCTTCTTCATTAATCATATTATCTTATCCTTTACATATACCTAAGACTGTTCTTGTGACTCTCTCCTCCGATCCCATATTGATACTTTGTTGCGTAGGAGTTGATTGATTTCCTGATCTCAAATCATTTATAACTTCCACTATTTTTTTACTGATTTGTCATCCGCCTTAAACTTCCCTTTATCTCTATCTTCCCCAAATTGTTCTGCATTATGAAATTTTCTTGCTCGGAAAGAACAGAATACCTGAAGAAAAAAGGATGAAATTAGAAAAAAAAAGCAAAAAAACTTTTCTAAATATATACCTTTTCGCGAAGAGCAGCAAGAACTGAAAACCTAAAGGAAAGAAGAATGAAATTAGCAAGGAATGAAGAATGAAAGAAGCAAAAAGAATGATTCTAAGCCATTGCTCACCTATAAAAAACTGCAAAGAATTGAATACCTAAATAAAAAGTGGATGAAATTAGCAAAGGAGAATGAACGAAAAAAAAACAAAAAAAAAAGATATATAACACCTGCCTTTTACGAAGAGCCACAAGGAACCAAGAACGAACCTAAAGGAAGGATAAAATTAGAATGAAGAAACCACGTAAAAATGAAAAAGAGAAACACCGGTCTTACCAAAAATCTAAAAAAAAGAAGAGAAAATATAATCAGCAAAGATAACGGAAAGGAAACCAAAAAAGAATCAAAAAGTAAAAAACACCTGCCTTTCTACAAGAACTGAAACCTGAAGGAAAGATCAAATTGCTCTTTCTTAAAATATGTCAACCAACTTTTATTCTAATTTTCGTTTAAAAGATGAGAATGCTTTAATATAAATTAATTGTTTTACCTGAACACCATATTAAGTTAATATAAACTTTTTTGATACTTTTTTTTCTTTTCATAATCACAAGATTTACTGTAAGTATATTGAAATTTATGTATTTTATTTTAAATGTTTCGAGAAAAAGATTTTATTGTTTTTCCAGTAAATACCAAAAATGGTTAATCATATAGATACACCCTTGGGACCAAAAAATATGGTGTGATTATAAAAATACTATATGGTGTACATGACTAAAGAGGGGTTTTTTAATAAGTTTATTAGTAACTTGGGGTTAACATAAATATGCTTATAAGGAGGGTGTGATTATATCTGGGTGTGAGGTCAACTGTACACTAAAGGCTTAAATATGTATTAGACAAAAATGGTTTCATTTTCTTTTTAGAGAGTTTTTTATACATTTATTTTCACTATTACTTTCTTTATCAGATAAATCAGAACATATAAAATCATATCATATTCGTTAAAGTATATCTGATATTCTATGAAATAAAATGAAATGAGATAAAGACAAAGTACAGTATAATGTTTGAAAAATTTTAATTTTAAAATTTTTAATTTATTTCTATTTACAGTCAAAAATGAGAAAACTCGTATGTTTGTTATCATTCAAATTAAATTTTCTAACTGCGTGAAAATAATTATATACGTACTGTATTTTATCTTTTTACTCTTTTTGAAATATTTTAGAAAAAAAGGCCTAATTATCCAACAGCTGCTGAAACATTTCCTGAGAAAAAACAAAAATTTGAAGAGGGAAAAGAAAGTTACAAGACGTAATAAAAGTTGCGAGAAATGGAAGTATTTAGCTTTTTTAAATTTTAATTATTTTAATTGGAAATTTAAAAAATACTTTTATTTTTTCAAACTAGGAATTGATTTGGGCATACAATGCGAGGTAACTTATTGATAAACCTTGCACACGTTCATTAACTTGCAAGTCATTCTATGGCCTTGAAACGAAGTTAACTAATACTCTTAGATTAGAATTATGTAGAACAAAACAAATCTTCAACGCCAATCGTCAATAGTTTCTTCTGATATAGTAGTAATTTGCTTAAAAAATAATTTCATTTTTAAAAAACAAGATGAGCAATACTGAGACTGATATTATATTTCCGGTCAATCAAGACTTATTCGATTTTGATTCATTCCGTTATATTGTGTTTGCATATTTATATTTTATGCGCTTTTTTCAATTCATTATTAATGACCGCCCTCTTCTTTTTTAGGATGGTGAATCAATTGGTAGAGTGACATTACCATTATATTTAGGTTTTTTTTATTGTATAAATAATGTCTAAATTAAGCCTAATGTTTAAAATAGATTTTAAAACATGTTTCAGCACACAAACACGACAGTAACGTTACTGACTAAATTTATCAGTATTAGGAGATTAGATATGAATTTATAAATTATTTTAATCTTCAAAATAAAAAGTTATTGAAAGGTTGTTATATATACAGTATACAGTATCTTACTAATTATAAATAGATAAAATTAACGGTTGAAAGTAAAATGATAATTATTATCAAGAAAATTCTGGACAGCATTTTCAAAGAATATAATTCAAGCAATATTGTAGTATAAAATTTATGTAGGCTTATCTGGTTTGATAAAAGTAGTGTTTAAACTATTTAACGACTTCTTTTGTGGTTCTCTTTTTTTTTTTTTTGCTAATTGAAAGATCAATAGATCATCATTCTATTTATATTATACTCGTAACAAAAAAAAACAGGATGTGCGAGATGTGCCAATGTCGATCAGTTTTTTCTTTATGGCATGATGTAATTCTAAATTAATAATATCAAATATTGTATTATCTCACCTAACCTGATTTGGTTATTTTTCCAATCATATGCAACTGTCGGTCATTTTTTCACATATTACTTTTTTTTAACGATTATAATAATAATATTTTAAAACTAGGAAACGGGAACCGTTGTAAGTCCGGAGCGAGGTATAATAAATAAAGATTTAGCGATATTCTACTAATTAGCAGCATAACGCCTTGGAATTCCGGTAATTTTCTGCTGATTAGCAGCATAACGCCTTGGAATTCCTGGACAGAGAAACTCACGTGATTGAAAATTTACACGTTATTTCCATAGATCATCATAGTGCGTAGACATATATAGTCCTTCGCTTTACTCTGGACAATAAGCGAAAAAAAAATAAAATGAAATTTAGGAGCGTGATGTTAATAAAAAAAATAATCGACGAAAAAATAAGTATCTGAATACGTCTTAGTTAGAAAGTTCATAAAACAGCTCTATTTACTAATAAGTTATATTTAGTCTTTGTTCAAATACACAGGATGGACGGCACAATTGTCTAAATAACAACAATAACGACAATAACAACCACGACCTTTTAATAACAATGTTTACATTTTTGAAATAAATAACTTATTGCAAATGTATTAATAATAGCGAAATATTTATTAATTGTAATATTTCTTAATAAATAAAATAAGATAGCATCTGCAATTCAATGATTTCATGCTATTGACTATGTAATTCACAAATAACATTTTGCGTTATAATACAATATATCCAAGTATAAAAATAAAAATTCTTCCAATGCTTATAAATCTTGATGTAAGGGCCTACGATAGTCAATCCCTGCAAGAATGAATTCATATCTGGCCTTCTTGCAAACCTCTTGCACTTTGATAATACCAACAAAACGTTTTTGATACAAGCATAAATATTATTATTATAGTTGAATAAATTTAAGGGTAATTTCATTAAAAAAATTTTTCGTAATTCTAATTTAAAATTTAAAGAAACAATTAATATTACTTAATTAATCGAAATATTAATTATTCTCGATGAACTTTCGTTAATGTGATTTAAACATTTAAGTCAAGGTCACACATATTTCTTTTTTGGGAAGATTATAAATTAATTATAATTAGTATACATAGAGTAACAATCATTATATCGTGCAAATGTCACATGTCGAGTGAACGTGACAATATATTTGCTGATTAACATTAGTCTAGACCGTTCCATCATATCTCTTCGGAGATTTGATATACAAAATATATTTCTTCGCATGATTTTTTGGGTTTGTTACCTTATTTAATTTTATTTTATTAAAAAAAAAAAAATTTCAAATTTTCTAACATAAGATAAATTTTTTACTTTTAATATTAACGTAAAAAATATACCTTTCTCAGAAATATTTGTTGAGAAACTTGTATTACGTAGTTATATTGTTTTTATCCGCTTATGGTCCGACACATGAATTATAAAAATAACAAATATTTATATATTTAATGAAATCCAATCATTTTTCAAATCCAAAAATTTTTTAATAATTTAATTTATCTTCAATTGGTGTAAATTAATGATACGCAAAATTCTTCGATAGATCAACTTAACCCCTTGTTTCTAATTTTAATATTTTTAATACATATTTATTGATTTTAAAAAAAATTTTGTATACCTAAAATTAGAAATGTAATTTTACCCAATTATATCATATTATTTATATACAGTATATCGTTTAAAAAAAAAATATACCCCAATTCTATAAATTAAAATAAAATAAAAAAAATATTTATTACTTTTTAGAAAATACTATTAATAAAATATAACAGTATTGTTTATTTCAAGATGATGACAAAGTACTTACGTAAAAAAAAATTCTTATTGTAAATATAATGCATATTGTATTTCTTTTAATAATTAGTAATACAAACTATAAAATCAAGTCAAATATTATAAAATTTCATTCTTAAATTGTTTTATATGGAAATTTTTAATGATAATAATTGTAATAATTGTCATTAAAAAAAATGGGTCCAGATTCCTGCAATTCTTTTTTGTTATGAAAATAATAAATCAAACCTAAAATCAAAGATAATTTAATGGTTACTACGTTATTTTACGTAATCAAAAAAAAAGATGTAATCATGTAATCTACGGGAAAATATTGGATCTCCGATGGAAAAATCGGGATAAAAATGATGGTAACGTTGTTCAACAGATCGATTTTCTAACCATGGTAATTTCACCCTATAAATAATAATAAATAAATCGTCATCTAATAGTCATAGTATGTGTATCGATAAAATGAATTAAAAATATAAATCTGTCCAATCGGAAATTTTTTTTGTTTATTAAAAAAAGATTTTTTCATAAAAATCAATAAATCAATACCGGATAACATAAAAACAAATATTTTCTTAATAAGCACATGAGAATGTAAAGGAACATTAAAATAACAAAATATTTTGACAAATTAAAATTTTTGAAAATATCACACAATCTCGTTATTTCTAAATTAAAATGAAAACATTCTTTTTTTTTTAGTAATAATGAATGAACTACAATAGAAGGTTCATTGCATCCTATATTAAAACATATGTACGTGACATTTTTTACAATGGATGTTGTGTTTGTTGCTAAATTTTAAGATTGTAAATTTCTTAAAGTAGTAAATATCATATAATCATTACTCACGTGGCATGACAAGAAATTGTTTGATAAAGCTCGAATTAACTTTACAACTGCTTAAATATGTAGGTTTGGTAACACAAAACGTACATATGGCTTTTTGGCGTTGACAAATTATTATATGATCCATAAAATGACAAATTAAACCCGTCGATGCATGGTAAATCATTAAAATTCATATAAATAGGTGAAAAAAACCCCTTAATTTCTAAAACTTTATTTAATAAAAAAAATCTTTTATGCGATTATTTCATCTAAACTAAAATCATGGGTAATATCAAATCACATATAAAATATAAACAGCCATCAATAAAAAAAATACCAGAATTTGACCAAATAGAATCAGACCAAGAAAGAAATGAAAAGTTAATGGATTTTTATTTATCGACTAGCATCGACGCTATTGATAGATCACATATATATCATTTTCTTAGAGCATGTATATTTCAAAGTAGTTTTTCTTCCCCAGTTGAGGATAAATTAATTCAAGGGTGTAAGGTTTTAGATATTGGGTAAGTGATAACCTTTCAAGTGTCATTTTCATGATACATATATTTATTTGAATGACAATATATATATTTTTTTAAGGTGTGGGGCTGCTACGTGGTTATTAGAATTATCAACCAAATATAAAAATTCTTATTTTTATGGAGTTGATATTAAACCAATATATCCACAAGAGGTAATAAGATTTATAAATTTTTATTTTATTTTATATGAAGAAAACTCGAAATTTTAATCCTTTTTTTTCTATAAAATTTGATAGATAAAACCATATAATCTTGAATTCATCAAAGCCGATGTAACAGATCGATTATCATTTAATGATGACGAATTTGATTTTACACATGTAGAATTTATGAGCTTTGTTTTTACATCAAACCAATGGGATTTCGTTCTTTCTGAGTTAATTAGGTATTTCTTTTACTTTTTTTTAAAAAAAAAATATTATTCACAATACATGAGACGTGTTTTACTTTGTAAAATTAAGTATACTGATCTGTATATCTTTTTTTAGAGTAACGAAACCAGGTGGATATATTGAAGTAGCTGGTAGACGTAATGGTTATGTTGGCGAAGGTCCAATTTTTCGTAAATTAACGGATGCAAGTAATTATATTCATTGCTTTTAATCTTATTTTAATGTATTATATGTATTATAAGTTATTAATTTAAAATATAATTGATTATAGTTTGGTTAATGTATTCAAAACAAGGTATTGATGTTAAATTGATGTATAATCTAGATTCAAAATTTGAATTACAACCAAATATAGGAAAAGTTCATCGAATTGAAAAAGATTTTATTACGGGACCAAATGGAGGTAAAATTGGTTTAGTTTGGCAAGATATGTCTATTGCTTATTTTAAATCAAAATTGGCAATTCAAGTTATAAGTAAAGAATTGGGAATTTCTGAAGAAGAATTCAATAATATGGTGAAAAATTTAACTGAAGAATTTAAACAAACTAGAGCTGAGTGTGTTCATGTTAGATTTTGGGCTCAAAAACAATTATCGGAATAATCATGGTAAAAAATCCTATTAATTACCACACGATCATTCGTTAGTCACGAATCTTTTGTAATTATTGTGAAATTAATTTATTATTGGTGTAAATTATACTTTTTAACTCTTGATTGAATTTATTTTTGTATTAATATTTAATTTAGAAATATGATTATTTAAGGTAAATAAATATTTATATAAAGAATAGTCATTAAATCGTTAACTGTTTTATAAAACATAACGAAACATTTAATATGATTGTTTATATTTCATATATTAATGGAAAATTACGTCCATTTGTACTATATTTTATATATAAGTTTTTAACTTTATTTATGTATTTATCTATACCATAGTTTTTACATATCTTAGTGGGAGTTGGGAGTTTCCACTACTGTATAAACAAAATATTATAAGAAGTTACTAATAATAATAACATGAACGCTAAGAAATAAATAATTCAGCATAATTAAAAATCTAAATTTCTCGCCAAATTTATTTAAATTCGATTTGTTATTCAATTAAGATTTGATCCTTAAAACATAATTAAAATTCTGAGACGTGACGCAATAATTAACTTTGTGATTTTATACTTCATCAGTTCATCTTATTAAATTTATCACCGCATATAAAATATACCAAAGAAAATTTTATAAAAGAGTATTAGAATTCACTAGAAGATTTTTTGTTCTTTTAAAATAAACGTACGACTATTCTAAAATTAAAAATGTTAATAATTATAACATAATTCTACATTTGAGAATAAATAACATAGAATAAGAAACGTTCCTTTAACAATAATGACAATTAATGGAAATTTTATTGTATGTTGATAACTTTTTATTCATTATACTAAATTTAAACAACGACTATTTGGATAACTTTTTGTTGACCATGCTTGTATTCCATGTTGTAAAAGATTTGGAAATTTCTAGAAATAGAATTTTAGACAGAAGCTCTTATTATAATTGGATAATTTACTTAAAACCACTGAAACGGAGAATATGAATCTAGAATTTTAAGAAACTCCAAATTTCCATTTCAACTTTCGTTAACAATAAAATACCAAAAAAAAAAAATAATTTTTTTATTAAATTAATAATAATTTCGTGATTCAAAGTCAGTGGCCTTTATGGTCTTTGTTGCCTTTGTCTTTGCTGGTTTTAAAAAATTTCTCCTGTTAAAAAATATGAAATTTATATTTGTAAAATGAAAAATAATTAAAAAGGAAATAATTAAAAAGATAGTGCTTAACAATAAAATTACTGATATTTTTTTATTCAATTACCCAAATACTTGTTTTTTTTTTTACTACAAATGTTATTTTTAAAAACGTATCCTTTGGGACAATGTTGTTGCGCTTGAAAAATAAATTATTATTTAATATTAAAAAAAAAGAAAAAGAAAAGAAAAAATTGAACATTAATAAAATAATAAACTTTGCGAAAAAATATCCTTTAATATTATGAAGGTTAGTAATTAAATATATTTGAAAACTTTCAGGTACATGAGAAAAAACTTGATTACGAATAATAAATTAAATTATTATGTTATTACGAATATAAATTATAAAATCATATTATATTATTTTTTAAATACATTTTTTGATTATTATTTAAACGTTCGGTTTTGAATCTCATTTTTCATAAAAATACTTGTTTATTTTTTACGAAATCAAAATCGATAAACTGATCGGGATACAATGTGCAAGTTGTATTTTTAATGATTATGCGAACAATATACAGTACATGCAACTTATATAAGTGGATTAGGAAGATTTATTCATAAATCTAAAGTTATTTCGTATAATCTTTATAATATACGTATTAAAGAATAAACAAATTAATATAAAGCGCTTAAAAATTCAAAGGTAAATTTTCTTATTTGTTTTGGGTTAATTTAAAAAATAGTAAGTAGCAAAAATACAAAGCATCTGGATTTTTCACAATATTATTAAATCGAACGAACAAAATTTTTATTTAAAATATTGAATTGCTTTCTGTCATAGTACCTAAAATAAATGAATCACGTGAACTACAATACATAGTTACTGCGCCTTATTAATCACGAATTTCCAATGGTTTTTTTTTCACTTACATAAATCGGACTACGATTGTAGAATAGTTAGTTCTTAAATCAGATAGGTCTTAAATAAACTCTTTCTCTTGTTAAAGATAACCAAAAGGATTGTTTTAATATACAATTTCTATAATATAAAAAACATATCATCATAATTATTATACAATTTGTATTAATATCCAATGTAATGTTCTTAATGTTCTTAATAAATTTTCTTCTTCAAATCCACTAAAATTTATTCTAAAATAACAAATACATCTTATTATAACATTTATCTTGATGGTGATACTAATATATACTAAAAACGGTACGGCTATTTCATCATTTGAATATAGACCTTTTAAAAGAACTTCTATTAGGCCGGGTAAAAAAAAAATTTAGATTCTCGTGACCCGGCCGGGTCAGTTTTTCGAAAAATGGGAATTTTTTTTTTATAGTAAAAAATTTTTATCACATGATTTAAGTTATTGGCCGTAAAAAAATTTTACATATAAAAAAATTTTACAAATATAAAAAAAAATGCCGGCCGGCCGGGTCATTTTTAAAATTTTATGTCACGAGAATCTAAAAATTCATTTTTTGGCATTAAAAAGGTTGGATATATTGAATTACCTTCTTCAGGATTTAAATTTTCTCTAATATTAATGAATGTTAAAATTTATGTGCTAGATCTTGATAAAGATTCAACCTTTTATACGTATCATTTCATTATGATTTATTTAAATATTAGACTTATTTATAATATATTATTTTTCATTGAATTCATTGCAGCTAAATTCAATCCGTTTGAATTAGAATGATCAAAATAATCAATATTATTGGTATTTGTTGATGTTATTGTGGCTGTGGTCGTGTTTGTGCTTGTTACTGGTGGAGTTGAATGGAGTTGAAGTAACAAATGGCGAAGTTAATGGGATATAAGCAGTTGTTAACCACCTCCTCCTATTAAAGATTCATTATCTTTCATTTACCATCTTTTATTGTTGAATTCGTTAAGGTAATTCTACTCGTCATTGGTGCGTTTGAGTGTTTTGTTTTCGGTTCTATTGCTCTGAAAAAAAATAATGATTATTGATAGTGAGTTAATTAATTTTAACGGCATGACAAATTACTAATACTACCATAATTATACTAATGTAGAAATTGCCAAACATAACTATTAAAGTTTAAAATTTTCGTTAAAAAAAATTTTTTTTGAGTGATTCAACACGTCATAAAATGGAAACTATCCATTTCATATCAGAAGTACACTAACAATTCTTATATGATTTCACATAATATGATCCATATAAAATAATTCCATATTACGGTATCCTGACTTTTGTCGAAGTATTTTACCGAACGAAGGGACATTTCGCTGAAGGACTTTTTGCCGAAGCCGTTTCGCCGAAAATTTTAAATGTTATTACCGAAAGTTTTGTTACTAAAAACATTATTGTTATGTCAATCGCTAACATTTTCGGAAGAATGTCCTATTCGGTGAAATAGATTTCGGTTAAATGGATAATTCGGAGAAAGGATTCGAATAAATGTCTATTCATCGAAATTTCTATTTGACGAAATATCCCTTCGGCGAAACATAACCATTCTATACATCATCCATATTTACTCAAAATCCTACGAAATTGAATTCGCTTTATCTAAATCATTAATATCTGCATAACGTCCTGTCATTCATGCGAATGGAAGTGATTTATTGACATCAACCTATTAAATCTACTATTATTTGTAAGTTTATAACTCATTTGTTGAATTGTATAAATTGATATGAAAAAAGAGAGGAGAAATTAGGAGAGGATTAAAAACAAAACAAAAAAAAATTAATTAGTTAAATAATACTTTTGTTTTAAGATATTAATTTTAATTTCACTCACTTTTTCATCATAGAAAGATACGCGATAAATAACATACTGTAATTTATACTGTATAAATTACGTGAATTACAAATCAAATTAATTAAAAAATTATCAGTTAGTTGCGCCTTACATATTACGAAACTTATTTCCATTTTCATTATTTTTTTACGCTTACATAATGTGATTTTCTCCATTCAAATTTTTTTGCGGTTAAAATATGCAAAAATTAATTTATTTCTCAATTTATTTTTATGTTTTTTATTTCTTAAATTAAAGTATTAAATGAAGAAACTTTTTTACAAAACATCTAAATAAATTGCACTTCAAAATTTTCAGACTTTTTTTCTTGAAAAATTGTATCCACAATAATTTGGACAACTTTATACATATTTTATTATTAACTATTTATATTTTTCCCTAAATTAATGTTTAAATAAATTTTTTATTACAAAACCATTACATGTACAACTGAAAATGTTTCAATAGCACAAAGTTACTTTTGTGATTACAAATACTGGTTGGTACATATTAAACTTTTAATATGGAATACTACCATACTATTATCTACTAATAAAAGTTTATGAAATTAAAAATATGATACCAATTGTCATATTCTACAATTTGTAAAATGTATAATCTAATAAAAAAAAATCTCACTCGTATCAAAATGAAAATTTAGCCATTCATAATATTTTGACGATCCAAATAGTTTCACTATGATTCGATTAGGATAAAAATGTGTGGCTGACAAATTGTTGATTCTGATTGGTATGGATTGTAGCTCAGATGTGCATGATACATGCATATTTTTGCGTACTAAATAACTTTTACGTTCACTAAACTTGGTTTATTAAATTTCGTATCTTGTATAAAGAAAATTAACATTACACATACCGTACAACTAAAATTACTGTAGTTAACATATTTATTTCGTAATTGACAGTTATAGAATTGTTAAAAAAGATATTCAGCATGGAAATTTTGAATAAACTATCCGAAGAAAAGCCAAAAAATTTATGGAAAAACTCTGATTGGAGAATATATCATGTAAGTGCAATTTCACTTTATAATTTATAGTTTATTATAAATAATATGATTTAAATAAGTAACCAATATATTTTAACCATTCATTTAGACTCATGTTACAGTTTCTTCTATTGATTCGGCTTCCAAATCAGAAGAGATTGATGATAAAATAATCTATATAGACGAAATAGAAAAAAGAAAAGAAGTATATGGAATATGTGGAGAATGTAATGAACCTGGCACAGGATGGAGATGGTGTCAACCTTGTAATGCAAAAAGATTTGAAGAAAATTTTATAAATTGGAATAGTGGAAATAAAGATATAGATGAATTAATACAATATTCACAACTTAATGCTGTATATTATTTAAAATGTCTTGAATGGATACCTTTTGAAAAATTACAAAATGTCACTTATATTACCAGAGGAGGCTTTGGTAAAATTTATTCTGCTAAATGGCCTGAAGGACCTATTCAATATTGGGATATTGAAAATCAAAAATGGAAAAGAGAAATAAATTGTAAAATTGCGCTAAAATGTCTGGATAATTCTTCTGAAATTGGTACAAATTTTTTAAATGAGGTAATTAAATAAAAAAAATTGATTTATTGTGCATTATATTTGTAATTCTTACTAAATTGTTTTTTTAAAATATTAATTATTAGGTCAAATCTTATCTTCATATTTATGTTCATTTTATTCTTAACTGCTATGGAATAACTCAAGATCCAAATACCAAAGATTATATGATGGTTTTAAAATATTGTGAAGATGGAAATTTAAGAAATTTTTATTTGAATAACTTTGATAATATAAAACTTCGTAGATTGTCAAATATTGCAGATGGACTGTTAAGTGTCCATAATGCTGAAAAAGTCCATAAAGACCTTCATTCAGGCAATATATTGTATAGTGGGATTATGCATATAAGTGATTTAGGAATGTGTCAACCAGCAAATAATAAAGATAAAAAAGAAGGAGTTTATGGAGTATTACCTTATATGGCACCAGAAATTTTACGTGGATATCAATATACAAAAGCTGCTGATATTTATTCATTTGGAATAGTTATGAATGAGTACCTTTCTGAAGAAATTCCTTTTAATGATATTCCTCATGATCATATTTTAGCTATTAAAATATGTAAAGGACTTAGACCAAAAATTTCTGAAGATATTCCAAAATTTCTTGTAGATTTAATTATAAAATGTTGGGATGCCAAAGCAGAAAATAGACCATCTGCTAAAGAATTGTATCAAATATTAAGTAAATGGCATGAAGAATATATGAAATTCAATAATAATGAAATTCATTCTCAAATGAGGGAATATAATAGAGAAATTAGTGAAAAATCACTGAAAAACAGATCAAATGAAAATAAGTCTGAAAGTATTAAAACTCATCCTCAAGCAATCTATACAAGTAGACTTTTAAATTTTAAAAATCTTCCAGAACCGGTAAATTCATCAGATTTATCATCATTTCAAGTTAATTCAGGTAAATCTTCAATTTTAATTATGAAAAGATCTTATTCAAGTTTTAACAATAATTAATTTTTTCAATAATATATAGATGATGCCCCATCAGTACCAGAAAATATAAGTTAGTATAATCATTAATAATTTGTAATCATAAATTTACCGTATATTTTATTTTAACATTACGTTATTGTTTAATTTATAGTTTCAGAATGCTTTGATGTTCAATTTAGTGAATTAGGTAAATAAGTTTTTGAAGTAATTTATTATTTTATTAATAATTTCTCGTCTAATTTAATTATTTTAATAATAGATCTTAACGAAATTAATCAAGATAATTTGAATGATGAATCTTAAATTATAGTAGGTTTTATCGGGAATAGATAATCTAAAGATAGTATTTAAAATGGTTTATTAACTTAGTTTATAGTATTTTTATTTATATTACTTCTTAGTGGAAATTTTTATGGCAGGATCAAATAAGCAATATATATATATATATTAGAAATATATTATTTATTGGGGATTTGTATTAAAAAAGAGGCGCTCAACTTTGATTACAAACCGTTAGAAACGTTAGAAAACGAAATGTTTAGCAAATAGTATTCTGACATGATGATGAAAAGAATTAGCTGGTCTATTAAGCATTATTAAGAAAAATTTAAAATTAGTCAAATAATTTTAAATTCGTTATCATCTTTATATTTAAAGCGATTCATTTTTATATATTTATAATTAGTTTTTCATCTGAATAAATTTTAAAATAAAGTATTTTTTTTTTCTTTTATCTACTAAGACTTCAATTGACACATCTAAAATTATTTTTGAGGTGGGTTGAAAAAAAGTATATTTTCTTTCATAAAACAAAAACTGCAATTGTATCCGCAGTAATCACCCAAAAAAATATTAGTTCATTTATCATCTTAAAATTTTCTTTTATTCCTTTCCAGTTTAGTAGAATATATTATGTTAAAGGACAAAAATAATAAATTGATCAAAATTTGGTGCAGTTAAGGATTTTAAAGAATTTTATCTTCCAAAATTCTCTGGCGCTAAATTATTTATTTATTGAATTAATTATAGATCACACTATTCACAAACTATAGGATCAAAATTAACCAATTACAAGCAAAATTGATTGTTAGTATATTTTTTATATAAGCGTTATTATTTAATTTTATAGATGAAAAATTATTTTAATCAAAATGAAAAAAAACTATTATAGGTATGTAATGAACGTTACTTTCACAAAATAAAAATACTTTTTATATTAATAAATTAGAAATATTGTATTAGTCATTTTATATGATATCAAGGGTTCTAGGCATTGAAAGATCATTTTCTAGAAACTGTTAAAATTCAACCTATGGAAACATGGCAAGATGACGATAAGACCTATTTCCATAACATTGTTTATTTATTAGAGTATTTTAACCTCGGATTTTTAATATTAAAAGAAATGAATCAACTATCATACCATTCTATCATACTTACCGTTAACGATAACGTACAGTACCTTTTAAAGGATCTAAAATTGAATTAGGATTACGCCCGTTCTTACATTGAATTCAGTTGCATAGGCGTTACAGTATAAAATACTAGTATCTTCACTTAAATATAAAAGTAATCAATTTCTAATATTATAAATACTTAATTATGACAACATTAAATGTAATTACAGCACATAAATAAATAATAGAACGAACATCATTTCCCTTTGCTACATGCCTACATCATATTAAGCTAAAAATTTCATTTTTCAAACAGGATTACTACAGATTAGTTATGAAGAACAAGAGAACGGTAATTTACGATGTTACGTAAAGCGAAAGTACTTTAGGGATTTTGACATCTAACATTCTTCGCATTGCGACCAAAAAAATTCCAAATATTATTGAAAATTCAACGAATTATATAAGTCAATTGTTGAATTAGATAGACATCCGTCTGGTGATTTTGACCTTAACTAAAAAATAATTCAAAATATATACATAACATTATTCACAGCAGCATTCACCTTAATCCTTATTGGTTGGTACACACTGAACTTTTAATATTGAATTATCTACTAATAAAATTTATATAATTAAAAATGTAATACTAGTTGCCATATAGTAAATTGTATAATTTAATAAAAAAAATCTTAAATAACCTCTTTCTATCATTATAATCTATATTATGCAATATAAACTCTCATTTCACATCCGCTAAAATTTAGAAAAGATATCTTGTTATTGCTTTTTTCTCTGACAAAGTATTATTCATTAATGTTAGTAATAATCATGATTTAAATTTTTTTTTTTCTTCATAAATATTTCACAGAATAAAGAATGTCCATTATCTAAAGGCACATTTCTGTTCAAAATAATTCAGGAAATTTGATTATCAAAATAAAAAAAAATTATCTTTAGTGGCATGAAATAGGATGAATTAATCATATCCTTTAAATTACTATGAAGATAAAGATTTAAATTACAAAATCATCCCTATAAAAAATAAATGTCCGGAAAATGTCTACGAAAATGTCTGGAAATTGTCCAGAATAAATCTGGCATGTCCAGAAATTGTCCGGAAAATGTCTATTCTTTGCTACAAATTTGATACCTAAAATTTTGACATATCCGGACTTTGTCCAAAATATATCCAGAATTTGTCCAGTATAAAATTTTGGACAAATTCCGGACAGATAAACCTGGACAAATTCTGGACATATTAAAAATTCAGATAATTTGAACTGGACAAATTCCGGACATGAAAAAATTCTGGACAAATTCTGGACGCTACTTCCAAAAAAGGATAAATTAATTTTGTAAAAAAATGCAAAAAGCACAAGACTGACATTCATAACCTTCTTTGTCATACTAATTAAATTTGCTGAGCAGGCAAAAATACTATATATCTATGATAAAAAACTTTAGGTTAAAAGCAATTATAATGATGGTCACCTGTTGATCATCTTTTGTGCCAAATTTTATGAAAAAATATTTCAGGTCAATTTCCGAACAAATTCTGGACAAAATGAGTGTCCGGAAATGAGTGTGTTTTCGGAACAATTTCCGGACATGGTACCTGGCATTTTCTGGACATTTTCTGGACAATTATTTAGACAAATTTTCCAGACAAATTCTGGACAATTTCCAGACACTTATTTTTTATAGGGCATAGGTTAAACGTAAAGTGAGAGAAGAAATTCATGATATATTCGTATATTAAGTTATTTCAATTTTCTTTGTTTTAACCGATTATGATTTGTTTTTCCTTTCAATTATAAACAGAACCAATATTCTTTTGGACCATTACTCTATTATTAAACTCTGTATCATACATTTCAAACATTCTTTAAATGAGTTGATTTTTTCTTTATTTCTTTCTTTCTAGCTTCACGTACTTTTTTGTAGATTTAGAATGATAACGACCACAAAATTTTGGACAAAAAACAAAATAATTAGCTTGTATTTCTACTCTCTAGTTTCTGCCTGAGCCTCGCATTCTCGTTTTTAAGCTCGGCAATTTTTTCTCTTGCAGAGTAACGCGACTCCTCCATACTTCTTCAAGCTTGGCTTTCTCGACCTCAAGCTCAGTGTTGCGCTGTCTAAATACCTCAAGCTCGGCAACCTTGGCCTCAAGTTCAGTGTTGTGCTGTCTCAAAACCTCAAGCTCGGATGGGTTGCTGCTCCACTATCACAAACAGACATGGTTGATGGTGTTACATACGCGGCAAGAAATATTAAATGCTGCTTCTAGAAGAGCGGCAAATGAAAATAAGTATTTTAGTGTAAACCGTGGGTATGGAACGAGTCTTACCAAACGATTCTGTTCTAGCTTTATTTTGGGATCGACTTTGATGAACTTTGTGATTGTCCGTTCACAAATACTTATAAAATTCAGGAATAAAATTTCTGCCGACACATAAAAAAAGGAACAGTGATAATACCAATGTCCATATCTCCATATCTCAATTATTAAAAGCAACTTAATCGAATTTGAACTAGTACCTTTTTTACTAGAACTTTAACAAAAGTATACTTAATTTTGTAATGAAGAAAAGAAACACGTTACAGTCCGCCCTAAAAATTTTTCAAAAAGGTGTGACCAGGTGCAGATCACTATTCACAGGAATAAAAGAAATCAAAATCAAAATCAATTACTGGGATTATAAAACTGTTACGTAAAAGAAAATACTGTATGTTGAAAAGTTATATCAATTTACTTTGGAGTCTTAGTATATGGCTTTGTAAAAAAACATATCATTTATTTAAAAATTGAAATACTAACTAATTTTATAAATTTAATAAATATATGACAAATACCGTGACATGCTGCACCTGATTTGGCTGTTGGGGTCATGTGGCAATGTGGCATGTGCACATTTCGGTGGGCTAATCCAATTCCGGTTAATGAGATTTTGATTCCACTTTTTAAAATTTTTTTTCTAATATTTAATATTTTAATTTTCCTTTTTCAATTTTTTTTTTCGTACTGATTTTTTTTGTTTTTGTTCAATCAGAAATTTTTTCTCAAAATTGAGAAAAAGCGTTTTTTCATTCTATCACCATTTAGGTTTGGTTCGGTGATAGGCTACAGGTAAAAGTACCTTTTGTTTCGTTTCTTTATTTTTTTTTTATTAATTTTTTTCACTAATAATTTTTTTCGTTCCTTCGTCTCTTAGGTTCGGATCAGGGTCGGGTGATCAGATTGATGCTGCAGGGTCTGGTCTGAAATCTTTGCCAGGTTACGCCGAATATATAGCTCTAGAGTAAGGAGTGATGTTTAGCGTCATTTAGCGTCACATGATCACGTGCAAGCCCGATTTTCCTTTATTGCCTTGCTGTGGCTGCATTTTTTTGGCGAGAGAAGGAAGAGAGTTCTGATACTGAGAACTCAAAGAGTCTAACTGCCGATGAGCTTTCAAACAGACTCCTGATATTACATTTACCATATATTTTTGATGTCAATACTATTTTTATATGAACCGGTTAAATCAGGTGATGATTTCCTTAATATGCATCAACTTAATACATATGATTGACTTGAACTTCCATTATAATCAATTACAGGGGTCATAAATAATTTTCCATTTGGTGGTGTACCATTTATTTTAGGAGTATCCCATGATAAATTGTTTAATGTGCAAACTAGAGACATTGTATTATTTTCTAAATTCATACCACCATATAAAAATAATGTGTTATTATCTGCTCCACCTTTAATAGCTGCAGCAGATTTATGTGATGGAACAATATCATTTTTTGACAAATTTGACAAATCATGCCATTTTAATTGTTTAGTATCAAAAGGAATAGAAATATCAAGAAATAAAAATGGGTAATTTGGTGTTTTTCCATCAGGAGTGGCTCCACCTATAATATATAATCCATCCTTAATTAATGTAGCGGTATAGTCATATCTTAAATCTGGTTTAATAGTTGGTATTTGCCCCATAAAAAAAAGATGAATTATATTTTCACACGAAAATTTTTAAAATTTTCACATAATTCTCACAATTATGTTCGAAAGTAAAAATTAATCTCATAATTATGGTTGAATCATTTTAAGATTGCATTGTGACAATGATTAACTGTTCAATCTTCATTTCAATATAATATATTTTTCTCAAGAATATAGGGCATGATTATATTATATATATTTAAAATGGCACTATTCAAAATCGGTTTAATTTAGCAACTGCCAAATTCTTGTAAGATGATCCACTTAATATTTTAAATATTCGTCTTTGGGTGAATTCTCTATAGTTTCGTTAATTGATAACTCATAATAAAGACTACAGATGTTTGAGAAGTCCTTTCCTATGATTACCTGACTATGTAATTACACTTGCCGAAAATGAACAGTGATTATTATACAATACCCTTTAGGTACTCTTTAAGAAATGCAATTCTTTTCCTGTTCAAGAAACATTACCGTACTAAATATTTCCTCTATAACAAATAGGATATCCAGAACTGACACTTATTTACTTTTTCGTAACAAGACAAATTCTTTTTAGGAGACATTTTTCAGTTGTAACACTTCGTAAATTGTTCATCGGTGAAACTTACCCATGTGGGTTTAACCAAATTTTTTTGAGATTTACTTATTCTTATTTTAGGCGAAACATACAGTATCAGAATTAGTAACCAAACAAATAACATTATACACAGTGAAATTCGATAAACCGGATCTTCAATAAACCGGATTTGGCCCTAAACCGGACTTTTTTGCTGGAACCAAATCACGTATATTAAAATAGTTTCGATAGGACCCCGAACAATATATATATAGATCAGATAAAAAATTCAAAATTTACTAAGGTCAATAAGCAAATATTTTTCATGTCTGCTAAGCAAACTTTTATCTAACCCATAAATTTTTTACACTGCTAAGCAATTTATTTTATGACATATATATATTTATATATAATTTTTTTTATAAAATATGTATATAAAAAAAACTAAAAAAACAAAAATTTTTGAAATAATGTATGGATAAAGCTATTATTATTTTTTTGTAATATTACAACTTATAAATGTTTCTTATTAATATTTCGTATATCTGTTCTGTGACTTTAGAGCGTAATTTAAGCACTTTAGTCAAAGGAAACATCCAAAATCTTCTTAAGTAAAGTTGTTCAGCAGGTTCGAATCTACATACACATAAATTTTTATCATGATTGAATAGATATTTATGGATTTATTCATGTTTTTTGTAACGCCACCAATACGCGGAATTTTTATTTTTAAAATTTACTGTAAAATTTGTCAAAAAAAAATATTTTTAAAAAATTTTCTAAGTAAAAATGAAATAACTTTTATTGATTATTACAAAAATTATAGTATAAAATTATAAAAAAACAGAAAAATCCCTTCCCACCCACCCGTTGCTCTTATTTTCAATATATATTTTTTTACTGTTACACGGACGCGTATATGATTTATAATTTTAATGTTACACGGACGCGTATTTGTTTTATCAAAAACACGTTACACGATCACGTCTAAAAATGATTCCTGTATTACGTATACAATTAACTTATTCTTTGTATTAAAAATAGTAAATTTTTTTTACACAAACATGTTTATAACTTTGTTTACATATTTTATTAAATTTTTTTAATGTGAAAAATGTAAATATATATTATATTATATATATACACACGTCAAATGACCAAAAATAGGCAAAAAAATGGCGCAAATCGCATAAACTATTCGCAAATTTGTATAAACTATTTACAAATAGTATAGGTTAATTCGTAAATAGCCAAAAACAGCCAAGAATAGCCAAGAATAGCCAAGAATAGCCACTGCTTTTCGCGCCATTTTTTTGCCGATTTTTAGCATTTCGACCTGTGATATACACAGGTCGAACAGATGTCATTGTCGCAAAATTTGCCTGGAATTTTTCTGGCAAATTGAGAATTATCCCGGTAAATTGGGGTAAATTGTGTTACAATTTTGGGATAATGGAGGACTTACAATTTGGCAAATTTTGTCAAAATGGCGGAATTCCTACAGAATTCCTAATTCAAATGTTGAGAAATTTTTCAGTAAATTATCATTAAATTGTGGGAAATTTTAGGCAAATCTTTAGTAATGATATGCAAATGAAGTGCAAATTGTGGTGAATTTAGTTAAATTTTTAGTAATTTTATGCAAACGTAATGTAAATTGTGGTGAATTTTAGGCAAATTTTTAGTAATTTTATGCAAATGTAATGCAAATTGTGGTGAATTTAGTTAAATTTTTAGTAATGATATGTAAACGAAGTGCAAATTGTGGTGAATTTAGTTAAATTTTTAGTAATGTTATGTAAACGTAATGCAAATTGTGGTGAATTTAGTCAAATTTTTAGTAATGTTATATAAACGTAATGCAAATTGTGGTGAATTTAGTCAAATTTTTAGTAATTTTATGTAAACGTAATGCAAATTGTGGTAAATTGTAGTGTATTTTTAGTAATGTTATATAAATTGTTGAAAATTTAGGTGAATTTTTCAGCAATGTTGTGCAAACGTAATACAAATTGTGGAAAATTGTGGTGAATTTTGCATTTTTCCGGTAAATGTTGGCTAAACTTTTGATAATTTAGTGAAATTTAGGATAATTTTGGACAATTGAGTGAAAATGTTTTACTGATTTTGGACAATTGAGTGTAAACAGTATAAACACAACATTTTTGGAGACAATTTAGTGAAATTTTGCAATAATTTCGGACAATTGAGTGAAATTTAGTAATAATTTTAAACAATTTAGTGTAAACGTTATAACAATTTAAAACATTGATTTAATAATTTTACATAATTTATTACAATATTATTTATTAACAAATGCACAATTATTATTTAATGATGAGAATCTATATTAATCTATATTCATCAGATATCCAATGATCCATGGATGGGTAATCCGCACCTCTAATTCATTCATGTATCTAATGTCCGATGCCAACGTAGAAGCTGGTGAAAATCTACAAGAAGGAAGAAAAGAAACGTCAGTTAACATTTCTTAAAAAAAATAATAATTAATTAAGTTTCGCAACACAATGTTGCGAAACTTACCAGTTCGTTTTGATTTCCATTATCCAAACGTCTGGAACCTACAAAAAGTAAAAAAGAAATGCTAGGTAATGTTTCTTTTAAAAAAAAAAGAATAAAAATTAAGTTTCGCAACACAATGTTGCAAAACTTACCGGTTCGTTTCGATTTCCATTATCCAAATGTCTGGAACCTACAAAAAGTAAAAAAGAAACGTTAGTTAACGTTTCTTTTAATAAAAAAAAACAAAAATTAAGTTTCGCAATGTAACATTGCAAAACTTACCAGTCGTTTCATTTATTCCAACGTCCAGAATCTACAAAAAGTAAAAAAGAAACGTTAATATAAACGTTTCTTTTAATAAAAAAAAACAAAAATTAAGTTTCGCAATGTAACATTGCGAAACTTACCAGTCGTTTCCATCATCCTGATGTCCGGAACCTACAAAAAGTAAAAGAAAGAAACGTTAGTTAACGTTTCTTAAAAAAAATATATAAAAATAAAGTTTTGCAACACAATGTTGCGAAACTCACTGGTTCGTTTCGAACTCCATCATCCAAACGTCCGGTGTTCCTACAAAAAGAAAAAGGAAACTTAGAAATGTTTCCTTACAAAAAAAATTTAAAAAATATTTTTTTTAAAAAAGTTTCGAAGCGAAAAATGCTTCGAAACTTACCCTTTCGGTTCCTTACTTCCCGAAGTCAAATACCGAAAACCTACACAAAAGAAAATAAAGGATCGTTAAAAACGTTCCTTATAAAAGTAAAAAAAAAATTTAAAGTTTCGAAGCGAAACGCTTCAAAACTTACCATCATTTCATTTCCTCGTTTCAGTAAAAGCATCAAAAATCCTACAAAAAAGAAGAAAGGAAACGTTAGAAACGTTTCCTAAAATAAATTAAAAAAAAAATCAATAAGTTTCGCTTCGAAACTTACCAATTCCACTTCCAAAATCGAATACCGAAAGACCTATACAAAAAAAAAATAGGAAACGTTAGAAACGTTTCCTTACAAAAAAGAATTAAAAAAAAGATTTTTTAAAAAGTTTCGTAACAAAATGAAACTTACCCAACGTTCTGAACACTCCGATCCTACAAAAAGGATAAAGGAAACGTTTTCTAAACGTTTCCTAATAAAAAATTAAAAAAAAAATTGAGTTTTGAAGTGAAAGTGTTTCACTTCGAAACTTACCATATCGAAGCAAATGCTTCGAAACTTCATGGTTTACCAAACTTGAAGACAAACCATACTCCTTTTCGAAGGTTTTCCTTCACCTCACCTACTAAACATAAGAATTCCACGCATCGACCCAAGAATGAATAGACCATATCTTGGGACCCTTCTCAACAATGCGAATTTTACGGCAAAACTCATTTTCTGAAATCGAATACGTTAAATATCTACAAAAAAACAAGTATAGGAGTCAGTTCCTAAAAGATATTAAAAACACAATTTTTAAAAAGTTTCGAAGCGTTTCGCTTCGAAACTTACCATTATTTTTCTGAAAGACGATTCCGGGAAGGGGAAAGGGAAGGGGAAGAGAAGAACGAAAGAGAAAGGGGGAAAACGAAATGGGAAGGAAGAGCGAAGGAGAAAAGGGAGGGGAACGAAATGGGAAGGGAGAATGAAAGAGAAAAGGGGGAAACCGAAATGGGAAGGAAAGAACGAAAGAGAAAAAGGGAAGGGAACGAAATGGGAATGGGAAAGGGCGAAAGAAATTGAAAGATCGTGAGAAAAAATTAAGCTTTTACTAAAAAAAGCTTATTTTTTTTCGCTATACCGCAGCAGGCGCAGCTTCAGCTGCGCCTGCTGCGGTAATTATTAGTAATATCACGTGATACACGTGATATATATTTTTATATAAATAGGGGAATTTTCCCCGAAAAATTTTTTTTTTTATTATTATAATTCTTTTGATAGATGTATATATATACTTATATATATACATATATATATATCTATCTAATAACTTTACGAAAAGCCCCTCCTCTGTAAACAGGTAGAGGCCATAAAGTACCTATAGGGGGAGAGCCATTGCTGCTCCCTCCGCCTGTTTATAGTGACAAAAAGAGGGAGTCTTCAGTAGTAAGGTTGCGTATAAATTAAACAACACATCGTATTGATACATTGTTAATATTAACAATGTGAATTTAATGTTAAATAATACGTTAGAATATAAATATTATAAATTTAATAATGTCCATAATTTTACAAATAAATAAAAATTATCCTAACAATTTTAATGTAATTAAGTGTAATGCTACATTATCCTGTGTAATTGTAGTATTTTTTTTGTGTTTTTTAGTGCAATTCCGCGTTTTTTAGTGCAATTCTGCATTTTTAGTGCAATTCTGCATTTTTTAGTGCAATTCTGCATTTTTTAGTGCAATTCCGCATTTTCTAGCATAATGTTACATAACACGAAATTTTCTAAAAAATATGATAATTGTGGTACTTTTTAGTGTAATGCTACATTGTCTAGTGTAATTGTGGTATTTTTTAGTGCAATGCCGCATAATTTAGTATAGTGCTACATTTTTTAGTGTAATTTAATGTAATGTGGAATTTTCCAAAAAATGTGATAATTGTGATGCTTTTTAGTGTAATTTGGTGAAATGCTACATTTTCCAGTATAATGCCATATTATTGAGCATTTTCAAAAAAAAATGTAACATTTTAACATTCTGACGAAAGTGAAACATTTGACCAAAAAAACATAAAATTTGCTAAAAATATGCAACATTTGACAAAAAATATAGAATTTTCATAAAAAAATGCACCATTTGCTAGGAAATCAGAATATTTGACAAAATTTGATTTTAATTGACAATGTTATAACAATTTTATGAAATGTTGTTACAATGATATCACATTGGAGATAAAATGTGGCATTTTCATAAAAATGCACCATTTGCAAGAAAATTGAAACATTTGACAAAAAAAAAGCAAAATTTGATTTTAATGACAATGTTATAACAATGTTACAAAATGTTACAAAATGTTACATTTGAGATATAATGTAGCATTTTCCCAAATTTTCATAAAATTTGCTAAATCGAACAATGTTGTAATAATGCTATTCCAAAAAATTGCTCAGCGTAATGCAGCATTTTCCACAATTTCCCACCATTTTCCAGAAAAATGTGAAATTTGCATTTTTTGAATTTTGGACAATGGTGCCCCTTCGACCTGTGATATTAAAAAAAATCTATCCTGCTACGTAAATATATATTTGACTATTTAAAAATTATGTTATCAAATAAGCAATAATAAATCTCAGTTATCTCACATAGGAAAAATTTTTATATGTTGGTTAAGCAAACTCAAAACCTACCTTTATATATATTGTTTGGAGTCCTGTTTCGATATACTGGAGTTTACTAGTAAAAGCTCAATATTCAATATAACAGATCAATTTTCTAACCAGCTATATGATAGTAAAAATGATTCGATAAACCGGATCACGTAATAATTAACCAATAAAATTTAAGTAACATAATGCGGTAAATCTTAATTTTGGCCAGAATTATAAAAATCTTAATTCTGGCCAGAGTTATATATTACTTATATATTCAATTAAAAATATTTTATATTCATTTTCAATTTAAAACTAAGATGAAAAATTAAAATATAGTGTATCTTAATTTTATTAGCATGAATTCTCTAAAAAAAATTCAGTATAATAGATTTCCAATATATCAAAATTTTTTCGCTATACCAGATATCCCGATAAACCAGATATTTTTAGTGGAACTGATAGATCCGGTTTATCGAATTTCACTGTGTAAATTGGTACGATACAGTATACATATATATCAATAGAAAACGCAATATACTAATACACTAGCAACTCGACCGCATTAATCATTACACTCTATTTATCAGTAACGGTAATGGAAATGGCAACAATAATATCCCGTGATGGAATGGAAACAATAACAGCAGTACACTTGTACTGTATAATATTTATTTATAATATGTATGGCGTCACTGTTAAATCACCTTAATCAAAACAATATATTTGCCGGTAAAACAATATTCAAAATGCACGCTTGTTAAAAGTCACATGAGTAGTCTATGAACTCGGTTCACATCAAGGATCAGCCTTAATCATAACTATGATTTTTCTTCGTTTATATCACTGTTTAATGGCTGATTAATTATTCAATAAAAATATTAACAATCAAACTTAATTGTACTTTTTATGTGAAACGAATCTGACACATTATGTTATTAATACCGATTGTAACCACACCTTAATTCTCCCATGTTAATTGTCATTTTTCAATTACAAGATCACAAATGGTTTGATTAATTCCCATATTAATATGTGTGTTTTCTGTGATTGATTAATTTAGTATCTAAAAGTATTTTTTACGAATTCTTTATAACCATTAAAAGACTTGCCATAAAAATTTGTTTGTGTTTAGAGGATGAACATTTCAAAAGATTTTTCTACTAGTTCCCTGATCCTTGATGATTAAGAACGGAATCCATCTCTTCCACATTTAACACCTATCCCTGAACGTAGAATCCTTCTATAACTGGAGAGACGCCATTAAGTTTCTCCCTGTTCAGAATGTTACATGAATATCTGGTTGGATGTATTTCTTTAATTCCTCATGTCTTGCGGATAAAACTTGTAATAGCAACATGTTTCAAGGAAATTTTATTCAAGACACGATATCCAGTTGTATCTGTAGTATAATCATTTCAAATGAAAATTACCCTCCACCCACATCTTCCTCTATTTTCATCAGTACACTCCTTTTTGACAACTGATTCACAAATGCTTTCACTTTCAATGATTGACTCAATATTTTTAAGTTTTCATCATCTGACGGATTCCACATCTTAATTTGTTTCACAACAGTAATCGCATGAAAAACATTTTGATGACTTCTTTATAAGAAAGAAACAGACAACACGAATTATACTTAGAGAATATAGTAAGTATTCAAAGATTTTTTCTTAAAAATGTATAAATATCGAATTTATTGCAAAATTTTGAAATAAATTAGCCCTATAAAAAATAAATGTCCAGAAAATGTCTACGAAAATGTCCGGAAATTGTCCAGAATAAATCTGGCATATCCAGAAATTGTCCAGAAAATGTCTATTTTTTGCTACAAATTTGATACCTAAAATTTTGACATATCCGGACTTTGTCCAGAATATATCCAGAATTTGTCCAGTATAAAATTTTGGACAAATTCCGGACAGATAAACCTGGACAAATTCCGGACATAGTAAAAATTCAGATAATTTGAACTGGACAAATTCCGGACATGAAAAAATTCTGGACAAATTCTGGACGCTACTTCCAAAAAAGGATAAATTAATTTTGTAAAAAAATGCTAAAAGCACAAGACTGACATTCATAACCTTCTTTGTCATACTAATTAAATTTGCTGAGCAGGCAAAAATACTATATATCTATGATATAAAACTTTAGGTTAAAAGCAATTATAATGATGGCCACCTGTTGATCATCTTTTTGTGCCAAATTTTATGAAAAAATATTTCAGGTCAATTTCCGAACAAATTCTGGACAAAATGAGTGTCCGGAAACGAGTGTGTTTTTGGAACAATTTCCGGACATGGTACCTGGCATTTTCCGGACATTTTCCAGACAATTATTTAGACAAATTTTCCGGACAATTTCTGGATATTTTCAGGACACTTATTTTTTATAGGGATAGTACATGCGAAATAATGATCCTCTGAATACAAAAACAAAATACCAACCCGCATCTTATTATAATCATGCTATTCTATCCTACCTTTGATGTTAAGATATTAAGAAAAGTTTTGTTTCGAATTTTGTTTACATCTTATTTTTCATAAATCATCTTTGATCATGTGAAGGACCCTGTTATCACCAAAATCAAAAATATATATGTGCAAACGAGTTAATCGTCAGATTATCAGTTTACATTGATATTCTAGATAGAATAAAAATGATACTTACACGGACATGCAGTGACAAAAATAAATTTTGTCAAAATGGATATTAGTAAGTCACTTTCTGCACAGCTTCCACTAAACACGTAATCGGATAACGACCACAAAATTACTTATGCAATATTCATTTGAACATATTTGAATATTTGAATAGTATAATACTATATTGCAATAAATATATCATCAGATGTTTTTTTTAAAAAAAAAAAATAGTAACTCGCTTTATTATAATTATATGAGATCAAGGATCATAATTATTAATAATACAAAGGCACCTAGAGTATAGAAAGAAATTCTTTCTACCCCATATAACTAAGTAACCGTATCATAATCGTATCAAAAACTTACAAATTTTAAAACTAAAACTAAATTGTGTAAATCTAAAATTTTTGTTAACAATATATATCATCAGATGATAACTGACATGCGTAATAATATTATAAATATTATAGTATAATGGGTGATCGGCTGTAAATTTTGCCACTGACATGCCAAAATTTGAAAAATACATTTTAATATTACAATTATTTTTTAATAGTCTGGCGATATTATAAATAATAAATAATATATAGTTTATCTATTTATCTGATGCTATAAGGTCAAATCATTTCCAAGTATATAACACTTATTATGATACCTCTACTATCTGGAAATCTGTGTCATTGTATCTAATGACTGTCATGTAGCTATAAATGCTATAGTAAATATAGCAATATCTGTTATTCACCAATATTAATTTACTTTTTAATTTAATAATGTGACTATAAACTCATCGTCTCAGCCAATGACTTGAAATAATATATATACATTTTCGTTATATATATTGTCCGAATTTTGTACAACAAAAAAAAATAGTCATATCACATTAGAGATAATCTTTTTTTTCGTAGCACATTCCTTTCGCATAAATTTTTACTGATAAATTAATTTTTTTACTATTTTTTTTTGAAGTACCTATATTATCATAATCATATTACAGTACTAGTTTCAGATCAATTTATGAATCAATTGATGTGACAAATGTGACTCATCTTTATAAGTATCATAAAGAATTTTTCTAATCTACAATACAATAATACAATAACTAAATATTATGCTGATAGGCTGCATAATATTATGTGTTTACAAAGTACTTTATATATTAAAAGTCACTGATGAAGGTAATTTTAAATAAATTAGTTTTTATAAAATCAATAAACCTTCCTATAATTTCTGTTAAAATAGATATTATTCAAATAATATATTAATTACACTTCTGACCAATATGTAATATGTAGTTGTATAAGCAGTGCTACTTGTTTATAGGGGGTAAATAATATTGACTATATTATTAATCATTTGATTTTAATGAATTTTATATCATTATATTCATCTTAATTGGAGGAATCTAATGATAGTAAAATCACATTTCTAGCACTGATATTAGCCAAATTATTATAAGTTAAAAATTTGACTATATATATATACTGAATTAGATGAAAGATGTTTGTGATCATAGTTTACTTATAAGCAAGTTTTTTAACTTTGTGTAACAATAACAGTTTTTTATAATTAACCTACTCAACCCAGTAAAAAGTATTTGTCAAATTTTCGTATAAAAAATGTAATATATTTTAACATAACAAGTTTAATACAATTATGAGCATCCATTTATACAAAATTTGTAAATGATTTGTAGCAAACTCGTAATACTTTTATTTAGCATTTGAAATACATTTGTATATATTTTGTTTTACATATGTATAAAATATATAGAATGTAATATATTAAAGTATAATATATTAAATATGTACTAATTTATAAAATATCAAATACATAGATAAATATATTAAATAATGTTATACCGCTTTACATTTACGACCAGGACGTTTTGCTGGAGGAATTCTGATAGTTTCAGCATCTTCAACACCTTTCTCATCATCAGGTGGTTGTGCTACTTTAGTTTTATGACCAGGATGTTTTGCTGGAGGAATTCTGATAGTTTCGACGTCCTCAACACCTTTTTCATCATCAGATGGCTGTGTTATCTTACGTTTACGACCAGGATGTTTTGCTGGAGGAATTCTTACAACTTCAACGTCTTCAATAGCTTCTTCTTTATCAGATGATTGTGTTATTTTATGTTTATGGCCAGGACGTTTAGAATAAGCTGGGGAGACATCAACGGCTTCTAATAATTCTATTGTAATATATTTTATATATTTAGTTGATTACATATGTATTAAAGAATCTATGAGCTTACTCTTACTCGGTAAAGATTTATTATTATCAAGCCTTTCCAAACTTTCTATATTCGGGCTGTTGGATACCAATAATGGTTCTGTTTGATTGGTAGTAATATTATTAATTTGATTCATTTTAAAATATTTCATCAAAATTAAAAATTACCATGATTCAATTTTTTGTTAATAGTTCATTTCCTTTTTTTTGGCTCTTTTACTATTACCATTTGGTTTTCGGATCTTAGCTTTATTAACAGAAATATTTGTCTTATGCATTTCGCTAAGATTAAGAATTGACCCTATAAAATGTTGAAAATTTTAGTAAAATAGCAGAATAATGACAAAACAATATTAAATTAAGATAAACTTACGTCTATAATTTATATGTCAACAAATCATCTCACGTTCTGCCCAATCACTAACAGTTTCTGGAAAGGATGGATTTTTCTTATGAAACTAATACAATAAAAAAAATTGGTTAAAAAGTGTTAAATAAATGGAATTCAGGATTACAGCAGTTAGTATTTACCTTATCAATACATTTATTAATTTCATTAATAGGTATATCACGATATTAAGTTTTTCAGCTACTAAAAGTCTCATTGATTCCTGCAGTAGTATATTAAAGTTAAACATTTATCTCAAATATTAATAATAATATTATATACTGACCACATAGCCACGCCAAATACTCTTTGGGATATGAAGAAAAGAAGGAATCTTTTGATAGTTTATATTTTCTTCTTGAATATTGGCTATTATATATTTTAAAATAATAAATAAAAATAACAATAAAATGTTATATTTAAAATAATTGCCACCTGTTTAGGTTCATCACTAGAAAATTCAGTATTATCTTCTTCAGAGAGGGTTGGCTGACTTTTACTATTATATTTATTATTAAAAGATTTATCCTTTAAACGACTTTGATTTGATGATCCTTTTGTTTTATTTGTTATGGCAAAAGATTCTTTATCTACAAGTTTTTGGTTCGATTTTCTCTTTGTCTTTTCCTTTTTCATAGAAGTATTTTCAAGTTTCATAATTTTTTTTTTAAGTTCTGCAATTTTTTTCAATGTAGATTCCTTTTCACAATTAATAAAAGAACCACCATCGGAATTGGAAGAACAATCAGACATTTCACTATTATTATATTCCATTATAGAGAAAATCTTTATTTTTTGAAAAATAAAAGTAATGAATCCTGGGAAAATAAAACTTTTAAAATAAACACTGGTCGAAATAGTCCAAATCGGCTAGAAATCGGATGTCCGATTTTAGGCCGAATTTGGTGATAAAGATGGCCGATTTATTAATTTAGGCAAAGTTCCGATTGGCAGGCCGATCGACGCTGATCAGAATATCCAAATTGTATCTGAATTGCTTAGTATTTTTAATCCAAATTGTTTAAAAAAATATATTCATAAATTTACCGAATTGCAGTGAATTTATTCTGAATTATGATAAATTTTGATAAATTGCGATAAATTTTAATCTGAATTGCAGTAAATTTTGATCTGAATTGCAGTAAATTTTAATCTGAATTACAGTAAATTTTAATCTGAATTGCGGTAAATTTTCTATTCTGAATTGCGGTAAATTTATTCTGAATTGCGGTAAATTTATTCTGAATCGCGGTAAATTTATTCTGAATTGCGGTAAATTTTAATCTGAATTGCGGTAAATTTTAATCTGAATTGCAGTAAATTTTCTATTCTGAATTGCGGTAAATTTAATTTGAATTGCGGTAAATTTAATCTGAATTGTGGTAAATTTCTATTCTGAATTGCGGTAAATTTATTCTGAATTGTGGTAAATTTTATTCTGAATTGCAGTTAATTTTATTCTGAATTGCATCTGAATTGCAGTAAATTTTATTCTGAATTGTATCGCAAATTACAGTAAATTTCATTCTGAAATTTAAAATATTACATATACATATAAAACAATTTCGCCCAAAAATCAATATTCCAGTTGCCTGAAAACTTGAAAGGTGAAGTAGCCATTTAAAATCACCTTACTGAATTTCCATGCGTCTAAAAGACCCCAGAATAACGTTAAAAATGTTTAATTGCGTAAATAATAAAATACTTTTTTATAAAAGTTTCGAATTTTTTATTTTGAAACTAACCTGGAAATCCGGTATACGTTAAATTCCTTAATTTCCAGAAAATCAAAACGTTACCTGTAGGATGGCAAATCGGAGCCGATTTCCCTACAAAAAAATAATAAAAATAATAAAAAAACGTTAAATTAAATGTTTTTTATTAAGTTTCATCAAAAAGTTTCAAAAATAGAAACTTTACTTGCGGGATTCTGGTATCCAAATTGGAGCCGATTTCCCTGCAAAAAAAATCAATAAAATATAATAAAAAAACGTTAATGTTTTTATTAAGTTTCATCAAAAAGTTTCAAAAATCGAAACTTTACTTGCAGGATTCCGGTATCCAAATTGGAGCCGATTTCCCTGCAAAATAAAAAATAAAAAATAATTAAAAAACGTTAAAATAAACGTTTTTTTATTAAGTTTCAAAAATTTGAAACTTTACCTATAGGATTGGCCAAATCAGAGCCGATTTCCTATAAAAAATATAAAAAATGTTAAAAATAAACGTTTTTTATGAAAGTTTCAAAGGAAGAAACTTCAAAGCTTTACCTATAGGATTGGCCAAATCAGAGCCGATTTCCTATAAAAAATATAAAAAACGTTAAAAATAAACGTTTTTTATGAAAGTTTTGAAGGAAGAAACTTTAAAACTTTACCTATAGGATTGGCCAAATCAGAGCCCCGCACTTTGGTGTTCTGGACCTACAAAATTAAGAACGAACGTTAGTTAACGTTCGTTAAAATAAAATAAAAAAAAATTTTTTTTTTAAAGTTTCACCTTCGAAATGCCGCCCGGAAAGCAGAAAACCCAAAAAAAAAGAAAACCAAAACGTTAGTAACGTTTTGTTTAAATAAAATAAAAAAAAATATTAGTTTTGTAACGAAAAGTTCATTACGAAACTTACCATGTTGAAATCTAGACGAGCCGAAAATCTAAAAAAAAAGAATAAAAGAACGTTAGAAAAATGTTCTTTAACCTTTATAAAATTAAAAAATATATATATAAAGTTTTGCAATGAGACGTTGCGAACTTACCATTTTCGTTTCAGGAATCTTTGGAGTACTGAAACTACAAAAAAGAATAAAGAACGTTAGAAACGTTCTTTTATAAAATAAAAAAAAAACTAAGCTTCGTAACGAAAAAATTCGTTACGAAACTTACCATTTAGTTTTGGATTCGAGTATCAGAATCTACAAAAATAAATAAGAAACATTAGTCAATGTTTCTTAAAAAAACGAAAAAAAAATTAAAGTTTCATAACGAAAATTCGTTACGAAACTTACCCTCTCTTAGTATCCAAGAAAAAAAAAATTCGAAGTCTTTCGACTTCCTTTACCTAAAAATAAAAAGAAGTACAAACGTTAATTAACGTTCGCCAAATTATTATTAAAAAATAAAAATTTTCGAAGGTTTTACCTTCGATATGGAAGTCCAGAACTAGTTTCCGGCTTCCTTTACCTAAAAAAAAATGAAATACGAACGTTAGTTAACGTTCGTCAATAAATTAATTAAAAAAAAAAAATAATTTCGAAGGTTTTACCTTCAAATGGGTCCGGAACATACCTTCGGCATTCTGGACTTAAAAAAAATAAAATAACGAAATGTTAGTAGAACGTTCGTTAAAGAAAATTAAAAATAAAGAACTTCGAAGTGCTATTACCTTCGAAGTTCTTCCAAGTTCTCCAAAAGGAAGTCCGGAACCTAAAAATAATAAAAAACGAACGTTAGTAGAACGTTCATTAAAAACTAAAAATAAAGAACTTCGAAGTGTTATTACCTTCGAAGTTCTTTCAAATGGGAGCCAGGACCTAAAAATAAAAGAATAGCGAACGTTAGTAGAACGTTCGTTAAAGAAAAAACCACAAAAATATAAAGATTTTTGAAGGTTTACCTTCAAATTCTTTCGTCCAGGATCCAGAGAACCAAAACCCTACAAAAAAAACAAACTGTTACTAATAAACGTTTTATTAAATTAAAACCAAAGAATTTCAAAGTTTTACCTTCGAAAAAGTTTTCAGAAGTCATGGACCTACAAAAGTAAAAAATCGAAATGTTAATAAGAACATTTTGTTAACAATAACAAAAAAAAATACAAGGTAGTAAATACCTTTAAATTTTCGCCCAGGAACCCACCTGGAAGGCCATAGGTCTACAAAAAAGAAAAAAACGAAAATGTTAGCAAACATTTCGTTTAAGAAGAAATAAAATAAAATTCGAAGTTTACCTTCGAATTGGGATTCCAATCGGCTTTCTGTACCTAAAAAGATAAAGAACGTTAGCAAACGTTCATTAAACAAAAAAAAAATAAAAGAAAATAAAATTAATAATTTCGAAGTTTTTTTTTTACCTTCGAAATTCCGTCCAGTCTCCTATGAATGGCCAACTTTTTTACACAATTCAAAAGTGGCAAGGTAAAAACAGCATCCGGAAAATTAATTCTTCAAAGGTAAATACCTTCGAAGTTCCACCCAGAAAACTACTGGAAAGATGAAAATCTAAAAAAAAAGTGAAACGTTAATAAACGTTTCATTAAATAAATGAAAAAAAAGAAACAATTTCGAAGTTTTACCTTCGAAATTCGTCTAGAAAGCGCCGGAACCCTACAAAAAAATTCGAAAAAAAAATCGGAACGTTAATAAACGTTCCAATAAAAGAATTTTAAAAAAATCGAAACGTTAAAAACATTTCGATATTTAACGTTTCGATATAAAGAAAAATTTAAAAAAAAATTTCGAAACGTTAAAAACGTATCGTTTAAAAATTAAACTAAAAATCGAAATGTTTTTTAACGTTTCGATATAAAGAAAATTAAGAAAATTAAAAAAAATAATCGAAACATTTTTAACGTTTCGTTTGAAAATTAAGAATAAAATCAAAACGTTAAAAATGTTTCGTTTGAAAATTAAGAATAAAATTGAAACGTTAAAAACGTTTCGTTTAAAAATTAAGAATAAAAAATGAATCGAACCATTTTTAATGTTTCGATATAAAGAAAAATAAAATTTCGAAACGTTAAAATACGTTTCGATAAAAAAAATCAAAAATCGGAACGTTTTTTAATGTTCTGATAAAATTTTTTAAAATAAAATTTCGAAACGTTAAAAAACGTTTCGTTAAAAATAAAAATAATAAAATTATTGAAACGTTAACAAACGTTTCGATAAAAGTAATTAAATTAAAAACAATATATTTCGAAACGTTTAGAAACGTTTCGTTTAGAAGTAAATGAAAAAAAAAGTAAAATTTCGAACTTACCTTCGAAATTTTAAAAAAAAACTTCGAAGTTGGACAAAATTACTAATTTTGTTCATCCTGTACTTCGAAACTTTCAGAAACTTCGTAGGGCTGGTGTCCTACGAAAATTAATTTTTTTTAAAAAAAATTTCGTCTTTTAGCTTCGATACTTTTTAAAAGAAAAAAGATAGTTTTTTCTTTTAGTTTCGAAACTTTTCAAAAGGAAAAAGATTAAGTTTTGAAACTTTATCAAGTTTAAAGTTTAAATAAATGTCAAAGTCTAAATTCGGCTAGTAACTGATCATCCCATATAACCAATCAGTGCAATTCTTTTTCCAATGTACACTGGAATTACCGAATTGCGAAGAACTGCTCCATAAAAAATTTTGCAATATTGCTATTTTGCAGAACTTCGCAAGTCTGGCTTGTTTTAAATTTTCTGTTGAATGAAATTCTGCAAAATTGCAGAATTTCGCTGATTTTATAGATAAAAATATTCAATTATCTGCGAAGTTGCAGAACTTCGCAGAAATACACAAAAAATGACAAAAAAAAAGCTAATTTTGCAGATCTCCGCAGTTTTGTACCCCAAAAACTTTCCTGATGTACTTTTATTAATATAATACGTGTCGCGTCTTATTATAATTGATCAGCAAATAGTAAATGTTATAATAGTTTAATTTTGATTGATACCCAATTGAAAAATGAGCAAATTTCTAACTATTAAATAAATCAGGTGGCAGATTATGATTTAGACTATTATATAGTTTAAATCATCTAACAATAATATTAGGGACCGTTCATGCAATTTTTAATGAGGATAACCGAATATTTATTATTTATCATAAATTACATATATCAATAATATGAAAAGATTCAACCATAAATCATTAACCAGTATGCCACAAATCAGAAGTGCCAATTTGTAATTTTAACCAATATTGGGGCAAATTTTAGGTTGATTTGCCATTTGTCTGATTTTTTTTTGATTTTTAACTAGCATCAATCAGCCGTCAATCAAATATGATGATTTTTTTGCCAAATTTTTATCAAATTTTTATCAAATTTTTATTGAATTGTCAATTTTCCATAAATTTGAAGTATCATATTTGAATATTGGGTAAATTTTAGGTTGATTTGCCATTTTGTCTGATTTTTTTTTTGATTTCAACCAGCATCAATCAGCCGTCAATCAAATATGATGATTTTTTTACCAAATTTTTATCAAATTTTTATCAAATTTTTATTGAATTGTCAATTTTCCATAAATTTGAAGTATCATATTTGAATATTGGGTAAATTTTAGGTTGATTTGCCATTTTGTCTGTTTTTTTTTTGATTTCAACCAGCATCAATCAGCCGTCAATCAAATATGATGATTTTTTTGCCGAATTTTTATCAAATTTTTATTGAATTTTTATTGAATTGTTAATTTTCCATAAATCTGAAGTATCATATTTGAATATTGGGTAAATTTTAGGTTGATTTGCCATTTGTCTGATTTTTTTTTTGATTTCAACTAGCATCAATCAGCCGTCAATCAAATATGATGATTTTTTTCTGGATTTTCATTAAATTGTCCGATTGGCATCAATCAGATGTTCCGATTTGTAATGTCAGTCGATTTTGGTCTGATTTTTAGCTGATTTTCCATATGTCCGATTTTTTTGATTTCGACCAGTGAAAAAAGATCATGTGAATTATATAAACTTATAATACGTCATAATTATTTAAGTTAAATTCTTATTGCATAACTATTTTTAATTGATCTATTGTCTACTATAATAAGTAAAATTTAAAAGTTTTTTTTGTTATATAAATAAGGAATCCCTATAAGAAATATGTATACGGAAAGGATACATTTTGTATACATTTTATGTACGTTTCTATAGATTCCGTATACAAATTCCGTATATTTAATAAGCAATTCATTTTTGAAAAAACTAATGTATAAGAAAATGTATACAGAAAAAATTAATCATGCGGAATGTATACGGAATTTTTAAACTTAACGGTTAATATATTTAGAAGATAATTTTACAAAAATTCCGTATCATAACACGAGATCACATGATTGTTTATTGTTTTGTTATGATACATTTTTTGATTTTATATAAACCCTTACTTTGATGAGTTTGATCTTCCGATCTTCCTTTGTCTTTCCTTTCCTTTCTCTTTCTCTTGTCTTATTTTTGTTATTTTTTCTAAATTTTTCTTCTTACTTCGTCACCCCCTTTTAAAAACAAATTTTTTTTTTTCGTACCTCACTTTAAAAAAAATTTTTTTTTCGTCACTCTCCTTTGAAAAAAAATTTTTTTTCGTCACCCTTTAAAAAAAAATTGTTTCTTTTATTCCCACTCTTCTTTTTTTTAAAAAAAATTTTTCTATTTCCTCTTTATAAAAAAATTTTTATTTTTCTAACTTTGACGTCCTCCCTTTAAAAAAAAATTTTTTTTTAACTTTCCTAACTTCGTTATCCCTCTTTTTAAAATACAGTCAACTCTCTTTATAGTCACACATTTGGGACAGTCCATATTTGGTGATTATAAAGAGATGTGACTATATAAAAAATTTCTTATATTAGTATATCATAATTCCGGCCAAAAATAAACATAATTTTGGCCAAAATTATACTTAAAACTTTATTGTATCGTAACTCAGCCAATATTAATCGTAGAGAAATGATCTTACCGCCATTCGATTCGTCTCGATGAGACGGTTCTAATGGTATAAAATACATCAAAATCCAATCACTAGATTAATTTCCGAAGTTAAAAAAATATTAATGGTTTTTGTGTAATAACTCTGCCAATATTGATCCTAGAGAGACGATCTTACTACCATTCGATTCGTCTTGATGCGACGAATCTAATGGTATAAAATACATCGAAATCCAATCACTAGATCAATTTCCGAAATTAAAAAATATTAAATGGTTTTTAAGTAGTAACTCCGTCAATATTGATCACAGAGAGATGATCTTACCACCATTCGATTCGTCTTGATGAGGGGATTCCAACGAGCTATTAATCGTCTTTTTATAATCACTAGGTACCGAGAAATTCAGCAAAATGTTAAATGGCGCAGTAAACGTAAATCAAGAAATATAATAATGCCGATTCTTAACATTTTATTGAATAACTCATCAGCCAGTGATCATGAAAGGATAAAACTACCACCATTCGATTCGTCTCAGTGAGACAATTCTAACAAGCTATGGTACATCTTTGTACGATTATTAGATGCCAAGTTATTTAATATATTCTTTATATAACTGTGATTATAAATGGTTCTTTTTAATATAAGATTTTTGAGGATAGGTGTGATAGTGACTATAGATAGATTGTGACTATATAGGATAGATTTTAATAATAAAGTGTTTTGAACATTCAACTGGTGTGACTATATAGTAGAATGTGACTATAACGGGAGTGACTATAGAGGGAGTTGACTGTAATATTTTTTTTGGTTTATTCTTTATTCCCCTTTCTTCTTTATTTATATTTTGTTTCATAGGCCAGCAGATTTTTTTTGTGAGAATATTCAGTTTCTTTTTTCTTTTTTGTTGATCAGTTTGGGAGTCCTTTTCTTTTTGTAGGATGATTCAGGATTTTTTTTCTTTTTTTAGGTCAGTTCAAATTTTCTTGTTTTTTTGTTGGTTGGGTTCAAATTCTTTTCTTTTTGTAGGTTGTTTCAGTTTTGTTGCTTCAGAGTCTTCTTTTTTTGTAGGTCAGTTTTGGATTTATTTTGTTGTTTTGGTTTCTTTTTCATTAGACGCCTCATAATTCTTTCTTTTATGTAGGTCAGACATTCTGGAGTTCTCTTTCTTTTTTTGTAGGAATGCTGACCTTTGGTGACTTGGACGATTGCAGATACTATATGAGGGGGGGTTTTGTTTCCAATTTTTTTTTTTGTTCTTTTAGGTTGTTTGACTCCAAATGAACCTGAACTTGTTGCAATAGGTGGTTTTAATAAGGAGGGAATTTTCATAATGTATTTGTACTTTGTTTATTTTTTATTTTTTATTTAATTTAATAAAGTGAAATTAGATTTATGTAAATACAATTATAGTAAACTGTAATACAAATAGTAAATTCAATGACCAAATCGTATAAATTTCGTGATAAAATCAGTGATCAAATCATGTAAATTCCATATAAATTCCGTATCCAAACCATATTTTTAGTGATACGGAATTGTGCATTTTTCCGTATCCTATTATGATACGTTATTTCTAAGGAAAAAAAATCGTATAAAAACTTTATAAAAAACGTATTTAATTTTTTTATAGGGAATGTAGTGTGACTATTAGATTTTATACCATATTTTAACCAGCAGCAATTTTTCTTAATATCCCGATTAATAATTATTCAAATGTCTATTAAAAACCGTCAAAAGAAAAAAAAGAAAAGTAACAAAGGACTAAAAGTTTTTTGTAATTGTTTGAAATGCAAAGGCCAAAATTTAGTTTCAATTTCAACACGTACACGTCATCAAAAAAAATACTCTCAAAGTGGAAATATTCAAAAATCAAGTACTGATGAGCAAGAATCTGATAAAGATGATGAAGATATTGAGATTTTGAAACGAGAATCAAGCAAAGATGAAGAAAATGACAAAAATACTGAAATTTTAGACTTAGAATTTCCTAATTACGAACTAATTTTTCAAGAAACTATTGACAAATCTGATAATAGTACATCATAGGGATTGGAACCGGTTAAGGTTAACCAGTTAATTAACCGGTTAAGGCGGTTAACCGGTTAAGACCTCTCAAAAAATGGTTAACCGGTTAATTTAACCGGTTAAATTAACTGACTAATTAACCGGCTAACTTAACCGGTTAAAATACAGATCATCCTAAATTAGTAATTCCTAGCCAACTTCTAACTTTAACTTTACTAGCATTAACTTTAATTTTGCCTACCCTAATAGATTTGATGATAAACCTGCAATCTTATATTTTAATATAATATATTGTATATGATATTTATAATTTAACATTATTTATGTTAAAATATTCTAAAGTTATAACTTTGATTTATGCAGAAATCAGCATATGATCGGGTATAGTATTTTAAATAAGAAAAAATGCAAAAATTTGAATACTACAGTGGCCATCAGAATTGGAATGGAATTTCGGATAGAACTAAAAATATAATTAAAAAACTTTTCAACTTAGTGCTGATACCGGTGACCACTGCATGACTGGGTAGTAAGTAATTACAATATACTGTATGTAATTTTTTACTAATGTATACATTTTAATATAAATATTTACCAGAAATTACTTTTAAATAATACTATTTAGTTAAAAACACAAAATTTTATCTTTAAACGCGCGTTAAAATACAAAAAATAGGACTCTAAACACACGTTAAAATATAAAATTTATATATTAACCGGTTATTAACCGGTTAGCCTCATTACAAATTAACTGGTTAATTAACTGATTAATTAACCGACTATTAACCGGTTAGATGCTCTAATTAACCGGTTATTAACCGGTTAAGCTTTTTTTTTGACGGTTCCAATCCCTAATACATCAATAGAACTAAACTAACAAATATTGAACCTACAACTATTTGCTCTTTAGATGGATCTAGACACGTAAAATTTGGTTAATATATTGATTATATCTCTTAGTATATTCAGCTGTAATTTATTTTAATTTTGATGAATGTTTACTAATTGCTCATTTATTTATTTTTTTCTTTTTAGGGATTCTTCGAAGTACCTTAACTATACTTTTTATTAGCGATGCAAATATTCTGGATTTATTAGTATAAACAGACTTGAGGTTAGAGGTCATAAGCTATCCCACCAGCTGGCAAAGTGTATGAAATTTCTTTTAATTCACAAAGAAAGCCTTGCTAAAGTCATCTTTAGTGTAGGTCTAGTAATACATTGCCTTAATAATTGAGCATGGCTACAAAGTTTATGATTCCTAAACTATATATATATATCATATATTGATATTATATTTTAGCATATTTCTCTAATTTTATATTTGCATATTTTTTACATATAGAATATGATATTCCATTAATTAATTTTCACCATATAACAAAGATATTGCAAAAATACGCTAGTTGAGCAATTTATTGATATGAGAGTGATTGATCAATGTATAGATTCTTAAAATCATGCGAAAATAGTTTTATGATCCTAATGATAATTATATAAATTCAAATGCTGAAAGTAATTAGTAATAGCACGAATCATTAAATAGTACAAATTTCAAACAAATTTCAAAAATCCATATTAAAATAATTGTACAATTTCCATTTAATAAATGTTAGAATTTAATAACTTTATAAAAAATCTACAATAATCATACATTTAAGTTTACAAAATAAAATTTAAATATCAGAATATTAATAATGTTATGAAAAGCCTACAATAATCATATGATTAAATTTTATGAAAAAATGTGATTTTATTCAATTATACAAATACTAAACAAAAACTAGATGATTATTACAAAAATAAAACAAAAACTGCACGATTTTTATACAATGACTTTTTACTGCGCAAATTGGGATAGGCAATAAACCCTTTTCTAGATAATTATTTAAAAAATCACAGGTATTCAACAAATTTTTAAAAATTAATTATTTTTAGGGGTATTACAATGTAATTACATCAAAAAATTGAAACAGTTGATAATATACAATAAAGAACAGATTATTACTGCTCATGCCATCTGCATTCTCATCATTTGTCTCATTGTTTCTATTTGTATCATCATCCTTATAATCCATATGAACTTCTGAATCTGACCTATTCTTTTCAACTGAATAGGTGAATATTGCAGAACCTTGTATTGATTGTTGCTTTTGATTAGTTCACATATATGGCCTCTCATTATATGTCATCTTGTAATCATGTACCCATGAGATAGAGAAAAATTGGTAACCTCCTAAACTTTCATGTCATATATTAACATTATTAGATGTGTCCCACAACCTAATATTAAAAGGTATTCAGATGTTGTTTCTTTGGTCATCTTTGAAATATATCCTCACCACTCCATGGTTTATTCTTTTTAATTTCATATTTATGTTTACTCCAAAACTTACAATATTAGTATTATTGTTTCTGTTAATTTAATTAAATAAAGTAAACAAAGAAGTATATTTACTAATTTTGTATAGAAATTTAATGATCAGATCAACAACCCTATGAAAACACAATTTCCGTAAAATGTATGTAAAAAAATGTTATTTAACCATATATTATTCGAAATATCATTATTTGTTTATTATTTAAACATAATTTTATTTAATGCAATATTGAATATTCGTAAGTTGTATTGTAAATATAAATAAGCACTAATTTAATGAACAAATAACGTTCAAATAACATGTTTAAACATAATGTGAAATGCAATTGTTACATAATAAGGTCAATTTATGTATAGTAAATTCCTATTGTAAAAGTTATGACTTTTATTTCCTTTTATATTGTCGTTTTTTGGCAGGTTTGCTTGAATTATTACCTTCATCAATTGGACGTTTTTCAACATTTGTCTTTTTACGAGAAGATCTACGAAGTGTTGGCTGCGGTGTTGATTTTCTAATGTTAACAGAATAAATATTAATAAAATCAATTATTTATTACACATTTAAAAGATACATACGAATTTGAAGATTTATTTGGCAATTTGTTCTGTTTTTCAATTTGCTGTTTTTCAATAGATTCTTTATTTCTATTGTTTCGTCGTGGATTTGATTTGACATTCCTAATATTTAAAGGAAATATCTCCATTATTCCAGTTAATTATTAATCAAATAAATTTATTTTATACATACACAGAAGAGTCATCCAATTTATTAAATTTAGTTGAATCACGTAGTACTAACTCATCATCATTTTGCTTTTCATGATCTTCACATTCTGAATTTCTTGCTTCGTCATCACTATTAAAATCTTCTTCAGACTGTTCAGACTGCTGATAGGTATCTTGTATTTTAGGCTCTTCAGTATTATTGCCAAGTGTTTTTGCGTATATAACATTATTTTTTGCACGTCTTTTATTAACTGGTTTATTTTTCACAGCTCGCCTTTTGTTCATATTCTGACGGCAGATATTATCACCTATAAAAAAACAATTCATTATTTAGTAAATTATATTTATTACAAATGTAAAAATATTAATTATGTAATATAATACATACGATTAAAATTTATTTTACGACGCATAAGATATATTAAGGCCCAATCACCAATGCAATTTGGAAAATGAGGATTATCTTTCTTAAACTTGCGAATAATACCAGCTTTAGTTTTTTTATCAAGGTTTTTATATTGTACTTCAGCAGAAGTATGCCGATCAACAAGGTTATAGAAAGCAGTCTAAATTAGAAAAAAACACATTAAAAAACAATTAATTAATATTTGATAATTAATATTATACTTTATTAAATTCACCTTATAACTTTGATATACATTCTTTTTCAAGTTCAATTTTGAATGCAAATTTGTAAAGTTGACAGGTTTTGGAATTGGTAGATCATCTTTAATTTTACAACCTTCGTGTGAAGCATCTTTAGTCATACAATCTTCATGTGAAACGTCTTCTTTAGTCTTACAATCTTTATGTAAAATATCTTTTTCATATACTTCTGCTTCTGTATCACTATCTGATTCTTGTTCAGAGCTTGATTGTTCTAAGCTGGATTCTGCATGCTTTTTGGACGTCAATTTAGGCACCACCCTATCCATTTTTTAAATAAATTTATTGGAACTGGACTTTATAATATTTGAAGTTTCTTTATTTCTTGAACTTGAAACTGATGATTTATTTTTTAATTCAGCTTTCAATATCTTATTTTCATTTTCTAAGGCAGTAATACGAGTTAAAATTTTTGATAACATATCTTCTTTTTGATTATCATTATTATTATCTGAACTTTCAAGGTTAGAATTGTAGTCACTTTTATTATCAAACTCTTTTGAACTCTCTTTAGTAAATTTTTTTTTGGATATTTTTGAATGATATGTTTGGACATATTTATAATTAAGAAGATAATTAATTAGTAGTTTTTTAATTAGTTTGAAAAAATTACTTAAACTTTACGTATTTATATCTTTAAAAAGTTAATGTAAAGTTAATCAGGTATATATATAGATAAGTGTATTACATCATAATATTGTAATATTTATCATTTAAGTCAATTATATACATTTAAGTATAAATATGTAAGACAATTAAGCTATTTAACAAATTGTTTGTTTTTTCGATTGGATTGAATTTATATTAAACATGTTAAATCAAACATCTAAAAAAGTTCTTTGTACATGTTTAAAATGTCGTCAAAATGACACTGAAGGAGTTGGATGTTTAATTTCAAAATCTACAAGAACTAGACATCGCAAACAAGAAAAAAAAACAGCAGAAATAAACTCAACTTTAAGTTCAACAACCTCAAGTTTAAGTATTTCAGATATACGTTCTAGTTCTGAAAGTGAATCTTCTATGCTTATGGATCAAGATGAAAATATTGATTTTTTGCATTCTAACGCTTCTGAAGCTAATATTATATCTACAAGTGTCGATAGGTATATTTTTTAATAAATTTTAGTACTTCAATTTTTAATTTTTATTAAAATACAATTTTAAAGGCCGGAAGAAAATGGATTAAATGAATCATCAAGTTTATTGGATAATATGGAAAATTTATCTTCTGGACGAGATGATTGTTTTTTTAATATTGATGAGTCTGATGTAGAGCAAGAATTATCTCCAAATGTAATCGATGAACTTTCTGAATTAAGTGAATCTTCTGCAGATAATTCAGGTACAAAAAATATATAAGGATTAAATAATTTGAAATATTTACTCAAATCTAATTCATTTATTTAATTTAGATTTTAAAGGAGAGATACAATTAACTGAAGAATTAACTTGTGCTTTAAGATTATTTCAAGTTAAATCTCAGTGTAACTTAACGGATAATGCATTTCATCAAACCATGGTAGCAGTTAATGGTAATGATATTAGTTTATTTCAAGTTTAAAAAACACTAGAATCAATTGTTCCAATAAAACCTACATGGGTAGATACTTGTATCAACTCTTGTTGCGCTTATACAGGAAAGTATAAAGACAATGATTTTTGTGAATATTGTCAAACATCAAGATTTCAGACTAGAAAACATGTTTCACGACAACAAATGGCCTTTTTTTCCATTAAAGACCATCTTAGAATTCAATATCAAGATCCAAAACGTTCCAAAGAGTTGAGATATCGTGCAAATTATACAAGTCGTCAAGGATTTGGTTTAGATGGAATAATTGGAGATATATTTGATGGCGCTAGATACCAAAAACTTTTATCTAATGGATATTTTGAAGATGATAGAGATGTTGCATTAATGGGTTCTGTTGATGGCTACCAAATCTTTCAACAAAAAACAGATGATTGCTGGGTTGTCCTTATAATTAATGCCAATATATGTCCTGAAGAACGTGTTAAAAAAGAAAATCTCTTAATAGCAGCAATTATTCCAGGCCCAAAAGAACCCAAAGACTTTAATTCATTTATGTATCCTATAATTAAAGAATTAAAAGAACTGGAAGGTAATTTTTCTTTGATTTAAATTTTTTGATTTTATAATATTTAGTAATATTTTATATTTTATTACTTTTAGATGGGATAGATTGCTATGACAGATTAAAAAATGAAACATTTTTATTACATGCCCATATTTTATCATGGTCAGGTGATACTCCAGGATTGACCAAACTCATGCAATTAACTGGCCATAATTCATATAAGGGGTGCCGGTTTTGTGATATTCGTGGTATTTACTTAAATCATGTGTATTTTCCTACTAAACCACCTATGGAAAAAGAAAATGAATATGAAAGATATGATCCTGAAAATTTACCTTTGCGAACTCATAGGCAGTTTAAAGATCGAATTTTTCAATTAAACCAAGCAAATTCAAAAAGAGAAAGAAAAGAATTAGAAACTGAATTTGGTATATATAACTCTTAATTAAATTTTATTGTTTTAGTAATTTTAATAATTATTTATTTATAAGGAATAAAAGGGCGTAGTATACTCTTTAACCTTAAAGCAATTCATTTTCCAAATTCTTTTCCGATTGATCTAATGCATCTTATATATGAGAATATTGCCTATTACATGTTCAAATTATGGACCGGAACTTTTTTTAATGATAATAGTGATCAAAATATTGGTGATTATATTCTTAGCCAATCTGAATGGAAGATTATCGGTAAAGAAATGCATCAAGCACGAAAAGAGTTTCCAACTTGTTTTGGACGACCACCACGCAATATAGTATTATACCATAAAGGTTATAAAGCTAAAGAATGGGCTGCCTGGATTACCATGTATTCATTGCCTCTTTTGAAAGGTAGAATGCCACAGAAACATTACAAAGGATGGGCAAAATTTGTTAATGCTGTACGTTTATATCAAAAATTATCATTAACATCTCAAGATATAAATGATATTAGATTTTTATTTCAGTCTTTTTATGATTATTATGAAAAGTAAGTAGTTTATTATCAATTTAATTTCAAATTGTATAGTATAGTCTTGATATTTAATTTATTTTTTATTTTAGAGAATATTATCAAAGTTTGGAAGAGCGGCTAAGTACAATGAAATTATGCTTTCACAACCTTTTACATATTGCCGATAGTATAGAAAACACAGGTCCATGTTGGGCTACATGGCAATTTCTGATTGAAAGAGTCTGTGGAATGTTACTTCCTTTAGCTCGTTCACGGTTACACCCTTACAAGAATATAATTAACAATATACATGTATGGGAAATGTTCAATCATTTACAATTTTATCAAAATATGCATACAGCAATATTTCCTTTACAAGAAGTCAAGCACAATTCAAATAATCTTGCATATTCTCAACCTGATTCTGAAGAAGTATTGCGATCTCCATCAAAAAGGCATAATCTTAGGCAGTCAGAATTAAAAAAAAATTAAAGAGCATTTTTCCACGACTCACAATGTTAGAGGCCGAAAGTTAATGGTAATTTCAAATTTTATATGTGAAAATTTGTTTAAAGGACTTTTTTTTAATCAAATAATTTATTTTTTTTTAATTCATAGTCCTTTTCTTCATTTGGCATGAAATATGGACGCCTATAGACGAAAAAGGGCCACCAGATTGGATCCAAATGGGCAAGACAAAATCAAGATTGGGCTCACAATAATTACTCAGTTTTGGTACATGTATTATTATATTAATTTATGTTATGAAATTGCTATCATTAATCTTATCTGCTATGATAAATTTATAGGTAATTATGGAAGTGGATAGATGGTCTTCATTTCCTCAGAAAACACCAGAATTTGTATTGAAAAAATTTTATGGACAGGTTGAATATTATCTTGCTTACGAATTTGACAAAGTAACTTATATGTTAGCATATATTCATTGGACTGCAGATGTTAGAGAAGATAGTGCAGGTCTTATTTCATTTCAAAAATTTGGAGCGCATGAATTCATTGATGCATTTGCTATAGACCATTATGTAGGGTTTTTTCAGATTAAAACTACTTATTATGTAATAGATAAGGATGTAGATTATACAGATGAATAACTGATTGAATGGGTTAGTGAGAATAGTACATTTAATAAACAAATAATTTACATTTAAATTTCAAACATAAAATGGATGGGCTCATTTTTCCGTATATTTAACGTTTAAAATACATATATAAAATAGTTAAATTACTAGACATCTATATGACCGTTATTTATCAATTATTTACTATTACATTTTACGGACAATTAATTTTTATAGGGCAATAAAATATGATTATTAATGAATTTAACTTACAATTATCAGGATTTTTGGGTTTTGTAACTTTTCTTTCAACATTTGATTTGATATGATAAGTATTTTCATAAATTGGATGATTCCCTTCAGGAACATTAAAAATAAATTTTTTATGGAACAGAGGTAATAACTAATACAAAAATAATTACAATTAATCACTAACCTATAAGTTTCTAGAAAGTGATTATTTGACAATGTGGCTTTACTGTATTTTCAGAAAACCCATTACAGTGGCAAACTGATTTGTCATTTTTTATCTTATTGTAAAAATAAATTTCAAAAAAAAAAAATTTATTTGTACTACAGTGCGGTACCTCTATAATAGGTACCCCTTATATCTTGTGATCTAATGGTCAGAATTTTATAAAATTTTAAAATTAGATAGCTTTTAAAAAGATACATCATTAAGCAAATAAAAAAATTTTCTCAATTTTTTTTTTGCTGACATAATACAAAATCACATGACTTAAAATAAATTTGATTGGCTAATGTAATACTTAATGTTAATTAGAATAATTTTTTATATATAATTTATTATTCATTATAATTATTTAAAAGTAATTTGATTAAGTATATCATCAGGAACTTTTCTATGGGATTTATATTTTTTTAGCAAGTTTTCCTGTAATTCCTTTTTGAGAAATAGGCATAATATAATTTGTAATAAATAAAAACTATCAAAGTTTTTTTTAATTTTTTTTCAAAATTTTTTTAATAAAGTATGGGTAAGTTTATAAGCTAAAATGATTTGTTTGAATAAGCACTATCAAATAATTATTTTTTTTTTATGTTACACAAAAATCACTTATTCTCAAATTTTTCCTATCATAATAAATTACCCGAACTTCAAACTTATGTAACACTAGCAAAATTTATTATTTTTTAATCTAACCCGATAAGTTTAAAAGCTCTTGATATGCTTTATTAAAATTATCGGTTAGAATTTTAAAATATTATTTTTTGCTAATGTGACATCTTTTTGAAAATGTCACATTATGACTATAAAATTGGGTCGGTTATAGAGGTACCGCACTGTATAAATGTTAAATATTAAACACTAACAAATTTCAAACCCAATTATAGGAGTTACTACCTTATAATAAAATGTTAATTATATAATATTTTTTTTTGAAAAGCAAATATAAACTATGCATTATTTGGATTAATGATAATTAGTTTCCATCTATTCTATTAGAATTCATTTGAGAATAGTGGCACAACTCTTTTAAATGTGGTAATCTTCTTGGCGTAAAGGATGTCTTGCAAGAACTGCTCATATTTAATGTGTGTCTCTCCAACCAATTCCTAAGTGATAACTTTAATCTTAAAATTATCCATATGTTCAAACTGTGCTTATATCACATTTTTTCATTAATTTTATTTTATATTTGTTTAAATATTACGGCCCTACCACAAGGGACTTCCTAAGAAGTGTACTATACTCTTCCCATGAAAATTACGCATAGCACCATGCCGTACCACAACAAACCAGCCCTACTGTAAGACCGCAGAAAACCTGGTACTCACAGGCTTACAAAGTAAGCACACTATGCTCCCACCCAACGCATAGCATCATGCTGTTCCAACAAAAATACCCAAATAAAAAATTACTTAACATATTGTGCGTGTAAACAGTTAAACGTAAAGAGAAAAAAATTATAATAAAATATATGAGCCCTACGAAAAAAATGCGTCCGGAAAATATTCTGAAATTGTCTGGAATATAATTGTACAAATTCCGGACAAAATGAGTGTCCTGAAAACATACGAAAACGCGCAAGATTTGGAACATTTTCCGGACATTGATTTTTGTCCGAAATTTGTCCGGATTTGGAATTTGTCCGGAAAAAAAATTTTCTCTGAAATGATCGGCAAGTCATGATTTCAATGATATATTCCTTTATACAAATACCTAACTGATACTTGTTTATAGCAGTTTAAATTAACATCATAGATAGTATTTTTGCTTGCTCTTTAAGTTTACTTAGTATACACACAGAGGTTTTAAATACCAGTTTTTTGCTTTTTACATTTTTTGATTTTTTATTGTCCAGAATTTGCCTGGAATTTTTTCTCGTCTAACTACCAGAATTTGTCCAGTTTTTTTTGTCCAGAGATTGTCCAAAATGTGTCCAGGATTTTTTGTGTCCAGAATTTGTCCAGTTTTATCTATCCGAAATTTGTCCTGAATTTTTCATGTCTGGACAAATTCCGGACTTCAAAAAATTCCGGACACCATATTTTTTCATAATTTCGGACATTTTCCAGACATTTTATAGGAATACTGGACAATTTCCGAACAGTTTTGGTGACAAATTCCGGACATTTTTTTTTCGTAGGGGAGGAGAGAAGGGAAGAGGGGGAAAATAAACGAAAAAGGACTTTTATTGAATTTATCAGTATTATTTTGGGATGTTTTTACGATGACTCATACTATAACCATGAGTTTACGTATTACACAAAATTGACTTGTCAATCAGTATTCAGTATTCATATGTATTACGAGTGGAAACGATATCACGTGAAGATTCCACATATTTATAGTATTATGTAATCACAATTTTGCAACGTGATTACGCATTATACATAATTGCAATGACGTACTCATGTCTAATACTGTGCTAAAGATGATTAGATGATTTGGCGCAAAATAGAACATCCATGTCCTAATAATTAAAAAAAAAATCCAATTCGAGTACATAATAATTTGGTATAACTTAATATAACTGTTCCATTGTATATAGCGTTTTATTATATAAATTTGTTATATCCAGCATGATTAATTATAAGAAAATCGGTTACATTATTTCGGTATAAACAGTTTCGTTATATTTTTTTAGACTGAACTTTTCCGTTTTTTCAAAAGTAGGTCATAATTAAATTAAAAAAGTTAAACGCCATTTGCTTTAAATAATTTGCGTTACCAGAATTCATATATAAGCTCCATAATATATATTTTCAACTGGGCGTAAATGCAAATTTTCCCATTTTGATATACTAATAATTTCATAGCAATAAATTATGACACAAAGTTCATAGAGTTTAGACCAAATGTAGAGCTGATCAGTTTCTGATCTTGCAGCTGATGATATTTCTTTAAAAAAGGAATTTCTAAAGAACATAATTTTTAAAATGACCTTAAGAATAAATTAAAAGTGACTAGATCCAATTAAGTGCTTGTAGATTTGAGCCCAAAAAAACGCCCAAAAAAAAACATTTAAAGTATTTAATTTAAAGTTTGTTTATTTGGATTATTATTATAATATACACAAATATAATATAATAAGGATTATTCTTTACGGCGTTCTTAATTCCTATTAAAAATTCAAACAATCTTTCTTTTTTGTAACAAGTTCGGCTTTCGGCTTTTATTAAATTACGTCTCGTATCACATGAGGTACTGTAACTGTAACATTATTGGCTGAATAATTACAAATTAATTAAGGCGCATATTTTATTATTTAGAAACCGTATCTCTGAATAAGTTATATATATATACAACTGTTTTAAAAAATGTTGTGAAAGTTAATTTTCTAAATTAGTCATATTAAGAGCAACGAGTTAATTTTAATTACGGATAAATTTTTGGCTAATCGGCGAAAAATATAGTATGTTTGTATATGTAACCGAATCAAAATTGCGGAAAAATAAATAACAGATAAGGAAAAATCCATTGAAAATCTATGTATCACAAAAATCACAAAATTTATTAAATCCTTTTTTTAAAAAAAATTTCCTTTTTGTTTACTATTTATTTATTTATTTATTAATATTTTTTCATATTTTACAAATATTTACTCTTCCTTATTTCACTCCTTTGTAATTTCATCATCTTATATATAAGTTATCGACAAAAAACCTCTAAATTACCTTAACCCCAGTCCTTTCTCCTTGATAACTCATACCCCTTTGTATCGACAATTTCCTTTATTATTCGTTATATTGCCACCTCAGGCGCAGAGTTTACAGTAACTTTACAGAAACTTCAAGATCGTAGCGATGGCTTAATGCGCAGTAACTGCGTCATAAATACATAGTGACCACATTATGTAATCGTAAAGAAATTACATATATGCAGTTACTGCGCATTAAGCCATCGCTACGATCTTGAAGTTTCTGTAAAGAAGTTTAAATTCCAAATTCTTTTAAGCATAACATATCGCAATTTCATCGGAGAAATTTTAATATGATTTTTTTTGTAGATTATTGATTTAATAATAATAAAAATATGGGAAATAATAATTCGTCTTCAAAACATAAAAGTAAAAAAATAGAATTTTATAAAGAAATTGATAATAAACCGATGGATTTAGAAGTAGAAAAGGAATTAAAATACTATATACCGAATAATTATGAAGATATTGATAGATTACATATGTTTCATTTTTTTCAAAGGTATTTATTTCAAGGTAATTATTCTTCTCCAATTGAAGAAGGATTAATGCGAGGAAAATATAAAGTATTAGATATTGGGTAAGTTAAAATATATATATATGTATATATTTTAATGCAATTGTTGACAATTTTTTTTTTTTTAAAGATGCGGACCTGGAACGTGGTTGTTGGATCTTGCAAATAAATATGAAAAATCAGTATTTTACGGACTTGATAATAATTCAGTACATCCAAATGAGGCAAGTACGCGCGCGTAACGTGACAATTAAAAAATTTAACTAACTAGGTATAAAAATATATACTTAATTAGATAAAACCGTCAAACTTAAATTTCGTAAAAGCGGATATGTTTGATGGATTACCGTTCCCTGATGACAACTTTGATTTTGTACATCAGGATCCAATGTCATTCATTATTAAAGCAGATCAATGGAACTTTATCATTTCTGAAATGATTAGGTATAAGTTAGTTATATGTATTTTGTTATACAGTATATGTAAATAATTTAAAAAATGAATATTTATTTATTTATTATATATAGAGTAACAAAACCTGGTGGGTATGTTGAAATTCTTGATATATATTTTACACTTAGGGGAGCTGGACCAATTTTAAGTAAAATATATGAAGCACGTAAGTAAATTAATTATTCCCATATTTGCTTACCAACAATTTTATCAAAGTATGACTAAGATTTATTTTTAAAATTTATAGATAATACATCTTGTTTACAAAGAGGAGTAGATATGAAAATAATACCAAATCTTGATAAAATAATTCAATCAAATCAAAATACGCAAATAGTTTATAGAGATGAGAAATCATATATTTTAGGACCTAACGGTGGTAAAGTTGGTATGATTAAACAAGATATTTTTATAGGATACCATGATAATGAAGTAGCGACAGAAAATTTAAGTCCATTTTTAGGGATCTCTAAAGAAGAATATAAAATTATGATAACAAAAGATCTTATAGAAGAACTTAAATATACTAGTCCAGAATTTTTGTTAATTAGATTTTGGGCTAAAAAAAATTAAATATTAACTGATAATGATAGTATTTTTTAACGACTATACTAAATCACACCACTGGTGCTCAACACCACAATCACGTGATTATAAAATTTTTTATTGGCTAGTTTTTCGATTTTATTTGATCAATAAAAAATGTTACACCACAATGCATTACATGATTTATAAAAAAAATTTTATGATATAACCGATAGCTGATTAAGTCGTAATTGCATAACTTTAACTTAAATGCCGTAATGCTGTATGTAAATGCACTGCAATATATGAAGAAAGGACAAAAAATATAGTAAAAAAGGACAATGAAAAAAACCAAGGGAAATAAAGGAAAGGAAAGATAAATGAAAAGGGTTGAGTAAACGAAAAGTGATGTAGGGAAATGAAAGATGAACAAAAATGATGAAAGATAAACAAAATATGATGAAGATACATGAAAGATGAACAAAAGAGACGTGAAAGATGAATGAAAAAAATGAATAAGTGGGAAACGAAAGATGAATGAAAGAGGATGAAGGAAAACGAAGATAACCGTAAAGGAAATGAAAAAAAAAGTGAAGAATAGTAAAAAGGAACAAAAGAATCGAAGGGGAAATAAAATTTAACAAGAGAAACAAAGGGGGAATAAAGGGAAGCAAAGAGAGAATAAAAAAAACAATGAAAAAAATGAAGGGGGAATAAAAACAATGAAAGAAAAGGGAATAAAATGCCATGAGAGAAATGAAAGGGAAATGAAAGGGAACAAAAGGGAATAAAAATCAATAAGAGAAACAAAAGAAAAATGAGAAGGAACAAAAGAGATGAAAAAAAAATGAAAAGGAACAATAGGAGAATAAAAAACAACAAAGAAATGTAAGGGAACAAAAGGGAATAAAAAGCAATGTGAAAGCAACGAAGGGGAATGAAAGTAACAAAAGAAATGAAGCGAGAATAGAAAACAATGAAAGAAATAAAGGGAATAAGAACAACAAAGGAATGAAGGAAACGAAACATAAATAGAAAGAGATAAAAGGAAACAAAATGAACAGAAATGGATGGATAAAAACAAAAAATAATGAAGAAACAAATAAAACGAAAGTAAGAGAAATAAAGGAAAATAAAAGTAAAGCCAGAACACCACCCATAGAAAAAGAAAAAAATAATTAATATCGTTTTAACAGCGATAAAACAATAAGAGAAAAAGACGAAAGAGACTTACTCAGATTTCACTGAAATGGTACACGTCTAAAAAAGAAACAAAGGTTAATAAAAGAACAGGGAAAAGAACGAAAAGAAAAACAAAAAAAAAGAGAAAGAAAAGAAAGTAAGATTCACCTTAAATATTTGCCGAAATGGAAACTAAAAACAGCCGCGCCTAAAAAAAAGAACAAGCAAGTTTAATGAACGAAAGAAAGGAAAATAGAAGCAAAAAAAAACTTACCTGTAACCTAATCCCAAAGCTAAAGATGGTCGTGTCTAAAGAAACCTAAAAAAAAGAAACAGAAAAAATAATAAATCGCGTCAAAAAAAATAAACTGATCAGTAACACATGATCACGTGATGTGGTGTTTACAACACCACTGGTGCGTTTTATAATTTTCGTTTTTTAAATACTAATATTAATTTATAATTTTTATTTATGAAGAATTTATTTAATTTGATGGCTTAATTTATTTGGTAATATATATAAAATTTTATGGACGCTAATTAACAAACAAAACGTATTGAAGCTTAAAACCAGACCGATGGTTACTAATTTTTACGTTATTTTGACTCGGATATTTTTCGTACCTTATTTTTTTCATATTAACTATAAAGTATTGAATGTAACCCCATGCCACAAAGTGATTGTCTAAACTAGGTTAGGATTAGGGTAAATCCTGCTGTAAAGAACATTGTATATTTTATATATTTTATTACATGATATGAAACGAGCTAAATCATTTTCAGAAACACATTGACCATCTTATTCGGGCAATCAGACTTTTCTATAATTCGTTAAATTTTCGGAATTTTTATTTTTTTCGGTCACAATTGCGTGAAGGAAACTATATTATTATTCTATCAGAAAAGATGCCAAAAACTCTAAAGTGCTTTTCACTTTATCATTAATACCGTTCACTTATTCTTCGCTCGTAACTATAATAAAGGAAATCCGTAGTAATATTTACTTGTTTACTTATTATCCCAATTCATTTCGGATTCTTTAAAAAGTACGTTATTAACAATCGTTAGCGATAAGTATATTCATATGATAGAATGTATGATACTAGCTTAAAATTATTTTCAAATTGCGGGAAACTAAATAAGTATATTGATATCGTAAATCCTTTTTAAAAGTTTTTCCTTCATTAAATAAATTATTTACTAATTTAAATTTCTTCTCTATATTCCACGGTTTCACTTGTAATTTTCGTCACCTTATATGTACGTTCAACCGACAAAATCTCCTTTTTATACGTCATTTATCCTTAAATTATCTTTATATTTCTCGCTCAAAAATTCTTTTTTCTCTTATAACTCGTACCCCTTGTATCGCAAATTTTCTTTATTATAAGTTTAAATTCCAAATTCTTTTAAAACACAACACATCGCAATTCTATTTGAGAAATCTTCATTTGATATATAATATTTTTTTTTTTGGTAGGTTATTGATTTAATAATAATAATATTTCATCTTCAGGACGTAAAAGTAAGGATATAGTAGTAGAAAAGGAATCAAAATACTATATACCGAATAATTCTGAGGATATTGATAGAGAACATACGTTTCATTTTTTTCAAAAATATGTATTTGAGGATATAAAGTATCAAAATTACTAGATATTGAATAAGATATAAATATATACATTCTTTTTTAACGCATTTTTAAGAGTAATTTCTTTTTATTTTTTTTAATAAAAAGATGCGATCCCGGAACTCGATTGTTGGATCTTACAAATAAATATGAAAAATCCTATTTTATGGACTTAATAATAATTCAATATATCCAAATGAGGTAAGTACGCAGCATAACGTGGCAATTAAAAATAAGTGTAATGATTAATAAATATACTAGTGTTCTAACAAAAACATCCGAACCCTGGCGAAACTGCCGAAACATGGCGAAATTGGTGAAACTAAATGAGTTCCATGTTAAATTTTTAATTGGCTATAAAGTATAATCATACGATTTCAGGATCTCCGGCGATTATCCCGTATATTATAAAATCAGCTGTAATTGGTTGTTAAATATGTTTCATAAGTTGTAAATTACACGCCATTCGTCTTAAATTTTTCAATCATAGATAATCTATACGCCAATATACTATTCAATATGTCAAAATCGCAAATGTACCTATTTCTATTCTCTTTATTATCACTCCTAAATTCTTTTCATCATTCGTGTTTTTCATATTTATTTATTTCATTCACTTTAATTAGAGTGTTAAATATATATATATGTGTGTGTATTTTCTTTACCATATTTTACAATATCTTGCGAATAGTATTTTCAAAGTTTATGGTTTTTAATATCATGTTTTTTCAATATGTTCAATATGTTCCAATTTGCAAATATAAATTTTTCATGTATTATTCCCGTAGTTGTTTCTATCGGTTTTTTGATACGTTCGTTATTCTATGAACATTTATTATTACTATTTCTTTTTTCTTTTATCTTCAACACAACTCAACTGGTTATGATGCTTTTACTAAGAAATTCGTAAAATTCTTTAAATTTAGTGCACAATTAATTATATTTTATAAAAATCAAGCTTCTACTTACAAGAATTATTTACAACCAAATTTCAACTAATTGAATTATGATAAATGTGACAGCGAGTGTCAAATGGGGACTCGTACATCATGTCTATACTAATTTTCCCCATTGGATCCGACGCGGAATTAGCTCGGATTCCATGTAATTACGGCAGAAGTCATGGGTCCGGATGATTACAAATCAAAAAATTCCGGATGTTGATCAATCGGACCCGGTTCACCAGCCGGATTCAATGGAACTAAGGGGCGAAAATTAGTATAACCACAAACTCCTATCTTACTTCTAAATACGGATGCTACACCTAGTCACATACCGAGAGACAACTCGGTGGGTTTCGGACATTTCACCAGGTTTCGGCAGTTTCGGAACAGCCGAAACCGAAACTCAAGATGGGCGAAACGTTTCACCAATTGTTTTCGCCCGAAACATTTTAAACTTTAATTGATGAATAAAATTATTATCGTCTTATCATGTTTCCGACTTTCCGTAGATTGAATGTTTCTTGTTTCGATGAAAGTAAATGTTTCCTAGAAAACTCTTTCACTTCTAATGTTTCAACTCTCAGAACCTTGATATCATTTTTTTAGTCCGACAGTCCATAAATTACGTGATCGATATAATCAATTAAATTGGAGCCAAAAAATTTTAGGAGACGAAATTCTTAAATTCTTAACTGGACTGATTTAATTTTGGTCAGTTTATTATTTTGTTTATGAACATATATTCTATTAAACCTATTTATTTTTAAGAAATTTAAAAAAAAGGTATTATAAAATAATAGATGAGCTAATATTTTCCGGGGTTACTACAGATATAATTGCAGTTGCTGTTTCACGAAAGAAAATATACAAATTTTTTATTAATCTCATCTCCGAAATAATTTTAGACAGATCAATTAAATAAGTATTAGATATCTTAAATAGAAAAAGAAAAAAAAATTATTTTAAGAATTTATTCAGATAAAAAACTAATAGTAGTATAAAAATATATCGCTTTTAAATATAGAGATAATAAATAACCAATGCTAATTTTTCTTAGTGTTCACTAACCTAAGATTTTTATCGTAATTATTTTTATAATGCTATTTGCTAAGCAATAACATTTGTAATCAAAGTTTGAACGTCAGCTACAGTAAATGTTATTATCTATTTATAAAACTCTAAAATAATATATTTCCTAATTTCTTTTGCTCATTTGATCCTTTCATAAAAATTTCATTAAAATATAATTCTAAAAATAAAAATATAAACCAAGTTAATAAAATTTTTAAATACTAACTTTAAATTTATTAAATAATATCCTGATTATTCCCGTAGAAATCTACAACTATCTAAGACTCATCATTCAAATTATCTTTGTCTTGAATCTTTGATTAATTTCATTGAAAATAAAATTAGATGAGAAAATTATTAATAAAATAATAAATTATTTTAAATAAATTTTTTTTACTTGATTCACTAAATTTTACAATCAAAGCATTCTGAAACTATAAATTAAACAATAACATAATGTTAAAACAAAATATAAATTTATAACTACAATATTGGTTATACTTACTTGGATTTGCTGATACTGATGGGACATCATCTATCTATTATTAAGATATTGTTAATAATGATTATTATTTTCCATAACTAATAGAATCAAATATTTACCTGAATTAAGTTGAAACAATGATAAATCTGAAGAATTTAATGGTTCCGGAAGATTTTTGAAATTTAAAAGTCTACTTGTATAGATTGCTTGAGGATGAGATTTTTTACTTTCAGACATATTTTCACTTGATTTGCTTTCCAATTTGTGTTTTCTAATTTTTTCATATTCATTCATCTGAAAATAAATTTCACTATTAATACCACCTTCTTTATCCCATTTTTTTAATACTTGATATAATTCTTTAGCAGTTGGTCTATTTTCTGCTTTAGCATCCCAACATTTCATAATTAAATCAACAAATAGTTTAGGAATGCCTTCAGAAATTTTTGGTCTAAGACCTTTACATATTTTGACAGCTAAAATATGATCATGAGGTATATCATTAAAAGGAATTACTTCAGAAAGGTACTAATTCATAATTATTCCAAATGAATAAATATCAGCCGCTTTTGTATATTGATATCCACGTAAAACTTCTGGTGCCATATAAGGTAATACTCCATAAACTCCTTCCTTTTTATCAGGTTTCTCTTTATTATTTGCTGGTTGACACATTCCTAAATCACTTATAAACATAGACCCACTAAACAATATATTACCTGAATGAAAGTCTTTGTGAACTTTTTCAGCATTATGGATACTTAACAGTCCATTTGCAATTCTTGATAAATGACAAGGTTTCATACAATCATTAGAATTATTTAAATAGTAATTTCTTAAATTTCCATATTTACAATAATTTAGAACCATCATATAATCTTTGGTATTTGGATCTTGAGTTATACCATAGCAGAAAACAATATCCTAAATATAAATCTGAAGATGAGATTTGATCTAATAATTGAATAATTGAAATTTAAAAAAATACAATTTAATAAAATTACAATGTTAATTTAAATATAAAATTGGTTACCTCATTTAAAAAATCAGTACTAATTTCAGAAGAATTATCCAAGCTTTTTAATGCGACTTCATAATTTGTAGCTCTAATCCATTTTCGATGTTCAATATCCCAATAACCAATACGTCCTTCAGGCCATTTAGCTGAATAAATTTTACCAAAGCCTCCTCTGGTAATATAAGTAATACTTTGAAATTTTTCAAAAGGTATCCATTCAAGACATGTTTTATGATGTATAGCATTAAGTTGTGAATGTTGTATTAGTTCATCAACATCTTCATTTCCGCTAGTCCAATTTTTAAAATTTTCCTTAAATCTTTTGGCATTACAAGGTTGACACCAATAACCTCCTGTGCCAGGTTCATTGCATTCCCCACATATACCAAAAATTTCTTTTCTTTTCTCTATTTCATCCATATAGATTATTCTATCATCAATATCATCTGATTTGGTAGTTGAATCAATAGAAGAAACTGTAGCATGAGTCTAAATAAATGATTAAAAAATATATTGGTTATTTATTTAAATTACATTATTTATAATGAATTATAAAGTGAAATTGCATTTACATGATATTTATCCCAATCAACATATTTCCATAAATTTCTAGGCTTTTCTTTGAATGATTTATTCAAAATTTCCATACTAGTATTTCTTGGCTTTTTTTTGAATATCTTTTTTAACAATTCCATACTTAACAATAAATGTGTTAACTACAGTATATGTATATTACTGTTGTTTACTTAATAATAAATGAAACAAATTTAGTGAACGTAAAGTTATTTTATTTACAGCTTAATACAGCTTAACGTATACAAAAAATATGCACCATATCATTATCTAACTGAATTATTGTTAAGCCATTTGGTAACATGAATGGAGAATTATATAACATTCTATGCGAAAAATAAATAATAATACCGAGCAATACATGAAAGGTAACAGTAGTAAATACTATGTAGATCATTCCATTTTTGGATAATGCCAGGCGACATTACGTAATTCTGGCCCTGAAGAGCTAATTGTAAATGAGTGCCGATCTCGGGTCTTAGTTTATACTTATGGAAAAAAAAAAAATTTTTTATCAAAATTTTTCAGAAGTTGTTTTTATGAACTTTTTTTTTATGAATGACAGTAGTTAATCCGCTATAATCTGGAGATTTTATTATATTATTTAATTAGCTATTTATTTCATCTAATTTTAAAGTTTACAGAACAATTTATTTGTAAGTTGGTAATGACAACGTTTATTTTTCTACAGAGTGATGCAGTGATGCAGATGATCGTATTTATACAGTTTTACGCCATTTTACGATAATAAATATCTTTATGTTTTTGATTAAATATCAGAAATAATGATTTTTCATTGATCTATTAAATATAAGTTGTCTCATATATTTATTAAATGATTTAAAAATATTAAAATTTAAAAGGATATTAATGAAAAAAAGGGTTCCTTCAGAAATCATGTGAGAAATGTAAAAACTCTGTACAGAAATAAATAATATAATTAAATAAAATTTGCATGATGAATGAGATAAAAAAAGTTTTCTTTATTAATCTTAATATACCGTTAATTTTTTTAGGATTTTTAAATTTTTAAGAAACTTGGATGATGATTTTCATGAAAAAAACTTTTTTCAACAAATAAAAGTATTAGTAGTCTTTAATTACTAATTTATTTTATGTATTGACATTGAAATGACATTAACAATAAATATTCAATTACCTTTTTATAGTAAATTTAAAATAGCTACTATTTGAATTATCAACAGGTGACATATGCAGAAAAATAAATATAAATATATTGTAAGTCAAACTCTGGATATAACGAACCGACCGTATAACAGTGAGTTCGCTATGATTTATATAACTGTTCGTTTATAAAACTGACCAATAAAAATATAGACACGTGATCATTTGCACCAAGCAAAATTGTCCATAATTACTTGTGCTAAAGAAAGATTAATTGTGTTTTGGCAAAAATGTCCTAATAATTAAAAAAAAAATCCGATTCGAATACACAATTTATAATGCTAAATTTTAAGTTATGTGATAATTCGGTATATGAAGTATGCAGTTTAGTATAACTGTCATGATTGGATGCGGTATATAACGTTTCATTATATAAATCGTCATATCAAGCAAAGAAAATTGGTTCTGTAATACACGGTTCTGTACAACACACTATGTCTAAAGTTGACTGTATTTTTTTTAGACTGAACTTTTCCGTTTTTCAAAAAGTAGGCAAACGAAATTTTCATAATTTAAAAAAAGTTTAAACACTATTTTTTTAAAATAATTTATGATATAAAAATCCGCATATCAAATTCCATAATATATATTTTCAACGGGGAGTAGATGCGACCAATTTCAATATAATAATTGTATAGCAATAAATTATCACAAAATTCATAGAGATGAAGAGCGTCTAGACCAAATAAAGGTAGAGAGCTGTCAAATGATGCTTCTGAGTTCTGATCTTGCAACTGACGATATTTCTTCTAAAAAAGGAATTTCTAAAAAAAGAACATGTTTTAAATGATCTTAAGAACTAAACCCAATTAGGTGTTTATAGATTTGAGCTCAAAAAAAAAAATTTTAAATATAATTTATTTTATTTAGACTATTATTACAAATATACATAAATATAAATATAATGATAAGGATTATTTCTTACAACGTTCTTAATTCCTATTAAAAATTCGATCCATCTTTTTTCTTTGTAACAAGTTCGGCTTTCGGCTTTTTTCTCGTATCAACATGAGGTATCTGTAACTGTAACACATTATTGACCGAACAAATTACTTCGTAATTACAAAATTTATTAAGGCGCATAATTAGAAACCGTAGTTTAACATATCTGGTGAAAGTTAACTTCCAAAATTAGTCATATTTGAAGCAACGTAGTTAATTTTAATTACGGATAAATATAAATTGTTCTCACATTTGGATTAAATCGGCGAAATATATAGTATTTTTGTAATATGTAACCGAATTAAATTACGGAAATAAATAAACAAAATAAAATAAGGAAAAATACATTGAAAATCTATGGTATCACAAAATTTATTAAACCCTTTTTTTAAAAAAAATTTTTCCTTTTTATTTACTTAATTTATTTATTTATTTGTTTTTTAATATTTTTTTTTTCATAGTTTACAAATATTTACTTCTTCTCTCATACTTCACTGTTTCACTTCTTTGTAACTTATATATAAATTCAATAATCGACAAAAAAAACCTTCAAATTATCTTGTCGTTCTCCTTTATAATTCATACCCCCTTGTATCACCAATTTCCTTTATCTTTCTTTCGCAGAGTTTATAGTAAGTTTAAATTTCCAATTCTTTTTAAGTATAATTTCATTGGAGAAAATATTTTAATTCATATTTTTTTTGGTAGATTATTTAATAATAATAATAAAAATATGGGAAATAGTCATTCGTCTTCAAAGCGTAAAAGTAAAAAAATGGCACTTTATAAAGAAATTGATAATAAACCGACGAATTTAGAACCGAATAAGGAATTAAAATACTATATACCGAACAATTATGAAGATATTGATAGATTACATATGTTTCATTTTTTTCAAAGATATTTATTTCAAAGTAATTATTCTTCTCCAATTGAAGAAAAATTAACGCAAGGAAAATGTAAAGTATTAAATATTGGGTGAGTTAAAAATTTATATATATATGTATATTTTAATGCAAATGTTGACAATTTTTTTTTTTTAAGATGCGGACCTGGAACGTGGTTGTTGGATCTTGCGAATCAATATGAAAAATCGATATTTTATGGACTTGATAGTAATTCAGTATATCCAAATGAGGTAAGTACATGCGCGAAACGTGACAATTTAAAATATTGAACTAACTAAGGTATAATAATATATAGATTAAACCGTCAAACTTAAATTTCATAAATGCAAATATGTTTGATGGATTACCGTTCCCTGAAAATGAATTTGATTTTATACGTCAGGATCCAATGTCATTCATGATTAAAGCAGATCAATGGGACTTTATCATTTCTGAAATGATTAGGTATAAAGATATATGTACTTTATTATATATATGTAAATAATTTATATAAAATGTTATTTATTATAGAGTAACAAAACCTGGTGGGTATATTGAAATTCTTGATATATATTTTACACATAAAGGAGCTGGACCAATTTTAAGTAAAATATATGAAGCACGTAAGTAAATTAATTATTTTCTATACTTTATAAAGAATTTATTAAGGAATGACTAAGTTTTATTTTTTTTTCAAAAAAAAAAAAATTTATAGATAATACATCTTGTTTACAAAGAGGAGTAGATTTGAGAATAATACCAAATATTGATAAAATAATTCAATCAAATCAAAATACGCCAATAGTTTATAGAGATGAGAAATCATATATTTTAGGACCTAATGGTGGTAAGGTTGGTATGATTAAACAAGATATTTATATAGGATATCATGATAATGAAGTAGCGACGGAAAATTTAAGTCCCTTATTAGGCGTTACTAAAGAAGAATATAATGTTATGATAACAAAACATCTTATAGAAGAACTTAAAAATACTAATCCTGAATTTTCGTTGGTTAGATATTGGGCTAAAAAAGATTAATAATACTCTCTTTTAAGGATTGATCACAATTATTTTATGATATAGTACAAAAAAAGAGTATGTTAATAAAATATATATATATATGTATTCATATTTTTTTTTTATTCATTACAACTTTTTATATACGAAAAATTTATTCGTTAATTTGATAGTTAAAAATATATAATTTTAATAAATAAACGCTAATTATTAAATAGTTATTGGTCGGAGACCGATATTTCTTTTCCCCCATCCAATAACTATTTATTATTAAATGAAACGCGTTAAAGCATACTGTTAATAATGTTAGAATGGCTGTGTAAAAACAGAACGGTAATGAACTGAAAAGATGCGACGTTAAAGTTATCATTAGGTAAACGATTTAATAGAATCTGATCTACGTCTTCATGCGGCGGGCTTGTTATATTTATATAAATTATGTGTTTACAATTTATCCGAAATAAATAAGTATTACAAAAAAAGGTGAAAGTTCGTCTTCTTCGTTATCATCCAAGTAATTCTGCTCTTTGATCAAACGCTTCATTTATCAAATTATCATTATTATCTTCTTCGTCGATTTGCATTTCATGGAATAACCCAGTTTTATATGAATATATCTATTTCTGTATTCCGTACATTAAATAGTCTTTCAGCTACACTACTGACGACAAATATTTAGAACAATGTGATGGAATTGATTCACCAATCTAGGATTAGGGAAAATGCTGCTGTAAATAATATTTTAGTCAAAGTCAGAATGTTTCGAAAATCAGTTTCTCTATAATTCGTTTAATTTTCAACGATATTCGAGAAGAAAAGTGCATTATTATTTTATCAGAAAGAACTCAAATTCTTTATCATTTGATGCAATATTATAAATTACTACTAATTTGCTTGGAAAGTGGATTTAATGAGAATATCTTGAATAGATATTATGTAGTTCAATATAAGAACGGGCGTAATCTAGTGCTTCGATCCGGATGAAAACCGTCATCCGGGTTACACAACACATAGATCCGGATTGGATTTACAACAGATCGGTAATAATTCTGGCCAGAATTCATAACGCCGGCTAGAATTACAAATTTGTGTAACATTAAAAATTTTAGTGCCCGCCAATAAAAGAATTTAGGTATCACGTGATATTAATTTCGGCCAGAATTACGAATTTGGCCAAAATTATCTAAGACCGCGAAATTTTCATAATTCCAATTTTATTCAATACTTTGTTTTTAAAAACAATTTCATATTATTTCAGCATTGTTTCAGACTATTGTTTAATATTTCTTTGTAAATTAACTAATTATAAAATTTTGGATAAACAAGTTATTTTTATATACAGCTAAAGATTACTATAGATAGATGTGTTGAGTTAGTAAGGCAATTTTTAAAATGTTAAATTGAGATTTGTTTCTTTTTTTCAAAAATTCAGTTGACCAACATGTGATGCAAGTGTTTTCGGTGTTTTCGCTTTTCAGTATTTAAAATTTTGTCTATGGTCGCACTTTAATTAAAAAAAATTTACTTATTTCTATAAATAATTTGTAAATCTTAATTATATAAAGTTACGGTGCTATGCGACAAAAAACAAATAAAGATTCATCTGGATTTTGGTTTAAACCGAATATTTTTCATCTGGATTATAATCCGGATGAAAACTGCAAAAATCTGGATATCCAAAAAAAAAAAATTATTCAGATCGATCCGGATCGATCCGGATACAGATCGAAGCACTAGCGTAATCCCAATTTCATTTCAGATTTCGTTATTGTTAACGTTAAGTATATTCTTACGATAGAATGGTATATTTGGTTGACTTATTCCTTTCAATATGTATTAAAAACTATTTCAATACTTTAAATAATAAATAATATTATAATGTTTTCTAGAAAACCATTCAACGTTTCGATATTAAATTTATTATATAAACTTTTTTTTAAAAAAAAAATACTGTACATCCCGTGCTTTATTTCAAATTGGAAGATTGAAAAGTAACGCCTCAGTTTATATGTATACCCAAACAACGAAATTCAATGATGAAATTTATTCTCAACTGGATGAATCTTATAAAAAAATTAGAGAAAAAAAAAATTGAAAATCAGATCAAATGAAAAAAAATCTTAAATTTTAAATTAATAAGATTTGTAATTATAAATTTATGTTAAATTAAAGTAGGTTTTTTTTGAGAATATTATTTAAATATAGTATTTAAAAATTTTTATTAACTTGGTTTGTATTTTTACTTACTTTAGTATTATATCTTAGTGTAGCAGGATTTATTGGTTTTGCGTTAACACTCAAGTTAGTTCGTTGATAAGTTGGGTTAGCTGATCTATTAAGCGTTAGGGAAACTTTGAAATTAGTCACAATTATTTTTTTTTATCCGAATAAATTTTAAATAAAATAATTTTTAAGTTATCTAAGAGACTAAGACTTTAATTGATCCATCTAAAATTATTTTTTGTTGTGAGTTAAAAAAATCATATACTTTTCTTCATTGAAACCAATTCTTTATACGAAAATATCTGAGTCAAATAACGTAATGTACATAATAACATTATATCTTTCCAGTTCATCCCCGTACATCGCTTTACAAAACATTATTAAATATATATTGCCGAATAAAATATTTAATTAAGCTACCAAATTAATGATTAAATTTTTTTGCATAATTATTGAAAACAGTAACCATTAAAGTCTGGTCGCGTTTATTTACTCAGGGTCTTTTTTATTACAAACATTAAACAAAAAAATTTTATTACGAAAAATAGCAAATTTAATATCAGTTTTACAAAAAAAAGAGGAATATGGTTGAAAGGATTTTTAAAACATTGAAAAATCATTGTTTAAATTTGAATGTTAAAAATTTCTTCAATGTGTTAGTCTTAAGAATGTTATATCAAATTGTTTATTTAGTTACGTTTATATGAAATCAATTTAATAAATTAATAAAGTGAATAAATCGATTTATGACTTATGTAGTATGTAATTACTATTTGTTGCTGACTTAGCCAAGTCTTTTAAAAGACTTGTTGTCACCTGATCATCACGTTGAGGTGCAGCACATTGATCGGGGGAAGGGAAAACGAGAGGGAAAGGGAGCGAAAGGGAAAGGGAAAACGAAGAGGAAAGGGAAAACGAAAGGAAAGGGAAAACGAGAAGGAAAGGGAGAGGGAAAGAGAAAAACGGAAAACGAAATAAAGGGAAGGGGAAAAACGAAGGGAAAGGGAAAGGGAAAGGGGAAAACGAAGGGGAAGGGAGGGAAGGGGAAAACGAGAGGGAAAGTGGGAAAGGAGAAAATGAGAGGGAAAGAAAAAAGCGAGAAAGAGGGAAGGGGAAAGAACAAGGAAATACACAAACATACACAATACTCACAACAAACCCAAACACAAACCTAACCTACACACAACAACCTACATACCTAAAGGAAGACGTAAAGTAAGAATAAAGAGAAGACCTGGACAGAGAGAAAACAGACCAAAAAAAGGAAGATAAAGAAGACCTAAAAACCTAAAAAAAAGAAGACAGAAAAAAAATAGATAAAGCTAATTTAAATTATACACTCATGACAAAACCCACATCAAGATGAGTAATTTTTTTCGCGTTATATATTACACTTAAGTACATCATCACGTGCTGAACGGACAGACGGACATTTTAGTATAGAAGTCGCTGTTTATAAAAATTCTCATCGTTAGACAAATAGCAAATTATCAGTGTTACAAATTATAGTCACTCTAATGTATACTTCGCTACGCTCCGGACAATAAGTTAATAACGTGTAAAACTAATAATATTTGTTTGAAAAAAAAAAATACTATTATTAAAATATTCTATAACATCTACTTGACCGGGTCCCGATACGAAATCTCGAAAATCATTTGAACGACTGACACAAGACCGACAACAAAATCTTGACAATCCAAAATCCTGACAAGTCAAAATCCCGACAAATCATTATTACCGACAAGTTGATTATCCTGACAATTTTAGAACAAAATTATAAAATTTACTAGTCGTGCAAGTGACTGTCGGAATTATATAGTTTATTTACGTACATATAAATTGCTAATATATATAATAATTATAAGGTAATATTACATTTCTAGTAATAATATAATATAAATATTATACGGTTGAATTACATTGGTTAACTTCATGATTCACGAAAATTACAATATCCAAAAAGTAATATTACTTAATTCTTTTTAGCCCAAAATCTAATTAATTTATATTCTGGACTAGTATTTTTAAATTCTTCTATAAGATCTTTCATCATAATTTTATATTCTTCTTTAGAAATACCTAGTACGGGACTTAAATTTTCCATCGCCACTTCATTATCATGAAATCCCATAAAAAGATCTTGAATAACTATACCAATTTTATCACCATTAGGCCCTAAAATACATGATTTTTCATCTTTGTAAACTATTGGCGTATTTTGATTTGATTGAATTATTCTATCAATATTTATTATTATTTTCATATCTACTCCTCTTTGTAAACAAGACAAAGTGTCTAAAAATTTTTTTAAAAAAATAAATCTGTCAATCCTTATAAAATATGGGAATATTTAATTTACTTACGTGCGTCATGCATTTTACTTAAAACTGGTCCAATTCCATTAAATGTACTATATGGTTCATGAAGCTCCACATATCCATCAGGTTTTGTTACTCTATAATAAATAATTAAATATTCATTTTTTTTATAAAATATTACATATGTGCAAATAAATATAACTTGTACCTGATCATTTCAGAAATAATAAAGTCCCATTGATCTGCTTTAACAAGGAATGACATTGAACTCTCACGTACAAAATCAAATTCGTTATCAGGGAAAGGTAATCCATCGAACATATCCGCTTGTATAAAATTTAAGTTTGACGGTTTTATCTAATCAAATAGTAAATAGTATATTTATTACACCTTGTTATTTCAATTTTTAATTGTCAAGTTACGCACGCGTACTTACCTCATTTGGATATACTGAATTATTATCAAGTCCATAAAATAGGGATTTTTTATATTTACTTGCAAGATCCAACAACCAAGTTCCAGGTCCGCATCTTTTTTTTTTTACAAAAAAATTACTCAAAAATGCGTTTTTTTTTAAAAAAAAAATTTCAACTTACCCAATATCTAATACTTTACATTCTTCTCGCAATAATCTTTCTTCAATTGGAGAAGAAAAATTATTTTGGAATATACGGCTTTGAAAAAAATGAAACATATGTTCTCTATCAATATCCTCATAATTATTCGGTATATAATATTTTAATTCCTTTTCTACTTCTAAATCCGTCGTTCTATTATCAATTTCTTTATAAAATTCTATTTTTTTATTTTTACGTTCTGAAGACGAAATATTATTTCCCATACTTTTTTATAAATTCAGTAATCTTCCAAGAAAAAAATATATATTAAATAAAAGATTCCTAAAATGAAACTGCGATAAAAGAATTGAAGGGATCGATACCTACAAAAAAAGAAAAAATTTTTTAAAAAAAGGGAAATTAAAAAAATAAATAAAATATTATAATTTAATGCAGTAATATATTTTGTGTCAGATTTTTATTTAATTTAACAAAAAGATATTCACCAATCGGCCAAAATTTATCCATACGGAGAATACGGAGACATTTTCATGGGAGATCACTTCCAAATTGATGCATCAACTTATTTATTTTAAAGAATATTGCTATATGCAATTAATATTACATCATGGTTCCTGTAGCTCCCTTATTGTTTGTATAAGTTTAAATAAGCCTTTGCACTAGAGGTGCAACGTAACTGCCATAACAAAGTTACGTCAATAACGTCACTGCAGATTAATAATTTTTATTCTACAGCCAAATAGGATCATGCTTTTTTTATCATGCTGATATTTTTTTTTTAAGCTATAATTGCATAATTATTATTGATATTTTTGACGTTGTTTAATCAATGGTTTATTGTATTTATAGTATTTATAAGATGATCATTGGCGGCTGCAGAATAACACAGTTATTTGATAGGGGGGTTAGAATATCATCCGAACTGCAAAGCAGTTCGGATGATATTCTAACCCCCCTATCAAATAACTAATATATATAATATCGAGCTACGTCACGAGTTACAACCTTAATGAGTGATGTAGCTAAAAAAAGAAAAGTCTGAACCCTTACTTTGCACATAAAAAATTTTTATTTGAAATAAACTTTATTAAGCATTATTTACAGATCTACAGATCATTTCGAATTTTCGAACTACCCCAAGAGCACCCAAAAAATTCTGCGTAAATCATGTGATCATCACATATCACATGATTGGGATTAAAGAGTTACGTAATTAATAAATAATATAGCCTTACTTATCGAACACACTATATACCAGTTTTAGACGCTGATACTAGAACCAACTTAACACCCAAAAAAGTAACACCTATTTTGCGTCCTTGTCCAGGACAATGTGGGCATAGTGTACCTTTTAGTGGTGATTTACGCCCGAAATGTATTATTGTTTCCCTAACATCACAACTAATTCTTTTTAATGTTCATGCAAAAAAATTTATACCTAACAAAAATTTTTTAAAATTAGAAAAAACTTTTATTTTTCCAGTTACACCTTTACATATGCTTCGTACTCTAGCGTTTTCATTTACCAAACATAGATTAATTATACCCAATGTTTTACCTTCAACAGTCCCTATTTTATCTACATTAGATTCGTATTTAAATGCGAATTCAGAAATTTTTAATAATTCGATTAATTTAAATTTAAATATTTCTTCTCCTCTTTTTATTAATAATATATTTGTAGGAAATAGAGATTTGATTATTCAACTTTTAGAAATAGCTAAACAATTTTTGTTACGAAAAAATTTTACTTTTTATACTGATGGTTCTCTTACTAGCTTAGATGTTAATTCTTCTACTCAAACTCAAATGGGTTTTGCTTGGATAGAGATTACTGATGCAACTCCTAACTTAGGTCCTCCCCCACCATCATACAAAGGCGCTTTATCTTTTAATCCATCTTCTACCAAAGCGGAAGTTTACGCTTTACTAACAGCAATTATTGCAGTACCTGATGATAGTGAACTGGATGTATTCACGGATTCGCTCAATGTCATCCATACTTTTCACGTGGTCATGAACAAATTAACTTCTACAAGACGAATATTGAAATGCAACAATCATTTAGCGTGGCGTTTAATCGATATTTTAATTACGAAAAAATCCTTGATCGTAAGATTACACAAAGTTAAAGCTCACTCCAATGATTATTGGAATGAGTGAATGACATAGCAGATGATCTCGCCAATGCAGCACGACAACTTGCACCTTATGAAATCAACCCTACAAATCTACCGGGTTCATTAATGACCCCGATATGGGCTTCAATAGCACCGATTGATCGAGACATTAGAAAATTTTGTCATAACTTAACGGATGCCTATACTTTCGATCAATTCCTGGGTAATCCTTCGCTCTCACCTATTTTTGATAGATTTCCCATATCTTCAATACATTGGCCTCTTACTCGATCCTGGTTACAATACAATTCCACACCTAATGTATGCAGTTTTACTAAATCATCACACAACGCTTTTAAAATTAAAGCACTTAACCATATCCTTCCTTGTGGAGATATCCTCACAAAACATTATCCTGACCTTTATTCTAATAATTACATACCTTGTCCGGTCTGTAACAATTACCAAGATACCAATGAACATTTGGGATTATGTTCAAACCTTTTACCTGTCATTAATAATATTTTATTGGAACACAAACAGATATTACAACGCCTCCTTGTGGAGAATACTTCCTATAGTTCCGTTCTCATATCACAGTCTGTTGATCAACTTGAGCTTTTATCACCGATCTCTGATTCAAACTCTTATAATCACCCATTATATTTAATTATACACCAACTTGTGTCACAGGATTTATATAATCTTGTACGATCTTTCACTTTTAATGACAAACTTACCCGTTCAATTATATGGGAACTTTTAATATCATTTCATGAACATATTTATCAACAAATATGGCCTAAACATTGTTCTTTATTAAAATTATGGGAACAACGCAATGGAATTACATCCAAACGTAAACATGACTTTCAGAGGAAAAAACCAAAGAAACCACATGATTATCAACTTAATCAAACTACTGCTCGACCTAGAATTGCCTCTTCTTCTCATCACCGGTCACAAAATCTTTATCATCCTGGACCCAGGACGAACTCTTCATCCTCAGATGGTACTTCTTGCCGTTTGCTTCACCCCTGGTCCTCCACGGCTCCATCTACTCATCCTCTTCACTTACTGCACCTACTGATGTGGTTGATTTTGTGTACATGTAATTTTTTACATTCTGGTGGATGGTTGTCTTCTGTCCGGCATCCTAGTAGTTTTGAGTTAGATATAGATAATTTTTCTTCTTCATATAATTTTAAATTTAATTTTTTTAGTTCTTCTTTTTTGTTCGATAGTACTTTCTAGACTCCCAGTTATGCCTGATTGTTCTATTGAATAAGAGGCAAGACGACCCCTTTGGGCTCCTCCCAAGAGGTTGGGTCTATTATTAGCTTAGAATTTATTGTTCTTTTAGATCATGTTTATTCTTATTTAGCGTTCGACCCCAGTTGAGTCTATATTTTAAAAATAAAAATAAAAATAAAATAAAAAATTAATAAATAATAATTTAATTAAATAAACTTTTATTAAAGTTTCGCTTTTCCACTTTTAATATGGATATTGTAACTACTGGTAATTTACAAAAATGTAAAAAATGTCAAAAAAATTTACCTCTAGAAGCTTTCATTAATGAAAATACTCAGCAATTTAAAACTTGTAATATATGTCGTACTTTGCATATCAGCGGATTTGTTTACTTTTGCATAATGCTAAATTTTGAATGATTTTCATAATATCTGTCACCCAAAACTGGTTTGTAATGTCATAAAATCACTTGATTGAATATCACTTGACTAAATAATAAGTCGAGTGAAAATTTACATTTGCGAAACTTAAATTATTTAATGTAAAATAGACACAAAGAAACCCATTTCGTTAACAAAAACCCATTTCTCACATGCATAGTATTTTTAATGTGTATTATTAGAAAGTAAGTATGTTTTAATAAAACAAAAAGTAAAATAAAAATTTATATAGACACAATAGCTATGAATATTTATAAAAGTATTCTAAGACTCATTTAATATTTAAAAAATTTTTTTTTATATAATAACTTTCATAAAATTGTCCATTTTTTGCATTTCTCAAAACATATTATTAATTCTTATTTATCTTGCTGTAGACAAAATAGGAACTTTTATATTCAAACAAATTGTAAGCACATGTATTATTGATTTTTACACAAAAAAGATTTAGAAGCTATTGTATAAAGTGAGATTCCACAACAGATATTATCAGTATTGCTAAGAATAATATTTATTGTATTTTGGCTTAAAAGAACTATTTATCAAATTTATCAAATTATTGTATTAATAAAACCAAATAATTTTTTTTTAATGTTCGTCCCAGGTCCTACTGCGCCATATGTAATAATTTGTGTAACAAAAGTACCTTAAATAAACATGTTAATTAGAGGGTGAACAAATCCGCCGATATGGCAATATAAACATCTAATCAATCTAACACAGAGGTAGGACTTTTAACTCTAGAAGAAATGTCAAAACAACTATTTGAAAGAATTTTAGAAATCAACACTAATGAATATTTAGAAAATGATTTAACTAGTAGAGTAGATTTTAATTGCAATGTTTCAAAAATTTATTCAACCACGTCTTGATTTGGTAATTTATATTCTTCTTACTCGTTTAATTCCACATCATCAACAACAATATAATAAATATTTATGTGGTTGGGAAAAACTTTCATGGTGAAAAGATTTAAAAGGGAGTGGAATAATTTGCAAAAAAAGAAATTAATAATAAGTATGAAAGACAGATTACAAATCCACGCACTCACTTGGAAAGATCATAATAAACAGAAGTGATTTATTTTGTAGATAGGCAGTAAATTAATAAATTTATGAAATATTTTCTTTTTTAAAAGTAATAGAGTAATAAAGTTTTTCTTTAAAAGTTTCATAATAAAATACTTTAATTTTTTTGAATATCAGAATTTTTTACATAATTCTTTAATCTCAATCATGTGATATGTAATGATCACATGATTTGTGCAGGGTGCTCTTGCCTCTTGGGGTAGTTGAATTCGGCAGTATCACGTGATAATGTTAATGCACGTGACTTAATATTTTATTTTAGAATAGTTACGAAATATTTCAATAAAATAAAAAAAATATCTTGTACCCGGGTGGCCCATCGGGGTTATAATGGTAGGGGCGGGACTACCAACCACCATATGGTGGTCTATCAATTTGACGGGGCTGTGAGCACATTGTGGTCGACTCTAACCTTGTGGTAATGTGAAGATTGTGGTAGCATTCGGCAGACCGCATTATCCCCCAGAAATGGGAAGAAATTAGAGGGTAGATTTGGGGTCCCTGGGGCATTCTCGGGGGACGCCCTAAATCTTTGATCGAAGAGTGAGGTCCCGTAGTGGATGAAGTTCTGATTACTATACACGTATATTAGTAGTCCAGCATGAAAATTCTCCCATACTCTTATTTGTAATAGTTTTAGTTTTACTACTCTTTTAGTAATAAAATAAATAAATATAAAATAAAAAATTCAAATATTACATTAAAAGTTAATATCAAAGATCAAAAACACAGTACATCAAAGATCAAAACACAATACATCAAGAATCAAAGGTACACGCAATACATAATAAAATTACAACCAGAGTTCAAAAATATAATGTATCCAAAATCAAGAATCAAGAATGAAGGGATCCGTCCAAAATCCCAAAGCTTGGAATCCTGATGGTACAATATCCCAACATTCTAAATCCTGACACTCAATCCCAAAATGTCATAATCCTGAAATATTATAATTCCAAAACTTGGTATTTTGATTTTTCAGGATTTTAAATATCAGGATATTATATCTTTGGGATTCCGAGCTTTGGGATTTTTGCTCATAGATCAAGATCAAAAGTGCAATAGATCAAGAACAGAAAACCACACAACCCAATGTACATGTCAATTAGCAGAACTAAATGTAAAGCAAAGAAAACCCACTACTTATACCTCATATTGCGGTTTTACAAATCTGGGTCAAAGTAAAAGCCCATTCCTAGAGAAATGTTCCTAACGTTTTTTCACCAGAAAATCCACCCTCGCTTTTACTTACCAAAATGGACCTTTCTGAAGGTTCTGTTTCATTTTTTCTAAAAAGAAAAACAAGAACATCAGAAACATTTCTAGCGTTCTTTTTACTTAAAAAAAAAAACCTATTTCTCACTTCCACCCATCGAAATGGGCCTTTCTGAAAGCTTCATTTTTCATTTTTCCTAAAAAAAATAAAAATAAAAATAAAAATGAACGTTAGAAAAATTCCTAGTGTTCTTTCGCATAAAAAAACCACCCTTTCCACTCACTTATAGAAATGGACCTTTTAAAGGTTTCGTTAATAATCTGTTTCGCTTTCCTAATTGTTTACTTGTCAGACAAATCAGCCAATTTCAGGTGATGACGTAATCTAAATTACATTTCCCTTTAGAGTGCTTTGTGCTAAAAAAGAGAGGCTCAACGAACGTTGCAAACAACATTAAAAAAAATTATGATAAATTATGATGGAAAATCTTAGGTTATCTAGTCTATTAACATTAAGTATACTTTATACTGTAATTGGTTAAGCATAAGCTTTATGGGTGTATGAGTCATAACGTGATATCATAACTTAATATCGAAAAATATGTATACTAATTTATTGCAAAAATAAATCTTTGAGTGGAGTAATAGTGTTAAGCACTAACTACCGTTAGACCAAGTAATTATACACAAAAGTTAATTTTAATAAACTATCATTTAAACTTTGTTATAGCTTTAACAAAATTAAAATAATAAATGTCAATTAAGTTGGCATCACCACTTAAAATATAATTTTTTCTACTCCTCTTTGTAAACAAGATGAAATTGTCTATAATTTAAAAAATAAACCTTAGCCATTCCCCAAAAAATATATTGAAAATAAAAATGTGAATAATTAATTTACTTACGTAATTCATGTATTTTATTTAAAATTGGTCAAACTCCTTTAAATGTACTATACGTTTCCATACCTACTAGGTTTTATTACTCTATAATAAATAAATTAATGTCCATTTTAAAAAATATATCAGTTAACGAGCTTCTCTTGTAAAAAAAATATCGAAATGTAGAGTTGAATAATCACATGATCGAATTACATAAACGTGATCAAATTTTATTTGATCAAATCATCGATCAAGATCAGATCCATCCATACAGTTCCTACACCGTGAAATAGTGCGTCTTGCTTAACTTAAAAGTCTTTCAGTTACAATCGAACGAACCGGTTAAAATTATTTTAAATTATTTAAAATACAAAACTAAATTATTTATTTGAAGAGAAGGAAAAAATCTAAGTCCTAAGAAATCTAAAAGGGGTCAAGATTGATACTATAATATTCAGTTTCCATATAGATTTCTACGATATTAATGATTAGGATCATATGATCTCACTTTGATACTGTAATTTTGATTTTTAAAAGAAGAGAATTTTGGAACAATCACATTTTGATCTAATTCTCTTAAATATAATATTTTTAAATCATTTAATAAAACATGAAACATTATTTGTTTGCAAAAATCTTTAAAAAATAGATATAAGTATGTTATTTTTGTAGATTATTTTGTACTGTATTAATGAAATATATCCAAAATTTTTGGCACATATATATATATACAGTATATATATATATATATAGTAATAATTTCCCTTTGGTAGAGTCACTTTCTAAATCAATGATCAGTAAGTAACAGTATGATTTTCTCCATTCAAATTTTTTGTGGTTAAATCAAAAATATAAAAAAATTAATCTCTATTTATTTTATGTTATTTATTCTTTAAATTAAAGTATTAAATGGAAAAAACTCAATTACTCTGCAAATTTTTCAGACTTTTATTTTTTTAAGTGAACTTTTCTCGTAAAAAATTGTATCCGGCAACTTTATTGATTATTTTATATTTTTTTTTTATTACAAAACCATTACGTGTATACAACCGAAAGTGTTTCGATAGTGTTTCGATAGCACAAAGTTACTTTTGTGATTGTAAATATTGTTAGTACATATTAAACTTTTAATATGGAATACTATCATACATACTATTATCCACTAATAAAAGTTTGTGTAATAAAATTTTATGCCAGTTGCCACATCGTTCTTCGATTTGTAAAATGTATAACTGAATTTATTTCACTCGTATATGGTTATACTAATTTTCGCCCCTAGTGGGTCCGATTGATTAACATCTGGAATTTTTTGATTTGTAATCATTTGTAGTCATTCGGACCCATAACTTCTGCCGTCATTACATGGAATCCGAGCTAATTCCGCATCGGATCCAATGGGAACCTGAGCGAAAATTAATATAATTCGTAATCCGGTGATGTAATACAAAATTTTGACGATTCCTTCCTTATCTAAATGGTTTCACAATATTTCGATTAGGTTAGGGATTGGAATCGATTAATCGAAAATCGACAAAACATAGTAAAATCGATTCTCGAGAATCGATTCTCAGCAATTTTTTACATATAAGTTAACCTGACTTCAAAGTAATTTTTCATGCCAGCCAAGTGCTGATTATTTTTCTGAAATTAGAAACTGATTCAAAGTCAGGTTGGTTGTCTATAAGAAAAATCTTGAAAAGATTCGATTTTCGATTCCAATCCCTAGATTAGGTAATGACAATAAATATAGTTTCAGATGTGCATGATACATATTGTACATATTTTTTATATATTTTTTATTTTACGTTCATTAAATTTGTTGTAATAATTTTCATTTATTATAAATAACAGTACTACACACATAACTAAAATTACTGCTAATAACTCATTTCAAAATTGGTTTAAAATTTTTAAAATTGTTGAAAATGAAAAAGATATTCAAAAAAAAAGCCAAGAAATGCTAGTATGGAAATTTTGAATAAAACATCCAAAAAAAAGCCAAGTAATTTATGGAAAATAGTTGATTCGAAGGAATATCATGTAAATGCAATTTCACTTTATAATTTACTATGTATATAAATAATATGATTTAATTAATAAATATATTTTGATTACTTATTTAGAATCATGTTACAATTTCTACTATTGTTTCAGCTACCAAATCAGAAGAGATTGATGATAAAGTAATCTATATGGATGAAATAGAAAAAAGAAAAGAAGTATATGGTATATGTGAAGAATGTGATGAACCTGGCACAGGAGAATATTGGTGTCAACTTTGTAATGCAAAAAGATTTGAAGAAAACTTTAAAAATTGGACTAGTGGAAATAAAGATATTGATGAATTAATACAGCTTAATGCTGTATATTGTTTTAAATGCCTTGAATGGATACCTTTTATTTGAGAAATTACAAAATGTTACTTATATTACCAGTAATTATTAGATCAAATCTTATCTTCAGATTTATATTCAGAATATTGTTTACTGCTATGGAATAACATAAGATCCAAATACCAAAGATTATATGATGGTTTTAGAATATTGTGAAAATGGAAATTTAAGAAATTACTATTTAAATAATCCTGATTATAATATGAAACTTTGTAGATTATCAGCAATTGCAAATGGACTGTTAAGTATCCATAATGCTGGAAAAGTCCATAAAGACTTTCATTCAGGCAATATATTATGTAATATAGCTTTCTTTATAAGTGATTTAGGAATGTGTCAACCAGCAAATAATAAAAAGAAATCAGATAAAAAAGGAGTTTATGGAGTATTACCTTATATGGCACCAGAAGTTTTACGTGGATATAAATATACAAAAGCAGCTGATATTTACTAATTGTATCAAATATTAAACAAATGGGATGAAGAAGAAGTGAAATCCGATAATGAAATTTGTTCTCAAATGTGGGAATATGACAATAAAATTAGAAAAAAAAAATTTAAAAACAAATCAAATGAAAATAAGTCTGAAAGTATTAAAACTCATCCTCAAGCAATCTATACAAGTAGATTGTTAAATTTCAAAAATCTCCCAGAACCAGTAAATTCATCAGATTTATCATCATTTCAAGTTAATTCGGGTAAATTTTTAATTAATTATGAAAAAATCTTATTCAAGTTTTAACGATATCAAATTTTTTTTTCAATAATAGATGATGTTCCATCAATATCAGAAAATCTAAGTATAACCATTATTAATATTAATTATAAATTTATATTTTTATTCTAACATTATGTTATTGTTTAATTTATAGTTTCAGAATGCTTTGATTGTAAAATTTAGTGAATTAGGTAAAATAATTTATTATTATTTTATTCGTCTAATTTTATTTAATTATTTTAATAATAGATCTCAACGAAATTAATCAAGAAGATGATAATTTGAATGATAAGTCTTAAATTATAATAGGTTTTTTTTCGGAAACTAAAGATTTTTATTAAATTAGGTTATATTTTAGTATTATATCTTAGTGGAAATTTTTCAGTATAGAGATAAACTTACTGCAGCTAAACTGTACTGTACGAATTTTTTTTAAAATTTATCGTACAGTACAGTACAGTAATTAAAAAAATTCGTACAGTACAATTTATCTCTATACTTGTAATTTATATTTACAATTGCGTATAACTGATAAGATTAAAAAATTTTTTATAATTATAAGTCGAATTATAAAAGTAATTTAATAAATTGAATGTTCGTTAAATACTAAAATAATTTAAATTATTAAATATATATATATATATTAGGTTTCAAATTAAAAGATGATATTTTATAAAGCACAAATGTACAGTATTACATGTTATTATTAGCATCAAAGTTCACGTTAACTATTTTCCTGCTAAAATGCGATTTCGCCTTTCAAGCAACATAATCTCTTTTTCGAGTTCATCATTTGTTTGTTTCTGAAGAAGTAACTTTTCTAGCACTAGTTTATTAATTTTTACTTGCTGATCAAGTAAATTATCATCGTCTATTAAAATAATTTCATTTTCATTTTCCTTGTTTCGTGAATTACATCTCTGTTTCTTTGATGCACTAGAAACTTTATTTGAAGATTTTAAAGGTTGCTTGTCTTTACGTCTTTTTTCTAAATAATTTAAATAAATATACAATTATTATGCTATTATCATAAATATATTTAAAAATAAAATTGTAATATAATTAAAAGTTACCTGCTCGTTTGTCAGCTTGGATTGATCGTGCTAATTCAGATTTATTTCGATAAGAATCTGGAACATTATACTGTTCGTATACACGGACATTTTCCCATTGTCTTTTGTCAAAATCACGCCCTCTTAAAAATAATTAGTAAAATTAGATGTCTTTTTGTTAATATTTTTTATTATAGAAATGAATTTGTTAATATTACGCCTTAGTAGAATGGTAATACAGAAAAAAGATGTACATTACCGAAAAAAATAAGTTCAGATAAAAAATAATTTTACTTCGCATTTTAAGTCTTTTTATGTTGATCAGCAACTGCTTACGAATTTTTTTTGTCACAAAAATTGTACTTTTACTCTTTTGGGGTGTTACGATACGATAACATGTAGTGTAAGTAAAATATCACGCACGTTCCATACAGATCTACATTGTTTATTACCAAATAAGGAAAGACCTAGACCGTTCTATTGTGTATATAAAGGGTCACGTGACCATAAGTGCGTGATGTTTTACCATACTTACATACAAAGGTTTCCATACACTACATGTTTACTATGCTCTCTAATTTTTGTATATAAATAGTAGTACAAACAATAATACAAATAAATAATATAAAAGTGCGCAATTTATTGAACTTCATTCAATTAATAATTTTTTTCTTTTGCCTATAATAATTCTGGAATTTATTTCGAGTAACGTAGTGAATTATAAAACTAAAATTAAATTTATAATCCACAACTCAAAATAATTAATATGTATGAAAAGCCAAAAAATTTATGGGAGGAAATTGATTTTGATAGATATCAGGTAATAGCAATTTAATAATTTTAATAATTATAATTATTTTATTGAATTTTTGTAGTTAAAAATATTAATAATTTTTTGTCTATTAATAGTACCATGTTACAATTTCTACTATTGATTCAACTACTAAATCAGAAAATGTAGATGAAAGAGTAGTTTATATAGAAGATTTAGAAAAAAGAAAACAAGCATATGGAATATGTGGAGAATGTAAAGAACCTGACACAGGATATCAATGGTGTCAATCTTGTAATGCTAAAAGATTTAAAAATAATTTTAAAAATTGGACTAGTGGAAATAAAGATATTGATGAATTTATACAATAATCACAACTTAATGCTGTACATTATTTTAAATGTCTTGAATGGATACCTTTTGAAAAATTTCAAAATATCGCTTATATTACAGAAGGTGGTTTTGGTAAGATTTATTCAGCTGAATGGCTTGAAGGATATATTGATTATTGGGATATTGAAAATCAAAAATGGCATAGATACAAATATTTAGATAAATATGCATTAAAAAGTTTGAATAATTCTTCTGATATATGTTCAGATTTTTTAAATGAGATAATTTAACTTACTTTGTCTTAAACTACTGTATATGTTGTATGTGGTTTCTGAATACCGGATCTTGGTCAGCATTACGAAATCCTAGTCTGGTACTATGCTTTAATTCTGGTCAACATCCCATATCCACATATGTGGATTCAGAATCCACATAGATTCCGTTTCCACTTACAACATATATAAATATAAGGATCATTGTTATTTGCATTTATTTATTAATAAAAGTTTTCCTTTTTGATGATAATTAGATTAAATCTCATCTTCAGATTTATCTTGTTGATATTGTTCGATGTTATGGAATTACTCAAGATCCAAATAATAAAGAGTATATGATGGTTTTAATTTATTGTGAAAATGGAAATTTGAGAAATTATTTAAATAAATCAAATAATTATATTAATTATAAATCAAAAATTGATCAATTACAACAAATTGCAAGAGGACTTTTAGATATTCATAATGCTGAAAAAGTTCACAAAGATTTTCATTCAGGTAATATATTGCATGATGAGGATTCTCTTCCATTTATAAGTGATTTAGGAATGTGTCAACCAGCAAATAAGCAAAAAGTTAAAGAAGAAGGAATTTATGGAGTATTACCATATATGGCACCAGAAGTTTTACGTGGATACCAATATACAAAAGCAGCAGATATTTACTCATTTGGAATAATAATGAACGAATTTCTTTCTGAAGAAATTCCTTTTAATGATATTCCTCATGATGAATTTTTAGCCATTAAAATTTGTAAAGGACTTAGACAAACAATTTCTAAAGACGTGCCAAAGTTACTTGCAGATTTGATAATAAAATGTTGGGATGCTGAAATAAAAAATAGACCAACCACTAAAGAATTGTATCAAGTATTAAAGAAATGGTATGATGAGATTGAAGATATTGAAGATAATCATGAAGATCATGAAGATCATGAAGATAATAAAGATAATAGTGAAATTTGGTCTCAAATAAAAGAATGTGATAAAATTAGAGAAGAAAAATTCAGAAACAGATCAAATGAAGATAAATCCAAAAACTTCAAAACACATCCACAAGCAATTTATACTAGTAGACTTTTAAATTTCAAAAATCTTCCAAAACCAGTAAATTCTTCAGATTTATCATCTTTTCAATTCAGTTTAGGTAATTAAATTTTAATTTTGCTTTATCATATAGTCCATTTTACATTATTAATGTTATTTTATTTTTAATAGATGCTAATTATACTACTCAATCAACATCAACAAATCCACGTAAGTATTCTCTTAATTATTATCAATTATTATAATTATTTATTCATATTATTGTTAACATTTAAATACCATGAATACATAATATGCAGTTTCAGAATGCTTAGATGTTCAATTAAGTGAACTGGGTAAGTTATTATCTATTTGTAATTTTACTAATATTTCCTTTCTAATTTATCCAATCTATTTTTTTTATAGAACTAAATGAAATTTGTCAAGATAGTGAACATAGTAATAAGTAAATTTCTTATATGTGAAAGTTAGAGTAAATTACTGGTTTGAGTGTTGAAGTTAGTTTTACTTCTATTCTACTTTCATTTATACTTTATAAATTTTTATCTTAGTTTTTTTCTACGTAGTATATTATAGTATATATAGATTTATTGGATTTTATATTTAAGAATATTCTGTATAAATAAAGATTTTAAATTTTTTATTATGCTTATTTGATGATTATTATTTGATCGTTTGAATGTAAAACTGTGATATTTGCAACTGTAAATATTCCACTCAATGTATTTATAAAATCATATTAATTATTATGCATAATAAATGTTTGGTTGGTTTGTCCTAAAGTATTTAAATGATCAATAAATTTATTTTAATACCTTTTTTATTTATTATTTATATTTAAAATTTTTATCACTTATTGATGTTTTAAACAGCGAGTTTACTTTTAATAGTTAAATTTAAAGGAAGAAAAAGCCATTTTATATTAATGGGATTCTTAATATAACTGATGGCCCTTCTGAAGTGAAATAAATAAATAATAAAACAAGGAATCTTTGATGCAATATTACATATATTATAATTTGGAATGTTATAATGGATTCAAATATTCAATAATTTCATAGTTAATTATTAGCCATACAATTATTAAGTCTACATTTTATTATTTGAACAAATAACTGAGCTATGATCTAAAAAGTAGTACTGATGATTGTAACAGATTGTAAAAAATAATAATCAGAAACTATTAAAAACACAGCCTATTAAGAACTTAAGGTAGTTGATCAAGTTACTCAAATTCATTTTTTTTTTTTTTGAGATGAAAATGATGTAATTAATTACACGATGCTCTATTATGTATATAAGCGATAATAAGTGATCATGTTATTTTTTCTTCACCTTGATTTCCGCAATTGGCCTAATTGATTTTTATCCCGTAATATAAATCTTAAATCGATAGTTTAAAGAATTTACGGTTAATTCACCTTATTCTATCAATGATTATAAAATACCAGCTACTTCCATTCAAATCATTCCATCACATTTGCTTTTGCGTTAAACATAATAAAGGTACTATAGATATCAACTTTATTTTATTTATTATCAAAAAAAAAAAATTTTTTTGAATAGAGATAGGCATTTAGAAAACGGATATTCTTTAATCTGTAAATAACAACAACAATATTATTTATACTTTATAGCAATCATCATCATTAGTGAATAATTCTTTATCATAGGAAAAGTGTGATATATATACTGTATATACAGTAATTATGTATAACAAGATCATAGGTTTACTAAATTCAGTGGATGTGAAAATTGAGAACATTACATTGGATACTAGCAGTATCATAGTATATATTATGTATTAGTTACCGTACATGATAGCAATAGGAATTTTTGATATTATAAACCTCATATCAATCTAAGAGAAAGAGGTGCAACACCTCAAGAGTTTGTTCATATTTAATAATAAGTGATCGTTTTTTAATATTCGTAGCTCATGTGATTCATATAATAATTATGTTATTTGATGCGCATTTCAGATTATATTATAACAGAAAATGAATGAAATTAATTCTTTTTAAAGTAAAAATTATTTCAAAGAAAAACTAATTTTATTAATCAATAGGCTTGTTAGTAAATTTAGAATATTTAGATCAATTAACCTAATGCTGGCCGAACTCACGGCATTTATCATCTTATAATTTTCTTTTATTTCTTTCCAATATAATAATAAGTAATGTTCACAATCTTGAAGGACAAAAATAATAAATTGATCGAAATTCGGTTCAGCTAAGAATTTTTAAAGAATGTTTGTCTTAATAAAAATTCTCCTGCACTAATTTAATTGATTGCTAACCAGTTTACTAACGAAAGTAAAGTAGTGAATTGCATATACTAGATCACGTTATTCAAGGACTATCGTAACTAAACTATAAATAAAACAAGGACGTTTGTATTTTTTATATAAACGCTACTATTTAATTAGTGTTTAAAATTTAAACGCACCCCCATGGTATAAGTCAAAAATGAAGTTTTAAACCCTTTTTTGCCATAGTAAGTAAAGTTGTAGAGAAGGCAAAAATACACATATAACGTGAGTTTATTTATAAGTGTATAAGGTATAGCGTTTATTCAAAAAAATCAGAAATTCTCCGGTATCACGTGATAAAATGATCAGCATTACAAAAAAGGGTGTGTTCAAAGCGCAGGTGCGTTCAAATTTTAATCCCATTTAATTATACTGTATAAATGAAAACCACATTATTTTTAATCGAAATGAAAAAAACTATTTTTTATACTATAGGTAACGAGCGTTACTTTCATAAAATAAAGATATTTTTATAATAAATAATAAATTTAATCTTCCAAAATATAATATATAATATATAATACTTTAAAAAAGTTTGTATAATAAATTATAATATCGTACTTAGTCATTTTATATGATATCAAGAGTTTAGGATTTGAGATTTTTTTCTAGAAAACATTACATCTGGAAACATGGCAAAATTATAATAAGGATAAATCTAATTGTAACAGCCTGTTACGCGTCTTATTTGTAACAACCCCAATTTTATCCAATTAAAATTTAAGATCAGGCGTAATGTAAACAAAAACAAAAGATCAGTCGTGTAACTAAGACAAAAGAATTTTTTAAAAAATTTCAAGAAACTCATTGCTGAAACCTGTGATTTTATGACATCGCTTTCACTATAGTATCACGTTATTATTTTAGTAACGTAACAATGCATTGTATGTTAATACGAAATTGCAATACATCTACAATACTGTAATTGCGTTGTTTGATACATTGTGACTGTATCATAAATATGGCTTTTTTTATATTAAAATTTTTTAAGTATTATTTTTTTCATTTTCATAATATTGATGTTGAAAATGCGATTACAATGCTTATAATTGCATAGTAACGATGATGATACTATGTTATACTGAAATAATTAAATTGTTTTTATGCGCAGATATTTATACTTAAGTATCAGCTAATGTAAGAAAAAAATTTAATAATAATTGCTTAGAATATTTCTGAATGCCATTCATTTTTTTTATTATTTTATATTTCCTAATTATGTTAAGCAGGAAAAAAAAAATCAAATTTCGGGGAAAGCCCTTATTTATATGAAATTATGTATCACGTGATTAACGTGACAATTTTAACAGATCAGCCACGTTTTTTTTTTAAACCTTAACAAACTTTTTTCCTTTCTCACAGTCTCACCCTTTCCCTTCCTCTCTTTTTCTCTTCCTCTTGTTTCACTCTCTTTAATAAAAATCTTAGCGGAACATTTAGCAACATTTTGATATTTTTCTTTATTAGACAAAAATCATTGCATTATGCAATGAAAATTAAGAGTTCGTAACGATTTTTTTTTAAAAAAAAAGTATATTATAACTTAAATGACAAAATAACTTCGGTAAAAAAATGGATTGAAAAAAAGCTAGAGAATGAGTATATTCGTTATTTTAAATATGATGAATTTATAATCGATGAAGAAGAAATTGGTAAAGGAAGGGATATCAGAATTCCAGTAAGATTTTTTTCTTTTTTTTCATCTTTATTTTTTCTTTTTTTTCTTTCTTTAGATGGTTCTTTCAAGTTATTTTGGGAGACATTTTGGTAAAGTTTCTTATTTATTTCTTCCATCTTTTAACAAATGGTTCTTAACAATTCATTTCTTTCTCTTTTTAGGCGGTTCTTGTGGTAAGTTAAATTTTTTTCTTTCATTTTTTTTATTTGACAAAACGTTGACTGGCGGTTAACTAAAATTTTATTTTCTTGTTTCTTTCTTTTTTTAGACGATCAGGCCTTTGGACGCATGAAATTTCCAATGGTTGATTTCTTTTTACTTTTTTAAATTCTTCTGAATTAAATTTTTTTATTTTGATAAGATGTTAACTATTGTTTCATTTTCTTTCTGTTTTTAGACAGGTCAGGCCTTTGGATGTGTGAAATTTTCAAAGGTTAGATTTTTTCCTTTTTAAGTTCTTTCGAATTAAATTTTTTCATTTTTATTTAACGAAACGTTTAACTAACGTTTCATCTTCTTTTTTCTTTTTTTAAACAGTCATGTTCTTTTCTTTTTTTAGGTTTTATGTTTCAATACTTCTCTTTCAGATGTCCAGACCTTTTGAAGTATTACTATTGGCATATAATGAATCAAAATGAAAATTTGACTTTGATACTGGATACAGAAGAGCGAATACAAGAATTTAAAGTGCTCCCTCATCACGAAAAGTTATTTTACTTGTTTTACTTATAAGTTTCGAATAGCAGAATAGGTATTGGAATCTTGAAATGGTAAGTTTCGTAATGGAATTTACCTTTTTCTTAGTATTGGAAACATCCTTATTTTTTACTTTTTTTTTGTAGTTATAGAAAGGCTTTGATTGGGTACCTGGAGATTGGAGACGGTAAATTTCTACGCGAAACTTACTTTTTTTGTTTTCTTTAATTAGAAACATTTAATGTTTCTTTTATTTTTTTCTTAGATCTCGGCGGACAGATTGTTTTTTGGAGTTCATGGGATTATTTCGTTTTAAGGAAAAGTTTCATTTTTTTAGATTTTTTTCAAATTACTATAGCAAAACATGTTTATCAAATAATTTTATTTTCAGATACTTTTATACATTTTATATAAAGAATTATATTATCAATACTTAATAATGAATAATTTAATAGTTAGCTAGCGTAATATGTAATATATAACATTGTTTGCTTTATTAAATATATGTGCAAATAAAGTGTGTTTACAAACGTTGTAAAAAATAAATTACTACGTTTTGACTATATGTTTACAGTAGTAAAATAGGTGCAGTGAAATCGTTTTTATGGTAAATTAAAAAAGCGTAGTGGCGATACATTTTCTCACTTTTGCAACGTGTTGTATGACGTTCAATAACGACATCTTCCCCAGTATCGCCAGAAAATTTTTTCACCCCCACGTGACCCTAAATAATTTGTCACCCGGGTCACATCCCTCCACTTTCTCATTTTTTATAAGTATTCTGGGGACTTAGATTTTTTTCGGTGTCTAAAATCCTAGTCGTCACACGTTATTCGACACATGGTTAATTTCTTAATTCCAGCCAAATCTCATAATGCCGGCCAAAGTCACGTGGGGGTGAAAAAATTTTCTGGCGATACTGGGGTAGATAATAACGACGGATGAATCACGTGATTTTGGCGCAGTGTCAACGTTGTTTAAAAATATGAAGTTTCTGCAATGCTGCTTATAACTTAAAATTTTGTCTATGAAACTGTCTTAAATACATTAAGTAAAAGTTTTCCAAATTAAATTTTGCATATAAAAATTTTATTTGTAAAACACATATTAAATTTATTATTAAAAAAAAATAAAAAAAGGATGTTACAAATAAGATATGTAACAGGCTGTTACAAATACATTTTTTCTTATAATAATTACTATTTATTTCTATAGTATTTCTATTTTAATATTTATTAATTAAAGTTTTTAATACCGGATTTTTAATATTAAAAGAAATTAATCAACTATGACACATTAAACTTTTAATATTGAATTATCTATTAATAAAATTTATGTAATTAAAGATATAATAATACCAGTTTCCATATGTTCTTCAATTTGTAAATTGTATAATTTAACAAGTGTTCTTTTTCATGGGGAGTTGGATAATCACAAAATTGTTGGTTTAAGAGTTTCGTCCTGTCTGTCCTACTTCGGAAAAAAAAAAATTGTGCAGATCATGCCCATATTTTGATAATGACAAAGTAGATCAAACGAAAATAAGATCAACAAATTTTCATACCAAATCTACTCTGATCAGCAAATTAGATTCCAAATTTATATTTGTTTTCAAAAAAATCTTACCATCTTACCATCATGATTAATTTTTATTATTATTTATCTAAATAATTTCACAATGATTCGATTAGGATAAAAATGTGTGGCTGACAAAATTGTTGATTCTAATTGGTATGGATTTTAGCTTCAGGTGCGCACGATACATGCATATTTTTGCATACTTCGGGCTCCGTAAATAAAATGACTTTACAGTTCACTAAACTTGGTTTAATAATTTCATATTTTGTATAAAGTAAAAAAATAACAGTAATACACACGTAACTAAAATTACTGTAATTAACACATTTATTTTGTAATTGATAAGTATGGAATTGTTAAAAAAGATATTCAAAAAAAAGCCAAGAAATTTATGGAATTATGTTAATTCAAATAATTATCATGTAAATGCAATCGCAATTTATAATTCATTATAAATAATATTATTTAATTAACATATATATTTTGATTACTTATTTAGACTCATGTTACAATTTCTTCTATTGATTCTTCTACCAAATCAAAAGAGATTGATGATAGAGTAATCTACATAAATGAAATAGAAAAAAGAAAAGAAGCATATGGTATATGTGGAGAATGTAATGAACCTGGCACAGGATGGTACTGGAGTCAACCTTGTAATGCAAAAAGATTTAAAAAAAATTTTAAAAATTGGACTAGTGGAAATAAAGATATTGATGAATTAATACAATATTCACAACTTAATGCTGTACATTATAAAACATGCCTTGAATGGATACCTTTTGAGAATTTACAAAATGTTACTTATATTACCAGAGGAGGCTTTGGTAAAATTTATTCAGCTGAATGGCCTGAAGGATATATTTGGTATTGGGACATTAAAAATCAAAAATGGAAAAGAGACATAAATCGTAAAATTGCATTAAAAAGTTTGGATAATTCTTCCGAAATTTGTACTGACTTTATAAATGAGGTAATTAAATAAAAATTATCCTGCGTATATACAAATTGTCATTGTAATTTTTTTTTAAAAATATTAGATCAAATCTTATCTTCAAATTTATATTCGGAATATTGTTTACTGCTTTGGAATATCACAAGATCCAAATACGAAAGATTATATGATGGTTTTAGAATATTGTGAAAACGGAAATTTAAGAAATTTATATTTAAATAATTTTGATGATAATATAAAACTTTATAGATTGTCAGAAATTGCAAATGGACTGTTAAGTATCCATAATGCTGAAAAAGTACATAAAGATTTTCATTCAGGCAATATATTGCTGGGTTTGGCTATGTTTATAAGTGATTTAGGAATGTGTCAACCAGCAAATAATAAAGAGAAATCTGATAAAAAAGAAGGAGTTTATGGAGTATTACCTTATATGGCACCAGAAGTTTTACGTGGGCATCAATATACAAAAGCAGCTGATATTTATTCATTTGGAATAATTATGAATGAGTTTCTTTCTGAAGAAATTCCTTTTAATGATATTCCTCATGATCATATTTTAGCTGTTAAAATATGTAAAGGACTAAGACCAAAAATTTCTGAAGATATTCCAAAATTTCTTGTAGATTTAATTATGAAATGTTGGGATGCTAAAACAGAAAATAGACCATCTGCTAAAGAATTGTATCAAATATTAAAAAAATGGGATAAAGAAGACGAGAAACTCAGTAGTGAAATTCGTACTCAAATGGATAAATATAATAGAAAAATTAGAGAAAAAACATTGAAAAACAGATCGAATGACAATAAGTCTGAAAGTATTAAAACTCATCCTCAAGCAGTATACACAAGTAGATTTTTAAGTTTCAAAAATCTTCCAGAACCTGTAAACTCATCGGATTTATCATCATTTCAAGTTAATTCGGGTAAATTTTATTTTTAATTTTAATTATGAAAAAATCTTATTCGAGTTTTAACGATATCAATTTTTTTTAATAATAGATGATATTCCATCAGTATCAGCAAATATAAGTAAGTATAATTATTATTAATATTAATTATAAATTTACATTTTATTCTAACACTATGTTATTGTTTAATTTATAGTTTCAGAATGTTTTGATTGTAAAATTTAGTAAATCAGGTAAAATAATTTATTTGAAGTAATTTATTATTTTATTCGTCTAATTTTATTTAATTATTTTAATAATAGATCTCAACGAAATTAATCAAGAAGATGATAGTAATTTGAATGATTAATCTTAAATTATAGTAGGTTTTTTTTGGGAATAGTCAGAATATTATTTAATAAATTTAAAAGTAAAATTTTTATTAACTTAGTTTATATTTTATTTACTTTAGTATTATAACTTAGTGGAAATTTTTTGTCAGGATTAAATAAGCGAAAAAATGTATATATTAGAAATTATATTATTTATTGGGATTGTGTTAAAATGTTAAAAAGAGACGCTCAACTTTGATTACAAAACGTTAGAAACGTTAGAAAGCGAAATGTTTGATAAATAGAATTTCTGATATGATGACAAAAAATGTTACTTGGGTTAGTAGCTGATCTATTAAGCATTAAGAAAACTACTTCAAAATTAGTTGTAGTAAACAAACATAATTTTAAATCTATTATTTTTATATTTAAAAGTGATTTATTTTTATATATTTATTATTAGTTTTTTTATTTGAATAAATATTAAATAAAATATTTTTTTGTTTCTTCTTAAGTTATCTAGACTTTGCTTAATTTATTTTGAGGTACGAGTTAAAAAAAATTTTCTTTTATGAAACAGAAATTTACAATCATATCCGAGAAAAATATTAGTTCATTTATCATCTTATAATTTTCTTTTATCTCTTTCCAATATAATAAATTTAATAAAATACTGTATATGATCACGACAAAAATAATAAATTGATCGAAATTTGGTTCAGTTAAGAATTTTTAAAGAATTTTGTCTTAATAAAATTCTCTTACACTAATTTAATTAAGTATTGCTAAATATCACCGCTGGTGAATGTCAACTTACTAGAATTAGAGTAGAATTTTGGGCAGAATTAAAAATGCAATGCCTAATTTAATTGATTTACAATTGAATTGTATATAGATCACGCTATTCAATGACTATCAGATCAAAATATAATAACTAAATTACAAAAAAAACAAGAACATTTGTATTTTTTATATACTAAATGCTATTATTTCATTATATAAATGAAAAAATTATTTTTAATCGAAACGAAAAAACTATTTATTATACTGTAGGTAACGAACGTTACTCTCATAAAATAAAAATATTTTTATAATAAATAATAAATTTATTCTTCCAACTTGGAATAAAATATAAAATATATAATAATTATATAATACTTTAAAAAAGTTTGTATAATATCGTACTAGTCATTTTATATGATATCAAGGGTTTCGAGATTTGAGCCATTGAAAGATTTTTTCTAGAAAACATATATCTGTTGAAAAAAGTAACATTCAATCTATGGTAAAATTATAATAATTACTATTTCTATAGTATATTATTTATTAATTAAAGTTTTTTAATATTGGATTTTTAATATTAAAAGAAATGAATCAACTATAATGATGCCATTATATACTTAACGTTTAAACAATAACGTACCTTTTGGATAAATATTTTGCCAACGTTTCACGAGTGTTTCACGTGACTTGAGATTATAATATGATTTCCGGCGTAGCGTATTGGAAAGATGAAGAGATGTGATGAACAAGTGGGTTATGTGGAAGTGTGGAACGTCTACGGTCAAATGAAACTACAAATATAAAACTGTCCAGATTAAAATCCGCTTAACAAATAATATGGAATCAATTTTCATAAAGGGTGGATCTAATATACCAATAACAAAAAATGGACGTTTATATTTCTTTAGAATGTTTGAAGAAAAGATTTCATCGAACGATATAAAGAAAAGATATAGTTGGCAGGCAGTTAATAAGTTGAGCGAATAAGATATTGGAAACACGACTACACGATTATAAAGGACTACATTAGAGAATATGGCGGCCATTTTGCTAAAACCATTAAAATTAACAAAGTGAAATATATTTTAATGTATTTAAATAATGGACAAGATTTATCCAAGGCCACGTATCAATGAGCAATGACAGAGGATTTAGGGAATGGATTACAAATAAAAGCGCAAGATGAAATTCAGGAAACCGGGCAATCGAAAGACGTCTACCCTATAAAAAATTTTATCCATTATTTCTGTAAAAACTACGTAAAAATGAGCCTTTCCCGGATCCATTCACGGAAAATGTAAATAATTTGATAAATTCCGTGATATAAGGCTATTAATTCCGGAAATATGAGCCTTTTACGGAAAAAAGATGGAATATAAAAAAAACGGATAGACTTTTTTTACGGGGCTGACAACGTCGCACTAGTGCTCCGTACGGGTCAGATCAGACCCGGGTGATCGACCCGACTCGAATTTTGAATCGAATCAGGATTAATCATTTTAATGACTTGTAACCCGCATGACCCGACCCGTCGGGTTAGGGTCGTACTGTTGTTTTGAATCAGATCAACCCGGGTGACCCGGATGCCGCGGTTTTCGTAAGTAAAAGTTTTTATTGTATTTAATTTAAAATATATATTTAATATTATTTCATAATTCTTTTTAAAACTCTAGAGTTAATAAGACTTGGTTACGGAAAATTGGTGACTCCAATACGTCCAAGGTTATCTGGCTATTACAGATAAATAAGCTTATTGTATGCAATTATTGATAATATTATTGAACAAGTGTTCCAGTAGAACGAATTTTTTTTGGTGGAGCTGATCTACTGGCAACAAAATGATTCAGCCTTAAAACACAAACTGTTCGTGCATGTATGAGTTTAAATTTCTTTGATTTTTCACACTTACCAAGATTCCAAACTGAATTTTATATTAATTAATAAATAAACATTATTACAATAAAAATTGTAAAATTTTTCGTAAAAAAATTGCGTAAAATGACGATTAATTTAGCTGATCATAAATTTAATATAAATTCGAGTTTGACCCAGGTTATTCGGGTTAAACTATGATCGGGTCGAGTCAAGTTTGGTTACACGGTTGATCGATCCGAATTTTCAAGTCGAATCACATGAATATTCGAATCGAATTCAAATATCCCTTAAACCTGACCCAACCCGACCCGTTAGGAGCACTCCCTACGAACAACTAATTTGTAGATGCGTTAACTATCCTTCAGTATCCACGGTTCCGAATAACGATGTGGTAGAAAATTCTAATCAATTAAACTCTGTTTAGTAGTCGAATTAACGAAATAAGCGGAAAAGAAGAAAAAAGTGTATCTAAAGGTAAAGAAAAAGTTGTGGAGTCAGAAACCGAAAAATTGAATGAAAACAAGAAACGCATAGTGACATACAGGGTTGCAGAGACGACTCTGATAGCGAATAAACGTTCAACAGAGTAAATAAATTTAGGACGAATTAGGTCAAGTTGTTTTGGAAAAGGAATCAGATTTCTGGACAAGTGGAGAATTTTTGTCTAATTTCGCGTACGTTCCTATTAGAAAATTAATTAGATTTTATTTTTCTTAATGTATCTATTATTTAATTTCACAATTTGTATTAGAAATTTTTATATATATAGTTATTGATTTGATTAGAAAATTATAACCCAAAAACAGAAGAAAATATTAGAAAATTCAAAAAAAAAACTTTAAACCATGGATCGTAAATATCGGCTGCGAAAAGTGATCATGTGATCATGTGGACATATAAACTACTATAAATGTTATTTGATCTACACAATGCTTAGCCGTCACTGTAACGATTTTTCTATATTTCTATAATCGATTTCCAACTTCTTTTCATGTAATTCTTATTATTACATTAGTGGTTACTGTATTAAAAGTGACCAGAACACAAACCAATTGACCATTAATTATTTGGAATAACTTTTTGAATAGGGGTTTCGGTTATTTTCGGTTTTTTCGTTAACAAATCACCTGATCACACTAATCGCAATAATTAGTAATAGTTTATCAATTTTGTAGACTTTACACAATTAGTTTTTTTTTAGTCTCACGAGTCACGACTATAGTCATTTAGATTAGATCGGTTAGTTATAGGGTTATCGCCTTTCGACGATACCTCTAGGTATTTTATAAAATTATGTTAATCTCTATCATGATTATAAATAATTAAATAAAATTTAAAAAAGAAAAAAAAAATAACGTACCTTTTAAAGAATCAGGAATGAAATTGGGATTACGCCCGTTCTTATATTGAATTCAGTTACATAGACGCTATAACTGAAAGTAGTATTACACTTAACATAGAAGTACAGTAACCAATTTCTAATTATAAATACTTTATTATGACAATATTATAAATAAAAGAACATCATTCATATCCCATTACTTATTTCAAATCATCATCATATTAAACAAACGGAAAGATTACTACGGATTTCCTTTATTATAATTATGAATGAAAAGCACTTGCATCTACTATTCCGATAGCGTAATAATGTAATTTTCTTTACGCAATTGTGACCGAAAAAAATTCTGAATATCATTTGAAAATTTAACGAATTATAAAGAAGTCTGATTAATGGAACAATGATGTTTATGACCTTAACTAAAAAATGATTAATCTCGTTTCATATCATGTGAAAAGTATGTATTAGTTATTTACTAATCTAATAGTATATAAATGGGTTATCATCCGAAGGATGATGGCCCATTTATATACTAAACTAGATCAGTAAATAACTTTTTTATCATCCTAGATATAGTAATTGGTCCGCCAGTTTATAACTGGCGGAAAAAATCCTAAATACCAATTAGTAGCCAGGTGATAATATCAGTTACCATATATTCTTCAATTTGTCAATTTGTAAATTGCATAATTTAATAAAAAAAAAAATCTTAGCCACCATGATAATACAAAATTTTACGAGTTACGACCCCTTATTAATTCCACAATGATTCGATTAGGATAAAAACGTGTGGCTGGCAAAAATTGTTGATTCTGATTGGTATTGCTCAGATGTGCATGATACATGTTGTGCATATTTTTATATATTTAGTTGAGCTCTGTAAATAAAACAACATTACGTTCACTAAATTTGTTTTAAAAATTTCAATTATAAAGTAAATAACCACATATAACTAAAATTACTGTAGTTAACACATTTATTTCGTAATTGATAAGTATGGAATCGTTAAAAAAGATATCCAAAGAAAAGCCAAGAAATTTATGGAAAATAGTTGATTCGAATAAATATCATGTAAATACAATTTCAATTTGTAATTTATTATGATAAATAATATGATTTAATTAACAAATATATTTGACTACTTATTATTTAGGTTCATGTTACAATTTCTACTATTGATTCAGCTACCAAATCAGAAGAGATTGATGATAAAGTAATCTATATGGATGAAATAGAAAAAAGAAAAGAAGTATATGGTATATGTGGAAAATGTAATGAACCTGGCACAGGAGATTATTAGTGTCAACCTTGTAATGCAAAAAGATTTGAAGAAAATTTTAAAAATTGGACTAGTGGAAATAAAGATATTAATGAATTAATACAATACTCACAACTTAATGCTGTATATTTTCTTAAATGCTTTGAATGGATACCTTTTGAGAATTTACAAAATGTTACTTATATTACCAGAGGAGGCTTTGGTAAAATTTATTCAGCTGAATGGCCTGAAGGATATATTTGGTATTGGGATATTGAAAATCAAAAATGGGAAAGAGTCAAAAACTGTAAAGTTGCATTAAAAAGTTTGGATAATTCTTCCGAAATTTGTACTGACTTTATAAATGAGGTAATTAAATAAAAAAAAAATTAATTTATTGTGCGATATATACAAATTGTCATTATAATTTTATTAAACTTTTTTTTTTTAAAAAAAAAATATTAATTATTAGATCAAAACTTATCTTCAGATTTATATTCGGAATATTGTTTATTGCTATGGAATAACACAAGATCCAAATACCAAGGATTATATGATGGTTTTAAAATATTGTGAAAATGGAAATTTAAGAAATTTCTATTTAAATAATTCTAGTAGTATTAATAAACTTTATAGATTATCAAAAATTGCAAATGGACTGTTAAGTATCCATAATGCTGAAAAAGTTCATAAAGACTTTCATTCAGGAAATATATTAAATACTGTATACATAAGCGATTTAGGAATGTGTCAACAAGTAAATAATAAAGAGAAATCAGATAAAAAAGAAGGAGTTTATGGAGTATTACCTTATATGGCACCAGAAGTTTTACGTGGATATCAATATACAAAAGCAGCTGATATTTATTCATTTGGAATAATTATGAATGAGTTTCTTTCTGAAGAAATTCCTTTTAATGATATTCCTCATGATCATATTTTAGCTATTAAAATATGTAAAGGACTAAGACCAAAAATTTCTGAAGATATTCCAAAATTTCTTGTAGATTTAATTATGAAATGTTGGGATGCTAAAGCAGAAAATAGACTATCTGCTAAAGAATTGTATCAAATATTAAAAAATTGGCATGAAGAAGATAAGAAATTCAATAATAATGAAATTCGTTCTCAAATGGGAGAATATGAAAAAATTAAAGAAAAAAAATTTAAAAATATATCAATTGAAAATAAGTCTGAAAGTATTATAACTCATCCTCAAGCAATATATACAAGTAGACTGTTAAATTTCAAAAATCTTCCAGAACCAGTAAATTCATCAGATTTATCATCATTTCAAGTTAATTCGGGTAAATTTTTAATTTTAATGATGAAAATCTTATTCAATTTTTAACAATATCAAATTTTTTTTTTAATAATAGATGTCCCATCAATATCAGAAAATCTAAGTAAGTATAACCATTATTAATATTAATTATTAATTATAAATTTATATTTTATTCTAACATTAGTATGTTATTGTTTAATTTATAGTTTCGGAATGTTTTGATTGTAAAATTTAGTGAATCAGGTAAAATAATTTATTTGAATAAGTAATTTATTATTTTATTCGTTTAATTTTATTTAATTATTTTAATAATAGACCTCAACGAAATTAATCAAGAAGATAATTTGAATGATGAGTCTTAAATTATAGTAAGTTTTTTTTGGGAATAGTCAGAATATTATTTAATAAATTTAAAAGTTAGTATTTAAAAATTTTTATTTTAAACTTAACTTATATTTTATTTACTTTAGTATTATATCTTAACTATCTTAATAACGGAAATTTTTTATGTCAGGATCAAATAAACGAAAAAAAATATATATATTAGAAATTATATTATTTATTGGGGACGTGTTAAAAAATTAAAAGAGACGCTCAACTTTGATTACAAAACGTTAAAAACGTTAGAAATCGAAAATGTTTAGCAAAATAGCGATGATGATAAAAATTTTACTTGTATATAAAGCATTAAGAAAAATTTAAAATTAGCAGCAAACAAACAAAAAATTTTAAATTTGTTATTATTTTTATTTTATATATTTAAAGTGATTCATTTATACATATTAGTTTTTTATCTGAATAAATTTTTAAATAAAATATTTTTTTTTTCTCTTTAAGTTATCTAAGACTTTAATTGATCCATCTAAAATTGTTTTTGAAACAGAGGTTAAAAAAAAGTATATTCTCTTTCATGATACTGAAACTGTAATCGTATTCCCTGAAAAATATTAGTTCATTTATATCATCTTAAAATTTTCTTTTTATTTCTTTTTAACATTAAAGTAAGTTTAATAGAATAATAAATTAATCAAAATTCGGTTTCTCCTGCAACAATTGATTAGTTTATTGACGAAATAAAGTATTGAATTATATATATATATAGGTCATGCTATTCACAACTATCGGATCAAAAAGCAAGAATGTTTTGCTGGTTGTTATATTTTTTTTTATATAAACGTTACTATTTAATTTTAAATGAAAAATTAATTATAATCGAAACTAAAAAAAAACTATTTATTATTACTGTATGATATAAACGAAGCGTTAATTTAACAAAATAAAAATACTTTTATAATAATAATAAATTCAATCTTCCAACTTGGAATAAGATATATATATAATACTTTAAAAAATTTGTATAATAGAAATAATGTACTGGTCATTTTATATAATATCATGATGAAGGTACTTGAGATTCGAGACATTGAAAGAATTTTTTCTAGAAACATTACATCTATTGAAACAAGTAACAATTTAATCTACTATGTAATCATGGTAAACCGATAATAAATACTATTTCCATAATATAATATTATTTCAGTTATTAATTAATCGGATTTTTAATATTAATCAACTATCATACCATTCTATCACATGATTATACTTAACGTTATTAAACGATAACGTACTTTTTAAAGAATCGGCTCGCTCTTACTAGTACATTGAATTTCATACTAGGTTTTATAATAAAGTAGTATATTCACTTAAATCTAAAAATGATTATTATAAATACAATGTAATTGCAGAGCAAAAGAACGATCATCATACACTTTTATTAACTTATTCAAGTCACCATAATATTAAGTTTAAACAAACGGGAAGATTACTACGGATTATCTTTACTGTAGTTATGAAGAATAAGAGAATGATAATTAACGATTTTACATAAAGTGAAATCACTTTAGAGTTTTCGGTATCTATTCCGATAGAGTAATAGTGGACGCATGCAATCGCGACCGAAAAAATTCCGAATATCATTGAAAATTTAACGAATTATAGAGAAGTGATTGCTGAATCAGATGGACAATGGACAATCATGGTGTTTCTGACCTTAACTAAAAATGATTAAACTCTTATCATGTGAAAAGTATATAATATTATTTATTACCCAATACTAACCTAGTTTAGATCCATTAAAAATTATGTACCGACAGCACAAAAAGTTACTTTATAATTATAAATATTGGTTAGTACACATTAAACTTTTAATATTGAATTATCTACTAATAAAATTTATGTAATTAAGGATATAATACCAGTTGCCATATATTCTTCAATTTTTAAATTGTATAAAAAAAATCTTAGCCATAATCATAATACAAAATTATCTAAAATGATTCGATTAGGATAAAAATGTGTGGCTGACAAAATTGTTGATTCTGATTGGTATTGCTCAGATGTGCATGATGCATATTTTTGTATATATTTAGCTGAGCAGCCTAAGCTCTGTTAATAAAACAACATTACGTTCACTAAATTTGTTTTAAAAATTTTCATTTATTATAAAGTAAATAACAGTACTATACATATAACTAAAATTACTGTAGTAAACACGTTAAAAAAGATATTCAAAAAAAGCCAAGAAATACTAGTATGGAAATTTTGAATAAAGAAAAGCCAAGAAATTTATGGAAAGGAGTTGATTCGAAAAAATATCATGTAAATGCAGTTTCAAATTATAATTTACTATGTATAAATAATATGATTTAATTAACAAATATATTTTTATTACTTATTTAGGTTCATGTTACAATTTCTACTATTGATTCAGCTACCAAATCAGAAGAGATTGATGATAAAGTAATCTATATGGATGAAATAGAAAAAAGAAAAGAAGCATATGGCATATGTGGAGAATGTAATGAACCTGGTACAGGAGAAAATTGGTGTCAACCTTGTAATGCAAAAAGATTTGAAGAAAATTTTAAAAATTGGACTAGTGGAAATAAAGATATTGATGAATTAATACAATATTCACAACTTAATGCTGTATATTATCTTAAATGCCTTGAATGGATACCTTTTGAGAATTTACAAAATGTTACTTATATTACCAGAGGAGGCTTTAGTAAAATTTATTCAGCTGAATGGCCTGAAGGATATATTTGGCATTGGGATATTGAAAATCAAAAATGGGAAAGAAACATAAATTGTAAAGTTGCATTAAAAAGTTTGGATAATTCTTCTGAAATTTGTACTGACTTTATAAATGAGGTAATTAAATAAAAAAAAATTAATTTATTGTGCGTTATATAAAATTGTCATTGTAATTTTATTAAACTTTTTTTTTAAAATATTAATTATTAGATCAAATCTTATCTTCAGATTTATATTCGGAATATTGTTTACTGCTATGGAATAACACAGGATCCAAATACCAAAGATTATATGATGGTCTTATTTTATTGTGGAAATGGAAATTTAAGAAATTACTATTTAAATAGTTCTTCTGACACTATAAAACTTTATAATTTATCAAGAATTGCAAATGGACTGTTAAGCATCCATAATGCTGAAAAAGTTCATAAAGATTTTCATTCAGGTAACATATTAGATACTCTATATATAAGCGATTTAGGAATGTGTCAACCAGTAAATAATAAAGAGAAATCAGATAAAAAAGAAGGAGTTTATGGAGTATTACCTTATATGGCACCAGAAGTTTTACGTGGATATCAATATACAAAAGCATCTGATATTTATTCATTTGGAATAATTATGAATGAGTACCTTTCTGAAGAAATTCCTTTTAATGATATTCCTCATGATCATATTTTAGCTGTTAAAATATGTAAAGGACTAAGACCAAAAATTTTTGAAAATATTCCAAAATTTCTTGTAGATTTAATTACGAAATGTTGGGATGCTAAAGCAGAAAATAGACCATCTGCTAAAGAATTGTATCAAATATTAAATAAATGGAAAGAAACAACATGTGATAATGAAATTTATTTTCAAATGAGGGAATATTATACAAAAACTAGAGAAAAAAAATTGAAAAACAGTTCAAATGAAAATAAATCTGAAAGTATTAAAACTCATCCTCAAGCAATCTATACAAGTAGACTGTTAAATTTCAAAAATCTTCCAGAACCAGTAAATTCATCAGATTTATCATCATTTCAAATTAATTCGGGTAAATTTTTAATTTTTAATTATGAAAAAATCTTATTCAAGTTTTAACGATATCAAATTTTTTTTTTAATAACAGATGATGTTCCATCAGTATCAGCAAATATAAGTAAGTATAACTATTATTAATATTAATTATAAATTTATATTTTATTCTAACAATTATATTATTGTTTAATTTATAGTTTCAGAATGCTTTGACGTTCAATTTAGTGAATTAGGTAAAATAATTTATTTGAAGTAATTTATTATTTTATTCGTCTAATTTTATTTATTAATTATTTTAATAATAGATCTCAACGAAATTAATCAAGAAGATGATGATTTGAATGATGAGTCTTAAATTATAGTAAGTTTTTTTTTTGGAAATAGTCAGAATATTATTTAATAAATTTAAAAGTTAGTATTTAAAAAATTTTTATTAACTTAGTATATATTTTATTTATTTAGTACTATATCTTAACGGAAATTTCTTATGTCAGGATCAAATAAACGAAAAAAATATATATATATATTAGAAATTATATTATTTATTGGGGGACGTGTTAAAAAATTAAAAAGAGACGCTCAACTTTGATCACAAACCGGTAGAAACGTTAGAAATCGAAAATGCTTAGCAAAATAGCATTCTGATACGATGATGATGAAAAATTTATTTGTATATCAAGCTTTAAGAAAAAATTTAAAATTAGCAGCAAACAAACAAATAATTTTATATTTGTTATTATTTTTATTTTTATATTTAAAGTGATTCACTTTTTTAATTTTTTTATTTGAATAAATTTTTAAATAAAAATTTTTTTTCTCTTTAAGTTGTCTAAGACTTTATTGCGGTTTTCAGAAATGTTGGCATTGATAGATTTTCAATAATATATTGTATATTTGTGTTTTTGTGTTTTTCCGGACATTTTTGGTGACAATTTCTGGACATTTTCCAGATATTTTCCGGACAAAAAAGAACACAAAATACAAAACATAAATACAATATTTTGTCTGTAAAATATCCGGAAAATATCTGGAAAATGTCCAGGCAATGTCCAGAAATTGTCATCGAAAATGTCCGGAAAAAAATTATATTTTGTTTGTTTTTTTTTTTGTCCAGAAAATATCTGGAAATTGTCCGGAAATTGTCATCAAAAATGTCCGGAAAAACACAAAAACACAAAATATACAATATATTGAAAATCTATCAATGCCAACATTTCTGAAAACCGCAATAATTGATCCATCTAAAATTATTTTTGAAACAGAGGTTAAAAAAAACGTATATTTTCTTTCATGAAACATAAACTGCAATCGTACTCATTTATATCATCTTAAAATTTTCTTTTTATTTTTTTCCAATAGTACAGTAAGTTTAATAGAATATCTTATAGTATTCACAATCTTAAAGGACAAAAAATAATAAATTGATCAAAATTCGGTTTCTCCTGCACCAATTAATTAGATATTGACGAAAATAAAGTATTGAATTATATATATATAGATCATGCTATTCACAAACTATCGGATCGAAAAGCAAGAATGTTTTGCTGGTTGTTATATATTTTTTTTTATATAAACGTATAGTTACTATTTAATTTTAAATGAAAAAATTAATTTTAATCGAAACGAAAAAAAACTAATTATTATACTGTAGGATATAAACGAGCGTTAATTTAATAAATAAAAAATATTTTTATTAGTAATAAATTCAATCTTCTAACTTGGAATAAGATATAATATATAATACTTAAAAAGTTTGTATAATAGAAATATCGTATTGTCATTTTATATAATACTATCATGATGAAGGTTCTTGAGATTCGAGATTTTTTTCTAAAAAACATTACATCTATTGAAACAAGTAACAATTTAATCAATGAAATCATGGTAAACCGATAATAACTGAAATACTAGTATTTCCATAACATTATTTATTAATTAATCGGATTTTTAATATTAAAAGAAATGAATCAACTATCATACCATTCTATCACATGATTATACTTAACGCTAACGATAAACGTACTTTTTAAAGAATCCGAAATGAAAATGGGATCACGTTCGCTCTTATATTGAATTTCATAGGTTTTATAAAGTAGTATCTTCACTTAAATCTAAAAGTTATTATTATAAATACTCTATTATGACAACATTAAATGTAATTGCAGAAAGAACGACCATCATACCCTTTTATTAACTTATTCAAGTCACCATAATATTAAGTTTAAACAAACGGGAAGATTACTACGGATTACCTTTACTGTAGTTATGAAGAATAAGAGAATGATAATTAACGATTTTACATAAAGTGAAATCACTTTAGAGTTTTCGGTATCTATTCCGACAGAGTAATACTAGTGGACGCACGCAATCGCGACCGAAAAAATCCCGAATATCATTAAAAATTTAACGAATTATAGAGAAGTGATTGCTGAATCAGATGGACAATGGACAAATGGTGTTTCTGACCTTAACTAAAAATGATTAAACTCGTTTCATATCATGTGAAAAACATATACAATATTATTTACAACTAATCCTAACCGAGTTTAGATCGGTCCATCACCAGTAACGCTGATAAAATAGTGCAACTTGCTATGATTATGAAACGAACGGATTAATTGTTAATTGTTGATTTGTTTTTTTTTTTAGAAAATACAAATAAATTATTCGGAAAAAAAATTGAAGCGGAAAAACAAGATACGAAAATGTCGAGTCAAAATAACGTAAAAATTAGTACTTCATTACTGTGCTGTTTTTTTGTATTATTATTATACAAACATTATTAACAGTATGCTTCAATAATTTTTATTTGGTAATTAGCGCCTATTTATTAAAAATTAATATATATATATATATATATATTACCAAATAAATATTTAATTAAGCTACTAAATTAAATAAATTTTTCATATATAAAAAGTTGTATAAATATAAGTATATATAAAATAATTGTTATACTCTATTTATACTATATCATAAAATAATAATAACTTATAAACTAATATAAAAAATATAAAATACTATAAAAATACTATAATAATATTATTAATCAGTTATTAATTAATTTTTAATTAATTTTTTTAGCCCAAAATCTAATTAATGAATATTCTGGACTAGTATATTTAAGTTCTTCTATAAGATCTTTTGTCATCATAATTTTATATTCTTCTTTAGAAATACCTAATACTGGACTTAAATTTTCCATCGCCACATCATTATCATGAAAACCTATAAAAATATCTTGATTAACCATACCAATCTTACCACCATTAGGTCCTAAAATATAGAATTTTTCATCTTTATAAGTTATTGGCGTATTTGGATTTGATTTAATTATTTTATCAAGATTTGGTAATAATTTCATATCTACTCCTCTTTGTAAACAAGATGAAATGTCTATAATTTTTAAAAAATAGATCTTAGTCATTCCTTAATAATAAATAGTTGATAAATATGAAGAAATAATTAATTTACTTACGCGCTTCATTTATTTTATTTAAAATTGGACCAAATCCTTTAGATATACAATATGGTTCATGAATCTCAACAAATCCACCAGGTTTTGTTACTCTATAATAAATAAATAAATAAATATCCATTTTTTAAATTATTTACATATTTATAATAAAGTTATACCTAATCATTTCAGAAATGATAAAGGTCCATTGATCTGCTTTAATAATGAACGCCATTGTACCCTGATGTACAAAATCAAATTCATTATCAGGGAACGGTAATCCATCAAACATATCCGCTTTCATAAAATTTAAGTTTGACGGTTTTATCTAATTAAATTTATATATATATATATATTAATTATTATACCTAATTACCTAATTACCTAATTACTATTTTATTAATTGTCACGTTACTAACCTCATTTGGAAATATTGAATTATTATCAAGCCCATGAAATAAAGATTTTTCATATTTATTTGCAAGATCCAACAACCAAGTTCCGGGTCCGCATCTTTATTTAAAAAAATTTAATTCTCAAAAAAAAAAAAAAAAATGCTTTTAAAAAAAGTTAATTAATTAATTTATTTATTTTAACTTACCCAATATCTAATACTTTACATTTTTCTTGCATTAATCTTTCTTCAATCGGAGAAGAAAAATTACCTTGATATATATATCTTTGAAAAAAATGAAACATATGAATCCTATCAATATCTTCATAATTATTCGGTAAATAATATTTTAAATCCTTTCCTACTTCCAAGTCCATAGTTTCATTTTTATCTAATACTATTTTTTTATTTTTACGTTTAAAAGTCGAATTATTATTTCCCATATTTATTTATTATAAAATAATAATACGATATACAAGAAAAAAAAAATATATTATTAAATAAAAGATTTCTCAACGAAATTGTGATTTTAAAAAATGTGTTCTATTTATTAAAAGAATTTGGAATTTAAACTCATTATAAATTTTCCGCCTGAAGTGGCAAGAAAATACGAATAATAAAAGAAAGTAGGAAGGAAGTTGACGTATTACAAGGGGGGTAATGAGTTATAAAGGAGGGGGAAAAGAATGTTAAAGAAAAAGAACGACGGGAGAAAAGATTAAATTAAGGGATAAATGACGTATAAAAAGGAGGGTTTTGTCAATTAATGAGCGAATATTGTAGAAAATAATGACAATTATATGATAATTATTAAAAAGGAATGAAAATAGTGAAATATAAAGAAGGAATCTAAATTAGAAAATAATTTATAAAAAATATAAATAATATTGAATATATATATATATATATTTATTTATAGTAAAAAAAGGAATTTGTTTATATAATAATAAAGGAAAAAAAAAACAGAAAGAGGATTTTAATATATTTTGTGGTAGTATGTGGGATTTACAACGTACAGTTTTACTTTTCCTTATTAGTTTTTATCAATTTGTTTTTATCAATTATTTTTAAATGTTTCAATCAAAATTATTCAAGTAAAAAGATTATTATATAATGATAGTATAATTATTTTTCTTTTAATATTTTCGATCAAGATCATTCACGAAATGTAAAAATACTGTATGTAATGAAAATTACTCATTATTATTTTAATACGACCAAATTTGGAAATTAACTTTCACAACATTATTTTCAAACAGTTTTATATAATAAATTATTTCGGAGGTATAACAAACCTAATTTAATCGGTTTTATTATGCGCCTTAATTAATTTTGTAATTCCGATTTAAATTTATTCGGGCAACAATGTAAAAGGAATGTTTACAGTTACAATACTTCATGTGATACGCGATGTAATTATATAAAAGCCGAAAGCCGAAAATGGTTCGAATTTTCAATCGGATTTAAGAATCCCATAAAATATAATTCTTGTTACCAAAAAAGAAAAAGACGGTTTGAATTTTGTTTTAATCGGAAATAAGAACCCCGAAAAAAAAATAATTTATTATATTATTTATTTATAATTTATAATAATAATTATTCTAATTTATTCTTACAAATCTCTTTTTAAATACAAATATAATTCGTTCGTACAAAATCTCTTTTTATTTAATACAATAAAATTTTTTAATATAAATATTTTTTAAATATGTACTTTTATATATGTATATATGTTATTTTTTTTTTAGGCATTTTTTTGGGCCCAAAATCTACAAACTTTTAATTTGGGTTTAGTAATTTTTAATTCATTCTTAAAATCTCTTAAAATCATATTTTTATATTCTTCTTTAGAAATTCCTTTTTTAGAAGAAATATCATCAGTTGCAAGGTCAGAAGTATTAAATGTTATTATAATATCTTGAATGACTAAACCAGCTTTACCCCCATTTGGTCCTATTATAAATGAACGTTCATCTCTATGAACTTGTGATATATTTTGATGTGATTCAATTATTTTATCAAGATTAGGTATCAAACTCATATCCACGCCTCGTTGAAGGCATAAATCAAAATCTAAATAATATATAACATATATAACATATATATTAATTATATATATATTATATAAAAATTAAAATCTTTATTATACATATATATTTTATTTATTACTTACGTGTTTTATACACATTAGTTAATACTGGACCACTATTTTCGGGTGAAATATATTCAACAATTTCAATAAATCCTCCTGGTTTCGTCACCCTGTAAAAAAAAAAAGTTTTTTAGGTCGGTATACTGTAAATAATAATAAAGGCATCATTATACATTATACATTATACAATACCTAATAAGTTCGGAAATCACATAATTCCACTGATCTGCTTTTATTATGAATGACATTACTTCTTGATGCACAAAATCGAATTCATTATCGGGAAATGGCAATCCATTAAACATATCGGCTTCGCAGAATTCTAAATTTTTCGGTTTTATCTATATATATAAAAAATGTACATATTTATTATACGATACGATATACATTTTTATCCAGCGTTCACTTTAATATTTACCTCATTCGGATATACTGGTTTTATATCAATTCCAAAGAAATAAGAATTCTCGTATTTACTTGCTAGATCTAATAACCACGATCCAGGACCGCATCTAATTTATAGATCATTTAAAAAATATTCATTATTCAAGAAATCAAACTAGTTACTTACCCGATGTCTAATACTTTACATCCTCCTTGGATTAATCCTTCTTCTATTGGAACAGAAAAATTATTTTGAAATATATGTTTTCTAAAAAAATGATTAAAATGTTGTCTATCAATATCTTCATCATTATGATTCGATAAGTAATATGTCAACTCCTTTTCTTTATCTAAATTCCGTGATTCGGATTCTTTTGATAATAAGTATTGTGAGTTTTGGTGATGTTTTTTGGAAGAATTTGATAATGTTCTTTTAACTTTTGATTTGTTATTTCCCATTTTTTTTTTTACAAAAAAAAGAATGAAATAAAAGATCTTTAAAAATGATCTTTATTTGAGTGTTATTTTTATTTTTATTTTTTTTTTAAAAAAAATAAAAATCTTTGAAATATGAAGTAAAAAAAAAAAAGAAAAAAAAGTTTTACTTTTAAATCGTTATTTTAAAATATATGACATTATCAAATTATCAAGTTAATAGTAAAAGTCTTAATAGTACGATTTTTAAGGTTTGTAAATAATAAATAAATACGCAATCAATATTCACGACATAATTAATTTACCAATTTTGTTTGATCATGTTGTAAAAAAGCATTGTTTCAGTTGTAATTTATTAAGTTATCTGTTTAATTTATCGTATTTCCATGTGGAATGTTTAAACTAAATAAAAATATGCAGATCTTTTCCAAATCTTTTTTATTACAACAGTTGACGTGCAATCTTTTTTTTAAAAAAAATAGAGGCTTACTTTTATAAATAAATAATAGGATTGATGATTATCTCATCTCATGTATCTTTAGAAGTTACGAAAGAGAACAAGGAAAAAAAAATTTTAAAAAAAAAAAATAAAAACAAAAAAAAAATAAAATAAAATAAAAAAAATAATAAAAAAATAAAACTAAACTTGAAACTTATTAAATTTTACTAATTTTAATAAAAAAAATTATTAACTTTTGTACGACTTATAGTAAGAACTAAAACTTATTTTTAATAAATATTATTAAAATTTCAAAAATAACAAAAACATAACGTTTTTCCTTTTTGTACTTTATTAAAAAACAAAAGGTATTAAAAAGGTATAATATGAAAAAAATGCAGCCACAAAATGTTAACTACAGTTTTTTTTTATATATAAAAAATTATGTACGTATAATTTAATAAATAAAAGCCTTTTTTCTTTCTTTAGCATAAATTCATACATTTGATACTTTTTTGTACGTTTGATAACATTTGATGACATTTGATACTTTTTGATACTTTTTTTTTTTTTTTGATGTTATGTTGTTTGATGACTTTTGATGCTTTTGATACGTTTTTTATTTTTGATTACATCATTTTCGTTGAACAGACTTAAGAAAAAAAACATTATTTATGTGTTTATTCAAAACAAATATTTTACGACCAAAATAATAAAAAAAAGTCGTGTAACAACTGTAACATGTTCATTACAAACCCGGAATAGAAAAATTATTCTTGAAAAAAAAAAAAATTTTTAATTTTACTATATTTGCTTATTGTTTTTTTTCCAGATAAATATGCAGGGATCAAAATGCAATGTCAATTTATATGAACCTCAAATGAGAAATTTTTGCATATTCAAATATAAAATTAGTTTAATTTAAAATTATTTTTTATTTATCGGTATTTCTTAATTCCAGTTATTGAAAATTCGATGAAAAATTATTTAAAATATTAATATTTATTTTATTTTATTTTATTTTATTTTATTTTTTTTTTAAAAAAAAAAGTAAGGGAATGAATATCATCCCTTAAAAATTTTACATGTAAATTTTACTCATTAATGCATAAGAAGAGTCAGGTGAAAGGATTTGCACCTTTAGAAGTTTTTTTTTAAAAAAAAAAATAATAATAATCGGGAAATTCGGAATATTGAATCTTTTGACTATTAGTAACACTTTGTTTACAGTTTCCTTTATTTATATTGTTACACGAGAAAAATTCATCCAATCAAATTCCCTCGATTCCACGTTATTTTTCGAGGGACCCTGCATATATCGTTGTTTTAACTATGTTGTATATATATTTATACATTAAAAAAAAAGCAATGTCTCAATTGTCTCACAATTCAAATATTCTCCTTAATAGGACAGTTTTTAAAACTCTATTTATTGGTAAATTCTAAATTTTTAGATTACATGCAGACAAAAAAACATTACAAAAATATACTTTTGTCATAATAAAGAAAAAAAAAATATGTATAACCCTTGTTAATACAATAAGGGATTTTTTAGTTTTTTATGCACACTTAAAAAAAAAACATGATCATGTATATCAACAGTATAACGTATGTATATGCGAAAATAACATTTACAGTATCTGGTATGTAAAAAACATTTGTGTAAAAACGCGCAAAAAGATTAAAATTCTTTGTATACTTTATTATTTTTCCCTTTTTTAGCTTCATTTTTTTTGAACTGCTACAGAAAATAATTTTTTTGTGAAGAAAAAAGGAAATCCCGTAATATTATAAATACTGTATATCGGAAATATGCAATATGTTGAGTTTTTATGTAAAATTTTCACTTTTTCTTTAGTTATTTTAGTCATTACTATGTGAGAAAGAACGAATTATATTACTTTATTACTTTCTGGTACCATTCTTTAAATATTATGATATATTATTGGTAACATTGATAAGGTACCAGTTACTTTCTTTATGGTCATGATATCAAAAAAAAAAAGAACGAATCGGTTTTCACAATAACTTTCAAAAAAATAATCTTTCTCTTCTTCTCTTTATAAATCAAAAAGATTGTAAATCTTCACCAATAAAAATAAAATTTAGATGAAAGTTTTGTCTAGATCATTCTTTTTAGGTTCATTACGAAATTTTTTTTTTTTTGTATGATTAATTTGAATGATTTTTATTGGATGCTTTAAATATTTTCAAGTTGTTTATACAAATGTTGTTTATTTTTACCAAAATACTAATATTACGTATTATTTTATCATTTTCAAAACAAATTCTTTTTTTATCTAAAAAGGAAATTTTTAAGCTAATATTAATTTGGTAAAAAATTCAAAAAATTCGAATGATTGGCTCAAATGGTTCTGTATAAATAAACTATTTTGATTGGTTTACACGAGTTTCCAATCACATGATTTAAAAATTTTGATCACATGTCTGAAAACCGAATAACTCTATGATTATTTAAAAAAGTATGGATTAACGAAAACATTATAATGTTTATAATGTTTATAATGTTTATAATTCCACTTTTTTATTTTATAAGATCCCTAGTCCCTACAAAAAAAAAAAAAGATGTCCAGCGAGAATGTCTGGAACGTTCCGGAAAATGTACCATGGTTCCGGACGTCTGGATAATGTAACCGAAGTATGAATAATTCCGGACATCCGGACAATGAACCGAAATATGAATGATTCCGGACGTCCGGGTCTTTATTTATACCTTGATTTATGAAAGAAAATTAAAATTTTTATTGTATTCCTATTGCTACATTCTGAAAAAAAGAAAAAAATTTCTTATAACCCAAATAAATATTGAGGATTGTAAAGTATATTATAGATGAAGAATAATGTACCGAAATGTGAAAGATTCCGGTCATTATCCAGACATTATTATTCAGACAACGAGGGCAAATTCCAGACAAATTCTGAAATTCCTTTTTCATAGGGAGACCGAAAAAAAATTAAGATTTTAAAATCACGCCATTATTAAAACACGTAGAAATTCAGTTTTTTTTTTTTTATTTTATTTTATTAAAAGAAGTGGTTACGCTAATAATCAGGGGAATTTTTAAGTTAAACGTAACAGCAATTACTAAGTATCACTTTGACAAATGATCACGTGAAAATCAAATAACAGCGTTTCATAATACAAAAACAAAAACGCCATCCCAAAGTGATTACCGCATGAAATTACCGTACCACTACGTTAATGATAATCTCGGTTCAAGATTCACTTACTGTATATATTTGATGTTTCTTCCCAAATTTTATAAAGTGAGACATTTCTAGTAATCTAGTTGAATGATAATTGCTCATTCTATTCCGCGTTTCTTTTCTGAATGCATTTTTGTATAAATTTTAATAAAGTTATTATAATTATTGTTTAACAAAATTTAAAAACTGTAATTTATGCAAATTCAGGAAAATGTCCAGTTCGGAAAATTGGCATTCAGGTAATTAAATTATATTCGGGAAATACCATTCAGAAAATCGTACTGTAATCGCATATGTCACAACTCACAATGAAATTATAGTGGAAAAAAAAAATCAAAAAAATTATATTAAATTATTCAAATTCTATTAATATTAAGGGTAATAAAGTAGTACAATAATAACTGTATAATAAATAAGTACATTAATATATTTTTAATAAGAAGACACTTTTAATTTACATTCTTTTGAGCCCAATATCTATTTACTATATGAAAAGTATTAGTTTCTTTAAATTCATTTATAAGATCATAATTTAAATGATTTCTATATTCTTCCTTTGACATTCCTAAAAGAACACTCATTGTTTCAATTGCTATATTAGTTGACATATAACTTAAATAAATGTCTTGTAATGCTAATCCAATTTTACCACCATTTGGACCAAGAACAACTTGTCTTTCTTCTTCATGAACCGTTGTAATATTTTGCTGGGATCCAAGTTTTTCCTTAAGACGAGGTGTTATTTTTATATCTACATTTCGCTTTAAACCAGAGGCGTAATCTAAAAACATACAGTATGAATGAGAGAATTCTATTATCAAGTTTTTTTTTTTTAAGAAAGGACCGAATAATACTTACGTCCATCTTCAAGAATTTTATAAAAAACTGGACCTATGCCTTTATATACAGAAAAATTTTGCTCGCATATTTGAATATATCCACCTGGGCATGTTACTCTATAAAACAAATATTTAAAATTGATATAAAAGAAAAATTTTATATATACATATATAAATTATAAATACCTAACGAGCTCAGATAGGATAAAATCCCATTGATCTATCGTCCAAATAAATAACATTGTTTCCTGATTCACAAAATCAAATTCGTTATCAGGAAATGGTAATCCATTCGATACATCTGCTTGAATAAAATTTAAATTTGATGGTTTTATCTAAAAAAAAAAAAAATATTAGCAAAAGTATTAATTAATGTATTATAATGTATTATATAAATTTAATATCCCTTTAAAAGTAATTTACCTCCGTTGGAAATATTGGCTTAATATCCACTCCAAAAAAAGAGGATTTCTCGTGTTTGGCTGCTAGGTCTAATAACCATGTTCCAGGACCACAACTAAAGAATATGGTATAAAAATATATATTATTAATAAAATTATTTTAAAAAATATCATATAATTTTCTTTACTTACCACTTTTTACTTACCATACATCTAATACTTTACATTCTCCTCTATTTAATCTCTCTTCAATAGAAGCAGAAAAACTACCTTGAAAAACTTCTTTTTTTACAAATGTATTATTGTGTTGTCTATCAACGTCCGTATAATTATTTGGTAAATAATATTTCAGTTCTTTATCTTCTTTTACTTCATTTATTATTTGAGGCTTAACCTCTGTCGTAAGTTTTGTTTGTTTTTTAATTTTTGACTTACCGTTTCCCATAGTTTTTTTTTAAAAAAAAATGATTATTTATTACTATGTTATTAATCTTTTATTACAATATTTTTATTTCTTTAAAAAAAAATGAAATGAAATGAAATGAAACGAAATAAAAAAGAGTTTTTATGCACGTCTGATTTATTTATTTACCTGTTATTAATCTGTTATTGTTAATTTTAATCAACTGTTAAAATTTTATTTTTGAGATAAATTCCGGAAAAATTGTTTATTTTTTTTTATGTAATATTATTGGATACCATGATTTTTTTTAATTTTCTATTTTAAAAAATCACCTATAATTTAAATTATTATTTTATTATCTAAAACTTTACTAACCTTACTAATATTAGGCATATTTCAATTAATTATTAGTAAGGGTTCGGTAATGTCCCAAAATGGTGAAAATACCCGATGATATGGCAGATCCAAACCAGAAAATTTTGAATCACAGGTTCAAAATAGTTAAACATGAGGTTCAACAAGGGTTCAATAGGGATTTAATAAAGTTATTATTTTGATTTTTTCATGTATTACCCAATTAAAACTACGAAAAACTTTATTTAATTAATAGGATTTGCTGAAGATAGAATCAGCTGTTGATGAATTCAGGAAAATCATCATCTTTTTCGTTTTTTACCATTTTCGTTCATTTTTTTTTTTACCTTTTTCGTCCATTTTTTTTTCCTAGTTGAAAATGATTACTTATTTTTTTTTTTTTTTTTTTTGACATTTCGCGTTTGTTTGTTATTTATTTATTTATTTTTAATATTAATTTCTTTGTTATACCGAAAATATTGAAAAAAATTTTAAAAATTTGTTTAATAATTTAAATTTCCCTTTTAATCAAATTTTTACTTTTCGTGATTTTTCGTAATTGTTTATCTGTTATGTTGATATATCAAAAGAGATTCTAGACCAAAAATTCGTTACACGACTTTTATTGAAAGAAAATCCGAAATATTATTTATGAAACGTTACTATTTTTAAAGTATAATGATTTTCATTATTTTCATTAAAAATCATACCACTTATTCAATTGTTAATATTTTGATTGAAAAAACATATTTTGTATTCGGTGTATCCGATCTTAGTATGGTATGATTTGTAAAATAGTATGTATATTGCATTTTTTGTTAGTACGTATGATTTTAAATCGCACGTACTAAGGTTGGTTGTCGTAAGTAACGATTATTATATATCGAATTACAACCTTTAGCGGTTGTAATATTATAAACGTAAGCTGTAAATTGGCTGTAAATACTACACTATTGTGGTTAGTTAAAAGATGGTAATTCTGATTTACAAACATTATATTTACTTGACTTTTGGACTTCAACTATTTACGGAGACCAACACTAGTAGTACGTACTACTTTGATTGTTAAATATAGAAAAATTGTACGTATGTAGTGAAAAAAATTTCATACATACGTATATAAATCATACTTTTTTTACCAGCCTCGTCATACACCTTTTCGATTGCGCTCGCTCCTTCTTTAAAATTTCACTCGTTTATACGTAATAAAAAAATTTAAATCATACTATCATACATACATATTATTATATATTGTGATAAGTATATATGTACCATAAAAAATCATACATACAAAGTAAAAAATTCCACAAACATACTATACTAATATTATATATCTCTTTTGTGTTACTCCAGAAAAGCCCATACTTATTAAAATTAAATAATCATCCATTATGTCTAAACCCTTTTTCGCAAGATCATATTACGTACCAATTGAGTGCATCAACTGGAGGTTTACTTGCAATGAAGTAACCCACTATTCATTCTTGCTGCTTTTTTTGCGTGTTAAATCTTTTCAATGTCGTCGGATAACTCCTTCGGATCCCGAATAACAATATTTTAAAAACAATTAAAATTAAAATTCACTACATAATTGTTTTACCCCTAATTCTATAACACTTTTTTATTTCCCTAATTCTAACTTTAACCTAAATCTAACATTCTTGTCTAATCTGGTCTAAGTTTGTTACTTCCCAAGATTCTGTTGTTTTGAAACCCATTACCCAGCACGGAATTATGCAGGAAGACGTGGATCGATTGCTTCGCTAATTGCAGGAAACAATTAGGGCACGAGACAGTCGAACTCCAACCTAACTCCAACCTAACTCCAACTTAACTCTAATTCTAACCTAACACTAACCTAACTCTAACCTTAAAATAGATCACAAGGAGGATAATAAAATGGATCAAAAAGATGATGTGTTCTAGTATCTACCATTTCTTTTATTTCTTTCCATAATTCGTAAGAAATTACTTGATTGTGACTAAATTCAAAATCAAATTGTTTCAAAGTTCTCTTTTCCTTGATGTAATCTCTAATAATTCTCAAATGACGATTTGTAAATATTTGATTCAAATTAGGAATACTCAACTCTTCAATTGGTGCTTGACATTTGTCAAAGAAAGTTTTTAAATCTTGCTCAGATACTGCACACGCAATACGCAACTTGCGTAAAGACGCAGGAAGGTATGGAGCCAATCTATCTATGGCAATATACGGTACTGAATAAGAATGTTCTGATCCTAATGTTAAAGAAGTTAAATTTTCCCAAGGATAGGATTCAAATACTTTTACGAGTTGTGTATAATACGAGTAAACGTCCTAGAATTAATAGAAGCACGTCAATAAATGAACATAAAATTTTTCATGAAAATAAGACCAATTTCTCTGTAATTTTACCAGAATCGCAAAGAGCTTAATGTTTGGGCAAAATTTGGCAAGAGCATTTAAAATTTCATTAGTATCAGTAACGTCTCTTACTCGATTCGCGGGGAGGCAGAGTACAACTTCTTTAAGGGTTTTATTTGCACCTCTAATGAGAGATACAAAATATTTATAATGATTATATACATTCTCTTTCCAAAAGATCTTTCTCAATTTAAGACCTTCAGATTCTGACACCTGTTCTTGATCTAATTTATGACAAATAAATCGACATCTTACTAATTTAATTTCTTCTAAATTTTTACATTCAAAAAGAGCGTTGAATGAACAATCGCTAAGTTTAACAGCATATAACTCCAAGTACACTAAGGTTTGAGGTATAGATTCCAGAAATGATTGCAGGTTTGTACGACCCTGTGCATATTTAATTGTTAAGTATTTAAGATCTTCTTGAACATTAATTAAATTTGATATATAGGTCTCTTCTATCTCTGTGTCTACGATTATTCCAATCTTAGAAATATTACGAGACGAATATCCAAGTATATTCAAGAAGCAGATGATTTTAGCTCGTTCTGCATCCCCATAAATTCCTTTTTGAAAAAAATTAAATACGGTTATATCAGAAAATGCTGTATGACATCCTGGTATAAGAACAATATCTGGAATAGTTGAATTTGAAGAAAATAATGACATGTTTAACACATCTAATTTGTTACAACTTGCAAGAAGTTGTTTAAATACTGCAAAAGTTAATGCTTTCTGATGAAGGGCAAATACTGGATGATTTGGATCTTGTTGAAAAAATGTATCTCTAAAAACTATTTTCATAGATCCACTATCATCTTCAGAACATTCATCAGAACTTTCTTCAGAACTAACTTCTAATTCTGATTCTGTTGGTTCATATTCCTCATCAGAAATGTCATCATCATTATATTCCATATTTTCGAAACAATTCAATGAAAATTTATCACTAGAATCTGAATCATCCTCATATAAAAGCCATTCAAGTGCACATTCTTCAATTTTTCGATAAAAAATTTGTTTTAAATAAGAAAAATATGGAAGTTTAAAGTTTGGAGTTACAAGATTTGGAATCTTCAAACCTTTCTCGTTAAGTTGTCGTATTTCTTTATGTGGTAAACTTGATACGTAGACTTGAAAAAGTTTTACCTTTTGAATTTTCGAAGTCAACGAAAAAGGATCTTTCCATAAATGTTGAGCGGCTAAATTGCACCATAAGTGATTTACAAATAGACATGAAAATAAAGTATTTTTATCATTTGCTAAATAATTAAAGACTAGATTAAGACAGTCAGGAACAAGAACTGGACTTTTATTTAAAATATTACTATTGATTTTGTCCATAATTGAAGTCAATGTAAAACTATTATTATTATTATTTTAATAATGACCATCGAGTGGCTTATTTAAATACTTTATTAATCATGTGATACCTCGCGTCCTCGCGTCACAAAAATTGTTTAATCATGTGATACCTCGCCAGTAGCACAAAAATTATTTTTGTCGCAGCACAATTTTTATGTCTAATAGTGAGATTCGATAAATTTGCTCAGAAACTTGTATTGATTGATTGATTAATTGATTAATTAAATGATTATATGATTACTCATTAGATTATTTCTGTAATAATATTTGGTCATAGTTCATTAATATGATGCATGAAAAAATTTGATTTATATAATTGATAAAAATCTAATAAATTTAGTAGTATCGCGAAAAAAAATTTTTTTTAACCTTCTATTTTCTCTTTTTTGCTTTTACATGTTCACAATGTCTGAAGAACAGTTATGTTCTAATGATAATGAAAAATATTATTATGATGATTTTCAAGAAAGGGAAGATAAAGTCAATGAAGCACTAAATAATTTTTCTCAACGCTCTTTCACACAAAGGGGAATCGTAAAAGAATCATTGGTATATAATCTTTTAGAAACGGCAATGGATAAAGGACGCGAAATTTTTCAACACCCACGTGATTATTCTAAACCGATTATCAAGTCGGTTAGATATGTTTGGAATAATTTTCCTCCTCTAAGTTGGTTTGGTTATGGTGTAGCAGTTTTAAATGTTATTCCTTTAGCCATTTTAATCACCTTTCTTATCGGTACTCTTACTCTTGTCTTATTTGTCAGTGGAATGGGTATTTTGTTGGCAGAAGGATTTTTCGTTGGGATTGGTTTGTTATTCTTTGTTCCTGTCGCACTTTTTTTAACCTTTTCAGCAATCTCGACCACTTTCTTTACCGTTTCTATTTGGAGTGTTTACAAAATGGCAGTTTATATTTTACATAATATTGGTTTGTTGGGAGGAGATACTCTATATGATGAACAAAAACAACAAAAAATTCAAGAGGAGGAAGAATAACAAATTATCTGATCTTTAACGATTGTATTATGTTCATTTGTAACGTTAGTGAGTTTATCTGAATCATAAAATGACTCCTTGATTTACTACAAAATAGCTTTGCTTCTTGCTGTATAATTAGTTTTATTAAATAAATATTTCTTAGTAATCTTCAACCTAATAAAAATTAATCTAACGATTTTTAAAAAAATTTTGAGATGTCGTGTAACTATCACATAAATATATAAACAAAATAGCCGTTCTTTTCAGCTTTATCGATCAAAAAAACATTTTTTATTATTTATACTTTTCAATTGAATTCGTTATATGGTAGGCAATATATTTATTAATTTTTTATTTTATTTTAACAATACAGATTTATGAAAGATTTAACATTATATTAGAGTGAATGCACGTATGATTTTGGACCTTGAAAATGAATATCTTTCTCATGATTTTTTTTTTATTTTTTTTTTAGATAAAAGCCGTTACAAAAAAACGGAAAAAAAAATAATACTTTTTATTTATTAAATACTCTTTATTCTCGTCTTAAATTAAAATATAGTTAAAAAAATTTTTTATTTTATTCATACCTGTTCTTTTACTTATTTTATTTATAATAATAATAATATCAATAAAAAAAAAATAATAATAAAAATGTTTAAATGGTCTAAAGCACCAAATAATTCTGATAAAATTGATTTAGGAAGTCTTGGTATAGAAGGACTTGATGATTTAGATATACCTATGAATGATGATTTTGATGAAATGGATTTAAATGATCCAGATTTATTGGTATGACTTTTTATTTATTTATATTACTAATAGTAAATGAATATTATAAATATGATTGTTTTTCTTTTAAATTTTAAAGGGGGAATTAAATGCTTTAAGTTCAAGTATTCAAAGAAATAAACCAAAATCAAAATCAAAACCACAACCACAACCACAACCTCAAACTAAATCTAATCTTACATCAATCCCAAATTTTCCTGGTGATGTTGATATTGATGCAATAAATGCTTTGGGAGCAGAGAATGATGATCATGAAGTTGAATTTACTGAAGATGATATGAAGGATCCAAATTTGTTAGTACGTTTTTTTTAATAGTTTTATTTTTATTTTTATTTTTATTTATTTTATTTTATTTGATTATATTTTATTTTTATTTTATTTTCATTTATTTTCATTTTATCTTCATTTTAATTTTCATTTTTATTTTGATTTTGTTCTATTTTTATTCTGATTTCTAATTTTTGTTTTTATTTGATTCCTACTTTTTTTTTTTTTTACTTTAATTTCTACTTTTTTTTTATTTTTATTTCTACTTTTTATCTTGATCTTGATTTAATTAAGATAATATATTTAAACGATTATACTAACTTAGTTGATAATTATAGAAAGAGTTACAAGGATTAGGAGGCCATCAAAATGATGAAGAAAAAATTGAGGATGTGAAAAAAATTACTGCAACAGAGAAAATTGTTGTACAGGAAACTCAGACTAAAGTTAGTAAAGATAACAGTGAATCTCTAATAAGTCAAAGTTCGGAGTTGCAAGTCGTTGAAGAGCAATCAATTGAAGATAAATTACAATCAAATGATGTAGACCTTTTAGCGAAATATATACAAGAAGAAAAATTCAATGCTCTTATGAAAAAGCGGGAAGGTGACAAAGCTGGAGCTGTAGAATCAGTGAAAGCATATAAACAACTAGAAGCGAAACGAGCTCAGCTTTTGTCACAAAGTAAACAAGTTTCCGAAATTGAAGTTAAATCAGAGAATATTCAGGTTGATATTAGTGCACAGCAAAAAACAGAAATTTCTTCTCGAAATCAGGAGATCATTGATATTTTAAATAAAAAGTTTATGCAATATAAGGAGGCGGCTATTAAATTTAAAACCTCCGATATTCCGCGCGCAAAAGAGTTTCTTAATACAGCAACAGATATCCGAAAAATAATGAAATCTTTAGAAAATGGTGCCAATTTACCTGAAGGGTGGGGGATTCCCGGTGATCCTGACGTGTCTCAACGTGAACCTGTACCACAAAGTCCACCCACCATACGAAAAAATGCATCAACGAACGTAACGCCAGTATCGACTCCAAAAAAAAGAGTATTAACAGTATTAGATAATGCTATTAATGCGAGTATCATTGATGATGACGAACAACCATTTACCATGGTAAATTTAAATAGATATTATTTTATGGCATTTTTATTTTTTTGTGGTATTTTACGATATTCTAAAATTATTTTATTTTTTTTTTTTTAGATTTCAACGGAAGAACAGTATGCGCGTCTAATATCTCAATTAGAATCACAAGTTGCTTTATGTACTACACTATCAGCTTATTATTTGAAAACTGGAAATAAGGTTGAAGCTACGACTTTTTACCGTTATAAAAAATCTTTTGCGGCTGATCTAACTTCATTGATTTCATATCGTACGCACGGGAAAGATGTACCAGCGTTTCATTTTCAAGACATAACATATAGTATTGAAAATGCTTTCTTAGAATTATCCGCAAATGATATGGAAGTTTGCATTGTTAGAGCCTATAATCTAGGCAGTAAAGAAGTGAATGGAAAAGATGTTGATGCATTCGTAAGTTGGGATATTGGATGGCCAACTGAAGGTAGTCCTGGTGCTGGTAGTGGTAAAGGCGATACTTCAACTGCTCCACGTGGAATGGATCCAGGTTTAAAATTATTTAATTTTTAATAAAAAATTTACTAATGTTATAAAATTTACTAATTTCCATAATTTCCTTTATAAATTTAGTATTTAATTGGAAAAAAGTTATAAACATAGAACGGACAAAAGCATTTCAACGTTATGTGAGCTCCAAAAAAGCTACTTTTGAAGTATTTCATTATAGAGGATTTTTACGAAAAGCCATTTCATTAGGAAAAGCTACCATTAAGTTGGAACAATTTTTAAATAAGGCCGAAATTCATCAAGTTTTAGATGTATGTGATAATTATTTTAATTAATATTATTTATTTATAATATATATAATCAAATAATTTAATGTTATTCATTATCAGCTAGTAGATCACTTACGGAAACCTACAGGTGGAAAGTTAGAAATTCGTTTAAGAATACGAATACCCTTAACGAAAGCAGATATTGTAGCTAAGACTGAAAAATGGCTTATTATAGATGAGTTTAACACTAATAATTCAACTTTTGCTAGTTTACAATCTACTACTCAAGCATCAACATCAGCTCCAGTAACTCCTATTAGAAATACTTTACAATCAGCTCCGGTAACTCCTATTAGAAATACTTTACAATCAGATCCGGTAACCCCTATTAGAAATACTTTACAATCAGATCCACTAGCTGCTACTCCAAAGACACCACAACAAACACCAATCAAACCAAAAGTCACATCTACACCAAAATCATCAGTTCCCCCAAGTACACCTATTTCTGTTAAAAATGAAACTCCTTCCCAAATATCAACTCCTGTCCCACAACAAAAAGCAACTCCACATAGAACAGTTGCAGCAGCAACTCCAAGTCGTGATACGATTTCAACAGGTAGCGAACAAAATGATTTGGAGCAAGCAGTAGAGCAATTAAACAAGTAATTTATTTTTTTTTTTAGTTAAATGATATATTGATTATTTGAAAATTTATTAACATATGTATTATTACTAGTGTTGATGCCCTTGTTTCTAATCTTGTAATACAACATGAAGTTGAAGCAGTTGATGCTCAAATTGCAACATTGGAAGCACAACATAAATCAATTCCAGACGATTTAACAGATAGGAAAAATGCTTTAGAGATTAAGCAGAATTTATTAGTTATACAAGTACAAACTGGACAATTGACAATGGATAAATATTTAGATCAAGTAAGAATAAGTATTGTAGATTGTAAAAAGTTGGCTTTAGTATTTAAGAAAGCGAATAAACTTGATGAAGCAAAGAAAGCACTTGGAAGAAGTAAAATTATGGAAGGAGAAGTTAAAGAAGTAGAAGAAGCCATGGCTAGTGGTGCCATCGAATAATGTAATAAAATGGTTGACCCCGATGTATTATAGATTAGGTTTTTTGTATTTAATAATAATTATTAATTTTTTTTTATGATATGATGTATTATTTATTAAATTATACCTAAACATTAATAAATATTATTATTCAATGATATTTTTTCATGTTAATGTTTGGTCAGCTAATAAAAACAAACGTTCATAATGTAACATTATTAAACCAATATTTCTTTTTTATTATATTAAATTTATTATTTATGAATTACAGTCGTTATAAAACTAAGTTTAACCAATTAAAAATTAATCATGCATTACGGAATAACTTGTAACCGTATTTAGTAAGGAATATGTTAGACTAACGTCCCAATGTTGATTTACCGTTCCAAGACAAACAACAAATTCTTCGAAGACCACCATACTGATCGTTAATGTTGTTTCTAACATACATTCATCTCTCTTATTTAACCATTTCGCTTTAGTTTAAATATTACGTTTTAGAATTTGTTCCTGCATGAATAAAATGCTAGTTGAGTTTGAGTGCAATTTCGAAATCTTATAACTCCTATTGTTGCACTTTTGTCCAAAAAAGAATATGATTCATCAATTTTTACTATTGTGTTATTATTACAAGACCTTATCTGTTATAACTCACATGTACTTTACGCCATCGTTGTGTTATCTTTAAACATATTGTATTAACAATATTTATCGTAATAGGTAAAGTGGTACATAAAGCAAGATCCCTTGTTAGACAACAGAGTTATTATGTCCTCATCTGACTCGTTTAAAAAAAGAAGAAAGGATAATAATTAATTTTAGTAAAATTTTATGTATATGATCGAAAAAAATCGAATTTTTTTTAGGGTTTGTTATATATTATTCCAAAACAATCCAATAAATATATTATGCTAAACTTTTTTTATGATATCAAAAGGTATTATTAGAATAAAATTTTTTTGGAGGACAATCATTTCCTTTTAAAGATTACAGGAACAATCTTAACAACGTCAGATAATACAAAGGATATTTTAGTATTTTTCCAACAAAGGGTTTAAACACTTTGTTTTTTGCCTTTTTTTGTAAAAATTGACAAGGAGATAATACTTTAACGGTATAGACAATCTTTTGATTCTTTATTATTGAAATCATATATAAGAATACGAAGTATTTGCATTCTAAAAAAAAAAATAAAAAAAAGATTTTCTCTTTTTTTCAAAATACGCACAAAAATTAAAAAAATAAAAATTCAACCAAGTAAATCTTGTTTCTGCTTTGGATCAGAGCAATTTATATATAGATAAATAAAAAAAAAAATCATTATTAATAATATCAATATGTCTCGTAGAAATAATAGTTTAATCTCCAAAGTAAGTAAAAACTTCTTTTAATTGGACCGTTGTTTCGGAGATAAAAAAAATTTTTTTTTTTTTTTTTATTTATAAATTTTAATTAATTTTAATTTTAAATTAATTAATTTTTTTCATTTAGGTAGGGAAATGTATAAGAAGATCAAGATCAATTACCAGCAATATTAAAATAATTCCAGATACATATAAAAGTTCTCGCATATCATCGGAATCACAATTAAGTGAATTAGATGAATTAGATGAATTGAATGAATTGAATGAATTCAATACAATAATCTCATATCCGAATAGATATCACTACTTTCCAAAAGCAATGGTTGTAGTGGTAGAATCACTTGCAGTTCACAAGGTTCCCGAATTATCAAAAAAACGTTGGGGTTACGTTAATGTACCTTCATCTAACACTAATTCGGAAGAATCAAATATTGATAATATTGATCAAGAAGATTCTATAACAAGTGAACAAAAAAAGAAAATGAAACGATGGGGTTTTGTAGCTCCGATAGTTGGCATACCAAAAAATTTTCCTATATTTGATTCAAATCCATCACCAATAAAACGAAGGTTTTATTATTACATATGAAAAACATTTAAGTTTTAAATGTATTTTTTATTTATTTTAATGTAATTTTTTTTTTAAAAAAAAAAAGAAAAAAAAGTATTACTGAATTTTTATTTATATTATTTGTTTTAAAAAAAGAAAAAAAATACTGCTGGACAGTAATACTTTTTATAGATTAGTATATATTTAGAATATATGTACATTTCAAAAAAAAAAAGGAAATGAAAAAAAAAATTGTAATATAGTTGTTTAAAAAAAAAAATTTATTACAAAAATTACAAAAAAGATTACCCTTTAATATTAAACCGTTTAGAATTTGATTTTCATTAAAGGAAATATTAAATTTATCTTTATTACTATTTTAATGTTATATTGGTCATATATATGGTAATTTCGTGAGTCCCATTCTTACCCGGATCACAAATTTCCAAATATGTTTAGTATTAAATAATGTTGTTTATATTTATATCAATACAGAAATTTCGTTATATATACACAAATTTATATACACAAATTTTATTTAATGTTCACATATGCACTTCATTATAATATGATACTTGATTGATTTCAAAGATTAGATAAATGAATGACTATTTGTGGATAATAAATTAATAAAATATTTAAATTACACTCCATTTTTAATCATATTTTGCATGTCATACTTGATAAGGAAATCCCCAATTCCGAATTTCAAAAAGAAATTAAATAATATCAACATGTGCATAACCGTAACAGTTTGACAAGAGTTAATTGCAAGTGAGCTTTTCCAATCAAGGTCGGTTCATGCAGGACATTAATTAACCGGGCATAACATTGAAATATAAAAAGTGTGAAAATTCTTTTTTTTTTTTTTTTTTTTCTTTGACTGTCTTTCTCTCAAAAATAGAAATAGAGTATTTTGGAATTGGGAATGCATTAATCTAGATCAAAATTTTTTTATATTTCATACCCATACTTTCATTTCTTCTCGAATTCCTATATTTCCTATATTATTCATAATAATCACTCTCCCGGTGAGCACTAAACCTTTTTCTTATAACAATACATACCATTTTTCCTTATCATCCAAATTTTTCTTCATACTCCTCATATTAAAGTCAAAGGTTTAACCTGTTCACAAAACTCCAATTAATTCAAAACTCATTAAAACTTTCATTTCACCATGAAATCACTCATTTCATCCATCCGAACCATTCGAACTCAAATTTCCATCAACCACCATATAGTCGACATATCAACTTCTGCAAGCACTTCTTGTTTGGTTGAATTAGGACCTTGGGAAAGGACTCTAATTCATTCTCTTATCGCTCTAAGTCTTGCTTTAGTTGTTTATGCCGCTTGGGATCCACGAGTCGAAGGAGATTTACTGGCCGTAAAATTAATCGAACATAATTATAATCCTGTACATTATTAATTATTTATAAAAGTTCTTCTTAATTCTCTAATCTTTTTTCTATATTCATTAGATAAATAGAGTTTTTTTATTTAAATATTTCCATCCGGAGGATTTATATAAAAGGCGGTTAAAAAGCATTCTTTGTATTTAATTTAATTCTTAGATAAAATACCTCACATATATAATAGAATTTTTAATTTATTTTAATTTATCATTAATTACTTGACGTAATAATCTCTTAATAATACATTTTATTCCTCTTCATCATTACACCATTTGTTTAACCTACCTTTTTTTTCTCTTCGTATGGTTGTACACATCTCCTTCTTCCCTTGTTCCCTTGTAAATATCCATTTTCTCCACTAACGAAAATCCCAGCGATTTTCTTTATTATCTTCTCTTCCCTTCCTATAGAGTTTTTATGGTTTTGATTTACGGTTATAGTTTTTTTTTTGAAAAAAATACTACATGTACTCAAACTCCCTTTCCTTCATTGAATAAAAAAGTATGGCGTATGTAATATGAAAATTTATTGATTTTTAAAAAAAATTTGTCCTTTTTTTTTCGTTCTTTTTAAAATGTGAAATGGGGTTTGAATATTTAGTTATATTTTGAAATGTTCAAAAATACCAACGAAAATTTTAAGGTTAAAAAAGTCTCAGTATGGCACATATAGTTTAATGATTTTAATACTAAATATGGTAACCATTATACAGTTTATTAAAAAAAAAACACGCTAAAAGCTTAAATTAAGCTTTAGATAAGGTTAGTATCATTGCTATAAATCCCATATAAACGATATAATTTATAATCAATGCTCCTGAATATCAATTTGAAAGACTAAATTACATGACTAATATCACACACCTTAAATGTCGGAGATAAAGATATTCTTCGTTCTAATTAGTCATTTTTTTTTAAAAAAAAAGCAAAGATAAATATCATTCTTTGTTAAAATTTACGTCATCCGCCATTCATTTACCATTTTACCTAATTCGAAAATCTGACGGGATAGAAAGTAAGACTGAGTTGCCAAAAACATCGATGACCCAGATGAAAGTACATGCATTATACACCTGCTATAAGTAAAGTTAATAAGTTAAATGGAGTCACGTGACGAAATGAAAGTTAACCTTGAACATTTTTGGTTATAATTCTTCTTGCCTGAAACAAAATCATTGTTTTATTTAACATATTTGGGCTACCTTTTCGGTCGGTTCATTCTTTTCATAGGGAATTATGCAAAGCATTAATGAAAAGTTTGAGGATTAAAATTATTATCGATAACCTATAAAAATAAAATATAACAACACAAATCATTTTACTTTCAGGATTGTGACTTGTACCTTCACACTTATTATCCATTATCCCATATTCTCATTATGCTCATTATGTCGATCTTTCAACCTAACCCAAAAATTTGCGTCATCATAAATAATGTATATCTAAATATATAGATGGGGAAAAATTAAAATAACGTGTCGATGGGAATTAATAAGTCCTTTTAAGTAAATCTATTACGCCAACATAATTACGGCGTAAAATTTATTTTTGTCCCTTAATTTTTTTTTAATTTCCTAAAAAGTCTTTAGTTCGCGTAATTTTGACGATGTTACTATAAATTATTATTAAAATTATTCAAATAATACTTTATAAGAATGGAATTTTCTTTTTTTTTAAACTTACCAACTTTTTACAATTGTTTCGATTAATTAAAAAAGAATAATAAGAATAATCTTTGAAAAGATATTTTTAAATTTTTTTTTTCTTTTGTCCCAAAAACAAAAAAATTCATTGTTAATACTATAATTGTAAATCCACACGAGGACACATTTATTGATACAAAGAAATGTCTCCTTAAAAGTGAACTATAATCAAAAATACCAATACTCCCTTTTAAAGATTGAAAATTGCAGATCATCGTTAAAAAACATATATATATTAATCGTGTTTTCTTTTAAAATGGAAATTTATAACAAATTAATGGCAAAAGTAGAAGGAGCTATAAACGATTTAAACAGTAAAAATAGGTCTGCTGAAGAAGAAAATGAGGGTCCGTTAGAATCAGTTTGCTTATTATTTCCTACTTATGCTACTAGGAATCCTGACGGTAATAAAAACGATAAAGTTTAAATTTTAATAAAGTTAGTGTAATTTAGCCAAAAATTAACGTTTTTGACTTAAAATAGGAAAGTCTACTACCGATGATTGGAATATTCGTGTTCGTGGTTGGGCATTCTCTGCACCAAAAAAAAGTAAAACGCGTAGTCTATTCTTAGGTTGGTATTATAATCATTCTAGTATAATTTAAGAAAAAGAAAAAATTTTAATTTTAATTCATTTTAAATAAGGATTAACGGCGTTGGCATTTCAAAAAGATGATGAAAGATTTCAATTTCTTGAATCACGTACATCATATTTCTGGGCAAATAATGTTAGTCAAGGAGAATTTACTGTACAAGTAGAAGGCTTGACTGATTCCAACAAAATGTCCATTGAAGGTGATCCTAATGATGAAGGTCCATTAACAACCACCGTTGAACCTCATGGAGAAGGTTCTACGACCACAACAGCAACTGTGAATGTACCTGACTTAAATAAAGTATTAAATCAAGCAGGGAAGATTATTAACCCACAAACTCATCCAGAAAGTGAAATTACTCGTGTAACAATTACTCCAAAATCAGGTCATTTCCATGGTAGTTTGGCAATTCCGAAACAAACTATTCATAAATGGATTGGGGAAGAAAATAATGAAAATGTTGTTACTGGACTTATTAATAATATTATTGGAAATAAAGATAAAAATAGAGTTAGATTATTAAAAGTTAGAGTTTTTAGAGATGGTATTGATCCTCATTATGGTGTTGTGAATCTAATTGAACCTGAAGGAGTTTCCATTATTTCCGTAAGTAACATCTTAGATCTCTAATTATTAAATATATAAGACTAATTTTATTTTTATTTCGTGTGTAGGATATTGATGATACAATCAAAGATACAAATATTCTCCGAGGTGCAAAAAGAGTTTTATCCAACACATTTTTGCATCCTTTCAAAGATGTAAGACAATTTTTATATTTCGATTAATTATAATTAATTATACAAATGAATAATTATTATTATTTTATTTTAATTAATTAAAGGTTCCAGGAATGGCCGACCTCTATCGTAAATTTGTAAGTTTATTTCATATATAGGGTCTTTTATAAGAATTTTCATTTATATATTTATTTTTATTTTTATTTTAGTATGAAAAAGGAGCATCAGTTCATTATGTATCTAACTCACCATGGCAATTATTTCCATCTTTAAGAAGTTTCTTTCAAACCTATAATTTCCCTCCCGGTTCGGCACATTTTAAATTTTATGATGGTTTAATTAAAAGTGCTTATGAACAAAAAGAAAATCCTATGGCTAGTAAATTCATGTACATTAGAGAGTTACTCAAAGTAAGTAATACTAATATAATTTCTTATTTAATGTTTCAAAATAAAATGAATTAAAAAAAAAAACTTTTTTTCATGACGTAATAGGATTTTCCTAATCGTAAATTTATTCTTATTGGAGATACCGGCGAACTCGATCCGGAAATGTGCGTAGTTTATTATTTAGCGTCATCATTTATAATAATAATTAACATTTATTTTTATTTAGATATACAACTATTGCAAGAGAAAATCCTGGAAGAATTCTTCGTATATATGTTCGAGATTGTACAACAGAACATGTAAAGGATTTGCCACCAGAAAAACCAAAACATTCATATACTCGAACCTTTCCAACAATTTATAATTATCTCCGTAATTACTATGCTGGTGATGAAGAAGAAATAAAGAATGAAACACCAGAGGAAAAGAAAGCTGAAGATGCGGCAACCCAGGTTATTGCACAGCAAGCAGCTGCAGCTACTTCAGGAGAAGTAACAACAGATCCCAGGGATCCTCATAAACCTGTACGACAGTCAAGTTTAACCAATCGATTATTAGATAAACTTCACGTAGATGTTTCATATTTATATGGTACTGCTATGGATTCACCTGATTCTATTGATAGCGATTCAACTAAATCAGCTACGAGTAAACCAAAAACTCCCTTAAGCGCGAAAATATTATCACCTCATAAAGCTGCTTCCATTTCTTCTAAAATAACAACAAAACTACGTAATATTAAAAGTGACAATAAAGCTGAAGATAAGAATGACAATAATTTATCTGATGATGATATCGATAATAATATTGATGATGACGATAAAAGCAATAAAGATAATGAAGTATTGAAAACCCCCTTGGAAATGTTCCACGAAAGACTTGAATTATTGAGAGAAGGAATACCTGATGATTTATTCCATACTTTTACTGATGCCAAAGAATTAGAAGATGACCCTGCTATTAAAGCAGCACTTAAATATTAAGAATGATATTCCGGTTACGTTTACTATATTTATTATTATTTATTGGACCAAATAAATTTATCAAATGAAGAAGTGAATGAGATGATGACAATGAAATGGTATCTCGAATCTATTAGGACAAATTTTCATTCGCGGTTACCTTCAAAGTTTCTTATATTAATTTATGTTCCTTTATTATCACGAACTAAATTAAAATAATTTTTCTTTCTAAAGTAAATATGAACACTTTACATATATTATAAACATGTCAAAATTTTGTAATATTTCACTTCCCTTAAAAAATAAAATACTTTAAACTTTTCAATAGAAATTTTCGTTTTTAAATAGCGCGATTGTATTAATTGATTGTCATAATACGAATTTGATATTTAAAATAATGAAGCATGTTTCAAATTGGGTATAAAAAATTTGAAATAATCGACAACTCTCCATTGCTGCCTTCTTTGATTTTAATCTTGCTTTAGGTGCTTCTCTCGTGCTCAACAGTACAAAGGTTTGAACTCATATGGAAGTATTTCGTCAGCTTTGCCCAGCTGAAAAGTTTACAAAATGTTTGAAACCCATTTGAGACTTTCCGAAGAATCGAGCATATCATCGACTCGTCGGAAGAGGATAGTGTGATGATGCTATTTCAGTTCCCGTTTTCTCCGCAGTACTGGCGCAGTCCAAAGATCACAATTTCCCCAGAAAAAATGTCACATTCACGTGATCGTTTTTTATTCATCACAACCGTCACCCCACTGCGTTTCCATTTTCTATAAGTATCTGAGGGACTTAGTTTTTTTCGAGTAGGCAAACCCTTATTCATCACCCCTTATTCGTCACTGTTTATTTTCACGTGTTAGTGCATAACGCCGTAATGCGGGCCAAATGTGACATTTTTCTACGGTGATACTGGGGAAGTTAAAGATCACGATCAGAATCGGATAATGCTGATCAATTTTTTTTGATTAGAAAACAAATCTATTTTAAAAACAAATCTATTTTTAAAAAATCGTTTCATTATTTCGTATATAAAAGCATCAATGATGGGTGATCCGTGAACTTTTACTTTTACGTTATTATTAAACAAAAAAAATAACAATGTATTCATGGAAACGCGGTAGTGCTCAATATCAGGTAGAATTTTTATATCGTAAATAATCAATTTATTTATATTTAGTTTTAATCATTTTTAATCATTTGTTTTTTTAAAAAAAAGGAATATGTTTCAATTTTTCATATTAATTCAACTGCCGAAGAAGAATATAATAAGACAGATGATAGAGTAATTTATATAGAAGATTTGGAAAAAAGAGAAGAAATATATGGAACATGTTGGGAATGTAAAGAACCTGGCACAGGAGAACTTTGGTGTCAATCTTGTAATGCCAAAAGATTTAAGGAAAATTTTAAAAATTGGACTAGTGGAAATAAAGATATTGATGAATTCATCCAAGATTCACAACTTAATGCTGTAAGTAGTAAGAAATGTCTTGAATGGATAACTTATGAGGATTTACAAGATATTACTTATATTACTAGAGGAGGGTTTGGTAAAGTTTATTCAGCTACATGGACTAAAGGATTTATTATTTATTGGGATATTGACAACCAAGAATATTATAGAAGTGAAAATGTTAAAGTTGCATTAAAAAGCTTGGATGATTCTTTCGACACGAATTTAGATTTGTTAAATGAGGTAATTTATTAAATAATTTACTTGATCTTTCACGCAAATATTAATTTTTTCAACGTCATATTGTACTAGATCAAATCTTATCTTCACATGTATACTTGGGATATTATTCAATATTTTGGAATAACTCAAGATCCAAATTCTAAAGAGTATATGATGGTTTTAGAATATTGTGAATGTGGAAATTTAAGAAATTATTTAAATGAAAATTATATGGATATAAAGTTAAAAATTCAGTACTTATTTCATATAGCAAGAGGACTTCAAAATATTCATGATGCTAAAAAAGTTCATGGAGACCTTCATATAGGAAATATATTACTTAATATGAATCGTAAACATGCATATATAAGTGATTTAGGAATGTGCCGACAAGCAAATAATGACAAGGAAGGAGGTTATGGAGTATTGCCTTATATGTCACCAGAAATTTTACGTGGATGCCAATATACAAAAGCAGCTGATATTTATTCATTTGGAATAGTGATGAATGAATTAATGTCTGAAGAAACTCCTTATAGTAATATTCCTCATGATCATACGTTAGCTGTTGGGATATGTAAAGGACTTCGACCAAATATCTCCGAAGATATTCCAAAACCGCTCGCAGATTTGATCGTTAAATGCTGGGATGCTAAAGCAGAAAATAGACCAACTGCTAAGGAATTATCCCATAAATTAAGAAAATGGAGAAATGAAATAAGAAACATGAATGGAAATTTTTATTCCCAAATAAAAGGACATAAATATATAAAAAGATTTAATAATGAAAATATATCTAAAAATATATCTAAAAATATAGAAACTCACCCTCAAGCAATCTATACCAGTAGACTGTTAAGTTTCAAAAATCTTCCGGAGCCAGTAAATTCAAATGATTTAGGTAATTTTCAATTTATTTATATAAAGATCCTCTATTATTGTATATTTTTTAACTTTTTTTTAATTTAAATTTCAGTTTCGGAGTGTTTTGATTGCGTAATTGATGAAACTGCGTAAAATTGTTATGATAATTATATCCGAAGAAATTTCGCCATAATTCATCATGATTCAAACTTTTGTGTATATGTATTTAATCAATCTTTCAATTGACTGCCTTTTATGTAAATGCCATAAATTGGCTTCAATCTTAAGGAACATTAACTCCTGATATAATCGTTTATGATATTAGAAAGTGTTTCTAGTATTGAATATTTCTTCGAATTTCGATTCGGATTTATTTACATAATTAACTTAGTCAGCTTTAATACCTTCTATTTCATGAATTTTTTCTAACTAATGTACTTTGTCATCATTCCCCATATTATAAAAAATTTTTAAATTCATTAATTCAAATGTTCAATTATTATATAAAATTTAAAATGTAAATTTATTGTATATTACATATATGAAATCTCCAAAAAAGAAATTAAATCTATAATTTAGAATTGTGATTTTCATATTCAACCAAATTAGTTAAAGTACCAATTTGCTCAATTTCAATTTCAATTTTATCATTGTGTTGAAGATAAATTGGAGGTTTCCTAGTATATCCAACACCTATAAATTCAAAAAATATATTTTATTTTTTTAATAAACAATGCTTCTTATTAAATCAAACATCATTGTTAATTAAAAACTATACCTTGAGGAGTTCCTGTTAAAATTAAAGAACCAGCTTGTAATGTAGTGCCTTGACTTAAAAAACTAATTAATTCAGCTACATTAAAAATCATATCAGATGTATTTGAATCTTGTAATAATTGATTATTATCGTTAAGTCTTGTTCTTATTCTTAATGAATTTGGATCTTTTATAATCGACGGTGAGACTAATTGTGGTCCGATTGGACAAAAGGTATCAAATCCCTATAAATTAAGATAACAATCAAATAAAACAGGTAAAAAAAAATCAACGAGGTATATATTTATAAATAACATACTTTACCTTCGAAAAACACCATTGACCAGATCCAAGTCTACTATCTAAATAATAAAATAAATTAATTTATTTAAATAATTTATAGAAATTTCTTAAAGAAATTAATTAGCACCTTGCCATTTCCTAGCGGAAACATCATTTGACGCAGTATATCCCAAAACATATTGTAAAGCATCTTCTTTACTAACATCTTTACAATCTTTACCAATTATCACAGCTAATTCAGCTTCATAATCAACTTGATTATTAGAAACTAAAGTAGGTATTCTAATTTTATCAAAAGGATTTTGTAAACTAGATGATGGTTTTATAAATAATATTGGATATTTTGGTATTGGTTTTGATGTTTCTATTGCATGTTCTCGATAATTCAGTCCAATACATCGAATTATTGGAATTTTTGATGGTTCTAATGGTGTCAACAACTAGAAATTTAAAAATAAAAAATAATAACTCCTTTAATTTTATTAATTATACTTAGCTATTAAAAAAAGAGAGACATTAAAATTTAAATTTTAAAAAGAATTACTTTTTTGACTTTGATCGTCTTATCCGTAATATTTATTTTTTCTTCCGTAAGAACATCACCTTGAATTATATTGGCTTTTAATTCCGAAATGGGCGGTAAAAATCCATTCGAATCAACAATAGGTTGACCCGAATATGATTTATTATCTTCACCTATGAATCTATTCATAAAAGGATTTTAATAATCAAAATAACAAAATAATTAATTAAAAAATTAAATAAATTTCATTACCGAATTAATCTCGTCCATCCAGTCTAAACAACAATAAAAGAACATAAATATATTTATATTTCAATACTTTTAATTATTTTAATTATAAAAAAAAACAAACCTGAGAAACCATTCTTGAAGAGGAAAATTTTCGATTAATCAAAGTATTGGTTTGTAAACCGCAACTAAGGGGTAGAAAATTATATAATCTTGGATTAATTTTGTTAAATTCACGTAAGAAATACATGCGTCAAAATATTATTAAAAAGCAAACGGAGAAAAAAATTTCATTTTTATCATCTGATAATCTTGTGTACTCACACGTGATATCACGTGAAACAGCATTTATCACGAACGTGAAAATTGTATATATAACTACCACAATCTTTCGACTATGAAATTATAACATTTGTTTACATCATATCTTTCCTACAATTCCACTTAACTTAATAAAACGTAAATTACTTTCTATAAGAATCGAGCCGCACTTTAATCATTATAATATTTAGTTATTTAAGGAATTTATATTTTATTAACGGTCCATTCGTTTATATATGCACATTAACAAGTTGTCAGTGTGGTGTAACTACTTGGAACACCCAAACCTATGAATTCAGCATCCGATTTCGAACGCATTCATTGCTGGTCATTCTCGATAAAAAACGAATGTTATATCAAATATTTCAAGTTAGGGATTCTATTGAAATAGATGCTTAACAAAGAATAAAATAATTCTTAGTTTGATGAATGAAGATGTAAAATTTTGGCTTTATGAAAAAATTTCAAGAGATGACACGAAATTAACACTTATACGCAGTAAATAAAACAGAATTAACTTAGTTCAGATATTGAACCACTTTTAATCGAGGAGTTTAAATGGGGAAGTTAATTCAAGCTTATTACAGTAAAGAGTAAAAACGAAAAATAAGATATTCTAATAAACAAATTCTTAATTTATAGTTCATCATTTTAATGTAGTTATAGTCATAATTTGTAAAGGCTCCATGGCCATTTTCTTTATATTCAAATGCTTCCTTTCGTTCTTTTTATATTATATTAAACATATTACGGAAACGTATAATGTAACTTGCATTTTTTTTTCTATAAAACGTATCTATTTAATCAATATTTGAAACTTATATTACAAAAATCAAAAATTACATATTTTGTATTTTAATCAAAAATTTTTCTGATTTCCAAATTATAGGGGACAAGTTTTAGGAAAACACCCCGGCTAATAAAAAAGAAACTAAAAAAAAGTATAAACCCTAAAAAATTTTGATTATAGTGATATTTCGGGACTATATCTAGTGATAAAGTCATAAAAAAGAAAAAATATTACTGATGTATACTGTATATACTGTTGTGTAAATTATAAATTTTGTAATTCATAGATGGTGAAAGATAAATTTTGTTATATAAACCCACCAAGATTATTTTGATTCTCCATAATACACACACACCTTAGAAATCTTAACCCAAAAAATTTTTTCAAAATTACTTTTTTCTAAAAAATCTCTTTCACAAATCATTGAATTTTGTAGACTATAATTTATGGACTACAAAATTCTTAAAATTGTTATAATTAAAAACAAAACATTAATATTAATATTAATTATTATTAATATATTAATTTATTTAAAATGAAAATTTATTTATTGAAAGGATTTTTTCCATTCAATGAATTATTTATTTTAATTTATTATTAAATGCCAATATGTTTTCTTTAAAGTTCATTGTTTAAAGAATAAAAAGAATAAAAAGGAAACCAATCTCCTCTGGAAATCTGGAAATAGATCCATGAGGAGATTTCGGTTTTCTTTTAGTCTATTCTAATTGTAGTTTATTGTAGTGGGAGAGCGGTACTTCTTTAACAATTTTTCGTGGGAGAGCTGTATTTCTTTAACAATTTTTCTAATTGTGGTGGGAGAGCGGTATTTCTTTAACAATTTTTCTAATTGTGGTGGGAGAGCGGTATTTCTTTAACAATTTTTCTAATTGTGGTGGGAGAGCGGTACTTCTTTAACAATTTTTCTAATTGTGGTGGGAGAGCGGTATTTCTTTAACAATTTTTCTAATTGTGGTGGGAGAGCGGTATTTCTTTAACAATTTTTCTAATTGTGGTGGGAGAGCGGTATTTCTTTAACAATTTTTCTAATTGTGGTGGGAGAGCGGTATTTCTTTAACAATTTTTCTAATTATGGTGGAGAGCGGTATTTCTTTAACAATTTTCTAATTGTGGTGGGAGAGCGGGAGAGCGGTACTTTAACAATTTTCTAATTGTGGTGGGAAAGCGGTATTTCTTTAACAATTTTTCTAGTTGTAGTGGGAGAGCGGTATTTCTTTAACAATTTTTCTAATTGTGATGGGAGAGCAGTAGTGGGAGAGTGGTTTTTCTTAATGTATTGTAGCGGAGGGTGGGTCATTATTTTTATATTTCGATAATAAAATTATATTTGTCAATATTTAATAAATTCATTTAATATTATTTCCTTTAAATAATAAAAACCAGTCATATCAATTGAATTTGAAATCATTAACGTTACATTATTTTGTGTGAACTTGTTTTGAAATAGGATTTCTTTTTTTTTTTTAACAAGAAACCTAGGTCTAACTCGCAAGTGATGAATTTAATCTGTGAATCTTTTTTTTTTTAAAAAAAAAGAAACAAAACTGATCTGAAAACAAAAAAAAAAATGCAGTGTTTAATTATTGAATAAAGTACCATTAATCTTGATATATTTGTATGATATGTAAGTAAAGCTGGATTGATCTATTTGTTTGTAGTGTGATATATATATATATTTTTCCTAGAGATTGGAACCGCCCAAAAAAACCTTACCCGGTTAACGTTAACTGGTCCCAATCTCTATTTTTTTCATGTTTAATAGAGGGACAAAAAGGATAAGAATTTAACAACTTCAAATCTTTACATTAATAATGTACAATATCGGATATATTTTGCCGGATTACTACTTAAGGAATGGCATTTTTTGTATATCTTTCTACGAAGGTATCAATAAAACTCTAAAAAGGTAAATAAACGAGATAAGTCACTTATAAAGATGTATGCAAATTAATATTTTATCTCCAAAAAATGCATATATTTATGTCATTGGGTATAAATTTAAAATTGAAGAAAAAAAAAAGAAGACAAACTTGTTTTTTTTAAAAAAAAATTCTGACTCGTTGAAATTTTTTTCAATAATACAAATTATTCAGGAAATTATCTACATGTATTGTGATATAGTTATTACAAACATATTTTAATAATATTCATTGATTTTCCTCTTGTTATCTCATTGTTAGATGTTGGAATATGCATAAAACAGGTTTTCTTTGGGATTTTGACGGTTTACTTACATGCATCTAGGTCACAGGCTTGTGGTTGAAAAAAACAAGTTTATTGACAAAAATGGAATTTCATATGTTGAACAACAGCAGCCGCGGCAAACAGGAAATTACAAAGTAAGCTATTTTCAGGTTGTCCGCTACAAAGTCCGCTATAATGATGAAATCACCAATGATAAAATGCATAACAATGTAGTAGTTATCAATGGGGTTTTTCCGATTTTGGATCATCTCCTTAGATCTGTAACGCAGTAAATAACCTTTTTCAGATTCTATTAATTTCCTTTAATCGAATATAATATTTTTCAGAACAATGTTATATACTTAAATAACAAAAGAAAGTAGTATGATTTTTTCTAATATATTTTAATATATTTTGAACATATTTAATATATATTTTAGTATGTAATCACCCTAAAATTACATCCAATTTAATATAATTGATTTGGTGTTTTCACAAAAGAATGCCTAATTTGGTTTAATGTTTTTCTACTTATGCAGATTTTTGAACATGTGATTAAAAATTTTTCTCACAAAAAGAACAAAAGAATGCCTAATTTAGTTAATATAATTTTTTACCTTATCAACACTCTAGTAAACGGGTAATAACTTGATTATTTTACTAGGCTTATTTTTTTTTAAAAAAAAAAATTTATACAGCCAGTGATGTTTCTTCATGCAAGAGTCCAAATGTTTTAGAGCATATGATTAATTTTTTTCACAAATAACAAAAGAAAAGTTCAATTTGGGTTAATAGAATATCTTTATTAATAAAAAGAAGATTCTTTTGTTCTGTTTTATTAGAGACTTTATTTTTTTAAAAAAAATTAATTATTTATTAATGCAGACATCCATTTTGCTTTTATGCAAGAGCTCAAATGATTTTGAACATATGATTATATCCTTTTATTCTTACAAAGAGACAAAAGAAAAACCTGATTTGGTTAATTTAAAATACATAATACTTCTTGGCAACAGATAATTCGTTCTAATTTTATTATTAATGACTCTATCAGTTTATCTAATATCCTGCAACATGACAATTGAACAGGTCTATTTTTTTATTATTATTAATCTTCATGCATGAGTTCAAATGATTTGAACAAATATGATTAATTCTTTTTCATTGAAATCCTGATTTGATTAAATGTAAATTTTCCAAATAGAATTTTTACTCTTCTCTTTAGAACCATACATATTTTTCCCCAACATTTTTTTTCTTTTAGCAATTTAATTGATTATTCTTTTTGTTACGCGTTTCACCAATTTTTAATTCCCCCCATTTCAATTCCAATTTAGCATAATTCATTAACTTTGATTTGAAAGATATTGTACCTCTTTATTATCACCATAAAGAAGGGAGGAGGGTAGAGTAAATATCGGTCACCAAAAAGTCAATAGTATGTGTACTCCCCTAAAATTATTGTGCATCCCGTTAGGAAAATTTCTTCTTGTGCGTATAATGCTAGTAACGGTCCATGCAACCTTCTAAATTTTGAACATTTTATTCATTTGAATCTAAATTTGATATATAAAGAATTTACGCTGGTCATCTATCAGAATTATTATCCTATTGGTTGGTTAGTCACGTGAATTAAATTCCGCAGCTAGCTATGCATGCATCAGATTTCGTTTCCAACAATTTCTCCAGCTCTTCATAATACCGCAGTATGCCGTAAATATGCGCTCTTTTGATGGCCTTATACTCTTATTTACGTGATAATCTTATGCACACAGCCATATCGAATAAGGTATTCTAAGTTCTGAGTCGACGACATCTTGATTACAATTTGCATTAGACGTTCCGCGTCCGTGACAGTACATTTAAGTGTGTTACACACTAAAATTTAAAAGCGAAAATTTCGTCATGTAGTGTAATCCTTTGTCAATATAATATATAGAGTCTTACATAATGTGCATATATATATATACTGTATATGCGTTAGCGTGTTTAATTTGATTTGATTTTGACCAGATATAATTTGTCGTCGAATAAAGTTTGAACACGAAAATCAATCAACGCGAACTCAAATTTACAATGATAAAATTTAACCCTTTTTATATATAAAATTATTAAGAAGTACTTTTTTATTAATAACATACATAAAGTATAGAAAAACTTTGTTGCTAACATCATACCCTTTTATTTATTAGCCAAAAATTGAATCGAATAAAGAGAAGCTCAATTTTAACTAAAATTACATACGGTATATTAATAATTCATTTTCTTATTAATCAGGAAATTAAGTTCCCATCATACCTTCCCATATCCCTCTATAAATGCTTTCAATTCTATTAACATTATCTTCTCTACACTAGAGATGCAAACAAAAACTATTTAGCCTAATTTAGCCCTATAGCATAATTTAGCCAGGTGAAACTAAACATTAACAAAACATTTTCTCCTTTTTTGTATTTGATATTAATCTAATATATCATAATATATTCTTTTTAAAAAAACAAATAGGATTGTCTTATTTATAATAAAAATTTTATTTATTTGAAAAAGGTTTAGCCCTCATTTTTTCAAGATTAGGTTTTGTTTTCATCCTTACTCTACACTTCATGTAATTGTTTTCAGGTAATTCTTTATCAATTATAAAATTTATTAAAACAGATTGAGTTGTGGTTATATTGGTTATATCAACTTAAAGATTTTTTATGTTAATTCCTCCGAAAAATTTATTAGCGTTACGGAAATTTATATTTTTAGGTAAAATTTTGTATTTGACCATTTAATTATGTAAAAGTAGTAAACAAAAATATACTGTAATTCTAAAATCAGACACGTAAGTGTCATTGCTTCGCGTTGGGTGTGATTTCTTTACCTCCTGCCTCTTTTAATCATCCACAAATAAACCAATAATAGTTCCAGCTAATGATTATCATGGGACCAAGAAAGACTTGAATGAGGTGCTACGCACGTGTAGATATATACTCATATATTAACGTGACCTCTAATCAGGTTTTCCAAACTTTTTTATAGATTGGGAACTTTTTTCTGTAAAAATAAAGTCACGTTCCGCCCGACTTCAATTCTATCCATTTATCTGAGCAAGGCTTTACGTTGTTCGTTTTTCATAAAAGAAATAATATCCTCTGAATCTTGGAACGAAAAAAAATCGGATATTAGTTTAAGTCACTTCACCCGAAAATACTGCACCTTATTTTGCGTATTCGTATAGCCCGGAACTTTTTTTTTTTCAAAAAATTTTGGAAACACTTCACATAATTTTGTTAGAGTTTATAATTACGCTTCGGAAGTAATGAGAAAAATTGAGAAATTTTCCCGTCATCATACACTTGTTTTATGAATTATCAACCTGACCATTGAAATTGATCTATTTTTCAACAATAATTTCGAACATATTTACTATTCTATACAATTTTCCCACCATCCCCGACCTCGCCCATAATTGTTAATGATACTGTTTATTTGAAGTTAACATAAGTTAGATGAGTTTTAATTTTTTTATCTTTTCTTGACAGATATACTGTATTATAACAGAAGCAATAATATACAATGCGTCTGTACCAATACAATTTAGTACAGTACTGTACGACTGTACTGTACTATACTTAGTAAATACATTATATGCTATGTATGGATTTTTTTTTTTTCAAAAATTATTTTGTAAACGAAAATAAACTACACAAATTGTCTTTTTTAAAATATAATTTCTAAATTCCTTTGGCATCATTATTTTGTACTGAATGTTCAATATTATAACATTAAATTCGTTATCAATATATACTATAGAGTTTTAATCACAAGTTTTCTGGAATATCAAGTGAAAAAATTTTTTGATGCAATGTAGATTATCGTTATCGATAGTATTAAAGTACAATAGTAGAGTTACGAAAAATTTGCTAATAATAAACTGTGTCTGGATCCCTGCATAAATATTTACTTTCTCAAAAGGTTGATCCGATTGTGTATGAAAAAAATCAAAATAATTATTGTTTAGATTTTTTTGATAATCAAGTCTTATTATGTACAGTAAATCACAATCCGCATCAATTGGCTGATTTACAATTGAACTTTTTAATTTATTTTTAATAATTATTATGTAATATTATCCACAAAAGTTTAAATACAGTATTCGTTTACTATCTTATCCCGAATAGATCCAGCAAAAATTTCGTTCATATTGATAAACCAATTAAATTTAAAAAATTTTTGGTCTATACTTCAAAAACCGTTATGAATCGGATACAGTGTATCATCACAAGATGGAAAAATTTTTTGATAAAATGACCGCAAATATTTCTTAATAAAATTTAAATCATGCCATCTCATGAAATTGTCGAAATTGATGAATCGCCAAATTCGAACCATGGCTTTTCCTTTTGGAACGAGCCTTTACTTTATATTCGCTCATCCGTTAAAGAGAGAACATTACATATGAAAAAGAACACTTCTCTATCTGAATTGAGTGGCAGTCTTGGAGATTTGGGCACCTTACTTCCAATCTTGGTAGCTCTTTCAATCAATGGACAAATTTCTTTGACTTCATCACTTATATTCGGAGGTCTATGGAATATCGTTAGTGGCTTGATGTTTCGAATCCCTATGTGCGTTCAACCTATGAAAGGTGATAATTTATTTCGTTAATTTTACTTTTTTTTCTTTTTTTTTTAAAAAAAAAGTTAATAATGTCTTAATGTCTATATATAGCTATTGCAGCGGTTGCAATATCGGCAAATTTATCAATAGGAGAAATCATGTCAGCAGGTATTGGTGTTGGGTCAATGATACTTATTCTTGGTATCACTAGAACTATTAAAATCATCGAAAAATGGACACCTATTCCAGTTGTCAGGGGTATTCAATTGGGAGCGGGCGTAACGCTGATAATAAAAGCTGCTGATATGGTTCGAAAAAGTAGTGGTTGGGGTGGTAGTTCTTGGAAATGGAATGATAATTATGAATGGGCTATTCTATCGTTCATATTCGTATTCACATTTTATTCATCAAAAAGAGTACCGTCAGCACTAATTCTATTCATTGTTGGGCTAATAATCGCCTTAATAAAAGTTTTTAGATCTGACAGTATATTACCATCAGCCTCATTTAATTATCCTGAAGTTATTGTCCCAACTTTAGAAGAATTTAAAGTCGGATTTCTTAGTGCATCTCTTGGTCAACTTCCACTGACAGCTCTCAATTCTGTTATCGCATTAGCAGCATTAGCTAATGATTTGTTCCCGGAACGTTCCTCATTGAATACTGTTGGAAGAATTTCAATTTCCATCGGACTTATGAACATTATTGGATGTTTTTTCGGCTCTACCCCATATTGTCATGGATCGGGTGGACTGGCTGGACAATACCGTTTCGGCGCAAGATCCGAAGTTAGCATTTTGATTCTTGGATTTTTTAAATTGATTCTTGGGATATTATTTGGAAAGACTTTAACTAGTCTTTTAAATTATTTTCCCATGTCAATTCTCGGTTTAATGCTCTTTGTTTCTGGAGCAGAATTATCATCTGCAGCACGAAATTTCGTGAGAAAAGGTGATCATGATGATGATGAGACAAAAAAGAAGAATTTTACCCTAGTGATCGTAACAGCAGGATTATTGGTCGGCTTCCAAAATGATGGAATTGGATACATTGGTGGTATGCTGGTTAGCCTTCTGTTCTTTATTACCCACTATTTCCAGCATCGCCGATCTAGTGACTGATCTTTAAAAACTTTAATTTGTACAACACAATCATCCACATATATACAGTAAATACACACTCAGTTAATCAGAAACTTTATTATTTTTGTTTACATGATGTAAAAATGCTAAACTTAAACTTGTAAATATTATTATGTTCTAGCGCTTAGTATTCCCTTCCAACTTTAGATACAACATATTTGATATTATCCAATGAATTAAATAAATAATGCCATAAATATATTTATTCATTTGATATAATATCGCTGAGTTTTAATTTACTAATTGGCTGAACGATAATTTTGAGTATGATTATTACCCCATGAAGAGATTTCTCCTTTGTCTGTCGAGTTAAACCTTGAGTACGGATTCTGATTGTATGAAAATTCGGACTCTTGGTGTAGAATCCATTAAGTGGTAATAATATCATAATTATAAAATTGTTGGATTACTATTCTTGTCTTTTCATCTAAAATACTTTCTCTAATTTCAATCACCAAGATCAATAACTCCGCTTAAAATCCGGCATGTGAGTTTGTTGTTGTCCCTAAGCTTACTACTGACAATTATGGTTGTTCCTTCGTAGTAGTCTTTGATGTAGTACATTTTGAGAATATATGACGGGTGGTAGAGTACATGACAATTCCTCTTCCAAGTTGAGATCTTTAAAACAAAGACGTGTTGAGTAAAGTTTGCAGGACAAATTAACGAAAATATACCAAGCACTTGCATGGCAACTTTACGATAATATGAATCTTTTATGTCCCGACTTTCAATAAGTTCGTCTTGCCCTAAAGATTATTCAGGAAAATCCATTTCCACTATCCTTTTACATATTCTGTTACCTTAGAAACCTTTAATGCTTTCTATCGCTCTTTAAACTAAGCACATTCTCGATAAGTTCTTTGTATCATAAATGTCAGCAAGAGCGTTGTACCATCTCAATTTTGATCTTTATTTTTTTGTGAAGCATGATTGGTGCAAACTGTGATCTTGTGGAACAAGGAAAATAATTCATTATTTTGTTTTTTAAAAAATACAATTATTAATAATATAAAATAATAAAATAAAGTAACATTAAAAATATATAATACATGACTATAACTGAATACATTGGTATAATCAATATATATATTTTTATATTTATTTGTTTTTTGCATATAAAAATATGATTTTTACTTCAAATCACCGGGGGTGAACATCACCGTTGGCCGGAATTATCAATTTTTACCGGCACTATATTTTTTTAATGCTGGTCGATCATCGTTATTTCAGTCACCGGTGATCATCACCCCGGTGATAGTTAGAAAAATTCTAAAAATATATATATGATTTAACCTGGGTAATTTAACCTATTAGTAAATTTCATATAATTATATAATTTTGCCCAAATTTTCAAAAAAAAATGTAAATTATAGTCACAATCAAAAACAAAAGACTATCAAGAATGTAAGAAAACTTGGTTATTAATAATACTATACAAATAATTTTTTTTTTAAAAAAAAAAATGATTGATGTGAAATATAAATTTTAAGAGGATGATTTAACCCAAATTATTTAACCCAGGGGGTAAGCTCTAAAAAAAAATAACTGTTGCTAATTTACTCTTCAATATATAAATTTATTAAAATCAGATGATTTCACACATGTATAAAAAATTAAAAAATTTATATATAGTTTTAATCTAAAATACATTTACTGTAAATGGAAAAATCTATAATCTCATTATATTATATTATAGTTCATATGATTTTTACAGACTTTTAATAACTATACTGAAGTTAAAAATAATTAAAATTGAAATAAAAAGATAAAATAAAATAAAATCAAAATAAGATTAAATGAAATTAAAAATAAAATATACAAAGTTAGAATAAACTAAAACCAATAATAAAATAAATGAAAAGATTAATAAATAATTAAAATTAAAGTAAAATTAAAATTAAATATAAAGTAAAATATAAAAAAAAATAAAAAATTTTAACAAAAAAAAAAGAAACTTAAAAGAAATCCAAAAAAGAAATTCAAAGAAAAATTAAAAAAAATCTAAAAAAGAAATATAAAAAAAAAATCCAAAAAAAAATTCAATAAAACTTAAGAAAAAAATCCAAAAAAAAAGTTTACAGAAAAATCTGACTTTTAAATTCTGAAAATTTTGAAATTTATTATTTACTAAAATATAGTTAACTTTCTTTATAATTACACATTTAGAATAATTCATTTAAAAAGATATGACTATAAATAAAAAAATTTTTTTTTATAAATTTTAATAATAAATATATTATAAAAACCTATAAAATAATTTATTTTAATATATTTATTGAATTTATAAAATATATTTGTAAACAAGTAGAATGTGATTTATTTAAAATAAATTTGATTTTTGTATTTTTTTTAAATAAAAAACATTATTTCCTTGAATATAATAATAATAATAAAAAATTATTTTTTTTATCACATCTATATTATGTTATACCCCTATAATATGTTATATATAAAAGTAAAAATAACACTTTTTAATATATTAAGAAAACTTGTAAAATAATCAAAAATATGTATAGTATAAAGTTTTTTATAGTATATAATAAGTGCATAAAGTTTCATACCATAAAAAATAGAAAATCTTAATAAAATTATGTAATCAAAATAATTGACATAATTAATATTAAAAAAGGAAGATATAACATATTGCAAGTGCAAAAAAAATCATATTTCAATATTTATTGTATTATTTATTATAAAATTAAAATTTAAAACTTAATTAGGGAGCTTACACATATTACATAATTATTATAGGGAGGAGGAGGTAGTTAAAATTTTACGTTACACTTATTTAAATCATATGATTTATAAATATTATAATTTGATTGGTTATAAAATCTAACAAGGGGGGGTAAGGTTTATAATAAAATGAATATTATGTGATATGTGTAACTTCTACAGGTCAAAATGCTAAAAATCGGCAAAAAAAATGGTGCGAAAAGCAGTGGCTATTCTTGGCTATTCTTGGCTATTCTTGGCTGTTTTTGGCTATTTACGAATTAACCTATACTATTTGTAAATAGTTTATACAAATTTGCGAATAGTTTATGCGATTTGCGCCATTTTTTTTGCCTATTTTTGGTCATTTGACGTGTGTCCCCTTATATTAATTATTATTAATTGTTATAAAAATTCCAAAATCAATTATACAATATTAATAGTATTTAATTATAAGAAAAATAATAATTTTTAATTAACTTTTATTGTAAAAAACTAATATAATAAAATTTTAAATCTAAAGTATACTAATATCTAAAAAGTTTAAAATCTTTTATTTTACAATTATTATCAATAGGTTGTTGTTTATAAAAAAGAATTACCTTTTTAATTACTTCTTTTAGTGAAACTTTTGAAGTTAATACCTTGCTTTTCATTATTAGTATTATTTTTTGCAGCAGGCCTGCAGGTATTTCTTTATTTTGTATATATAAGATTTATAATTTGTATATTATCTAAGATTTTTTTTGGTATGTAAAGAAATTTGCATCATTAATATGATTCATTAAATCATATTGAACCTTATTTATTATCAATAAAAATAGTTGAAATAATATTTGAAATTTTATTAATAAGTATATCTAATTTTATACCATATGGGCCGATTCTTGGAATCTAATTTTTTACACAAAAATAATTTTATTAAAGCAAATATAAATTATCATTTATATAAGAATAATAAATTTATACTAGATAATGCAAAAAAAACTAATTAATTATATAATTTTTAATTTTTTTTTAATATAAGATATCATTAAAATTTAAAAGATTAAATATAACTCTCATGACAAAATTATTGATAATTCTTCGTAGAAATAAGCTATACAAATAAATTTACATTCATTTGAAAGAGAAAATCGAGATCTATCTAATGAATCTAAAATCAAGTGAATTGAATCACTAGTTGTTCAGTAATCACGTTCAGTATATTTATTGAATTTTATCTAAATTTGATCGTTAATTACTTCACATGTAGTGATTCAATTTGAATGATCTTTGCTCCCTAAGGTGATGCCAACTTTTATCTTTAAAATAAATTTAAAATAATTCGTTTAATATATGTAGATGTTTAGGAATCATCAATTATATTATTAATATAAAATTTTATAAGTTTGATAAAATCTGATATAAAAAAATTTATTAAATACCTGTAGATGCAAGCTACACGAATGAAATTATATTCATTTGAAAGAGAAAATTGAGGTCTATCTAATAAGCCTAAAATCGAATGAATTGAATCACTGGATTGTGAATAATTATGTCTAATATATTTATTTTTAATTTTTAAATTTGATTTGACTTTGATCGTTAATTACGCCTCATCCAGTGATCCAATTTTCCTGATCTTTGATTCTTACGATAGAGCAAATTCTCAGCTTTCAAATGAATGTAAAATGATGACGTTAGCATATCTCCAGGAATAATAATGCACGATTTTGTCACCTGCATAAAGTCCGATCTGAAAATTTTATTTCTTACCAAAAAATGCTTTCATAAGAGAATCCCAAATTCTTTTACTTTATTTAAAAGATTTTATTTGCCATTTAAGGATTTTAATAGAATAAATCTAATAAAATAATTTTAAAAGATAAAAAACAAATATATAATTAGTTATTTTGAAAAAAAAGAATATCTTATTATTCATTTTACAACTATTTTACATCATAATTATTTTTTATTTGCATGTATTTTTTACAAAGAAAAACAATAAATTAAAGCTAAAAATTATGAAAAAATATGTCTTATCTATGTATATAAAATATTAAGTTTTTTCTTTTACTTACCACTTAAAAATAACTGCTATATTTGCTTATAAACTTTTTTGTCATAATTAATAAAAGTGAATAGAAAAATGATGGAAAAGTGATGGGCAGTGATGGGGAAAAAGAAGTGGTTATTACCGTTATTTTTGAATATTGATTAAAAAAATTTTTTTTATTTTTTATTAAATCTGAGTTACGTAAATATGTAACACATATTTAATTTAGATTTGTGTAATGTTAATCTTACTAAAATATTAAATTTTTATAAAAATCTTAATTTAGACTAATTCCAAAAATCGGCACATATGCAATAGCTTATATTTTTTAAATTGATTCAGAATCAGAAATAAATAGCAAATTGCATATAGTTTTCTATTTTACACTTTTTCAAGTTTAACAATAAAATCAATTGCTTATTTAATATTTAATTTATTTCTATACTTAAAAAAATTAGTAAATATAAAAAAAATATAAAATTACAAAAAAAATAAATGCTTGCTTATATCAAAACCTTATTCAAATTATTTAATTAAATTTCAAATATATAGCTACTTATAATTTTATATTTAAGCAATAATTTTTAAAGTTTTGAATTATTTTAATTTCTATTAGCTAAAGTTTTGATGTTATATTTGGTAGAAAAAATATGATTCAAATATTAGTAAATTGAAGATTATCTTTTTTTTCCTTCTCTATTAGGGCCCTTATTTTAAATTTTAGTTTAAAGATTCTTCAAATTCATCACTAAAATTATTCTTATCATTATTATTATAATTATCATTATAATTATTATTATTGTTTACTAATTTTTTTTTTAATTTTATTACTTTACTTCTATTTATATTAGTTACTTTTTTTACTGAAATTTACATTTATAATTAAATTAATTGATAAAAAAAAATATAATAAAAAGTATATTTATAAGTTTTATACATCAAACCCTTTAATTCTAAAGTATGAAGGTAAAATTTATTGTAAATTTATATACAAAATCAATTTTATTGTAAATTTATACAATAAAACAAATCATTATTTGTTTAAATCTATACTTTAAACTTTAGTCAATTTTTTATATTCATACATGTATAATAAGAATCATAGATCAAATTTTAACACTAAATTATTAAATCTATATAATAAAATTTCTATTATTATATCTAGAGATTCTAACAGGACATAAAAAATTTATTAATACAGGTAATTATTGGTATATAGAATATCAGTATATAGAAATCTAATTGTATATTAAAATACATTTTATTAGATATCTTGCCACTTAGTAATTGTAAAAAAATGAAATATAACTCATTTAATTTATTTCAATAAAATAAGTTAAATAATATTAGTTTTACATGTTATAGTTCTAAATTAAATTAAATTTGATGAGATAATTTGATTTTTAGTAAATTATATTAATTTTAAAGGGAATAATTACCTTTAAAAAAAATTTATTTATTAAATTAAATTACAGCTAGTTAGTCATATATTATTTATTTACAGGTAAGTGAAGGTATATGATATTATCTAAAACTAGTGGCCAATTTAATTTTAAAATTTTTAAATATTAAATTGAACCTTTTATTTTAATCATATAATCATATAAACATTTATTTGAAAATACAAGCAAGTTATCTACAGTTGCTAGTAAATTTCTTAATTATAATAATAAATAATTAAATTTAAATGTATACAAGCTAACTTTTTATAAATGCTATAACAGGAAATCCTGAACTTAAAAAGAGTGTCATATAAGTTTAGAATCATGCATTTAAAAGAAATGCATTTATAGAGAATATATCTACACAGAGTTAAGTGTCTTTCTTAATTAGCAATAATATAAATAAAATGAAGTTAATAATAGTTTAATGCGTAATTTACAGTGAAATTCCCTTATTAATTACTGTTCATTTTCAATACGCGCGAATACTATGTAGGGGATGATTTGAAATTTCATATATAAAGAAGTATAGATTTATTATCATATGATCGATAAGATCGATCATGACGATCAACACAAGGATGTTGCCGTATTTGGACTCTGTTAATTTGTAATTTATAGGTCCGAATTAATTCCGGCCGAGAAATTCAAATTCGGTCGTAATCGATCAAAATCTTTGTTTGGTTTAATTCCTTTTATAGAATACCAATTCTTATCTCGGTCAGGATCATTACATTATTCATTTGATAAGCCAACCATCTTTAGTATAAATTCGAGGACAAAGGCTTTTTTTAATCCTATTTTTGAACTATAATATTCATGCATGATATATTAATAGTTGATTCAAAAATTTTTCCGTCACTAGATTTTGTGACAATAAGAACAATAAGTAGATAAACAATGGAGAAAAAGGAGTTATTGCCGTTAAGAAAAAAATTTTTTCTTTTTTACAAACAAAAAAGCCAAAAATTTTTTTTTAAAAAAGAAAATTGTTTTAAAATATTTCGTCATGATGGTCACGAGAAATGAAATTTTCAAGAAAAAAAATTAAATTATTAAATTATGCATATGATATAATCACAATATAAAATATATACCCCGCATAAAAAAAAAAAGAATAGTTCCAAATTATCTTTCTAAAAAAATTTTTTCAAATTTTTTATAATAAAAAAATGTCTCCACCTTTATTAACAACGGATTGTTTACATCTCATTTTCAAGGATTTTGAAGAAGATAGATATACTCTACATTCATGTCTTTTAGTGAATAGACTCTGGTGTGAAACTGTAGTATCTTTATTATGGAGTCAACCTTTTCGTTTAACACGTAGAACTCCTTCCTCTAAATTAGTTCAAACATATATAAATTGTCTTGATCCACAAGTACTTACCGATAGTGAAAAAGATATTTTGGAAATTACTGATAATAGAATACCACCAACATTTGATTATCCATCGTTCTTACGACAAATCTCATATTTAGATTTATATAATGGGATTGCTGCATGGTTTGAATGGTATGAACCATGGGGAGAAGTATATCGAGAAAGAGTAGCTTTGGTATCTAAATTGTTAATTTACTCTTTTATGAGTCATTCATCTGCATTTCATAAACTATCAATTGAAACTGGTGAAATGGTTATGGTTCCAAATAACCATCTTAATTTTTTTTCACATCAAGGTTCTGAGATTTGTTTATCTAAACTTCGACAATTTATATGTATTGGAGATTTTTTGAAGGCAGATATTTTCGCGGGAGCTGCTAAAATTTGCAAAAATATCAAGACATTATTTGTAAGTCCAGGTCGAGTTTGCACTTCGGGAAATAGATCTGTTCCTGAGAAACAATATGATTCCTTAATAAATCTTATTAAAGGACAAAAATCTCTTGAATATTTTGTTATTCATACTTGCAACAAATCAAGTCGCATAATTTCTGCGCTGCTTGAAAGTCAAATTAATTCTTTAGTTCATGTGGAATTCTTTAAGGTAGATTTTATAGAATGTGTTACATTAGCACCTTTGGCAGAATCGAAAAAATTAGTGACTTTAACATTCGAAGAATGTTCAAGTCTTGAGAATATAATGGAACCATTTGTTTCTAGTTCATTAAATCGGTTAGAAAAACTTAATTTTAAAAAGTCTACTGTTAGGGATGATGTTTTAGCAGCTTTAATAAAAAATGCAGGATCAACTTTATCTACAATATATTTAGGACCAATAGAAATTAAAGATGTGTATAATCCAAATATAGTAATCGATTTAATCACAAAATATTGTCCGAACCTTGTAGATTTGGCATTAGATGTTCAAAGGCCTGACCTACCATATTTATTAACTTTATTAAGTTTTAGTAGATATCTTAATAAGTTAGAAATTTTTGGAAGCATTCTTCGTATTGATAGTTTATTAGAAAATTTCTTTCACGCTCTTCCACCTACCTTAGAACATTTAATAATTAATGCGGATTGGCATTTTTCCGCAAACGAACTTGCAATTGGGTTAGAGAACTGTAAAGCTAGATTAAGAAGTTTACATATGCCAGATTGTTATTTAATAAGTGATAATCACCTTTGCGTTATAACTGAATATTTAGGTGATAGTTTACAACATTTAGATGTTAGTTATGCATCACCTTCACAAGTAACTAGTGAAGGATTGAGAAAAGCACGTTCAATTATTAATCGGGTTGATTATGTTTATAAAGAAGATAGAAAATATCCTACATTTTGGAATTTGAGATATTGGGGCGAAGAATGGGTTGAAGAACCGATCGTGGATCGCACTTTTGAACAATGGGATTGGGAGAATGGCGAAGAAGGATGGTATGGCGTAGATTGGAAAAAATAAATTTAATTAATTTTTATATTTAATGTTTTATTATATTAATAATATATATATATATTTTTTTTTTATGTAATAATTTGAGAACTACTTTTATTTTATTATTTCTTGGTTAGAACTGACTTTGTTTATTTGTTAAAAAACGATTGTATTTTAGATTATAAGGTAATTATAAAATGAATCATTAAATTACGCGTTTTGGAGTATCATCATAATTCATTCGAAAACATTTTCCCGTTTTCAATATCATTCTCAGTTATAAAATTTATTTGATATTTCATTATTACATGGAATTACATAATGTTAAAATAAATTAAAAAATATTTCTATTTCATCCATTTAATTCTTTATTTTTCATATATTGATTACTATTATTAGCGACCGAATGTGATCTACCGTAAAGGAAATAAATAACCAACCCGATTAACATCCAAACAAGTAATCTTATTAAACTAGCAGTAGTAGCAGTAAACAATAATAATAAATCTAATAAAGCTCCTATAATAGGAATCAAATAAGGTCCTCCCGGAACTTTAAATTTTCTTGGTGCATTAGGAGCTGTAATTCTTAATACCAAAACTCCAATATTTACTAAAAGGAATGCTAATAAAGTGCCAACTGATGTTAATTCTGCTAGTACCCCTATCGGAAGAAGAGATGATATAATTGCACAGATTACTCCTGTGACAGCCGTTGAAATGTGCGGCGTTTTATACTTTGGATGAATCTTTGATGCAATTGTCGGGAAGAATAATCCATCCCTAAAAAAAATAAAAAAAAATTCAAAAGAAAAAGATTAAGGAATGTGAGTTTATAAATTGCAAAAAAAGGTCACGTAACATGAGAACTTACTTTGCCATTGCATAAAAAATACGTGTTTGTCCCATGAGAAAAACAAGTATACCAGATAATAATCCAGCGAGAGCACCAAAATCTACAATAACTCCTAACCAACTCATTCCCATCGCATTAATCGCAACAGTTACGGGAGCTGGATCATTCAACTCGGGATAATGAACAATCCCTGTTAAGACAACGCAAACTGCCACGTATAAAATAGTACAGATGATTAAACTCACAATGATTCCAATAGGTAAATCTCTTTGTGGATTTTTAGCTTCTTGAGCAGCAGTAGATATAGAATCAAATCCAATATAAGCAAAAAATACAACACTTGAAGCTGATAATATTCCAGTTATGCCGAATTCTGAGAATGATCCCTCATTTTGAGGAATGAAAGGATCGTAATTTTTTGGATTAATCTTAGTTATTCCCACTATAACAAATAATAATATAACAAAAACTTTTAATGTAACGGCTATGTTGTTTACAGTTGCAGATTCCTTAATACCCAATATCAATATAATTGTAAGAAATAAAATTAACAAAAACGCCGGTAAATTGATATAAGCACCGGGGATTCGTAGTAAATATCCTGTAGAATGATCAAAAACTAGTGGTGCACTCGTCCATGATGGTGAAAGTTTTATTCCAAAATGATCAAAAAAATTAACGAAATATCCTGACCATCCAACAGCAATTGTCGAAGCACCAACTGCGTATTCTAAAATTAAACTCCAGCCAATAATCCATGCGGCGAGTTCACCTAATGTCGCATAAACATACGTATACGCAGAGCCGGCCACCGGAATCATTGACGACAACTCCGAATAACATAATGCCGCGAAACTAGCTGCAATTCCCGAAATTATAAATGAAATTACTACAGCTGGTCCTGCTTTTGTAGCTGCAGCTTGTCCTATAAGAAAAGGAATTAAAAAAAAGAATTAGAAATTAATTAAATTAATTAAATTGATCGTTTTTTGTTTTTTAGCAAAAAAAAACACTGTTTTATTTTTTACCTGTGATAATTAATATTCCAGTGCCGATAATACCCCCCAAACCGATCATTATCAAATCGAATGCACTCAAAGTTCTTTTTAAACCCGATGTATCTTTTTCCATTTCAAAACTTTCTAAAGATTTGGTCGTAAATAATTTTCGTAAATGATATTTCCATGCTGATTCATCGGCTTGTCTTGGAGCACCTGAAGTGAAAAACTCGTAACCAGACATTAAACCTTTAAAAAGTACGTATTCTTCTTAAACAATATTTAATATAATTAAATTTAGAGGGCAAATTTATCATTAATGCTTTTTTTAAAAAGCAACAAAAGGACTGCTCGTAATGAAACTAATTTAATGAGACTTTTTATTATATATTTTCTATAATTAATCATTTGTGGCTATGGGAAGATCCATAAATAAAACTGTCCGTTCTAAAAATATATTTCTGCATCATTGTGTTGTTTTTCTCCTGCATATTTACCCATGAATTTTACTGAATTTGTCGGAAATTTTTACTATCAAATTTGAGACCTACCTTCTGTCTCTTTTGTTCATACATTCATTCTTATGTTTACACGTAATGAAGTAAAGGAGGTGGTAAGTCACCAAGTTTTAAAGCATATATTTAGGCCGTAATGTGACAGTATTCTATTTATTTAATTGGAAAATGGATTATGGATTATAATTATACTTAAAAGAAGATCGATCATTGTTGTATAATTAAATATTTTTTAGAAATATATAAATTATTGACAGATAAAAGTACTACGCCACAACCTTATCAGTACGCAGGATCGTCGTAAATAAATTAATGAGTATTTGCTAATCGTTACTGAAGATCGTCTTTATCAACACCTTCATTTTTATACATTACGGCAAGATTATATTGATATTTTTTTTATTTTTTATTTTATTTTAAAAATGTAGACAATGACGGTCTATGATGAAATTTATTTCATTTATTTATTCATTTTTTTTTTTTTTTTTTTTTTTTAAAACCACGTGAACAAGATTATAGAAAGATAGACAAGAACAAAAGATAATACAAATGTCGAACGCTATCTGATACTAAGCTATAATCAAACCGCCCGAGGACAGCGCCACTCTGGTACTTTTGACGAATCCGGGGGAGTCCCTAACACGACATCACATCCCTAATAACCAAAGTAAAGGCTTTTGAACTAAGTATTACGCGGTCTAAGTGAATCTAAAAAGGATTGTACCGGGGAGAAATTATCTAAATTAAATAAGAGATTATCTCTATAAGATTCCCATGAACCACTATGTAAAAAATTACAGGTCGTCCAACGTATACACGCGGACACATCAAAATTGACTGTTTGTTTGAAGTAAGGTAACACTTTGTTGTGATAGTAACGAGTATATTGACTTCGTCGCTTACGGGCAACGGTAGAAGATAAAGCAGTGGTCGATGAAGACGCCCGACCGGAAGCAGTAGTCGTGTGTTTGCGATAATTTTTCTTTTTCTTTAAAGTAATATCTAAACTTTTTTCCCACTTTTTAAATGAGCGGGAACGTGGTGACCAGGTAATAGTTCTCAATTCCGAGGTAAAAGCGGAAACATACTCTAGCAGGAAACGCGACCTATCCGCCGCATTGCTGAAGTAGTTATCAAAAAATACAGCTAAGTCTCGTGGGATAAGATGATGTAATAGTAAAATCCATGGTTGTTCTCGTGGAATACGTATTTGATCTGAAGAATCAGGTAGACGAGCAGCGTCTAAGATGTCTGGAAAAACTTTGAACATATTAGAATTATTAATCCTTGATTCGATATCAAAAGATATATTGCTAGTGCGTTCTTTTCTGATAAGATTGATCAGTTTTTTTTTGAATTTTGTAAGGAGTGATGTTATGGATTGACGATGAGATGGACATAAGCCAATATGTGCGTTGGTGTCTTCGTCTATCGAACATTCCGTGCAATTAATACGCCCGAAAGGATAAAGATTAGGATAATTGCGTTGTAAAATATTGCCTGTTGGATATGTAAAAGTAGATTTCTTCAATTTGTTCGATTGAATAGATGATAATTTAGACGACGTGGGCATGTCAAAAGGATTAGAATTGATCCATTGTTTGGTGTAAGTCCAGTCAATGTCGCCATATGTGATTTGATAATTAATAGGTGACAGTGAACTGTTATTCATAGCCATGTTAAAAATTCTAGACTGGATAGGTATATTGCTCCACTTGCGTAAATTTCGATCAATTACGTTGATATGGTTGTAATTGAACAGCGCTAGGGAAGTTCGGAAAAAAAATTTGTGATTGATGATGATAGGGTCGGGCGAATATCTGCCTCGTTTAGCCAGGGCATCTGCTTGATCATTAGCCTTATCGTTACTATGTCCTTTAACTTTTCTCAGTTGGATAATAAGGGAGTGTTGTGATATTAACCACATTATAAGGTCCCATATTAAAAAGTTGTTTTGTTTAAGCCTGCGTCGTAGACTTATGATAGGTGAGCCTAAACGTTGATTAAAAGTATCTATACAATTTTGTGAGTCGGTAAATATTTCACATGTGGCGTTGGGAGGTAAAACTAGTAAAATTGTCAAAATAGCAAAGCTTTCGCTTTTAAAAGAAGAAGGAAAAAAAATTGTAGAACCCAAAAATGAAATTTGTGGTAGAAGGGATTCGTTTGTACCCAACCGAATCCGGATTTACTGTTAATTGTACCTATATCTGAAACAGAACCATCTGAATAAAATTGAAAGTTAGTATGAGAAAGAAATTTTGAAGCTATGTCTATTAAAGTTAATTTAATTTTGTCGTCACATAACAGGGCAAAGTCTATTACTGACGACAATTGTTGAAGAACATGATTTTGGTTGTGCAAAGATGGTAGTTCTGGTGTTATAATAGTGGTAGTTACTGTGTTGACATTATGTTGAGCTAAATAAATGCTGTGTGCGCTATGTCTAATTTGATATAAGGGTTTGGTGCTGACATAATATTTAGATAGGGGAAGATTTTTGAATCTTTTATGTTCTTGATTTAAACGGTTAAAAATGTTAAAGGTTGAAAGACGATTCGTACGAATAGAAATTGAACATTTAATACGAGCGTCTTGTAGAATTAAACTGTGGTCATTAAGATGGCAACCTGAACAAGGAATTAAAATTAAAGGTAAAGAGCGTGGTGATTGCGGGGTAACATTATTTAATATTGAAGCATTATTAAAAGGTAAATAGTGTTCCATGGTAGTAATAGAATTACACGTGTCAGTATCTTGTATATATGTTTTTCCAATAATACAATTTTGTATTCTAGCGTCCCAATGATATGTCCATTCATTACGTTTTTTGTGATTACCCAGGGATTGATCAGGGATTTGTTGTAAGCGTGCTGGAATTGTGTAATTATCGTTAAGCGGGTGTGTTAAAGTACGATAATTACTTAGGGTGAAATCATTTTCTAATAGTTTAAACCATTTAGGTTTAGGTCCTTTAAAATTGTTGTTATTTAGACGTTTCACTTCGTTCCAGGTCAGAAGGTAATTACCATCTGTGGACACAAGTTGATTGAGGTACATGATCCTTTTGTTTCGTAAAGATTTGTAATCATTAGAAGATAAGTTTGGAAGATATTCCACTATTGGTATATGTCCTCCTGTGATGCCATAACTGATAGTAGGGTCCAAATGAATTTGATATTGTTCTAGTAAAGCTAGACTCTTTGATAAATAACTCGGTGAGGAAATTTTTCCAATGTATTTATTGATGTCGCGAGGTATACCTGGATACCAAAGTTCGTGAGTTAATATATCCAATTTTTGGATCGCTATAGGTCTTAGGATATCAGTATTGAATAGAGCCGATAGTGCATTTAATTGTGATTTGACTAGTAAATCCATCAAATTATCAATATGTGGATACATGTTATTATAAATGATATTGTCTGCCGTATTAAGTGGTAAAGAAAAAAATTTTTTGAATAATTTTTTAATAGGTACAACTAATTTCTGTACTTGGGCATAATTTAGGATGGTGTGCTGGAAGAGATACTCCAACTTAGGGAAGATGACTTTGTTAATAATATAGATTGCGTGAGAATGTGCAATTTTTTTGTGGCGCATTGTGATCACGTGGTTCATGATGATCGAGCGCGCTTTGAGTAATGTTTGTTGGTGTCTATCTAAAGGGTTGATATATAATCCTAAGATTCTTGTGCCTTTATATTTAGAAACAATGTTAACATCTGTGTTTTGTCCATTGATGGTGAGTTGTACAGTTTTTCTATCATTACCTAATCGTTGGTTGGTGAGGATTTTGTATTTGTCGATGTTCACTTTAATTTTTGCTAATTCATAAAATGAGTGTGCGATATCTAATTTAGTTTCGAGTATTTCTAGAGAAGGACTAAACCAGGTGGTGTCATCGAGGTATCTGACCAAAGATAATTCAAAATTATGAATAATGTCAGAGTCTTTGTGATAAATATTTTTAATTTTCGTAGTATCACATTTGTAAGCAAGATGTGATTGTTGATTAATGTGATAAAACAGGGGGTCGTAATATATGTTCCATAAAAGCGGTGAAACAACTTCGCCTTGGTCTATACCCTGTAGGACCTTATATGATGCTAGGTTTCCATTAGGTAGGATGATGGAGTTATATCGGTTAGAAAATAAATTAATGAAAAAAGTAATTATCTTTTCCGGAATTTTAATACGTTGCAGAGCTAATCGTAATAATGTAATATCGACTCTATCATAAGCCTTTGATAAATCTTGTATGGCAATCCATAGTGGTTTCTTATAAATACGTGCGTGTTCGATCGAATGCTGTATTTGGAACAGTGGTTCTAAACAAGATTGTCCCAAAACACCCGCACGATTGTTGAATTGTAAGATGTTGTATTTCGCTAATGATTGATTTAATCTTTGAGAGAAAACGGAGACCATCAATTTTCTCGTCGTTTCCAAAAGGGTGATAGGTCTTGTATTCGTAAGTTTACTATCCCAGTCATGTGGTTTCGGTATTGGGAATAGCAGAGCATCACACCATTTTGTGGGTATCGTATCTAAATGGATACATAAGTTGAAGATCTGGGTAAGTAATATCAAGACATCTTTATATAGGTGCTTCAAGTCTTCATAAGTAATTTGAGAAGGACCAGGTGCTTTATTCGTAGGAGAATTTTTTAAGATGGCTAATACATCGGAAATATCAATTTGTTGTTGAAGCGTATCCCAACAATCACTATTGGAATGGTGGTTGGCCGGATCATATATCGTACGCCACGGTAGAGGTAAATCGTCAATAGAGCGGTACGTCGATTGATTATCATGTTTACCTATATTTTGATAATGTTTAATAGCTTCTTTTTGTATAATTTGTGGATTATTAGTAAATATGGTATCATTATTATTATCTTTGAAAATTAATCGATCCAATGTAATTTTTCTAGGTTTTCTTTGAAGTATTGAATTAATCATTTTTGTTTGATTAGTTGATAAATCAAAATTTCTTTGATTAATAAAATAATCAATACGTTCAGTTTTCCATTGTGATAATTCATCATTTCTTTTTAGTTTTAAATGGTTATATAATTTGTAGATTTCTGTTCTCTGTGCAAAGAAATCTTCTTGTGTGATAAAATTATTTAATATTATATCGTGATCCATTGAGTGTGCTATTTTTTGTATATGATCACGATGAACTTTCCAGTTTTTAAAATATGAAGTCCACATTGAGTCGGGAATAGATGAGACAAGCAAAGATTTGTCTGTTGGTATTTCTATTTTATTCCTGATATAAATGTGTTTTAAATTTAGGAATTGTTTCGTTTTATATAAAGTAATCACGTGTCGGTTCAATTGGCGAATGTGTAAAGGGTATAAATGATGGTGTTCTTGGGGTGTTATTTTCTTTTGAGGAATAGTTGACTTTTTGATGTTATGTAAACTATGTTCAAATATATTCCAAATATGGTCCAATTCATCTTGTGTCGAAATATTATCTAAATCGATGTATTGAAAACGATGTTTAAAATATGTTTTCGAATGAGATTTGTAATTTTCCCATAAATCATCATTCATTAGTGAATAGTTTGGTTTCTCTTTTTGCTCATTTCGTCTGTTACCTTGATGATGTCGAGAGCGTTTGAAAAGGTCGTTTTGTAATAAAGTAATCACTGCTTTATGATCGCTAGTGAAATGTGATGGTGGGATTTTTTGTGCAAAAGTATGAATTGATGCGTTTAAAATGTTATTATTGCCAAATATATAATCTATTCTGTGTGTGGTTCTAGTTATATCTGGAGTTTGGTTTTCTGCATGGAATTTTGCCATGTCTTTGAAGCCTTTTAATTTTGCCATCTGAATTATATGGTGATTAAGATTATTTTTTTCTTTTGGGTAGCAATTGAGATCCCCCATAATAAGGTTGTAAAATTTGTGATTATCGTCATTAGTATTTTGTGTTCTAAATAGTTGGTCAATGAATTGGTTGCACTCTTTTTTAATAATATTGGTATGTTTGTCTCTTCCCGCAGGTAGATAAAGGCATGTAATGTTCAATTTATAGTCACGTTTAAAGCCCAATTCGATATTTAAGACGCGACCTTTGTGAAAACGAATTTGATGGACGTGTTGGTATAAAGTACTAGTAAGCATTATACCTACGCCAGAGCCCCTGTTATCTCCATTAGCGTCTAAAATTATGTAAATAGATAAATTTTTATTAGTCGGATGAGGATGTCTTTCGACTAATTTGTTATTTTCATGTTTGTGGCAATATTGTGTTTCTGTTAGGTTGAGGATGTTAAAGTTATGTGTATCAAAATAATTGATAATATCAATTAATTTGGTTTTGTAGCCCCCTTGAATATTGATGGTTCCAATTTTGAGGTAATCTATAAAATAATTATTATCGGTGTTAACGACGTGTAAATTAGTAATATGTTCTTCGTTAGGTACGTCGTTTACATCAGGAGTATATGATGTAGATCCTGAGCTGTGGTGACTGTTGTCGTTGTTATTGTTATTGTTATATCTGTTTTTGGTATTTTGATTATTTGAATTTTTTTGTGTTTTTTCTATATTTTTTGAAGAAGAAGGTAAAGAATTAATAGGTACTTGAAATGAAGGTTGGTTTTCGACGCCAACCATGTTAGTAAAATTGGTGTATTCCATAAAAAAAAATAATTTTAATAAAAACAATGTGTAGAAAACAATTTAAACGTTAAAATCAAAAAAGGGAGAAATCGTAAGTGAGTCCAAATATTTGTTGAGGAGTTATTTTCAACAATTAACGTGTCGCGTTGAAGCTCGGGAGGAGGTTCAATGGGTTATAAGATTTAACGGTGAAAGTGTCATTTTTCACGGGTTCGTCTAGTGTTTTGTCAATTATGCCTTCAAAGACGGCACCATCCGACATAGCATTGTCATCAGGGATGTCAGTGTCATCTTCTGTTGCCGGAACGAATTCACTATCATCGGCTGAATTGTTGTATTCTTTGTTATTTCTAAGGTTATATTTGGATTTGGTTGATCTATATGAAGTTTGATCATATGGTGTAGCTTTTTTGGATATTTTGCGAGGACGTTCTTGGGTGGATGAAATTTCTTTCTTGCTAAGTAAATTGATGTTAGTGGTGAGATGTTCAATGATTGTGTCGTATTTGTCTAGTCGTATGTTCACTTTCGTGAGTGATGTGTTCATTAGGTTAGTGTTGTGATGGATGTCCGCGATCGATTTATCCGTTGTAATTTTACTTTCTTGTAAAGATTTAATATTTTTTAGGAGACTTTGGACTTGTTTTTCAAGTTCCGTAATTCTTTTGTCTGTCTCATCATTTGACGTATTTTTGATGCAGGTTATGGGGGTAGACATGGAGGGTTCGTCCCAGTTGTTAATATCATTTATGTTGTGTGTTTTGTTGTACGGGTGTCTTGTTTGACGGGGGTATTGTAAATTATTAGGTTGTAGTTTTTTATAGCGGTTATCTGTTTGTGGTGATGAGCGTTTGTTATTTGTTTGAGATGAATTTGAATTTTTGTTGGAGTTAAGGGAAATCACGTGGTTGTATCTATTTCTGGTGTTTTCGTGGATTGTGATTTTTTCTTCTTTTCTATCAATGAATCTTTTGTTATAGAGTTTACGGTTGTCACTTGTTGTTTTGAAGTTCTTATCGTCACAGTTTTGAGAAATGTGTAACGGTGATCCACAAGTGTTGCATGTTTTGGCTGATATGTGCCCTGGGATGATGAAGATGGTGTGGTTAGCGAATTGTGATGATGCACCTCCCGTTGCGTTATCAGGATAATTCTCTGGTGAAACGTATATGTAGGCATTTTTCATGGTTGAGTATCGAGTAGTTTGTGTAAACGTACAAGTACGTCCATAAATGTGTTTGATAAGTGGATCAAGATCCGTAGCAGTGGTGTTAAGCGGTAGTCCAGTAATTTTAAAATATTTACTGGTGCGTTTTTGAAATTCGGGATCGTTTTGATTGCCTGGTAAAATTCTTACTACGAAATTTTCTATTTCTAGGCTCCAATAGTTTTCTTTCATGAAATAGTCATAGGCAGATTGTTTATCGAAGCGTACGATTAGTTGTTTGTATGCAGGTTTGATGAAAATTGGGCGTCCGCGATTGTTGCGGTTAGGTAATTTTCTTGGTGGCTTTTTGAGCTCTTTTTGGTCTATGATGTTGCTGCCGGTTTTAATAGCGAGGTGTTTGATAAGCATTGTTGTGTCGTAATTATAAGGTATGTCCATGATTTTTATGACTGCTGAGTCCAAATCAGCGAATTTTTTATCCAGTAATGTGTTGATAGCTTCATTGGTTAATTCGTATATTTTAACTTGTTTAAGGTTGTTGGGACTCTTTTCTATGTAGTAGTTAAGCGAGTCACGTGTTCTAAAGTATATAGTGAAATATTTGTATGTGGAAGTTGTATTAGATTCAAATTTAAAGGCGTTACTGTCACGGATAAATGCCGTTTTTAGTAAGTTAATGATTTCGTTGTTAGAGAGTTCAGGTTTAAAACTATCTCTGGGAATAAATCCTTTGTGTGCTTTGTTAGAAGCTTGTGATGTTTGTGTAAAAATATCAGTTAGCACGGTCATTGGAATCGCATTTGGCAAGTTTGTTTGTGTGGCTGTTTGTGATTCCGGTGATTTTCCTTTATCTGGGTTAGGTTCTGAGGGATCTTCTTCCATATTAGTCAAATTATCGTTGATTGGTGTTTGCGTGTGAGTATCATTTTTTAAAGAGTCACGTGATGTGAGTTCAATTTCGCTGTGAGAAAGGTCATGAGTTGAAGAGGTAGCTATTACTTCTTCCATAGGACAGTCCGTAGATACTTTATCGATACTGGTTACAGTGTTATTATTGGGTTTACTGTTAGACATATTTTTAACTGTATTTGGTGAAGAATATGTAAAGTATATGTCTTCTTCGTTAGTCACCGAACGATGAGATTTTTCTATATTTTTAAGGAATTTTTTTGAAAATTTTTTTCCGATATTAAAACTCATATGATAATGTTCCGAGAAGAACGTAGAGACCAAAACTGGTGAAAAAAGTGGTACTTGTCTATAAAGAAATATGTTTTTTAACGAAAATTTTTTCTGTGAATTTTTGGTATTTTACGATCGTCGGAAAGAGTTTCTCATTTATTTATTCATTGAAAAAGTAAAAAAAATAAGTATATCAAATGATTGCAATCACGTGATATACATACACGTGATTGAGTTTCTTATGGAAAATCGGGTATAATTTATTAACTCTATTTATCAAAGAAAGTCCCCTTACATGGAGAACACTTACTTTAGTTAGTTATTCTTACTTTGTATTTAGTACCACTTTTTATTACCTCTAGTATTTTTCCTACACAAAGTTAGTCCGGATTTCACTCTTACAGAATAAAATAAAATAAAAAAATTTATCAAAGAAAAGATGTGACTATATCTTTTATAATTTAACAGTATCAATTATAAAATAAATTAGTTTTAAGAAAATCTTTTGTTCATGTCATATATTACTTATTAAGTTAATCTTTCTTCTTTTGATTAGTCCATTTGTAGGCCATTTCGTAATAAACTTTCGTTATAGTTAATATAACGCATAACATTTCCACCCACATTTCAAACCAAATCCAAAGTCTTTTTTGTACTTTCTCAGTTAAATTTAATTCAGCTTGTCTTCCTCTAATATGAGTGGCATCAATTATTCCAAATGGTGATGAAGCACCCAAAAATTCATTGGCAATCTTTAAACCCGAAGTAAAACCATCTTCGTGAAATCCATATTTTGTCCAGGCTCCTGCAAATGTTGTAGCAAGATTTGGAAGATTTTGGATAGTACGCAATTCAGCTTGTGCTGCAATTGTTTCTGGTGTGTATAACGGATGGTCATATGACCACGAACCTACGACTTTTGATGGATCGGGTTCGTAAAGAGGGTTCAAAGTTACAAGAACCGGCCCATAAACTGATTCATCGATTGATTGTAAAATGTTCATGTCATAAGTCCTATAAAAAAAATATATATAGTTTTTTTTTATTTCAATTATAATTTTCCATTAACATAATAAACTTTATACAAAATAACGATAAATCTTACAAAGAAACTTGATCAGTGTTAAGAGAATTTTCAGTAGATTTGGTAATATAGTTCCAAGCAGAGAACGCGAAACGGCGCTTTGGCATTAACTATTCGTACAATTATAATTTTATCAATTTAAAATAATAAAAAAAAAAGAATAAAAAATAAAAATAAAAATCAATTAAATTTAATTTCTCTTACCGAAAGATCGGAGTGTAACACGGCGCGATTTTTATTAAAACGAACTTTTCCCAAAATACGCTTTTCGTCATCGGTAGCTTGGTCACCCAAAATTTGTATAGCTTGATCAGCATGAGTGGCGAAAATTACATGATCGAACTCTTCGCGTCCCCCATTGCTATCTGTAATAATAATGATTGGTGGTGAAGAAGGATCCGAAGGATTTGATGATTTACGTGTGATTGATGTTACTTTTGTTGAAAGTCGTACACTATGAATATGTGGAACGATCGTTTCCACATATTTGCGACTAAAAATAAATAAATAAATAATAATCAATTTAAATTAATAATGAACGCGATTTGTGCACGTTTTCAAATTTCTAACCTTCCATTTTTTATAGTAAGCCATTGAACGCGATTCATTACTTGGAGGAAAAAATGATTATGCATAAATTGTATTAACGTCAATGCGGGAAAGTCAAGCGCACACTTGTCCGGCGGAGTAGACCAAATCGCCGCAGTCATCGGCTAATTAATCACGTGTTTGTTAAATTAGAATCTTCATCAAACATAAATTAATAGTTACATAAATTACATTACCAAAAGATAATTATCCCTAAATGCTGAAGAGTATCCATGTAAATCCAAATATTCTCCCAGTTTCATTTTTTTTTCGGGATGATCATCTTCCAATTCTAATAAATCAGTTGCGTGAAAATTAAATTTCATAATATCAAAAACAGTTTTCCACATATTCAAATTCAATAAATTCTCTGGTTGCCCAAAGACTGTAAATATATTTTTTCCCGCCCATTCAAATTCTCCTTTGTTTCTTGATACGCTAAAACCCATGTCAGAACCTATGTATTCAACATTTTTATGTTGAAGAAACTTAATAAGGTTTGGATACGTAACATGATTAAATACAATGAATCCGGTGTCGACCGGCGTTGTAAGCGGAGAATTAGAGGACTTTGTAGAAGGAACTGTAAAATCAACCGTATGAGTATGTCCTCCCAAATAATCATTTTGCTCATAAATAGTAACATTATGCGGAGAATGTTCCGATAACAACCATGCCGCTCCCAATCCAGCGCATCCACTTCCAATTATTGCTATTCTTTTACTTTGCTCTTGAGACATTTTTTGAGCAGAAAAAAAAAAAAAATTTAGTTCGGGGTAATTCACTGTCAATTTATATAAAATTGCGCGACCCTTTAAGCTGCATTCAATTTACACACGGTTCAAATTTATGAAAATCCGGAAAATCATATTTTCGTCCCCAAAAATATGGCTTAATCAAATCACGTTATCATATATATTTTTTATAAGATGGTCAAAAAAACACATGCCTTAGGATAATAAGAAATTTTTCTATGGATTTTTCACCAGGAAGCTCTAGTTCTTCTACCTCAAAGTTCTTTTATTCACAACTATGTAATAATCAGCCGAAAGCGTATGAAAGTTCACAAAAGGAATTGGGAAATAATGTTCCTTCTTTTCCTGTGAATTCCAATAATAACACTTTCCCTGATAATGAAATTATCGTGCTTTCGTCTTCAGATTCTGAAGTAGAGTTTGAATTGAAGAGCACTGATAATAGACTTGTTGCGTTTAATAAAGATAAAGGTAAAGAACGAGAATATAGTACTGATCTCGACTTTGGTACCATTTCTTCTGTTGTTAATATGAATACCGTACAATTAAACGAATCTGATTCATTTGGTGCCAGTAATCAATCCTTGGTGTATGACAAAGGTAAAAACAAAGAACGAGAAGAAGATTCTCACAATGCTACGGTTTCAATAGATGATTCGGATGATGAACTCGTTGATATGGAAATTGATTATGACATTCCACAACCTGCGACATTTGTTTCGAATCAATTAAAGTCTTGGACTACTGATACCGGACTTGAACCTGTGGTAAATAATATACCAAAAGAGCAACAAGCAAGAGAACCTAATTATGTTGAAAAAGTGATTAAATTTTTTAACTTATATAATTATACATTTGATATTTTTGATATTGTAATTGATTTTTCAAATAAATATCAAGAAATGTTCCAAGAAGACAGTGCACATTTACAATCTTATCATAATAATCCTTGTGTATTACTTGAACTATTAAGTAACTTTTTGTCGAGAAGACTCAATTCGGGTAAAATTTTCGAAATAAAATTATTTGATTCGTAAATTAATTTTTCTTTTTTTTTTAAATTTTATATTATTTCTGTTATTAGCAGGTGTTCATGGGACGGATTTTATTAATTTGGAGACATTAGCAGCTGAATATTATGAAAAGCTAAAAAGTGCAGGTAAGGTGATTATGTTGTTTATAATGATATTTATGTAAATAAAATTATTTACACATATTTTAGAAATAGGACGGCAAGGGTTATATAGGACCACTTTTCATAGTGATAAATTTCACTCTACTGCTAAATCTCTTAGTGAAGAAAAAATGTCAATTGTAAATTCTCAAATTGGCAGCAATTTACCCGCAATAAAATGTAAAAAGACGAAGAATAAAAAAGTCAAAAAAAATAAATCCTCAAATGGGCCCAAAGTAGATCTTGAGAAAATTTTGAATTCTGCGGTACAATTACCTGAATACAAAATAGATACTAAAACACCTTCGTTATCTATAACGGAACATTTGAACAAGTTTGTATTTAATCAAGGAGGCTTTATTAATTCAATAACTCAATCGACAAACGGAAGTTCCAACTTTTCCGTATCACCTCAAGGGAGTAAACAGACATTTAATAGCCCTATACTTCCCACATTAAACACTAATTTTTCAACACTTTATGGAGTTTCTGATAATCAGGCAGTACAAACAGTTGCTTCAACATCATCAAATACAGGAAAACATCCTGTAGAAGTTTTAGTTGAATCAGATTCACAAACAACAACCACAATTATTTCAAATGAAATCGATCCGAATCCATCAAGCAATAATGAAATAGAGACAACAGAATATAGTATACGTAGACATGTGCCTCATGAAGAATGGCCAATCCCCGATCTTTCTCCTGAATCTGATAAGCAATATAAAAGTATGATGGCAGATGCTATACAAAAATTAGCCATTACGAATCTCGCTATGAAACATAATCCTGAATCAGGACCTGGTGAATTGGATAGCATTGTAAATAAGTTTAAGATAAAGAAAATAGCTAAAGATTCTGGTTCTGCACATACTTATAATGAAACTTTGATGAATATCTTTAATCATGGTGGTATGGATATGGTTATGGAAAGATTAGAGGGAAATGTTTCTTCTCACTTGAAGGTTAAACCAAAAGAAAATAGAAGACAGAGAAAGAAACGACGTCTTCTGCAAAAACAAGCAAAAGGTAAATGTAGCGGTAAAAAAAATGATAATACTGATAATGATAATGTTTTAAGGCTTTAAAATTAGACAAAGAACATTTATTTAATTGTGTAATATAAAATAATAACATCTGTAATTTGTATTAGCATAGTATATTGTAATTTGTAATTTTGTATTAAGATTTTTTGATGAATAAATTAATTAATGAAACAAAATTTTTATTGCTATAAAGTTGTATTACATTTTATGAGTAATTATCGTAATTTCATAATATAAATCTTTATAATTAAGCAGTCATTGAGTATTTTATCTATTTATCTATTAAAATTTCACTCATTAAACTAAATTAATTAATTTAAAATTCTATAAAATATTATTTTTAATCTGTTCTCAATAATATCACTTCTCTAAAAATTTTTGTAAATAGCCATAATCTTTGTTGTTTATCTTCTTCTATCATAGGATTAACCTCTGTAGGTTTAGTTGATGGTGATGGTAAAGATGGGGTAGGCGTTGGTTTAACTTTTTGCAATTTATCATTATTACCTTTTTAAAAATGAAATAAACAAATTAGCTGAGAAAAAAGAAAATATGACGGAAAAAAAAAATAATACTACATACCTATCCTTTCATAAACAACCTCCCAGCCATCAAATACTTGTTTCTTTCTCTCTTCATTTGAACTCTTAATACTGATACTATTATCACTTTCAATATCACTCTCACATTCAGCCCAATGTTCTTCATCCTCATCCTCATCCTCATTCTTGACTTCATCCTTATCTTCTTCTTCACCCTTATCCTTTCTTTCATACCTTTTCAATAGATCCACGATACCTTCCCATAACCATTTTTCTGCAAAATAAAGATTACCTCTAGGACCTTCAATAAATCCCGTTATCATTTGCCAAAACCCAGCATCAAAACTATAACCCAAAACCATTAATAACATCATCCAAGTATATTTTAATTTATCTTTATTAGTAAATAATTTGCTTGAATGTATAAATTTATCTATTGGATGTTTTAGTGGTTCTTTATTTTCATAGGCAAGATATCTTGGTGGAAATGGAAGTAAGTGAAGTTTTGACGCTATGATTGGTGAAATATTTGATATTGTTGCTGAAGAAGGAAATGTAAATGGTGATAACATGTAAAGATGTGTATAACCAAATAATGCTATTGTATTCCCTTCGCTATTTATTGCAAATAAATCTCTCAACGCTACTGCTACTTCCTCATGTGAATTTATCTAAAAAGAATTTACCTTAACATTAGCTTAAAAAAGGGAAAGAAAAAAAAAATTTTAAAAAATACGTACGGTAGCATCCAATCTAATATCAAAACAAACATCATTTTGTACTATAGAAGCAATAAAATCTCTATCTACTCCTATGGGAGGCCACATTTTTTGTAATAGTTGATCAAACTCTTTTTTAGCTCTTTCACCCGAACTTTCTTGATTATTGAATGATTTTTTCCAATACCATCTTCTTAATATTGATATTCTATTTTCAAAATTACTTAATTTAATTTTATAATCTCTATGTAAAGGTTCCTTCTTATTATCTACTTTATTTTCTATATCTAATCTATTGTTAAAAAATAATTTTAATAATAATCCTAATTCGTCACAATCCCAAGATTTTTCAAAATAACTTATTAATAAAGCTCTATAAATATTTTGATTTATTAATAAATTTGTAAAAAATGAATAATCATGAAGATTTATTGTTATAGTGTTTGAGAATGATATTATCGGAAGATTTGATGGACGAATTATTATTGGTAATTTGTTCTTGTCAGGTAAATTTATCGTAATATAGGTTGATTCTAACGAACTTTCTATTAAGTAACGTAAATAACTTGTAATAATTTCTTGAGCGTGTCTATTTAAAATGAAAAAGATTAGATATATATTAAGTTCAAAATTAAAAACTTTTAAACTGAAAAATAAGAATACATACAATTCAATCGAATTTGGTTCAAGTTTAACAACAGTCCCTTCAATAGGAATTGGTCTATGATAAATCCCTAACTTTTTGCTATAATGTAACTTATATGCTTCTTTTAATATTCTTGGAAATGTCAAAAATATATCAAAAGGATATCTTATTATAGCATATAATAAGCTATTCATTGATAATATATATGAAGGTCCTGATACTGTAGCAACCATTTTCTTTTTCAGTTGTGATTTATTATCTTGACCTGCGTACATTACAATCCTCATATCTAAATAACCCGATGATGGATCTTTACAAAGCATTTTGTAAGTCCCTAAACGATCATTAAATGGGGATACATGAAACGCTCGTTTCATGGTAAAACTCATATCATAACTATTAAAAAGATAAAAGTTATTTTAAATTTAGATATTAAATTACATCCATTAATTATTAAGAAAGAATCTTACCCGTTCCGTGATTCTTGATCAGTAACAGTATCTCTACTTAAAACATGTAAATGTTTTTCTCCAAAAGTATTATTAATTTCTAATATTACAACTTTAAGTTCATTATTTCTGCTGTAACAATAATGAAAACTAGCCGGGTTAAACGCATATCCTAAAAATCTCGGCATCGTAACTAATTCAAATCTACTTAAGTCATCTGTCGGGATATTCTAATTAAAAAACAATTACACATAAAATTATTTAACAATAATCATCGAAGTGAAGGATAAGCAGATTAATAATAAAACTTACATGTTGTTTAATATGCCATAATAATTTTTCTTTGATTGATTTAATTTGATTTTTTGGTTTTTGTATATACGGATTTTCTAAATTATCATCTCCGGAATTTATTTTACCAAGATAATCATCATCATTTATATTAAATATAATTGAACTATTATTATATCCGATATCAAATCTATCCAGAAAATAAAGTTAATTAAAAGCAAAATATTCGAAAAAAAGAATACAAGTATATCAAACAATAAATAAAATTCTTACAAACTATGACCATCTTTTTTATATTGTTGTTGTTCTAATATATCTAAATCAACTCCGACAAATAATACAGGATATTTAAAAGAATGTTTAACAGGCCAAAATCTAGAATGATAAGTTTTACAAAAATATATTTTATGTCGGGTATTAACTTGATTTAATGAAATTAATGATGATTCTAATATTTTATTTATAATATAATAAAATATAATAATAATAATTAAACATAATATTTCAAATATATTATTTATAAAGAATGGTACTTTAAATATATAAAATAATGTACTAATAGCGATAACAACATATAAAAATATATCTATCTTTGACATTTTTTCCTCCTTATCAGTAATAAAACGAGAAAGATAGATTTCCAGAAATAAAAGCTGCGGTGAGCTTATATGAAAATTACGGTAGTGTTATACAACAGCATTGTTTATATTATTCTGTCATATTTATATTACTTTGTCATAAATCATAATTGGGAAATACGAGTAATTATTGTCCGCGCGATACCCGCAATTCCGAGTATCCCGAGAATTCATTATTTGTAACCTTATCTCATTATTTTTTTTCCGATGACACTTAATTTGGAAAAATTAAAATGTTTCTCTTTCCCAATAATTAAAAATCATAGCTAATTATGGTTTTCGTTAACCTTAATCCTGGTTTATCAATTATTAAAATAATTTGGATCTACATACCATTACACCAGTCGGCAATTACCATGAGGTTACCGGCATATCTGGCATATATTGCTTGGAGTATTTACTAGATAATATTAATTAAATCTATTGAGTTAATAGCCTCTATCTTCTATTAAAAAAAAATAATCAACTAGTCTATTATTGACATTCTCACCGAGTATTAAAGGTTATCATTGTTATTCTTCTTTCTAAATTTTACTCGTTCATGCAATCGTTTCTTAATTTGATAATGAGAAATGTATAAGATATATTAATTTAACGCGTTTCGCGCGTTGTATCACATTTATGGAACTTTATCATCAATTTGTCATACGATTTGAGAGTGGTGGTTAATGATTTATCCGGTGTTTCGTGTTACAAATGAAACCGTTTCAATTTTATTAAAATATAAACATAAACAAATTTCTGCATAAATCATATTTACCATATTTACCAAAAAGTAACTCGTATATACTATTTTGATTTATAATCTTTGTAATGGATACAAAGATATAAGAGATTAGCTCATTCATTTCACAAACTTGGTATAATCGAAAAATGAACTGAAATACAATGTAGTACATCGTCTTAAAATTTTTTCGAACTTACTTTTAAACAATACATAATAATTACATCTGTGCATATATAAATACCATCAAATTTACCTTTCAGTCTTTCTGCTAAGAGTTTCCTCTCTTACGAAAGAAACATTAATTAAACATGTCATATATAAAAAAAAATCATACATCAAGCAAAGTTATTTCGACTGTCGACTCTTACTTTCAATATGCAAAAGAGGTCGTCGTTTCAAACTCATGGGAGCCTTTACTCCATTTTGGTATATTCAACTAAAAAATTTTTAAATTTTTTTTTTTTTCTTTCTAAAATTCTTCAATTTTCGAAGATGGCTTTTCAACAGTCTTTTTTACTAATTTAAAAATTACTATTATTGTTTGTTATTATGGTATTAATTAGCTCGAAATACTGTTCTTTCATTGATGTCACGAATTGACGTCGGTCATCTTCGCGTACTTAGTAAAGATTGTATTTATGAATTTGGCCCTAAAGATTCGAAATTAAAGAGCGAAATCAAAATCATAAACGACTCTTTTTGGGTTCGTTTGTTAATATTAGGTGATTTGGTAAGTTATATGATCATTTCTAAATTAATTTCGCTTTAATATTACACAGTTTGACAAGATGTATTACACATCGAAGTATTCTTTATTTTTGTTGTACAATATTTTTTTTTTGTTTAGCATATATTTATTTCACATGATTTCAGATCTGCACAACAAAGTATTCGATCATATATTTGTCCAACTTTATTTGACAAATACTAACCATTTTTCATTGTCACCTTATTTTTCTAATGTTAATTAATAGGGATACGCTGAAGCGTATATGCTAGGAGATGTAACATGCGACGACTTGGTAACTCTTATTAAGGTATTTATAAATTTATAAATTGTTAGGTTTTTTATCTTGATTTTTTGGGGATATTGAATCAACTTCCTTTCTTCAGATTTTCGTAGCGAATAGGTCTCACCTCGACGAACTTACAACAGTTCCTTCATACGTTTTCAGTTCTATAAACTATGTTATGAACCTTCGCTTTGCAAATACAATTTCCAACGCCATTAACAATATTTCCGCCCACTATGATATAAGCAATGAAATGTTTGCTGCCTTCTTAAGTAGTGACATGACTTATTCCAGTGCCGTGTTTGAAAATGAAGAGGAAAGTTTAGAAGAAGCTCAATATAGAAAATTGAGAATGATGATCAAAAAAGCAAGAATCACTAAAGATGATCACGTTTTGGAAATTGGTACTGGTTGGGGTTCTCTTGCTATCGAGGTATTTAATATTTGGTATTTTTATTATTTATTTTTTTCAAAAGAAAGTATATCTACTAATTTCTCGTATTACTAATTGCATTTTAATACTAGGCCGTAAGACTAACAGGATGCCGTGTTACGAGCTTAACTCTTTCAATTGAACAAAAAAATCTCGCTGAAAAACGTATTGAAGATGCAGGATTTTCTGATCGTATAACTGTTTTGTTATGTGACTATCGTAATTTACCTGCTTCTCATCAATTTGATAAAATCATTAGTATTGAAATGATTGAAGCTGTTGGTTATGAATATCTTCAAACGTATTTTGAATGTTGTGACAAATTTTTGAACGAAAAAAATGGTGTTGGTGTATTTCAAGTTATTACTATGCCTGAAACGAGATATGATAGATATTGCAAAGAGGTCGATTTTATAAGAAAATATATTTTCCCAGGTAAGATTCGAACAATTTAAGAAAAATTGGTTCATTCACATGAAAATGTCTTTTAAAAAATCTTTTTTTACTTCTCAACTTTTTAGGATGTCATGTTCCAAGTGTGACAACCTTAGTAGAAGCGATTAACAAGGGTTCAAAAGGTAACCTTATAGTTGATGATATTGAAAACATTGGACCTCATTACGCGCGTACATTGCGTTTGTGGCGTGAAAGATTTCTTTCAGTATTTGATGAACACATTCACCCTGCTTTGTTAAAAAGTTGGCCCAATATGACTCGAAATGATGTCGAAATTTTCAAAAAGAAATGGGAATTTTATTTTGCTTATTGTGAAGGAGGTTTCGTTTCAAGAATTTTGGGTAATGTTCAAATTGTTGTTACTAGAGAAGGCAATAAAGCTTTTCTTGATGGCATACCATTGTAAAAAAAATTAAAAAACCAGAAGGTATCTTCTTAGATAAATCATCTAAGTAAATAAGATAAATAATTTAAGTTATATATAGAATTGATCAATTGATCTCTTTTTTTCTTAGAAATTTTTTTTTTAAAATCAAATGATAAATTTAGAAACTCTTTTTTTTTTTCTAGAAACAGATAAAATGATACTTTAGAAATTCTCTTTTTTTTTTTGAAAAAATGATAATTAGAAATTCTTTTTTTTTTCCTTTTTTTTTCTCTTGTCAACTTTCAATAAAATGTTTTAAGTTCTTATCAAAGTTCTCATCACAAAAATGATATTATCGGAATACCCGATTCACATGAATGCAAACTGACAGAGTGTGACACGTTAAAAGTTCAAAATATTGGGACAATGTAATTTTATCATATCCGTTACACCACATTTAGTTTATTCCATTTATAAAAATTTTTATTGTTCGAAAGTGGATACAATGACCTACTTCTTCGAAAAACGGAAAAAATTAAAGCCCTAAAAAAAAATTGTATATAAATCAATCAATTTTAAATAACGGTTTTTTACTCTTTTTTTTTGATTTCTGTATTAGTAAACACAGTATTATAATAATTATTATTATTATTGATTTTTTTTCTTTTTTTTTTAATTACAATGGAACAAATCAAAAGGATGAAATAACAATGGAATGAAACAAGGTAAAAAATTTTTTTCATTAAAAAAAAATTTTTGAATTATATACTATATAACTATATACAATGTATTTTATCTAAATTAAAAAAAAAAAGGATTCATCATAACATAAAGAAAAAAAAATTTACAAATTTATTTACTTATACACACAATGGACTGAAAAAAAAAATTATAATAATAAGAATCATTGTGAAATCATATTATATAAATTTATATATTACGGGTTTAAATAATATGATTTCAATTTTTTGTTGGTATTTTCTAATTAAAGCAAATATAACTATTATCCTTTGCAAGTAACATAATAATCAATCCCTATTCAACCTAACCAACTTCATATCATTTTGATCACTCTGCGTTCTCTTTCAGCTAGCTTATAGCATGTTTAGGATAATATTTTGTATTCTTGCAAAATTGCATAAGCAAAACTCAATTTACAAATTATATTAACTTACTCACCAAAAACTAATTCATTTTTTTTTCCTTTTATATGGTGAGTGTTATATTAAGAACTGCTTGCTGGTTCTGAAAATATTCTCTGAATAATCAAAATCAAGCCTTTCATTTTTTTTTTCAATTGAAGGGAAAAATTTTCCCTAATTAATTATCTTTGGAAAGAAAATATTAATATAAAGTTCTTGCTAAAATTAATTCCTTCACCCCAAAAAAGTATATACATAACACTCTAACGAACAGTTCTTTGTTCTGCTTGAGGTTGTGGTGAAGGTGTTCCAACAGAATTGTTGCCACCATTTGAAGTCGATACACTTGATGGGCTTACGTTATTTTGTCTTGGACTTTGACTTGGAAGTATTAGATTATTTAACATTGCACCGTTTAACACATTTTGACTCATTATAGGCACCATCTGGTTCAAATTAGTATGTCCAAAGTTAGCACCACTATTAGCTATTACATTGAATCCATTCTGATAAGTTAAGTTTGGAATAGCAGCGCCGGTAGATACCTGTCGAAGATTTGTTGAAGTGCCAAGGTGTCTAGCATTAATAGGGTTAACCCCCATGTTAGCTAAACCTGGTCTCATTCCGTTAAGTTGAACCATATTATTAGCTGCTCCAAGTGTATAGCTTCGATTTCCTAAATTGATGGTTCTTATAGGAGTTGATTGTCCATTTGTTGAAATAACACCGGGCTGTTTTTTTTTCAAAAAAAAAAAAATTATTATATCTCGTTAATTAAGTCTACAGATCCCATTTTATCGTTAACGTTAATACATCTATTAAAGAAAAACGTACCATATTATTAATGTTAACTATACCATTTTGATGAATTGGATGAACGAATCGTTGAGGACCGTTGGTGCCAATTGTGACATTTGGATTCACATTGATCGTCTGCGAGCCAAGAGATATGTTAGCGTTCACATTGTTTTGTGATCCATTAACACCAATAGAAACATTTTGTTGTCTCAATACACCATTTGATTGTACAATATTTTGTCTTACATTTGACGATCCAGATGATGGCGATATATTGAACCCATTAGCAAGGGCAAAATTTTGAGGCACTGAACCGCTCGATCCACTTGATTGTACTATGTTATTCTGCCTCATAGGGGATTGTACCATCCCAGATGAAAGAACAATGTTTTGTGGAACAGTGGAATTAGAAGGTATGTTTGATCCAACACTTGGCACTGTAATATTTTGTTGCCTTGAAGTTTGAACTGTAGTTTGACGTTGACTATTTTGATTATTTATTTGTTGAGTAACAGTGCTTGTAGAAGGATTCGACGATGATTTCATAGACATTATTTTTTGCATTTGTTGCATAAAAGCTGGATTTGAATCAGAAAGTTGGCTTATTTGTTCTGGAGTAAACTGTACTCTATTTCTTTGTTGTTTAACCGTATTAATCTTTTGTGCTTCTAATTGACCTGCAGAGTTCACATTAATCTTACTGGGATCTAACATCTGACCTGAAGAACTCATTAAAATCTGTCCTACTAGTTGTCCCGCATTGTTTGTAATCATTCCTGGGTTAGATAATGTACGTGTAAGTCCATCGCCATTTCCTTGACCATTTGTGTTGTTATTACTTGATAATGGTCTTGCTGAAGAATTTATTTGTGTAATTGGATTTTTAGCAAGTGAACTGGTGGCTGATATACTTGTATTGTTTGATCCTACAGCTAGTGATGCAGGCGTCAACCCATTTAGAGCAGATACAACGTTTGTAACACCTCCGATAGAATTATTATTGGGATCATCTGGCATCCGAATATTTTTTGGTATTGGGCGTCTATATGGATTCGTCATGTTTTCGCGATGATTCAACGTCACAGTAGGTCTTAAAATAAGACCGTTATGTGCCCGTGGATCTGCAGTATTAACACTGTTGACTAGTCTTGAACCTGTACGAGAATCGCTATTTAATCGTGGTGTTGATGGAGAATTAGAATTCAAACGAGGATCTCGACTCGTACTTGATTCAGTATTGACACTTTGATTTCGATTCAAACCATTATAAGTACGCGAATCGATAAATGTACGTGAGTCAACATTCGATATATTATTAACATTCGCACGGGCATCTAGTCCATTATTTCTCATATTATTGATTCGAGAGTCAGCACCTGTGCGATGATCTGTTTGAATAATTAATGTTAGCCTTTGAGGAAAGAAAATTCTTATTATTACATTATAGTAAAGTAATATTTACCCAAATCTATTTTTTGACGAGAATCTTGATTCGCGCGAGCATCTAATTGTGAGACAGTGCGAGATTCCGTATTTGAACGAGACGCAAGACGCAGTTCATTTATTCGCTGTTCTGGATTTGTTAAAGTTAAAGGTGTATGTTGAGGATTTTGAGCAGGTATATTGTTTCCCGTTAAAGCATCGAAGCTTTGTTGTTTCGTAGGAGAACTTTGTTTTTCTTTTTGTATCCGACGATAAACGCCAAGATTTTGATAATCCTCCTCTTTAAACAAATGAAACCGGATTATACTATAAAAGAGAAAATTTATGAATTGATTTTAATCACATGAATTTCTAAACGTCGATCATTTATTTCGCATTTAAAATTATTTAAAAGTTCATACTTTTCTGTGTAATTTTCTTCCTTCTCTTCATCATCTTGGTTCAACTCGTCGTCACTGAAAACATCATCAATTCCATCTGAATCATACTTGTACCTTTCGTTGGTCTCTCGTATGCGTCGATAGGAAAAGACGTCAAGACGATCGATAATCCTTCTTCTACGACCCCCTCTACCAAATCGACTTCTGAAGGCTGTACATTGTATTGAATTTCGATCTGTTGGTTTGAGAGAATCAAATTTTCTGAAATAGGAAGCAGCAAGCGATTTCCTTTGAACAAGGTATGGATACTTTTCAAGAAACAATAAAACATAGGTATATTAATTATCAAATTTTACTTAAAATTAAAAACATTATTAAATCATTACATCAACTTACATCTGTTATATCTGTCATTGGATATTCGTCATCTTTCTTAGAAAGTTTGATACCAGATTTTGTCTTCGTTACACTAATTGCGATGAAATTCGAAGGTAAATATAATAATAGAAAACGTTAAAAGGTATTTAATGTGAACATACCCTAATAAGTCCGCCAAAGATGATTTTCGGCTCTTCTATTAAGTTGCAAGGAGAAAAAAACAGATTAAATAATTTATAAATATACTTGATCAACCAATAAATTAAATGAATATATATATACCTTTGGTTGCTCATGACTTATTTCATTCCTAATACCCAACTTCTTTCGTAGCTCTCTGGCGGTACATTCTTTCTCAAAAATTTTACGATCTAATTCAATCTTCTGTTTCTTTGTTTTTTCTCTCATCGTTACATGGACCATTATTTGACGGCCAGAATTTATATCTTTCCTTATTTTCCTTAATTTATCAAATGATGCTGTCTCTGTGCGACGTGTTCTTCTTATAGGTTTAAGTTCACGACGACGGAAACAGGTCCATGGATGATCTTCTTCATCTTTACCTTCTTGTGTCTGGAATTAAAAGAAAGAAAAGGTTTAACAATTTTTAATCAAATTCATTTATTTACATAATTATATGTAAGATCTAACAAACCTTTATTTCAAACATTAATGGGCCGACTTTTTGATATTGTTTAAGCCGATCCCAACGTTTATTCTTCCAATATGAATACACTTTTTCGGCTTCGCTTTTCAAGACAAGTAACGATTCTGAAAGACATGCTTCGCAATCTTGCCAAGATGGGAATTGTTTCTTTGCCTATTGTGTTATAGGATGAAAGAATGATAACGAAAGAAGTAATTAGGTTTGAGCAATGATCAACATGAAGAATCAAACGTCACAAAAAAAAAATGGATGTCGTTTTTGATTCAAATAACTATTACAAACCAATAATTGAGGTTTATTCTTTGCAACATTTTCAAAGTGTTGCATTATTTCCTCAAATTGATCTTCAGTTAACGTTGAATTATTTTTTTGTTTATGCTCCGCTAACCATATATCATCTTTTTCGTCCATACAGTACAGACAACCTATACATTCTTCAACAGGTAAAGAAAATTTAACATATGTTGAAGGTTTTTTCCATTTGTGTGTCTGATAAACATCAGCATAATATGAAATACGTCGACTTGACGTTGGTACAGGAATCGTGGCTTTTCCAGAAGCTGTGGCTCCTTTTTCCATTGATTCTGTACGAAGTTTTAATGCATTCACTAAATGCCATTCCTATTATTAATTTGTTTTTTTTAAAAAAAAAAAGAGGAAAATTTTGAGTCATTGAGTAAAAACTTGAAATTCACGTATTAGATCAAAATCTCTAAATCTTTTGGATATGATCGTTCTCTTTTAATTTTAAAGAATACATGTGACGATTATTTTTTGATGACATAATCTTGCCGCAGCAACAATAACAAAGAAAGAACACTTATTCAAAAGACAATTTTTTTTTAATAAAGAACGAGAAATTTATTCACTCCATTAAAGAAAACTATAGTATTTATTCTTTGAATTTTTAAAATTATATAGTACATTATTAACAATGAAACGGTTAAACGAACCTCTTCCTCCTCCTTCTCTACCCCTGTCTCTATTTCTATTCCCGCTCTACTGACTGGTATACAGTCATCTTCGTTGATTTCACCTGGTGTATAGATTCGTAGTGGTTTCTTATTGTCAACCTTACGGTGACGAAACGACTTTCGATTGATTGTACTGTTCTGTAGAAATGTCATCTTGGCGTGGCGCAGTCTGATGTTTAAGTGTATTTGTAATTTACTAAAGTTTTTGAGCTTATTACAACGAAACAAAAAACTTTTTCAAAGGTGGCATAAACAAGTATAAAACTGAAGAAGTTATTTTAGATTAATAGTCCTTAAAGAAATTATAAAAAGTTTCAAATGTTTTTTTTTTTATTGTTTTCCCGTCTTTCCTTCGGATATGGGAATTATTTTTTTAATAGGTATTTTTTTCGTCTCCCTTAGTAACTTAGTCGATTGTTGGGGCAAAGCATAAAAAAAACCGGGTACCACGTTAGGTACCCCATCATGGAGTAATAATAATATTGATATAATATTCAATGAGTCATTGGGCACAAAAAGTACAACAACGTGACACAATTTACGGTGACGATTAGCTATTAATTTTGTCAGACATCATACAATTTGGTTGGTTACACGCCCCTTTTTATCAAAATTATGTGAACGGGTTCACTGTATAAATAAACTTTTACAAAATTTCCAAATTCAAATTCCCGATAATTCGTTCGAATTATAAAAATTGCATATTGAACCAAAAATGATAGGTCAAGATTTCTGATATCCGTATATATAATATTCAAAGGCAATAAAGGTAATGAACGGCAGTTACTGAAATATAAAAGTCAGATAATACAGAAAGAAAAATAGATAAAAATAATAAACAATTTTATACTCACCAGTTAATCGTGTATAAATATAGTTTGTCTCATTTATTCTGCAAATAGAACTGATTTAGAAAGATTCAAGGGTTTTAGAATTTCTTCTCATAATCCAGATTTTTGGCTCAGTAATAATATGTACTGGAAGCCAAGATTTCCATAAAACCGCATTTTTATCGTAACGTAAAAAAACAATTCCAACAAATTCCAGCCAATTATGAACGAGTACTTTTGGCATTTTCAACTTTAATCTCTCATAACCATCTACTGTATAAATAACCTTAAAATAAGATTCATGATCTTGAGGTGTACTGGTCAGCAGATATGTATAATCTATATAGTCAGATGGTGATAAATGGGATTCGTTTTTGGAATATACCCAGTCATTACGAATCTGACCAAATCTTGATGCACCGGTCATTGCTGTATAAGCATCAAGATGGACTTTTGCTAATAATATGTTATGTATGTAATATATTTATATATAGTAAATTTTTTTTTTAAAAAAAAAACAAAAAAGATCGATAGAAAAAAAATAATAATAAATTATCTCACCATTATTATAATCATTTTGAATCTTGTGAAGTTTTTGTAAGGCAACGCCACCGGGATAATTTTCACTAGAGACAAGTGTCATCGATATACTTGCTAAAAAGCTCATAATCAACAAAAGTATAATAATCCAGTTTATCAAAATAAATACGAATTTTGAACCTTTTCGTTCTCTTTAATGTATAAAAATTATTAAATTAGTGAAACGAAAATATTTGTAATCTATAAATCAGTAAGTTAATGAATTAAATTATACATACACCCAAATCCATCCGATAGCTGCACACATGTTAAAGATAGGCACAACATAAACGATAAACCGCCATTCCTTATGTCCAAGGAAAGAAAATCCAGTTACAAAAAAAAGCATAAGGAGTAAGAACTTAAGAGTACGCTTATCAACAAATGCGGAAAATACGCTTAATGGTAAAGATATTAAAAGAAGCCGTGGAAGGAAGGAAGTGAAATATGCGTGAAAGGGCAAAACCTAATAGCATCATTGAAAAAAAAAAATTTAAAATGAATAAATAATTAATTTTAAACAAAAAAAAAAAAAAAAATGAACAGTTATAAAAATGCTTTCTACATACACCCCATTCACTACTTTTTCCAAGTACGATATTAAAATAATATACGTAACCTTCAGGCCACATCCATCTCTCTTGCCAAAAATAGGAATCAACCGATAAAGACAGACCTATCAAATCACGAAAACTATATGATCTCTTATAACTCATATTAAAATTATAGCATTGGTATAATAATTACCTAAACTCCACAGACTGGTAAAAATTCCAGTTTTAAGAGCATCGAGAAGCTTCAAATTTCCTAACCACAATTCCAACACCGTAATCGGAACAAGTAATAAAGCTACTTCAAATCTAAAAATTATTATAGTAAATGTCATATATCGAATCATTGATAGTAATTTCTTATTTGAATCGGAAGAGGTAATCGCAGAAATCCAATATGAAAATGCAAGAATAACTAATAATAATGAATCACATGTTCATGATACTATTGAATTGAATTTTGAATTAGAATTTTGTTCATACTTAATGTAAACGCAAACATATTGGGTAAAGTTCTGCTTGCCCAGAAAATAGTATGAAATTGGCACGCACTAAGTATACCAAAAGCTTTTGAAATACGACGACCAAATGACATTTCTATCGATGATCGAAGGCGAGAGAGTGAGTATATATTAAATAATCCAAGAACAAGCCGTACTGTAATATGAAACAAATAAGTTCAATTTATTTATTAAACTTGGCTTATTATTATTTTTTTTTTTTTTTTAGAAAAAAATTTTTTTTTATTACAAATAAAAATAAAAAATTTTAGATTTAATAACTTACCAACATATTGAGAAATAAATTTGTTTAAGTTAGGAATTATAAAGTTCATAATTTTAATAAATGGTAAGCTCACTCCACTTAATACTAATGGTCCAACAAAAGTACGTGGAACAACTCCAGGAAATTCAAAGTGGTCATACTTTAAATAATTAAAAAAAAAAAAATATGTATATGTTATGAGTAAATAACTTTTTTTTAGAAAAATAATAATTTGAATAACTAAATATAAGGTCTTTCACTCTACCTTTTTTAAGGCTTCTAAACTTATTCCATATTCCAAAATATCATGAGTCGCTTGGAGGTTAAAACTCTCTTCTACTTTAGTAAAAGGACATAGAAAAATGTGCATTGCTACCAAACAACTCAACAATATATCATATTTATCCATAACTCCTTATTAACACCAAACATTTAAAGTATATTTTGAGGCTAATAAAATACAATAAACTTTGCCTTCGATTCAAAGCAAATAGCGAAAGATAGTGTGAAAATTCAAACACGCCCTTTTGAATGGGGGATCGGATCTTTATATACAGGTGGCTTAGTAGTGTATTGTATGTTATTGTATTTTATTTATATAATAATAATTGTATTTATGATTTATTATATATAATACACATCTATTGATCTACAGTTTTTGCTTGATATGCAAATGATGCATAGTTCCGAAGGTAACACTTATTAACATTTCTCTTTTGACATCTTTTATAGGAATTATTGAGCACAATTGTCTATTTGTCGAATGTAAGTTAGAATTTTTGACCATAACCTTTAGAAGATGAAAGAAGAATTTAGAAAATTTGGAAAACAAGATTTTTTTATAATAACGTTTGCTGATATGATAAATGATAAATTAAACGGATTAGTCGTATTATGCATGTATGCACAAGGCATTTATTTGTGTATCAAAAATCTTACAAACATTTTAAACATATTTGTTCGTAATTTTGAAAATGTATGAATTAAAATGAATTATTTTGTTAGGTCCAGTAATTTACCTTAAAAAGGAATACTTGGTATGTTAATATAATTGTTTGTAGTACAATATTACACAAATCTTGGATTAATTTCCTGATTCAAACATGAAATAACTTTTTAACTTTTAAACAAAAACAAATCAAATTATTCAAAGAGTTTCGATTATCGAATGGTTATTATCATGGCTGTGTTGGTATAACGTTTATCATCAAATTCTTTGCCACATTTTGGCTTAGATGTTCTTTATCTTAATAATTCAAGACGTGATGATAGCCGCGAGTCCGCAAGGCTTATATAGCTTATACAGAAGATTCTTTTAAGAAATTTTGTATGGTTTTCTTTTTCTTCAATATCAATGGACGTGTTATCATAACATTACAACGCGATTGTAAAGAAGAAAAAAAAGCAAATCAGACGAATGATCATAAAAATTTTGTTTCGCTTTATTATTTTTAAATTGTAAGCCTGACTTTTTAAGGAGTTTTATTTCTATAAAAGGATTTTTATATGCATATACAATATAATATGCAGAATAATTTATGGTCATATAAAAAAACATACTTTTAACTTTTGTAAATTCGGTGACTTATCCGCACTTTATCCATTGAATATAACATTTAACTGGTCAAATGATATATCACAAATTCCTAAATTAAATTAAATTAAATTATATTTAGATTGTAATATACAATATGAAGATGACTGATAATTACTATATAATATACTGTATATAAAATTCAGTAACTATAATAAATTTGAATTTATCTTTTATTGATTTTATTATTTATTGATATTTGATATAATGATAATTTTATAATTTAACAAAATTTTAATTTTTTTTATTTTTTTTAATGATTTATATAATGAACAAAATTTTAATTTAAAATTTAAAATATATAATATTGAAATATATATGAACAATATATATAATAATTGATTTCTTTCAATACTTAATAAGTATTTAAAGTTAGAACCAGTGTGGCCAGAATTAAGATTAAGTTATAAAGGATAATTATTAAAGTTAAAACCAGTATAGCCAGAATTAAGATTAAGTTATAAAGAATAATTATTAGTTAAAACCAGTATGCCCAAAATTAAGATTAAGTTATAAAGAATAATTATTAAAGTTAAAACCAGTATGGCCAGAATTAAGATTAAGGTATAAAGAATAATTACTATACATATTACTAAAATTTACAATAATTTATTAAATAATTTGAAATTAAAAAATGTAATTAAAATTAATAAAAAATATACTAACTAAAATTTTTATTAATATATATTAATATTTTATACTTTCTTACTTCTTTAAAAATCCTTGAAACTTACAGAATAACTTCAATTAAATGTTATAATGAACTTTTTAAAGGATATAATCAGGAAAAAAGTTATATATTTATGTTTAAACCAAATTTTCTAATTAAAGTTGATTTGATTTTGACAGATATAAGCTAAAAAAGAAACCTAGCTTTTTTTTTTCTCACAACTATTATTTATTATATTTAGTATAATTTCATTACACAACCTATTATCAATCATAAAAAGTATAATTCCGTTACACAATTATGTAAAGTAATACAAATTTAATTGTTTTTAATCATATGAGTTTGAATCAGAGGAAATAACGATATAATAACGTTATTTTGTGTCGATCTTCACTAGTAAAAGGTTAAAGCCTTATTAACCTTTATTGTATTAATGAGTAATACAACAACATAAATAGTATTCTAAATTTAACAATATTAAATTAGGGATATGATAAATTATGCAGTAATATGCTTTTAAAAAAATAGGGTCTTCAAAAACTAGTTCACACTTTAATTTGTTCTAATTTAGAAGTCGGATGATTTCCGCAAATTTCCAAAAATAAAAAAATATATAAATAGCTTACGTTAGGATCATATTTCAACTCTTCCTTTTTTTTCTTTCTAAAAAAAAAAATGTCTAAAGAAAAAACGAGAGGACTTAATTCTTTTCCCGTAGAAATTATACATAATATCTTTCATTATCTTGAAAAAGATATAAGTACATTATATTCATGTGTTCGAGTAAATCGAAATTTATGTAAACAAGTGATACCATATTTATGGAATAATCCTATGCCAAATACATATTCACCAGTTAATATTGAAATATTTATTAGATTTTTTGATGAAAAAGTTAAGAATTTATTAAAAAATCAATATGAACTTGATATTGAAGATTCTTATCAGCCACTATTTAATTATACATGTTATATAAAAATTCTTGATCCAAGAGGAGTTCGACGTGCGGCATTTTATTGGTTGAAAAATTATTATGTTGAAAAATTTCCTTATTCTGATATTTATATTGATTTTAAAAATAATCAAATCATTGATATTATTGAAAAATCTTTATTAAGATTGATATTAAAAAATTCTTTAAAGATTGAAAATTTATTATTGGATTTAGCAGAAAAATATCAGGATATACCTAATTGTAATATTTTCCTTCTTAAAGAATTACAAGAAAGAGAAGAAGGAGAAGAAGGAGGGGAAGGAAACCAATCAAATCACTCAAATCACTCAAATCATTCAAATAATTCAAATCATTCAAATCATTTAGATCAATCCTATCAATCATATCAATCAAATTATCCAAGTCATGGTATAAGAGAAATAACAAAATTATCAATCATGAATTCTTCAGTAAAACAATTTGATAATATTCAAGAATTTCTCGACCTTTTACCTACAGTCTGCAAAAATATAAAAAAGGTCAGGTTTTATGATCTATTTTTTATCGATCCAACTATGGAATTAAAATTATGTAATGTGATTAAGAGTCAAAAGAATTTAACATCAATTAATTTAACTTATAATTTCGTTAATATATTAAGATTAATTTCTGTTATAAAACATCAAGCAAATTCCCTCAAAAAATTAGTATTAAGATACATTCATCATAATGATATGTTTTTACTTAACACATTTGATCAATTAATTAATTTAGAATATCTTGAAATTAATGAATGTTATCCTATTAATATAATATTAGAACCTTTGATTAGAGCAAATCTTAAATTAGTAACTTTGAAGATTAATGATATTGAGATTAGATATGATTTAGTAGAATCAATTATCAAATCATCCGGTTCAACTCTAAAACATTTAGAGTTAAATATTTATATTGATATAATTGAAAATAGTTTACCTTTATCAAAATTATGTCCAAATTTATCTCATTTGGATTTAAAAGTTAGTATTAGAATGATTAATGATGATGATGATGAATATGTTGATGATTTAAGAAGAAAAAAACCCACCTTTTTTAATTATATCAATCATTTAAAACATTTAAAATATTTTTCTGCCGATTTTACATATTATGTGATGAGTTATATTGAGGATTTTGATCGATATATTAATTTCATTAATTTCCCTTCTTTACGTTTCATTTCTTTAAAAGATCAATATTATTCTTCTTCTAATTCTTTTAAGAGACGTTTTGATCATTTTTCTACAATGTTTAATGAGATCACTTTTTATATTGATAGTGAATCAGATGAATATTATTTGGATCCTTTGGAAGATTTTGTTCGAGAAAAGAAAGATAGTGGTCTTAGTTTAAATTATACGTTTGATGGTTATTATAATTTTGTAGCAACTGATAGAATTTTGTATTAAATTTTTTGTAAATTTTTTTAATTTTGTAATTTATTTTTTTTTTGAAAAAAAAAATAAATAAAAAAAGAATGAATTTCCTTAAGTCCTTATGTGTTTCTATTTCCTAGTGTTTCTATCAATTAAATGCTATATGTACAATGGTAAGTATAATCATACAATCAACAATGAACACCAATCATAAGATTTACGCTATGAATTACTTACTGTAATTTATGATCGCAAATTATTATTCATTATTATAATAAATCGTCAATCTTGACTTATTTCATGGAATTTTTTTAGGACTAAGAAAGCATTCGGATTACATTTTAAGAAATTTAATGAATTGAGGTGGTCACTGGTCAATGACATGGTTCGCGTTTTCCACTTTTCCGTATTGTTTATTGTATATGACATTAAAATAATATATTCGTCGATATAATAATATATTCGCTGAAGAAATATTTACATAACAGATAAAAAGAAAATGAAATAAAAGAAATTTTTAATAGATTTTATGGCTTGTTTACAATTTAAAGATATTTATCCGTGAAAATTAGATTAAATTATGTGTAAATATGGTGTAAGTTAAGTTTAAAAAGAGATTGGATTATGCTTTATATAAACGTATGACTGATAATACGAGTTATTTTATTCTATTACAATGACGGAAATAAAAGAACAAATTTCCAAGGACGAAAATATAATAATTGTTGAAGAATCGATTCAAAATTCGAAAGAAGAAAAAGTAAATAATTTAAATTTAAATCCATTAAATTGGAGTAAAAATAAGAAATTATTTACGCTAAGCTTGGTGGGATTTGTGACAATGACATCACCCATAGCCAATTCGATCCTATACCCTTCAATTATAGATATCACCGAAAGTCTTCATACCACTAAATTCCTTTCTAATGCATTGATATCCATTAGCACATTTTTTAATGGAATAGCTCCACTTGGATGGGCATCATATTCAGAAGTATATGAAACAAGAAAGAAAGCGTATGTAATATCATTGTTATTATTCATGATTACGAGTATTACATGCGCGGTAGCCACAAATATTTGGTTATTACTAATAATGCGTGGATTACAAGCATCAGGAGTATCAGCAGCTTTATGTATAGGAGCTGGTACTATTTCAGATATTTACATTCCGACAGAGAGAGGAACAGCTTATGGTTATTTTAGTTTAGTTATAGTAATAGGACCAATAATTGGTCCAATTGTTGGTGGTTATATTACTGATTATCTTGGATGGAGATGGATTTTTTGGTTTCTCTCAATTTTTGGATCATTAACTTTAATTTCTTTATTCTTTATTTCTGAAACATACAATTCAAAAATAACTTTTACTATCAAACATGATGATATGATGAAGAAAAAAAAGTTCAATCCATTCTTACCTTTATACATGTTTAAATATCCGAATGTAATCTTAATAAATATTTACACGAGCATTCTATTTGGAATTATTAATATTAAAACATCTTCGATACCAAGAAGTTTTATGGATTAAGCCCATCCAAAGCTGGATTAGTATTTATTAGTTTAGGTTTGGGTCAAATCTTAGGTAACGTAATAGGTGGTAAATGGTCTGATATTGTATTAATTAAATTTAAGAATAAGAATAATGGTAAACTTATACCTGAACAAAGAATTAATAGTATATGGTTAGGTTCTATAATTATACCATTAATTTTTATCGCGTATGGATGGTTAATTGAACGAAAAGTTCATATTTCATTACCAATTATATTAATATTCTTAAGTAAGTATTTAATTAAGTATTGAAATGAAGAAATTTTTTGTTTTTTAGTCCGGAGCGTAACAAGGGATTATATAATTTGTCCGGAAGACATTATAATATTTATTTATTTATTTTTAGGTGGATTCAGTGTAATGACTGTATATACTTCAACATCAGCATATTTAATAGATTCGTATCCTGATCAAAGTGCTTCGGCAATATCAACTCATGTATTTTTAAGAAGTGTATTAACAGGAATATTTTCATTATTTACTATTCTATTACAAGATTCAATCGGATTAGGTTGGATGTTTACTTTATTAGGAGCTGCTAGTTTATTGAGTGTATCAGCATTAATCATCGTATATTTTAAAGGTGCTAAATGGAGAGAACAACAAATTATAACTATCGATAAATAAATAAATAAATAATTAGATATTTAAAACAAATTATTATAATAATAATGCAATTATTCATAATTTGTAATACGCTTTATACGCGTTTCATTTTATTAATTTTTATTCTTAATAACCGAGAATAATAAAGGGTAAGCCACATTTGATATACAAAATAGTAACCACGTGTAAAATAAGCCACATTCTAATAATAAAAAATAACAAAGAACTTTAATGAACTTCCTTTCACTTTTCTCTTATGATAATTTAAAGAAAGTTCATGAAAATTCATAATGCTGAATTTGTTAAAGTTTTTTTTTACAGTAAAAATATAATTTTATCAGATGTGTACACATTATATTCACATTTATATACTGTATTTCGTTAGAAGGAAAAAAACGCCACACACATTTACTTTTTATAACGAGTTCGTGTAACTTAAAATTCTTAATATATCAGACATTTTAATATACTTAATTACTGTAAAAAATAAGGAAATTATAATAGAAAAAATAATTTATGCGATATGTAAACATTTATGCAAACCAATAGTAATAACTATGATATATTTGTATAATGCATATATATTAAGTTCAAAAACCAAAAATTTTCTCATCAATCACAAGTTCACAACTAAAAAAAAAAAAAAATCATTTTATTTAAAAGCTTTTTTTCTCTTTCTCACTATTTCTTCTCTTTTTTAAATATCCTTCTATTCCTTTTTCTTTCATAATTAAAAATGATATTACCAGAATTACCAAGTAAATGTATAGAATGTATTATAAATCAAATTGAAGAAAATGATATCAAAACTTTACATTCCGCCACTTTAGTTAATCATGATTGGTGTAAATTTAGTATAGTACGATTATGGAGAGCTCCTTTATCATTTTCAAATTTAATCACAAATTCAAATCCAAATTTAAAAAATTCAAATTCAAATTCAACAAATTTAACAACAAAATATCCTTTTAATAAATTTTATAAAATAATACCAATATTATTATCATTTCTTGATTTAAATTCTAAAAAAGATTTAAATAATTTATCAAAACATTTTTATATACCAAAAGATACTTCAAATTTTTATCCAAGATTACATTATGATTTAAAAATTCCTATTCAAGATTTAAAAATTCCTACATCATCATCATCATTTGATTATCCCAAATATATTAAACTTGTTAGTTTTGTTGATTTGGTGGTATTGGTAAATAAATGGTTAAATAATTTATTAAGTGAAACATTATCAAATTCTTCAAGGTTTCTCAATTTTTATTTATATAAAAGTTTAAGTGGTTGGGAATATCTTCGTTATATGACAAATTCTATTAATTTTCATTGTCCTTTTATTAATTTTGATAAAAATCCACAAATTTTTTTTAATTTTATAATTGAATCTTTATTTAAAATATTATTTAATTATTCCATGATTGATTCCCTTTATATAATGGATGTTTCAATCATCACAAATCATCTTTGTAAACAATTAATTCAATTAGATCATAATAATAATGATCAATTTTTATCAAATTTATCTCATTTTGATTTTTGTCAAATGATTGATTCAAGAATATTAAAAAAGATTTCAAAATATAATATTATTTCAATATCCTTAAGTATCTCATCGGAAGATTCATTTGATGATGTGATCGATTTTATTAATTCTCTTCATTCTCTTCAATCCGTTTCTATAATTGGTAATAATGTAATTGTTACCCCAATAATTCAATCTTTACAAATTCATACTTCAACTTTAATTAAGCTTAAACTCAATTCATGCATAATTGATGATGACGCGATTAAAAGTTTATCAAAGTTTGATAATTTACAAGATTTAATCTTACATCAATTACATTTTACAATTGATAATGATGATGATGATGATGATGATGAAAATGATGATGATGATATTAATAATAATATTATTATTTCATTGAACTTTCCTAAATTAAAAAAATTAACATATTGGGAATATAGTTCAAAAAATTCTTTAATTACTTTTATTATAAAAAATAATGGACATAATTTAACTCATTTGGATATACATACAAGTATGGAACGTTGTATAAAATTATTTGATTTAATATCAAAAAATTGTTCTTCACTTATTTCATTAATCACTCCAATATCTGAAGAAAAAGATTTTATAGCTTTATTTTCTATACTTAAACATTGTAAATTTTTAAAAATTTTATATGTTTATGAATTTAATATTATTAAAATTAATGAAGATGTTATATTATCTTTTATTAATTTTATACCTGATTCTTTATTATATTTAAAAATTAATAAATTAGAATTTTCTCAATTTAAATTAGGTTATCAATTGAAAAATTGTAGTATTATTTCGGAAGTTTTATTTGGTAAAAATTCTTTGGCTGTAAAAGAATTTTTTTCATCCATAGGAAATCAAGAGATTAGGAGATTAAGAGATTAAGGAAATTAGAAGATTATTTAGGAGATTATTTAGGAGATTAAAGGGATTAGAAGATTAGGAGTTTTTTTTTTTAGGCGTTTTTTTTTTCTACGTTAAATAAAAAAAAACCATCAAAGATTCAACTAATTAAAATCAAGTTACGCAAAAAAAAATTCATTATAACATTTATTAATCATCACATACATCATGAAGGTTAATCAGGTTAATCAGGTTAAATCAGGTGGCAAGAAAGGTGGGATCCTTTTTTTTTCGGAATAGGTATATTATTTTTATTAAATTCCAATTTATCATAATTTAACAATTTAAAAAAAAAAGATCATTTACACTTTACCCTAAAATATTTTAATTCAATATATTTAAATTATACGACAGGAACGTATGTATTATAGAACTTATCTAATAATAAAATTTGCATCACCTCAATATACAATTTTAATGATGGTTTCTACATATCCCGTTAATCACCATTAAAAAATCCAAGGATATATTTTTTTCTTCGCGAATAAGACTTATATATTATATACTACTGTACACAAGAGGTTCCCTAATAATATTAAGCGAGAAATGAGGCAATGATATGTTGGAGTAAAGCGACACGACGTGCATCATCCCAATATGAAGACAATTATTCTTGTAATAAGTAAGGTTGTTTGGAGGAATAGAAAGAAAAAATTCAACAAGAAAACTATAACTATCTTAAAGTCCGACACGAAATTCCTAAAATGGTTACTGGCTGCTGCTGCTGACATTATATTTTCGAAGCTATTACAATAATTTTAAATTTTTGTGTTAATTAAATTATTAAATATATTTTATTCAAAATAATAAATTTTATTACCAATTAATCCAGATAAGGAAGATTTTGTTTTGAATATAACTGATGATACTTCTGGTCTATACGTAATAATTAATTTAATGTTATATGCAGAACACTGATTCCAAATGATCGTAGGTTAGAATCTTTATGTTATTTCTTTCGCCATTTCAACCATCATTACGCGTCGTTGACCATCGATTTCTATATTATTTAATAAAAGAAATTTAGTTAATCATTCCACATTCCTAAAATGTCAACACCTATCCTCACAAAAATATCATAACTATGAAATTTTTGCTGGGTTTTAGTAGTATATAAAATATACCAAAAAACAATGTTATTTATTATTGCTTTGTATAATCCACTTTTAGGAGTAACTTTAACTCAAAAAAGCTCTTGCCAAAGCACCGTAATATAAAATGTATGAATGAATATACTTACTACTAATAAATAAATCCTTGACAAATTATCCAAAAATCAAAGATCTAATAGCTCCAAGATATTTAGTTTGTGGCGATGGCTGTACGCAACTTCTGATGGTGCTCCAGCACAATACGTAAAACATTCACGTAAAAATTGGCAATATGCTAATTCATTTTTTTTAAAAATAAGTTGTAGATATTTCTGTTTTACTTAGATCAGAACACGAAAAAAGGAAAAAAAAAAATTAATAATTAGCTACTGTAATTGTAAATAAATTTTTAATAATTGTTGATCTCTGCCTTTGTCAATATTTCAAAACTATGAAACTTGAACATAAAAGAGATCTCATCTAAAACATAACAATTCTAAATGCTTGCAAACAAAGAGAAGTTTTTTTTAGATGTTTAAGTTTGTTCTATGTCCGGCCTTACTGCATAAAACTAACTATAAGTTAAATGCACAGGTTTCGAACAATTAAAATATTCTTATATATATAATAAACTAGAACCTTATTTTTTTTTAATTGTAAAAAATAGAATAATTACCTTCCATAAATTAAACTTTTTTTCTGTGAAAATAAGAATAAAGAAATCGTAAAAAAATTCGTTTTGATATTGTGCAACAGCCAACAGATATCGTACGTGTTGATCAACTTGATCAGCAGCAATTCTGATCCGTTCGTTTGAAATTGTGTGACCTGATCAACAACCTGAACTTTCCGAACAACAAAAAATGTGGTATCATTTTGATCACCTTTTTTTAACGTGTTTGGTGTCTAGTAAAGTTTTAATACGCGCCCTCAAAAAGTTTAATATACCTTTATGGTATTGCTTATTTACCATTTTTAAAATTTTAAAAAGAAAAATATTTTATATAAGGTGACCAAGGTTAACCGTTCAATAAGCTGATCAAAGTAACTCAATTTTGATTTTGTTCACATGATAGGATTGATTAATGGATTTTCGATCAAAAAACCAGAACGATCAGAATTGAACAAGCCTAGTAAATCGTCTGTATCACTATAGATGAAATACTAAATATTAGTCAAAGTTGTAAGGTAACAACAATAGTAATATGTATTAAACGGTAGATTTTTGATTGAAATTAAATATCTTGAATTATTCGCTCAATAACTTGCTGGCTGCTGCTATATAGATCTATATATTATAACACCGGTTTTTAGAAGTACATTAAATAAATTTACTGTTTCACTTCTAAACCTAACAGATGATGGGAGGTACAACTTCAAATAATCGATGGAATTTAAAGCGAAAATGCAACTACAAGCTACAAGGTGCAAAAGGTCACTCTTCTTGTATAAAGAGATGAGTATAAATTATGAAATAGAAGTTAACCAACGCATTTAGAGTGAAATGACAGCCAACGCAAGCTCTGCTGAATTGTTGAAGCAAGTAAAACAAATAACAAAAGAAATATTATCCGCCTATCAGAATATCATTCTCTTTTCACAGCCATTCAGTAATGGCAAATTATCCGATCTAAAAAAAAAAATAGTAAAACTTTATATAACCCTTATTTATTTATACGCGGAAAAGATGTTGATTAAACGTCTACATATTTTGATCGAACAAATTTGTCACAAAGAACCTTACTTTATTTATTATATACTTAATACATGCTACTAAACTAAGAGACTATTAAGATTAATACTAATTCGTGCTTAAATTGAGAAACCACATAACTAGACAATAAATCAGCAAGCGAGGTTTAATAAAATATTAGGCGACGCCGACTTATAATCGAAATGCGTTCAATTCCAAACTTTTCATGGTCAGACTTTTTAATTTTCTTCCACTATTTCTATTGCTACATTATTTTCCTTTATTTTATACGTAATCCTCCGACCCTTTTCTTCCTTCATCCACTTTTCCACCTTTTTTTTCCATTTCTTCATTTTTTAAAATTATTTTATACATATGCATAACCAAAGAACTAACAAATAAAGCACTAACGTTTAGAAATATCTTATTAAAAATATCTGGGGTTTGCAAAAGAAAATAATTAATTAAAGATGGGAAATAAACCACATTAGTGATTGTCATATCAATAACAATGGTGATATAAGCATGATATTTAGGAAATATTTTATAATAAACTTGATGATGATGAACAATATAATTATTGAATTTGCTCCCACGATTTGCGACGATTAATATTGTAGATTGAACAATAAATGTAAGAGAAAAAGAAATAGCTAAAGCTATGACGAAGTTACGCGTAATAATTTCTTTTAAATCATTAAGCAAAAAACCAAGTAAAATTATAAAAAGGATTAAAGATGTATAATCTATTAAGAATAATGTACGAATAAAAGTACTTTTGTTTCCCATAATCCAGTCAATGACTGAACTTGAAATTAAAATCTTAGGTTCTGGTTTTAACACATTTTCTTTTTCTTCAGGTTGCTCATATATTTCATCCATATACCTATCGGCTGAACTTGAAATTAAAATCTTAGGTTCTGGTTTTAACTCATTTTCTTTTTCTTCAGATTGCACATTGTTTTCAATAGTAGTTTTTGTATCCCTATCGGCTGAACTTGAAATTGAAATCTTAGTTTCTGATTTTTTTAATAAAGGTTCTACTTTTCGTTCATGGATACTAGAGCTTTTTTCATTATTTAATGGATTGCGGATAGAGCTTTTTTCTTTTGTAATGCTTAATGTAAATTCTCCAATAATTTCAATCAATAATAAAGCAACTAAAATATGTTGTAAAACTTTGATAAAGTTAGAAACTTTAACTGACGAAAATGTAAAAGCTAATTCTTGTTGCATGCCGACGAGAAGAAAATATATGAGCGACCTAACTAATTGAGCGACTGTTTTTGAACCTTCTTTATCATAATCGAAATCTACCATTACGAAAATGACGAAAGGAACCATAAAATTAATTAAAACATCAAAATAACCTGAGAATGCTTCTTGAGAATAATCATTTTCAGGTAATTGTGCTGACACAAGAAAGTGATAAAGATGGTAAAGAAAAAGGACATTATCTATTATTGTGAAAAGATTGCCGTGATGATGGCGAAAAAAAAGGGAAATTTTCATGTTTTATATTTAAATTAAAGGAAGAGGAAAACAAAATAACTCACCCAATCGATTGCTATATTTGATCAATTCAATAAAAATTTTGATAATTTCATTTTCATATATTAACTATATATGTGTATCGACTTGATCAAAAACGGTAAGAATGATTTAAAGTTTTTTATTTATTCTTTAATTATTGGCGATAGTGATAAATTTAGAAATTTTTAATGATTTTCGCATTTTTTTTTCAATTTAGTGAACAATATTTTTGGCCGATATTCTATTATTTTATTTAATACGACGAGCAATTTAATGAACAAATAAATACTTGATATGTAAATACTGTTTTTTAAGCATACTGACTCTAAGAGAGTTTACCTGTACACAACAAGACAACAAGTGCAATATTATTCGTGATTATTTTAATATTAAAATACTCACGAGATAATCTATTTAAATAGTTTTATATAAGCCCTTAATATTAAAATTTGGCTTTAAATAACCTACACGTTGGCATCCAGAAAAGTCTAGGCGAATACAGAACTTTTCACGGGATTGTGTATTTTAATTATAGATTGACGATCAAAAACGGTAAGGATGATTTTCTTTTATTCTTTAAATGTATTGATAGGTAATTTTTAATAAATCGCAATTTTGCTTTGGGACAAATAGGAACAATATCTTTGACTGACATTATTAATATTTTGGGAATTTTTTTTTTTTAACAAATAAAATTTATTCACGTGACTTTTCAGGTTGGAAACCGACCCTAGTTGTGATGGATATCAGATTAACATAAAATAGTCCGACAAAAATTGTGCGGTCACGCGATTAGAAATTCTTACAGTAAATTAAAATATAGCGAAATTTTTAAATATTTTATTATACTAAAAAATGGGAAAGAACAAAAATACAAATAAATAAAAAGTCATAACAAAAACTTCTAATTATATTTAATTCTAAACATTTTCATGATCAGACTCTTTTTTTCCTTCCTCCATTTCCTCATTCAATTCATCCATAGTTTCAGGCTCTTTTCCTCCTTCCTCCTTCATTCCTTCATTGTTTAAAACTGTTTTATACGTAAGTACAATCCAAGAACTAACAAACAAAGCAGTTAAATTTAGAAATATCTTATTGAAAATACCGGGAGTTTGCAAAAGGAAATAATTGATTAAAGAAGGCAAATAAAGTACATTAGTGGTTATAAGATCATTTGCAATAGTAATATGAGCATGATATTTAGGAAAAATATTACTATAAGATTGTTGATGCTCTTTAATATATCTTTTTAAATTTTTTCTACTATATGCAATAATTAATATCATAAATTGAAAGAAAAATGTGATAGAAACAGTAATAATTATAGTTAAGATAAAACTTCGTGTAATACTTCCTTTCAAATCATTAAGTAAAAAGCCAATTGAAATTATAAAAAGGATTAAACCTAAATAATCTAGTAAGAAACCTAAACGAATAAAGTTAGTAAAATCAAGAAATTCATTAATTTTGTTAACCATTTTTTGAGTTTTACTTTTTGAATTAGTTGATGTATTTCCAACATGAATACTACGTTCACCATAAATTAGATTTTCTTTTTCTTCAAGGTCTGCTGTCATCTTTTGCATTTTTAGTGATTCACCCTTTTCAATAATATGTTTCATAGATCTAATAGCGTTTGTTGAACTTATATATTGCATAGGCATCAGAGCATTCCTACTTTCTATCTTATTAATCGATTGACATATGATACGTTGTTGGGATTGGTCTTCTTTTCCTTCAAGGTTTTTAACTCTTTCTTCAAGGGTTTTAACTTTCTGTTCATATTCATTCCTAAGTTTTTCAAGAGATTGAGTTTGTTCTTTAAATTGTTTTTCAAATTTCTCTTTAAGAGCTTCAATTTGTTTATCAATGCTTTTCTTAAGAGTTTCAATTTGTTTTTCAAGGTCTTCTTTAAGATTTTCAAGTTGTTTATTAATACTTTCTACTAGAGTTTGAAATCGATTTTCAATATTTTCTACTAGAATTTGAAAATGTTTATTAATGCTTTTTACAAGAATTTCATATTTATTATTGAATTTCTCTTCAAGGGTTTGAATTTTTATATTAAAGTTTTCTTCAAGGGTTTGTTTAAGATTTTGAATTTGTGTTTTAATGCTTTGTTCAAGGGTTCGTTTAAAACCTTGCAATAGTTTTCGTATATGTCTTTTTAGGGATTCAATGCGTTCTTCTTCTTCTTCATTATCTGATGAAGATTCGGTTTTTGCTCCTCTTGATTTAATAAGTAAGATAAATTCCCCAATAATTCCAATTAACAATAAACTAATCACGATATGTTGTAAAATTTTAACATGGCTAGAAACATTATCTGGAGAAAATGCGTAAGCTATTTCTTGTTGTAAGCCAATAATTAAAAAATATATGAGTGACCTAGCTAATTGTGCGATTGGTTTTGAACCTTCATCATCATAATCGTAATCTACAATTATAAAAACGAGGAATGGAACCAAAAAACCAATTAAAATATCGAAATAACCTGAAAATGCATCTAAAGAATAATCATCATCAGGTAATTGTGCTGAAACAAAAGGAAACAAGAAAGTAATAAAAATAATAAAGCAAAAGGTCATTATTTATTATTGTAAAATTTGTTAATTTATCATGAATGATTATGAAAAAAAAAAAAATTTTTTTTTGATTAGTTTTATAAATAAAATGGAAGTGAATAAAATGATTTCTCCAAATTTGGCTCGTTCAATGCAATTTTTTCATATTTGATCAATTTCAATATAGTGAGAAAGGCTTTGATAAGAATATGTTGTGCGCTTAGTTCACAACATTCACATAGACGCCTTCGAAAGAGATTATATAAGAATTATCGAATTTTATCCAACAAAGATCGTAATACAAATAATATGTACTACAGAGTTGTGTTTGTTGTATGACTGTAAAGATCGCTCGATATAACTTTAAAAGGTCAATTCATATATTCGTATGTGCCTAAATATGAAAATATGGAGAAATTTTTGAGAAACGTGAAATGTATACACAAAAAATTAGGCTCAAATGTACGACAAATATTTTATTTCTCAGTATTGCGCGATCAAAAACTTCTGATAACCTACTGATTCTATAAAGTAAAACTTACGCATATTGTTCAATTTTTAATTAATGCACAATTGCATTAATATATATAACTGTCATACTTTAATAGTTAGCCAAACTTAAAAACTTTGTGATACTCTCCTAAAAAAATTTTTTTTTTTAGAAAATTTTCGGAAACATACAAAAAAGTACATGTTTCTAAAAATATTCATGAGAGTACGTGAAAATTTCGCGCTGATTTTCTCTTTCCAATCTATATAATTAAAAAAAAAATTGTTTGTCTATATAATCTATTTAATTATCTAAAAAAATTGTGTTTGTGTGACTAACGTTTAGATTAGCCTGTAGAAATAATCTTTGAATTGTGCAATGCGTTATTCATCTGCGCCTTTACACCTGATCTATTACGTTATACAAATCATACAATGTTAATTACTAATGGCGTTGCGCCTGATCTATTCTTAATAGTTAAGACCACTTGATCGGCAAATTCATTCTAATGCAGGAAAAGGAAATTTGTATAATTCTGGCCGGAATTATACCTTCGCAATAATTAAAAAAGACCATCCACATTATAAATTAAAAATTTTAATTGTGTCAAATTATATATTATTTGCCAAGACTTCCAGAAATTATTTAAATTTTAAATATACATTCTACACTTAAAGTTATAACTGATATATATCACATACTGTAACCTTTTTTTCCATCAAAATTAATTTAAATTTGATAAACGTGTGATCAAAAATGACGATCAAATATAATTACAATACATACCTGTATACCCGATGCGAAGCAACGGGCTACTGCTAGTTATTATAATTTAAAAAAAAATAGTAAATTGGATCATCGTGTGTAACATTTGACCTAATTTTCAGTATATTTAACAATTAAGTATAAAATTTAAATATATTTTAAATATAAAACTTAAAAAATATTTTAAAATTTATACGCAGGTGCATAGCAACGTGCCCCGGTCTAGCTCTGGAATTTCTTCATCCCCTACGATATCATCATGATTTTTCAAGATAGCTTCATATGATATTGTCTAGAGATGGTTGACAGATTTTGGAGTTTTGCCTTTTTTTCTTGATGTCTTGGTTTGTTTTGAATCTGACATATTGGGTATATTAATTACCCTGTAAAAAATCTGATCCGTGTTTTATCTTTCCATATTTTTTCCATGAATGTATCATTTTAATGGAATTTATAGCCTTAAATTATGGAAATTTTCATCTCGCTAACATGGATATCCATGATTCCGTGAATGTATCATTTTCACAGAATTTACAGAAGACACGGAGAAATAATGGAAATATTCAGATAAAAATTTTTTATAGGGTTAGCTTTGGTCAACACAATTCATCCAGTCTCTTTTTATAGCAAAATAAATTGTCATTGTGTTAATTCCCCTTGCAAATCTATAAAAATGACAAAAGATTAGCATACACATCCCCAGCATTACAGCGTATCCCATACACGTAAAAAAATATCCATATTTGATTGAATATTGTTTTATTGGTAGTATCATATCTTTTGGCATCCCTTCAACCGGATGACAGAATGTGAGACAAAAGGAAAAAAAATATTTGCTGACACTTGACATTTATGCGAAAATTTTTTCTGATATCCATACTGTGCATTTCAGGTAATCGAAACTTAAGTAAATCTTTGTCAATGCTTCTTTCAAACTGCAATAATTTAAAAATACTGATACATGTATTTTATTTTCCAATTCATATGCAAACACACCACAATGCATACACATCAGAAACAAACATTAAGCATTTTGGCCACTGCTAAAATATTGTATTTTAATACAAGATAAATTTTGATTCTGGGTTATAAAGAGGTCTATATATTTTTAGCTTCCTTTAACAACATAACAAAAAATTATTATTTCCATATAGAATCAATCAGAATGTTTAAAAAACACATCTTGCCATGGAGTACTCAAGATTGATAAACTTACTTTTCTATCCTTATATACCAACACTGCACATCCTTTACTTTTATTATAGACTATATGTACAGTAGTTACATTTTCATGATCTGGTCCAAAGTGATTAATAAACTTATTCTCAATACAAATGTTCACCATGAGCATGAAGCATTAATGAAGTTAAGCATATTTTTTTGAAGTGCTCACAGTGTTCATTAAAAACCTTTAGACTTGCTCCAACAATGAGCTCAAAGCTAAAAACTTCCATCCATATACTAGGACCCCGAACAATATATATAAAGGTAGGTTTTGAGTTTGCTTAACCAACATATAAAAATTTTTCCTATGTGAGATTTATTATTGCTTATTTGATACCATAATTTTTAAATAGTCAGATATAATTATGCGTAGCAGAGTATTAAATTATTAATAGTCAGATATATATTTGCGTAGCAGGATAGATTTTTTTAATATATATATATAATATAATATATATTTACATTTTTCACATTAAAAAAATTTAATAAAATATGTAAACAAAGTTATAAACATGTTTGTGTAAAAACAATTTACTATTTTTAATACAAAGAATAAGTTAATTGTATACGTATTACAGGAATCATTTTTAGACGTGATTGTGTATCATGTTTTTGATAAAACAAATACGCGTCCGCGTAAATTATAAATCATATACGCGTCCGTGTAACAGTAAAAAAATATATATTAAAAATGAGAGCAAGAAAAATAAGTGTTTTTCTGTTTTTTTATAATTTTACACTATAATTTTTGTAATAATCAGTAAAAGTTATTTCATTTTTACTTAGAAAATTTTTTAAAAATATTTTTTTTGACAAATTTTACAGTAAATTTTAAAAATAAAAATTCCGCGTATTGGTGGCGTTACAAAAAACATGAATAAATCCATAAATATCTATTCAATCGTGATAAAAATTTATATGTAAGTAGATTCGAACCTGCTGAACAACTTTACTTAAGAAGGTTTTAGATGTTTCCTTTGACTAAAGTGCCTAAATTACGCTCTGAAGTCACAGAACAGATATACGAAATATTACAGTTCACGACATAAATATCCAGAATTTTATCACAATATGTAAAAACATAATAAATTTTATTTTTTTTATTTCAAATTTATACCATTAATAGCTTAAGATGTGCAGATAAACATACTTTAAAAGTTAGTAATTTATCGTATAACCATTATTTTCTATGACCATGTTAATCCGATCTGACATGCTATCTGCTAAACTAAAGAAGAGATTTTTATCAATATTATCCCATTCTTGCTGAATTATGCCTTGAAAATCATTAGCACCAAGTGATTTTTTTTTCATAACCCAATTATTAACCCTTCTTTCTACATTTCCTTTAAGAATCGCCCATAAATTTTCGATAGGGTTCAAGTCAGGTGAGTTTGCAGGCCAATCAATAACCGGAACATTATTAATCACAAAAAATTGATGAGTAAGCTTCGCGGTATGCATTGGCGCATTGTCCTGCTGAAAATTCCATCCATAACCAGCATGATAAGCATTAGGAAGTAGTTGAGATTGAAGGATTTCACAGTATTTAGCAGAATTCATGTTTTCTGTAAATAATGCAACTCCAATTGGCCCTTGGCGGCAAAATGCACCCCAAACATGAACCTTATATGGATGTTTTACCATAGGATGTACTGGATGTGGGTTTCCAGCCTTGTAACGTACAATTTGAGTATTACGAAACGTCTGAAATGTACTTTCATCCAAAAAAATTGTGTGAGTCCAGTCATCTTGGATGTGATTTAAGGCCCATTGAAGACGAGCTTCAACATGACTTTCTTTAAGAAGAGGAACAGACCATGGTCTACAAACAATATAATTAAGTTTATTTTTAAGAGTACATTGTACAGTTCGGGTTGATACATTAAGATTTGGATACAAATTATTCAGCTTTGTTGTCATTAAAGCTGAAGTTGTTGCATTATCATTTTTAAGAAGACGGCCAAGATATCAACGTTTTTTTGGTATCAGAACAAGAGGACGACCAGGAACGGGTAAGTGTTCAACACTTCCTGTTTTTTTTAGACGATTGATAATGTCATATACTGTAGACTTTGGAAAACCAGTCATTTTAATTATTTCAGAGGGTTTTCGTATATTATTATTCCATAGCTCCTTAACAGTCAACCTTTGCATTTCAAATACTGAAGTGGGTGCCATAATTTTATTTTGCTGCTGATAAACAATCAGGTGAGAATTTTTCACGCTATATTTATGTTTAAAAAGGGCTGATCAACTTCCATTTTAATTATTATTTTGGTTGCACAAGACTTGGTGTGACAGCACTCCTTTATGCATAAAAATAAAAATTCTGAATATTTATGTCGTAAACTGTAATAAGAAACATTTATAAGTTGTAATATTACAAAAAAATAATAATAACTTTATCCATACTTTATTTCAAAAATTTTTGTTTTTTTAGTTTTTTTTATATACATATTTTATAAAAAAAATTATATATAAATATATATATGTCATAAAATAAATTGCTTAGCAGTGTAAAAAATTTATGGGTTAGATAAAAGTTTGCTTAGCAGACATGAAAAATATTTGCTTATTGACCTTAGTAAATTTTGAATTTTTTATCTGACCTATATATATATTGTTCGGGGTCCTCATATACTATCCTTAATGAGAATGTCTAACAGTTATCATATTCATCATTATACGCCTTCATCAGGAAATTATATAGTGTGAAAAGTTGCACAAGTTTACACAACATAATATTTCATAAGCTTCCAGACCCGCCACAGGTGCAAATATTATCTTCTTCTACCATATGCATGTTGATCTTCACCGCATAATATATTTTTACAGTAAGGTGGTAGAAGAAAATAGCACCTGATGGTACAAGAATAATACATTTGCGTCACAGGTTTGCATAAGCGTAATATTTTGTAACTTTTTAAAATATTTCAAAATATTACGATAGGTAAAGCTTCGTAATTTTACGATTTGTAATATTCCATAATTTTGCGATTTGCAATATTTCGTAATTTTACATAATATTTTGTAAGTTTTCAGACCTACCACAAGTTTGCGTAAGCATAATTAAGGTTGCTTGTCTAAACCTCTTCAAAATCCTATGATTAGTTTCATCAAAATTTTACTATAGATTTATTATAGTTTCAGCAGAGTTTTGGCAGTTTCAGCATTTATAATAAGTTTCAGCAGTTTCGCCTTTCTCCAAAGTTTTGCCAGTTTTTTAATATAACTTTAATATAGTTTCAGCAAAATTTCACTTTTGGCGAAATGCCATCTTGCCTAAACCTTTAGGTTTTGGCAAGCAACTTTAAGTGTAATATTTTGTAACTTTTTAAAATATTTTAAAATATTACTATATCACTAGTCGAAATAAGGCAAATCGGAAATAAGGCAAATCATCCTTATTTCAGCTAAATTTTGGCTAATAATTGATGATCGTCTGTATATCAGATGACATTCGGCATAGCTGATTTCCAATTTCACTAGTCAAAAAAGGCCGGCCTATATTCAATTAAAAATTCAACCATGATCTACGATTAGACATTGGTCGAATAGTCTAATTAAACATCATGTGTTACGTGTATCAAAGTTTAAAAAAGGATCTTTTTTAAACTTTCCCCTTTCATCCCTTCCTTTCACTTCACTTCGTCCCTACTTTTCCTGTCCTTTTGTCCTTCACCTTCCTTCCCCTATTGTCCTTTCCTTTCTCTTTCATCCTTCCCTTGCTTCCCCTTTCGCTCTCCTCCTTTTCTCACACCTTTCTTCTGCCTCTTTTTTTTGGAAGTAATATAAGTTTCGTTTCGAAACTTACATATTTTTTTTAATTTTTTTTTTAATTTAAGAAACAAATTTCTTTTCATTGTTTTTTTTTGTAGGACACCAGCTTTAACAAGAAACTGGACTTTAAGGTAAAAAACGGGAAAGTGAAGTTTTGTTAATTTAAGAAACAAACTAACGTTTCTTTTCATTATTTTTTTTTGTAGGACGTATAAGAGGACGCCGGCCTTAATACAAAACCGGACTTTAAGGTAAAAAATAGGGAAAGGGGGAAGGGGAAGGGGATTTAGAACCAAAATTCTTAAGAATCTTGGTTTTTATTTTTTTTAATATTTCAGAACGGTTACTAACTGTTCCTTTCTTTTTTATAGGTTTCGGGTGGGCTTTCTAGTTCTAAAGAATGGAAAAGAACTAAGATTCATAAGTAAACGAATCTTAGTTTAATTTTTTTTGTTTTTTTTTGTAATATTAACGAATAGTTACTAATAACCGTTTTTTCTTTATTATTTTAGGATCGGGTTGGCTTCCGAGTTCTGAAGAATGGAAAAGAACTAAGATTCGTAAATAAATGAATCTTGGTTTAATTTTTTTTGTTTTTTTTTTGTAATATTAACAAACGGTTATTAATAACCTTTTTTTCTTTATTATTTTAGGATCGGGTTGGCTTCCGAGTTCCGAAGAATGGAAAGAACCAAGTTTCGTAAGTACAAGTATGAAACTTGGTTTATTTTTTATTTTATTTTTTTTCCTATTATATGAACGGTTACTAACCGTTCCTTTCTTTTTCTTATAGGTTCGGCCGTTTGGGTTAGTTTCCAAAGAACGGAAAAAAACTAAGATTCCGTATTACAAATCTTAGTTTTTTTTTCTTTTTTTAATATTTGGAATGGTTATTACTAACCGTTCTTTTTCTTTTATTTTTATAGGTTCGGTGTCTCAGGAGGGGCTTCTGAGTTCTGAAAAATGAAAAAAATCAAGATTCGTAAGTATATACGAATCATGGTTTTAATTTTGTTTTTTTTTAATTTTATTAATGAATGGTTACTAATAACCATTCTTTCTTTTTTAGGTTTGCGAGTTCCGAAGAACGGAAAAAAACTAAGATTCGTAAGTATATACGAATCTTGGTTTTAATTTTTTGTTTTGTTTAATTTTATTAATGAATGGTTACTAATAACCATTCTTTTCTTTTTTTAGGTTTGGGTGGGCTTCCGATCTTTGGAAAAAGTGGAACCAAGATTCGTAAGTAAGTATGAATCTTGGTTTAATTTTTTTTTATTATTATTATTACGAACGGTTACTAATAACCGTTTTTTCTTTTTTTAGGATCGGGTGGATTTCTGAATTCTGAAGAATGGAAAATCAAGATTCGTAAGTAACTACTAATTACGAATCTTGATTTTTTTTTCTTTTTTATTTTAATATTATTAATGAACGGTTACTAATAACCGTTCTTTTCTTTTTTTTAGGATCGGGTGGATTTTCGAATTCTGAAGTACAGAAAAGAACCAAGATTCGTAAGTATATACGAATCTTGGTTTTGTTTTTGTTTTTTTTTATTATTTGGAACGGTTTACTAACCGTTCCTTTCTTTTATTTTTTAGGTTTCAGGTTGACTTCCGAAGATCGGAAAAAAAGGAACCAAGATTCGTAAGTAAGTATGAATCTTGGTTTATTTTTTATTTTTATTTTTTATTATTTTGGAACGGGTACTAACCGTTCCTTTCTTTTATTTTATAGGTTCGGGTGGGCTTCCAAGTTATGGAGAACGGAAAAAGATCAAGATTCGTAGGTATATACGAATCTTAGTTAAATTTTTTTTATTAATATTAATGAACGATTACTAATAACCGTTCTTTTCTTTTTTTATAGACTTGGGTGGATTTCCGATGAATGGATAAACCAAAACCAAGATTCGTAAGTACGAATCATGGTTTATTTTATTATTATTATTTTATTATAATTTTGAATTAGCAATATTTATTTGTAATTTAGATAGATGCTAATAATAATAATATAATTATAAAGTTTTTAAGCATTTAATTAATAAATACATTTAATAAATTTGATAATAAAAATTGAAATAAATTCAGAAAAAAATAGTCCGATTTTTGTCTGATTTAAGTTCTGAAGTACATCTGATTGACTGTCCGAATTTAGTATGATTTAGTTCTGATTTATATCCGATTTAAGTTCCGAAGTACATCTGATTGGCAGTCAATTAAATAACAATTAGAATATATTTTTTTGTAAAAATTGGACATATTTCAGCCATAATTCGACCTAAAATTGGATATCCAATTTTTAGCTGATTTGCCTTATTTCGACTAGTGTATGTAAGGTTTCGTAATTTTATGATTCGTAATATTCTGTAATTTTACTGTGTAATACTTCGCAACTTTTTAAAATATTTCAAAATTCTATGATGTGTAATGCTCTATAATTTAATAATTCGTAATATTCTGTGATTTTACACAACTTAATATTTCATAATGTTTCAAAATATTTTGATAAATAATACTTCATCATTTTCTGTTTATATAATGTATATTTTATTAGATATAATTTTATTAAACCATAAAAAATTACAAGTATTTATTAATATATACAGAATACATAAAAGTAAAAAAAAGAAAGAGTAAAGAGTAACAATATTATTAGATGTAAAAAGAAGAGAAACAGCTATAATAACATTAGTATTAAATATAAAGATAAAAGAAATATTGTTATTATTGTTAGTATTAAGGTAAAAAGAGTTAAAGAAACAGTAAAAGGAGTAAAAGAAATATGGATATTATCGTTAGTATTAAAGTACAAGTAAAAAGGAAGTAGGACAATCTTGGAGGTTCTGGGACAGCGGTTATCACATAGGTCTAACCATAATTTAGTGTACCCCCAGACCACCTAGCCTTGTTTTCTGATATGATAACACTATACCTGTTTTTCTATCCCCAGACCACCTAACCTTGATTCCTGATATGTTATTACTTGATAGCTAAAAAGAACCCCCCAAGCGTTGTAGATAAGATTAACATCATTTATTTCTAGGCATTATTACCACGCATGAATCCATTCCAGGGTATCATAATTTTATGCTATATCAGATTGCCTTTATAAGTGCCAAAGGTATAAAGGACACGAAGTGTCTGTAATACCGATGGCACAATTCAGCAATCCATTGTGGCATACTATTTTTATGATACTCTAAAAGGGATTCATTCGATGATTTAAGCCATTCATGCTCTAACCAAAAATATATAGCAGAAAGGCAACTAGATATATTGTAAAGCTTTCCCTGCTATACGAAAAAATCTGGGACAGTGAAGTCTAACCAAAAATCTGACCCAGGTCTAACCAAAAATGTATAGCAGGAAGGCAACTAGATATGTTTTAAAGCTTTTCCTCCTATACGAAAAAATCTGGGACAGTGAAGTCTAACCAAAAATCCGACCCAGATCTAACCAAAAAATGTATAGCAGGAAGGTAACTAGACATATTGTAAAGCTTTTTCTGCAATACGAAAAAATCTGGGACAACAGGTCTAACCAAGTCTAACCAAAAATCCGACCGAGGTCTAACCAAAAAATATACAGCAGGTAGTCAACTAGACATATTGTAAAGCTCCCCCTGCAATACGAAAAATCTGGGGACAATCAGGTCTAACCAAAAGTCTAACCAAAATTTAACCCTAATCATAAATTGCTCTGATTCTTTGTCGAAGCCTATTTTCATACCGATTTTGATAGTAACTCCCAATATGAGATTGACATCGACCACTAGATGAACCTGTAGGTTTACCACATACAGCACAAGGAAAGCGTGATTTTGTCTTCCAATGAATGCGACAACCTTCTGGCCTCACACAAGGATGACCACAAGGCTTTCCTGTGTTATGTAAATATTCACAAGTATATTCTCCAATCATTTTTATTAAGTATAAATAAGTTAAATTAAAAAAAAGTTTACATGATATAAAAATGATGTCTACCCAAGCTATACCAGCTAAGCCAACATACCATGAAATTGAGTCAGCTCTAATTGCAGTAATTAAAGCAGGCATCCTTTACAAGAAACCAAAAGATGGTAAATTCATGTTATGTTACAAACAAAGGATAATCAAATTGCGTCAAGCAGAAGAACCAGAAAATTTTGTTCTTGAAACAGCACAATCTATTCTACCTAATGAGACAAAGTATCAGCAAATCTTGGAAAATTATAAGACCTGGTATAGCAGAGAACCAAAACTTTTGTCTGCTATTAATAAGCTATACAGGTTATACTATGAATTGGCAAAAGACTACTTCCTCACAGACTCCCAAGCAGATGATGAGGTAGAAGACTATCTTAATTCATAAGTACCCATTGTGGTGGAATTTCTGTATCATCTGGTATAACCAAAAGTTCTTCCCTCACAAAGGATCTCTCTGATTCTTTACCATCATCATCAATAAGCCAGTACAAAACTGGTTGATTTTTCTGTGTTAAAGATATATGGATATGATAAATCTTAGGTGACCAATTCATATCTCCCTGCTCGACGTCTTCCACCTTCCAGATCATTTGGTTCAAGTAAGTACCTTACACTTATATTAGGTGGTAGTTTCTCTTCTTCATACCCAACAGGTCCATCACGAGGATAAGAAGATCTGGAAGACACTCGTGATTTTTTTATAGCTACAGCAGGAGATATACCAAGTTGTTGGGTCACTGAGTTATTTATACTTTCTACAGCAATAGGTAAGTTTTTTACCCAGACTCGAGATCTCGTTTTACCTAAAGTTAGTAAGTCAGATGCATCTTGAGAGGGAAATAGTTTCTCAACCAAGGTACGGTTATATCGCTCCACAATGCCAACAGTACGCTTAGACTTGGCCTTCTGAATCTTTACACTATGGGAAGTCATCAGCTTTTCACACTCACCTTTAAACTCTGAACCCCTATCTGTAATCAATAATTTTGGCCAAGTGAGCGGACATGTTGTATCATCATATACCTTTTCAAAAGCCCGAGCAATAGTATGAGAAGTTAAGATTCCCTGTCGATCTTTAACACTGGTTGAACCTATAGGGACACTTTCTTTATACCTCGATGCTATATCAACTATATTGAGACAGAAAAGATAAGTCACATATCCAACCTTGTCATATGGCATATACAAAATGTCAGCTTGATGAACTTCATTGGGAACTTGTATAGAACTAAAACTTACACGAGGGATAAATCGGGGATGAGGTTTGTGGACTTGATGTACTGCCTGTCTTTCAAGCCAATCCTGCACTTCATCTAAGGTGAAATCATATCCAGCATTTTGTGATGTCTCATACAACTTTTTGGCAGTCCTCTGATATCCAGATGGTTGGTAGAATATTCTGCATAAAGCCGAAGTCACCTCTACATTTCGTGCTTCATCAGAATCTATTGGAATAATAGGAATCAATGGGAGTTGAACAGGCATATCTTGATTTGTTAAATAGCAACTTTGATTTGCGCAAACAGCTAGTTCAAAAGGAAACAAATAATATTTCCAATAAGGAGAAAATCCGTAAACTCACAAAGGAGATAGAGGCATGTGAACAATATATCTTCTATCTTGAAAAAAATCTTGTTTCACGTGAGGATGATATCGATCAGTTAAAAGCAGAGTGTCAGTCCACTTTAGTTGAACTTGGAAAGTATCGAGATCACTTAGAGTTAAAGGAAGAGGCACTTGTTACCCAGGATGAACGTATCATTCAGCTTGAATACATAGTAGATAAACTCAAAAAACGCATTCAAGAATTATCTTTATGTAAAGGAAAGATAGAAATGGATGAAGATAATGAATTATTCAATGCTATTCTAAGAATACTAGACCGCCGATGGGCAGTTGCAGATTGTGTGTCTGAGATTCGACTATTTTTTGATCGGAATAGGATTCCAATTCTACAAGACATAGATGATGTCTTTAATGCTACCACTCAAAGTCTTGATGAAATTATTCGTCAAGCTGCTCTAATGCAAGAAATTGGTGTAGACCAACTAAATCAGATAGAAGGATTGCAGACATTACTTGGAGAATCTTTAGATCGTACAAATGCTCTTAATCAAAACTTAATAAGAGTACGTGATGATTTTACATATGAGACAAATGCTCGTAGACACTGGAAAACTGTTGCACAACAGAATCAAGCACGTATTGCAGGAATACAAATAGCCAATCTAGGTATACGTTTTCTGAATAGACGTAAAGATGCACAACTGGCAAACCAGCAGAATCAGCTGGTAAATCAACAGAATCAGATAGCAAACCAACAGAATCAGATAGCTGAGCATAGAAGGAATGCACACAGGCTGATGTTACGCTATAATGCTGATACAGAACGTTGGAGAAGAAGGCATGCAGGTTGTATACGTCAGGCACAAAACTGGCAAAGACAATATAGGATTTCACAGACCCAAGTACAAGCACAGGCCCAAAATATTTTAAATTTACAACAACAAATATTAGCGTTACAAAACAATCCTCCAAACATGGCTACAATACAAGATGTCATGCATACTATATCACCAGGTCTTGCACAGTTACCATTTTATGATGGACAAGAGCCGCCAGACTCTTATTATCAAAAGCTTAGAGCTGTCAATGAAATGGCTCGTCCACTAGCTGTTGCTGTTTTTAATGCTGCTATGAGGTGTAGTGTTATGAAAAATAAAATGTCTGGTAGATTTATTCCTGTTCCAGCAAATAATCCATATAATGCCAATGCTGCTATTAATACAGAACCAGAGTTTCTAAACTGGCTGCAAGGAAAATATAAAGATGTGATGGTTGGAACAAATCAAGGTGCTATAATAGCACTCATGAATGAATCATTTTCTCCTATAGATACACCAGATACATATGCAAAAAGGATTCGATCATTAGCACAAGGACAAGTATATGCTGAAATTTTACCTTATCTATATAATCATTTGCCTGATGTTTTAGAAATGAGAGTTAGAATTGCTGCTCCTGCTGATCTTGATGCTTTCTTTAATGAGTTGCGTAATAAATGGTATGAAAGTGGAGGGCGAAAAATCCAACCACTATAGTAGAACAACCACAGAATAGAACTGCATTAGAAAAGCTTGCAGATATAGCAGTACGTCTTGGCTATACTGGTGACATAACAAATCCTGTAGCAATACATACTTTCATTGAGAGTGATCTTACCAGAAAGTTAGGTGGACAAACACAACATCTAAGAAAAGATCACTTTGGAACTGGTCAGGTTAAAAAGGTGACAAAGACAACCAAATCTTCTCCTAAACGTCATTGCTCAAACTGCGTGGTAGAACAGGTCATTCCAAAAACAAGTATTCACGGAGTAGACGTACTAAGAAAGTTAACAATACTCACATAGTTGACTATGAAGAATCTGAAAGTGATGAGGAAACTGATGAAGAAACTGAGGAAGAGTTAACTGAAGAAGAAGAGGAGGAGGATGAACCTCAGAATTGCTTTAGTGTAAAAAAAAAACTCGTCAACGTGGAATTTCGGTAAAAAATAAAGGGAAAAAATCCCGTACTTCCAAATCTAAAAGAGAACCTATTCTCAAGAAAACTGATGAAGTCTTTCATGCAGCACTGAAGTCTATAATTGCTTCACTAGCAGTACAATGTCCTAAAGAAATCCTCCTACAGATTAATGCTTATACCAATCAAGCATATGAGAATCTGAAAGACCCGCTTTTAAACCATTTTGTTAGTGACTATCCAGTTAGTGAAAGAAAGAAACTCTGGGATGTTCTTTCAGCAAATATGCAAGACATTTTATCTCCTCTAGCTCATGCTGTAAATACAGCAACTCCACTATTACCAACTCCTCCTGCAGATGTACCATCTGAAGTAGAACAGAAAGAAGACAAAATACTGAACCATGCAATACGTGCCTATCAGCAGAAAAACCTATACTGGCCAAGACCCTTAGAAATCAACTTTCTCCAGTTAGATGATCCCAATGATGTAGCGACCATTTCCTGTAAAATCAAAAATGTATGCATACCCTATGCTATGATCGATACAGGGTCTGACTCTTCAGTAATCTCTGAAAATGTAGCTAAGCATCTAGGTCTCAAAATAGATCGAAAGAATATACATGCACTTAATGGTGTAGCTGGATCAACCAAAACTCTTGGCACTATCAATGAAATTCCCATAACTATCGGTGAAGGTACAAATACAGTCACTATATCAGACGAATTCTCTGTTATACCTACCGAGAAGGATCAAAATGGTAAGGACAAATCATTGCTAATACTTGGTACACAGTGGCAGTATCGTGCAGGTTGGGAACCTGTAGTAAAGGGTGAGTTCAAAGCAAATGTAAATGGACAGGTTGTCTCAATTCCTCTCTCTGTACATAAGGCACAACGTAATGTTTTTGCAGTAGATAGCCAGCCAGCCTATAAAAAAAAAACTAGCTGATCGTACCTGTCAGCATTGTGGGAAGGAATTCCCATATCCTTCTAATCTTAAACAACATTTTTTACGAAAAAATCCATGTGCAGTAAAAAAGTCCCATGTAAAGCCCATGCAAAGCCTATGTGCAGTTAAAATTTCCCATGCAAAGTCCATGCAAAGTCTATGCACAGTAAAAAAATTCCATGCGCAGTCCACACAAAATTTGAGTAAAGCAACAGTACCCATTCGTCTATTTCTTGATGAATAATGGGAACTACGACATAGAAGCAAGTTTTTTTTCTATTTTTCGTACTTGCTTCTTCATGGTATCAATTTCATGTCGTATCTGATGATTTGTCTTGATCAATTTCTCATATTCTTTAGTAAGGTTCTGCATGAATCGGCCAAAAGTAACCTTATTATATTCAAGCAAGTGCTTCTGAAGTATGGAAACCTTTTCACTAATCATGTCTTGTGTCATTCTGTTTCTTGGCATATATGTCTGTTTAACAGTTAGTCTCTGACGTGCTAATTTTTTCTGGTATCTTTCTACTTCATGTTTCAAAAATAACTCTACCATGGAATTTACTCCACTGGGCATCGGACACAGATAGTGGACTACGCTTCCTTGTTGTGAGACGAATCCATGCCTCATGTATTACAGAAGCTGGTAACATAACTAGTAGCTCAGTGTATACCTGGTTGAAAGACATTAGTTCTTATTACGAAAAAAAAATTTTGGAATTCCAAAGAATTCTGAAGAATTCCATAGAATATCTTATCATATGACACCTCCCAGAAATCTGTTAGATGTCATGTGCTAATGATTGTCTTTCTCTTAGTATTGAATAATAAAATGCCTCTACTAAGTCATAAAAGGCATTTGGAATGTTTGGTACAGGGCATTTCATAAATGCATCAATACTAGTCTTAGAACTTATGACCATTTTAGCTAATGCCTTTATACTTTTTATTGCATCCTCTACATCTTTAAAGAGACCTCTCTGAATTGTGATATGTATAAGGTCATCGATATATTCTTCACTATGTATATCATAGATTGGATCGTCTTTCATTTTAACTATCGGGAAAAAATATAATTTATTATTAATATATGCCTAAGTATCACTAAACTATTCTATATCATTCTAATATTTCTCTGGTAATCTGGTCCCTATAGCTATTTTTTCTGCTGCCTCATGACTTGTACCACGCTCAAGAAGTTTCTTATATACTTGAATACGCCAGTGTCCGAATGGTAAGGAGGATATACCATCTGACCAAATCCAGCGTTTTGTATCGATTGGGGATAATGCCTTCTTCTCTGACTCGATTAGTGATATTACATGATTTTTTGTACGCATTCCCACATTCTTGGCATAGAAGACACCATTTTCAAACAGACAGTCCCGATATACTTGAGTCATAGGATCGAAGATTTCATCTTTTTCTACTGTATCATCTAATAAAGTTCCACCTAAAGATGGGAAATATGTGTCCTTAGCCATATCACTCATACCCTTCTTGCTTACTCCTTTATGTTTGGACTTTGTAGACTTGTCTGCCAAGACATAGTGGTAGGATTTTGCACGGATGTGGTAGGATTCAGTAATTACATTTCCAGGAGTCTCATCCTTGAAAAGCCCGATTGTCTTGGTATCATTAAGGTCAAAGAGATCTGGACGCTCTGCCATATCCTTGTAAATATCTTCTGTCTCGACATGGTAAATAAAGGAGTCATATCCATATATCCAAGTCGTACTTTGTTTCCATACTTCTCTTTGACAAAACCATACCAGAAGCGGTACATTAAGAGTTTACTGAGACCAAGGACAGATGCACCGATAATGATAGGTTTATTGAGAATAACACTAGCCTTACCCATATGTGCTCCTACAAGTGTCACAGGTCGAATGAAAAAAAATCGGATTTTGACCCTTTTAAAATAGTTTTGCCGATATTAGCATATACATGCCGATTTTCGCGTATTTATGTATAGATTTGCCCATTTATGCCGATTTTTAATAAAATCCGATACATCAGTCGGAAATACCAATTTTTAATGGCCGATCTTTGTTAATATTAAATTCAGATGTTGTTATTATTATATAGTATTGTCCGCTTTTCACATCGGAGGTTTGATATACAAATCGGAATTCGCTCCTTTAAATATAGCCATGCCAATTTCAGTATAGCTTTCGATGAAATCCGATAATTCAGTCGGAAATATCAATTTTTAATGACCGATCTTTGTTAAATAAAACCGATATTAAATTCGGATGTTGTTATTATTATATAGTATTGTTCGCTTTTCATATCGCAGGTCTGATGTACAAATCGGAATTCGCTCCTTTAAATATAGCCATGCCAATTTCAGTATAGCTTTCGATGAAATCCGATAATTCAGTCGGAAATACCAATTTTTAATGACCGATCTTTGTTAAATAAAACCGATATTAAATTCGGATGTTGTTATTATTATATAGTATTGTTCGCTTTTCATATCGCAGGTCTGATGTACAAATCGGAATTCGCTCCTTTAAATATAGCCATGCCGATTACAGCATATCTTTGCCGATTTAAAGTATAATACTGTCGCGGTAATACTGCAGACTTAATAATTTTAATATATATATATATACACTAATGTACCGACTTCATAACAATGAAAATTCGGATAGAGAAGAAAAAAAGGAAGCATTGGAAAATAAGTGAATTAAACCTTCACGATATACTTAAAGATAATAAACTTAGGACCTTAGGTGGAAAATTAGTTAAGTGCTCTTAACTTAACAAATGGAAATATACTTATACCATATAAGAAAAAGAGAACATAATTATTTAAAAAAAAATTATTTTGATTTTTTTTTTATTATTATTATTATTATCAGGTAAGTTGGAGCGCGAACGTAATAAGTTTCTCGGATTTTTTAGAGCTTGATTTTCCGCTGAAATTAACAAAAGATATGTTAATGAAATAATATGAAATAATAGGACAAAGATATTTTTAAGTAATAAGGAAGATACTTACATCGTAATTTGCGTATTTGCCGGTGAAGAAGATAGAAATTGATTCTACTTCATGGTTCTCCAGCTCCTCAACCCTATCTTCTGCGTCCCAGAGTGCATTAATAGTCCTTTTGGTGAGCATTTACTGAGCAATAAAAAAAAATACATATATATAAAAATAATGGGTGGTTAGCAAAAGCTAAGTGAATAAGTCGATAGTCCTTGGAAGCATTCTTCAGGATTGTTCCATTTAAGAACCGAGACTGCCCTGGAGGTACAAGACCTCGTCTCTTCAGGTGACCCATCTAAGAACTGGACAGCTCTGGGAGTATAAAACTCCGTCTACAGGCGACTCCATTAGAGAAATACAACCATGAACCTTGCGTACGATACCCACTTTTCAAAAATTTTACGGTCGTCATACGCTTCGCTTTGAGCGTCTTAAAACGCTCCTTAGATTTTTTCTGCGAGGTTGTGGAACGGCGAGAACCCATAATGGCGTTAATAAAATATAATTGATGAAAAGACAAAAATTATTGAGCGAAAGTAAAGGGCATGGAATGATGAAAGGTAGACTTTATATAATAAAAATACGCGTCCTGAAAAACGCGAACAAGCTGATGAAAATACACGTGAATTTTAGAATAATTATTTTTAGAATAAGGAGAATAGCAACTTTAAATTAGTAATATATTATTTTGAGATTTGAGCCGATTTTTAATAACGTTATTCAAATTTATAGAAAATTCATTTTATTAAAATGTTATTTTTTTATTTAAAGGAATAACTGCCATATAATTTTTTATCTTTCTCACTTCAACATTAAATTACATGTAATATATTGGTATTATACTATCTCTATCCATAATTCTATATTACATGATTTTATGTCGTTATATACTTGACAATAAAATCTTATCTTGAGAATCATGAATCGGTTTATACCATTTAACTAGTGCAAGTAATTATTTAAATAGACCTGTCCCTTAAGGTCTATAGGTCCGGAATGTCTAAAAATTTGCAAATCACATGAATTTTCACTCTGGACCCACAATGGTTAGTATTTACGAGTGATAGTTTAGCCGTTTCCAAACTGATACATACGCCCAATTGCAACAATCATGATTAAAAAAAATACTTTTGTCAATTGATTGGTTACTATAAAATCGCCTTATATTGTTTGACATTCCAATTGTCGAAAACGGCAATAATCGTAGTATAATTATTTGTTAATATTTCACGTGAACAAACAAATCAATAATTATTTATATAAACCTTTCTCCATCCCTTTATCGAATTTTAGAACGATGGTTGATTGATTGTTTTGCTAAGTAAATTTCATTTTACGATTTTTAATAGTGATATATACATGATAATTAATTAAGTGATATCGATGGTATCAATTTTTAGTTTAATTTTAATAGTGATATACACATGATAATTAATTTAGTGATATCGATGATATTAATTTAATTAAGTGATATCGATGATATTAATTTTTAATTAAGAGATAACGATTATGATATTATTTTAATGATGTAAGTAATGGTTAAATAGGTGACTTTTCACCTTTCTTTTCGTTTCAATCTTGTTTCTTTACATTATTAAAATGAAAAAAAAATAAATTGACGCTTATTCCTATTTCACGTAGCGAATCACATCCTCGTTCTCCTTCTCAGGGTCGCTCTCAGCAATATCATCAATCTCCTTCCTCTCACTCCCATCGACGTCGACGTCGACATCATTCTCGTTCTCTCTCCCCCTCTCCCTCCTCTCTCTCTCGTCGACGTCGACGTCGACATCATTCTCGTTCTCGACACCATTATGATTCTCTCTCCTCCTCTCCCTCCTCTCACTCTCATCGACGTCGACGTCGACATCATTCTCGTTCTCGACACCATTATCATTCTCTCTCCTCCTCTCCCTCCTCTCACTCTCGTCGACGTCGACATCATTATCATTCTCATTCTTCCAATTCTCATTCTCAACAATCCTCTCTCCCCTCTAGGGGGAGATCGTTAACAAAAAGTATTATTATTTATATTTTTATTGAAATTATATTTAATATGACCTGTACTAATTACTTGTAAAATAATAGGAAATTTGCCGGATTTATCGGAAGGTGGTTATATATATATATTATTATCAAATCAATTAAAAATATAATAAATTTATAATATTTTATTAACTTCTGATAGGTGGACAACAGCAACATCATCAAGAAGAGCAATCTTCGCAATCTTTAGGTGAGGACCCATTCATATCATCGCTTCATCAACTTCGCGCTTCTTTGCATAACTGTTTTTCCTATTATAAAATTATTAAATCAAGAAATTCAAGAACTAAAAAGCGCGGTATCACAATTGTCTAGTCGACTGGAGGCTTTGACAGGCAGTAACTCCAGCCATTCCAGTGATAAGACGATCGCGAGTATAACAACAAGTGTTAATCGAAGTCTATCACCCGTAATAAGCAGAAATAAAGGAAAAAAACTATCACCAATGACTCCAGGCTTTAAAAAAACACTTCGTGTAAGTTACACCTCTATTATAAAATATTTATCTTTTATAATCTTTAATCATATTCATTATTATTTTAAATAGGATGAAGTTGTTCAAATCATTAATAATTTAGGTTCCAGAATTTCGTTTGATGTTTCACAAACGTTTAGTGACCAGAAGAAATCAATAAACAAAAAACTTTTACCAGCGGTAAAAGCGGCAATGAATCCATCGATTGAAGTATACGATACTGAGATTGTTAATGTAATCAAACAGCTTCATAAGTCTCGCCGAGATATCTGGAAAATAACCCAGGATGGCAAATTAGATACGCACAGTAGACGTCAACATATGACTTCTCGGCGAGACCAAGTACGAAATTTAATAAAATGCAAAATTTGTCAATTATTTCTAATTGTCTATGCAATCAATTAACATTATTAATTAACTATTAATTAACTTTTTAACAGAAAATGACGCGACGTAAACGCGGTTTACAACACATGATTAACACAAAAGACAAGGTTTTAAATGACTGCAAACCTCAAGAAATTACCTGGGACGAGTACATGAAAGATTGTGAAAAAATTGTAGTGATCTCGGAACTTCATTCCGATGAGTGGTCATCGGAAGATGAAAATCTTACCAACAATGAAAAAAATCTAGAGAAAAGACCAGAACGTTTAGATAAATCGAATTCTGTAATCAAAATACATGAAAAAAAATGGAAATCTACGAGAGTATGTAAAGTTATTTCTTTATCAATATAACATTTATAAATAATATTTTTTTTTTTAATTAGATTAGGAGAATTCTAAGTAGGGGCGGATGAAATCGGGGAGAGTATTGGAACTGGTCTAATCCGTATGCGTCATCGTTTAGATAATGTCATCGATAATAAAAGTAGACCGACAGAAATAATGCCAGACTGGTGGATTTCTTCCACCTGGGCGCCAGTTAGCGAAGACAGCGAAGACAGCGAAGACAGCAATGAAAGTCATAATGAAGGTGGCGATAATAATGATGACAATAATAATAATGATGACAATAATAATAATGATGACAATAATAATAATGATAACAATAATAATAATGATGACAATAATAATAATGATGACAATAATAATAATGATGACAATAATGATGAGGATGACAATAATAACAATAGTGGCAATAATAATAACAACGAATTCGATGACAACAACAACAACAACAACGATAATAACCCTTTAGTAGTTTTATAAATATAATATATGTAACAATAATATAATAATAATATAATAAAAATATGATATATCCTTTAATAAAAAAAATTAGTTATAATTTAATCAAATACAAATGTTATATAATTCAAATTCGTCATTCCGATTTACATATAAACAATTTTATATAAGATTCATTTGTTTTTTAAAACGAAATTTTTTTATTTAAAGGAATCACGGCCATATATTCTTTTATCTTTCTCGTTCCAATATTAAAATCACATTTTATAAATTTTCCTAATATATGATGTACCGGTATAATACTATCTCGACTCATATCATAAAACCCATTTGTCCATAATTCTATATTACATGATTTTATGTCATCGTCTACTTGACAAAAATATCTTGTCCTATGATCTTGGGCCGGCCTGTACCATTTAACTAGTGCTAGCGAATGAGTTAATGATGATGAATTTTTTAAATAAATAGTATGTTCAAAATAAAATTGAACTTGACCGGGGTATGTGTCTATAGTTCCATCTTCCTGCTCAAAACGAGCTAATATGTATGATGATTTCTCATGACGAGCTGCCTGAATGGAACCAAATATATCCGCCCCAATTCTTATTCTACCGTATTGTATAATTTTGGAAATTACAACAATATCGTTATTTGGACCCGTTATAGAATAAATGGGGACGAAATGTTCTTCATACAAACTATTATAAAACTCAACCAGTAAGTCCAAGACGCGGTTTGGGAGACATGTTTCTTGGCGCGGTTTCATTAACAACCCGGGAAAACGTTCTGTTCCATAAGCCGATTTATTTTCGATAAGTGAAAGCCTCAGAAAATTTTGATACTCATCACTTGTAAAATCGTCAAGTGCAGCCAAGCTTCCTGCAGATTTTCTAGGCTTTATAATGTCCAAAGTGGTGTTTAATATATTGCTATCGCAATTTGTGAGGTAATAGTTTAAAAAGGAACTTTCAACCATTATTTTTAATAGCTCTGGTTCAATGTTACGTTTGCTATTTTTATACGATCCTATGTTCTTAAGAAATAAATTGGTCAATCTGTATAAATTAAAAAAAACAATACGATTTTCAAATCGGCGAAATTAATATATCATACCTAGAATTCCGTTCATTCGTTCGAAGCTAAAACACCAAAATAAGGATAAAGGTCCATAATCTAAAGCGCATTCACATATGTGAAGGCATAAATGAAGATTTGGGCTTATTTTTTTGTCCGTATTTTTTTTCAATTAATTTATTCATTTCGAGTAGTTTTGTAAATGCTTCGTTTAGATCACTTTTTTGTAGTTCCCGATTTGTTAAAATTTTACAGGAACGTACGAAATAAGCAAGAATTTTTCGATCGATCTCTCCCAAGAGATTCCATGTGATAGGTATTGCAAAAATTAGAACAAACGTCTTCCACATGTCCGCCGTAAAATTTGAAAAGCCGTCGCCAGTGGCTATTCTAACGGGACGGCGACCGAGGTCACTTGGAAATTTTATCAAGTCGGCTCGCTCTTGCATTATTTTGAGCTTTTCATTATTTAATATACCTTCGTCGATCCAGAGCTTCATTACAATCCACTTTGCTACCCCCGAGAAAGAGGCAGTGCATGGGATCAACTACGCAAAAGCGCACAGAATTAAAATAAGGTAATTGGTATACTTCCGACCAACGAACATGATACTGTGAGACATGAGCCTTACGCGATTCTTCGGTTGCACATTTCTTCCATTCACGTGCCTTCTCCCTTATTAAATTAATATCTCTCTCAACAAACCAGTCGTCAATGTCTTCAAACCCACCAAAATTGGGTTGATTATTTACCAAGTTTGCTGATTTATAGCATCGATAACATGCGATTCGAGCTGATATAAAACCACATAATTTTCGAGTCGCAGGAACGTCACTAGCACAACCTATTATCGCGCCACGGATAAAACGACCGTTGTTATATTCGTAGGTTTTTATATGATACCCTTCCCATAACCGATTCAGCTGATTTATGATGGGGTATAAGTAATTGTTGATTTCATGTTTCTTTGGCTCTTTAGGACCGGGTATAACTGCTAGTGTGAGAATATTGTAGGGCTTGAAACGTTCGCTTCGGGGTAAGTTACAAATAACGGCATATATTACACCGACAGAATATTGGGAATTTATATAGGGTTGAAACCAATCCATGTTTAGCATTAATCCGATATGAGTTTCGGCGTATTCTTTTTTGAAGAATGGTTCTCCTTTGCCATCTTCAAAACTCATCCAAATCCTCCCATCATAAATGTCAAATAAGGCTTCAGTTTCGTTTTCCCTTTCTGCCCACTTTCGACATGTCACCTCAAAATCTTTGCGACTGAAAAATAGGGTTAGTTGGCGCCTAATGTTAACTAATGGAAATGTCATTATCAGACGGATAATTGGATTATTTCCACCATCTTTATTACTGTCTATTTTTTTGACTAGAGGGTTATTACATTTTTGTCGAAATCTTTCTATGCTATGATTCGGGTAGTTTATAAAACTACATGTTGGTACTTCGGTTGTGTTTGATATTTCATTTATGTCATACAATTTGTGACATTTATTACATGCGGCATATTTGATAATATTCATTGATATTCCCAATATTTTTTTGGCTACGTACAGGGAGGAAGGAAAAGATGAAAATTTATTTTCATCTACCGTTAAAAGAAAAAACCTTAGAAATTTAAATAAAGAATCTATTGAAACATTAGGAAGCTTATATCTTTGTTGATATTGTAATATCCATAAGATAATCCAGGTATAATTATCATTGTTGATATTAGGAAGTTTTGGTTCACCATCGTCAAAATCTTTTGACGCAAAATTGACTTCTTCCTCATCATCATCTTCAAAATCTTCAGAGTCTCTATATTCTTCATCGCTTTCAAAATCTCCAAAATTACTGTCTTCGTCATCATCTTTAAAATCGCTAGAAACACCATCTTCGTCATCATCTTCAAAACTTTCAGAATCTCTATTTTCGTCGTCATAGTCTTCAAAATCTCTATCTTGATCATCATTCATATCTCTTCCGTTATCCGGTAATAAATTTTCAAGAACGTGATCAGATATTTTCCCTTTCTTTGTGAATTTATGTTTTGCCGATTCATGTATAGGTATCATCTCGAGTAAAGGTTCGCATTCCATTGCATTATTATCGTCAGTATATTGTCCAACATCAGAAGGCCCAGCCTCTTGATAATCATCACCAAAATTATTAGATGGATTAGCATTAGAAGGCTCAGCTTCTTGATAATTGTTACTAAAATTATTATTCGCATAAGATATATTATATTTTAACCCATGTTTAGTTTTCGTTCTTGGGTCCACTAACTTGCCATTACATTCTTTACAAAAGCAGTATACTTTAGTTCTTATTCTTGTTCTATTAGATTTGGCAACAGCTCGAGGGTTAGACATTTTTTTATCTAGAAAATTTTTTGAAAATTTTTTTTTATATAGGAAATTTTTTTGAAAAATTTTTTTATCTAGGAAATTTTTTGAGATCCTGAATTAATATTAAAGGTTAATTTCTGATTCACAAAAAGCCGCTAGATACTTATTAAAGTGAAACAATCAGCCACATTTTTTTAATTTGTATTAATTATAATATTACAAATATTTACTCAAAATCTTTCAGGATTTTAACCAATTTATATATATATGATTGGAAAATACCACCCGACAGGCACTTTTGCGCCTCTCCCACCCCCTAAAATATAGCATAATGAATGTTATTAGCCATTTTTAGCAATAATACATGCTTTATTCATCGAATTATAAATTCCGAGATTAGCCAGAAAGATTATTTTCGCAAAAATGGGCAAACCATCGTTGAATTCTCGCAAATCCTCGCGAAATCGCAAAAAAAAATAGAAGAGAGCGAATGCTAAAGGAATTAAAGGGGTAGGATAAGGAAGTTTCCGATTTGCAAGTCCAGTTGCTGGACTTTAAAAAAGTTGTGTACGATTCGGGAGAGAAATTACTTAATAAGTTGGAGAAAAGTTCCCGTGAAAACAATAATTTGGTGGAGTGGTTAAAAATATACGACGAAAAAATAAAAGACTATGAAAAAGAAATTTATGATTTAAATTTACGATTATATTTTTCGCAACAACATCAACAAACGCAGCCGCAACAACAATCGCAACAACAATCGCAACAACAATCGCAATCACCTACATTTAGCAGCTTATCAGAATACTTCAAATTTCACAAGTCACGATTAATCAATTATATTTCATTTTTTCATTTTTTAATTTGAAAATTCCTTTATATTTTGTAAATATGATGTTTTTTTTTGGCTATTAAACCAGCTTCTTTTTCATAATATAAGATAAGATAATATTAATACCTTTAAAATCGATTTAAAATGTCATAAATTTTGTATAAATCTAATAGTAATTAATCATCATACTGCATGTAACAAGTATCTCAACGAACGATTTGTCCATCAGCGCTGAATGATCGTGATAAACTTGCATCTATCATTTTAGTAGTAATACATATGAACTATAATTTAAACAAAAAGTCAGTCTAGTATGGGGATCATCCTCCCTATCGACATGGAGAACATCTCCCTGTAGATGTTATTCATGTACGCAGGCAGAATGGAACTCAGAACTTTATTACATCAACGATGTTATTAGTGGTTAAATTTATGCGCTGTTTTTTTAATCAAGTTTCATAAAGAATGAAAAAAAAAATTTTGGCGATTTTGTATGTTATCTAGTTGAAAGATTTTATATTATTTTTTATTAAAAATTAATTGATTGAGTTATTTTTAATCAAAATATCAAAATCACGTATAAAAGTATAAAAAGTTATTCTTTTATTGCCCAATAAGTACTAATTTTCTGCCTTGGGCGCAGTTTGTTACTACACGTGACTGGATGACGCATAAGTGTCACGCGCCAGATGCATAAATCCTACAAAATCGGAGGTGCCGATCATGATATATTTGTGTATGTTTACCACGCTTTCTTCGACGATATTTATATCGCTTTTTTTCGTTCACATCACAGTTCGAAATATTTCCTCTCTCTTTTCGTTCACATCACAGTTCGAAAATATTTCCTCTCTCTTTTCGTTCACATCACAGTTTCGAAAATATTTTCTATCGCTTTTTGCGTTCACATCACGGTTTCAAAAATATTTCCTATTGCTTTTTCGTCACGTATCGCTATTTCGTCGCGTCACAGATTTCCTACCGGAAAAACAAACTTCCGTAAGTAATTAATTTAATTAAGTTTAATGATATTAATTGATTATTAATATATTTAATTGATGGATAGCGATGTAGTATAAATTTATTGATATGTGATAACGAAGTTAATAATTTATTTTATGTTTATTTTGATTAGGCAATTACGCGTTAAATGATAGGATGATTCAAAATATGTATATAAAGTGCCTTTTTATCTCTTGTCCGATCTTTAATAATAAATACCATAATGAAAAGATTTAAATTTTTACAAATTTCTCGGGATGCATAGGAACCTCAATACTAGATCTCAACAAAAAGAATCAGATTCCCGTTCTCACTCACATCGTTCTCATCAACGATCCCATTCACGTTGTTCCCATCGTCGTTCTCACTCACGTCGTTCTCATCAACGATCCCATTCACGTCGTTCCCATCGTCGTTCTCACTCACGTCGTTCTCATCAACGATCCCACTCACGTCGTTCTCACTCACGTCGTTCACATCGTCGTTCTCATTCACGTCGTTCCCATTATCGTTCCCAACCTCGTAGTCGTAGTCATTCCCAATCTCGTAGTCGTAGTCGTTCCCAATCTCGTAGTCGTAGTCATAGTCATTCCCAATCTCGTAGTCACCGATTACGACAACAACATATCTCTCCATCCCATTCTAGTTCCCCTATCCGTTCACGTCGACATCATCGATCACATAAATCACAATCTAGATCCCACAGTTCTAACCATCATCGATCCTATTATGAAGTATCTGATTCTAATGATCAATTTACCACTCTCTCATCCAAAGATTCATCACCACAAAATAGAGGGAGATCATTAACAAAAAGTAATATTATTTAAATTAGTCTTAATTACATTTCAAAACATATACCGATTTAACATAATTATTATAGGAACACTTACAAATCAATCTTCGATATTGCAAAATCAACCTTCCTCTTCAATTACTCCGGCTCTAAATAGCGGTATTATTTCCCTCACGCTCCTATTCTGACTTACATGTAAAAAAAAAATTTTCAAAATGAATTATATTAAATACTGACTTATAATAGGTGGCGTTGAAAACCAAGAAATTCAAGAATTAAGAAATGTAATCTTAAATCTCACACAACGCTTAAATAACCTAACCGAAAAAAATGCTAGTCATGAAGAACCTTTAGTTAATCGTCCCAATAGAAGCTTATCGCCTATTCTTATTAGAGAACAGAAACGTGAGCTGCCACTCATGTCAAGTAATTATAAGAAGACACTTCACGTAAATATACATTTTTATTAAAATTTATCTTTATTAAATTAAATATTTGATCATTTAATGACTGTTTTATTAAATAGGATGAAGTAGTCCATATTCTCAATAATCTTAATCAGTCGCTTCAATTCGACCTATCAAAGACGTACAGTGAACAAAAAAAAACAATAGAAAGAAAACTTTTGCCAGCAGTAAAATTGGCCATGAATCCTTCTATTGTAGCATATGATATAGAGATAGTAAGAATCATAAAACAATTGCATAAATCTCGCCGAGAGATTTGGAAACTGCAAAAAGAGGGTAAAATGCCGGAACATACCAAAAGACAACACATGATATCCAGAAGGGATCAGGTATAAAATTCATTATTTAATAATAAAAACATATACAATTAATTAATTTTTTAATTTACTCTTCAATAGAAGATGTCACTGGCGCAGAAGAGGATTGCAGCACATGATATCGACACGAGACAAACTTTTGACTGAATGCCAACCTCGTAACTTAAAATGGGAAGAATTTATCAAAGATTGTATAAAGGCGACTAATACTTCAGACATACACTCGGACGAATGGTCCACAGAAGACGAGGAATTAGCAAACAAAGAACGCAGTAAAAATACAAGATCAGGTCGATTAATTAACAATAATTCAGTAATAAAGATTTACGACAAGAAGTGGCGGTCGTCGGGAGTATGCGAAGTCGTGATGTTATTAATGAATATAACATTTATGCTTAATAAATTATAAATTTTTATTAGATTCAAAAAATTCTACATCGATCGGAAGAAATTGGTATTAGCATCGGATCTGGTTTAAGTCGTCCACGTTACCGCTCAGATGAAAATTTTGACAAAAAAAGCAAACCAAAGGAGAACATTCCCAGTTGGTGGATTTCGTCAAGCTGGGTTGCACAAGAATCCGACGAAGATGGTGATGAAGAGGATAATAGTGACGACGATAACAATGACGATAACAATGATGACAATAACGACAAAGATAAAAACAATGCTAGTAACGATAAAAACGACAATAACGTTAACGATGATAATAACGATAAGAATGATGATGATAAGAAAACCGATAATAATGATTATATTTTTATCGATGACAGCGATGAAAAGGATGATCCATTTCGACTAGTGGTTCCAAAAGAAATTATTAGGAGATCAACTACTAAAAAACGTTCTCTTTTAAAAAGTGAAAGAAAATAGTAAGATGATTATAGCACATAGTAATAATAAATATAGCAAGAATATAATAATAAATATATCATAAACTGCAAAATAAAAAAACGTATATTACAATGTGTTCATATAAAATAAAATCGGTCAATAATAGAAAAAAACGGGTAATGATGAATTACGAAAAAATCAAAAATAGAAAGATTCTGGCTTACTCGAAATAAAAACAGGCATAGATTATTTTAAGTATTGCTCTTACTGATCTATGAATCGGCATTTCTATTCAAAACTATTTGTGATCGAAATAAAAACAGGCATAGATTATTTTAAGTATTGCTCTTACTGATCTATGAATCGGCATTTCTATTCAAAACTATTTGTGATCGAAATAAAAACAGGCATATGTTATTTTAAGTATTGCTCTTACCGATCTATGAATCGGCATTCCTTTTCAAAACTATTTGTGATCAAAATAAAAACAGGCATATGTTATTTTAAGTATTGTTCTTACTGATCTATATATCGGCATTTCTATTTGTGAGAATGGCATGATTATCGCAGTCCGATTTTGGATGATTACTGCATGAATCTGCATGGTAGTATAAGTCTGTTGTGCCAATTTATAAATCGGCACTTATTTTTTGAAAAATTATTATACGAATCGGTACAATAGGCAGTCCGATTTTGGAGATTATTGAAGAATCGGCAGGTTCTGATTTAAAAATTGGCACTTCTATATGTTATGAATCAGCATGTTTATTTTCATGCCGGCAGTCTGATTGTGATGATATTTTGTAAATTTATTTACAAGTCGGCAGTCCGATTATTGTTTGAATCGGCATGATGGTTTAAAATGCGGCATTCCTATTTTTTGTCATTAAAAAGAGGAATTTCTATTTTTAGCAATTCGCGCCATAAAATCGGCTGAATAAAGCTACGAATCACGCAAATACAGCCAAAAATCGGCAGTCCGATATTTGACTGATTTTTACTTATTTGACGTGTGTGTGTTGCCAAGTTGACGAGCATACTTGAAGGAGGGCTTGCGAACTTTCTTAAGGAATTTCTTTTCATCATTTTCATTGATCATTCTCATAAGCTTGACATCCTGATACTTACGTACATTCTCCATAGTCTTGCCATAGACTGAGTTATTCATGAGTTTAAAGAAGTCTTTCTCAAATGAATTCTTGGATTGTTGACGTAAATTTGTATTTTTTGCAATATAAGGAGCTAACCAGTTATCTTGATCAAATGATAGGACTTGTGTAATCTCATCTACAACCATGCCTAACTTAATGTAATACTGGAGCTCTTGGTAATGTATAACATAATCTTCATGTTTACTAAGATGTGGAACTAACTTCTCTGTTTCAGGAAATCGCCCTCCATCTAAGTTATCAACAAGTTTGGTTATATATGGGCTTAACCTATCCTTTTTTACAGCTATACTATTGACTGCAGGAGGTAAATCTTGTAGATAATCATGAGTTTTAAGGGGGAAGTGCGCTTTGATATTTAGGAAGTAACCACGGGCAGCATCTGGTTTTGTATTAAAAATTACATTAAGTATCTGCTTCTGCTTATCTAGATTCTGTTTGAAATATTCTGGAGATGCTTCCCATCTGTAGTTACCAATAGGCAAGTACTGGCTCATAGCCCATCCATACAGTTTGTTTGCATCTATATAGGAAATCCAGGTAGTAGGTTTAGAGGGATTAAAGGAGTCACCCATCTTAGGGTTATTGGCTTTTAAGAAACGGTGTCCTGCCATAGCTATTCCTCCACGTTTAGCCTTTTCAGTAAAATCATGCATGGTCATATCAGTGAATAGCTCTATTTTAACTCCAGTCATCTTAAGCATGCCATCCCAAGAAAGTGCAGGAGCAGAGACATAATGACTTGGGTCAAGTCCATAATGATGCATTGCTGTCTGTCTAAATTTTGTCCAGACATCTGCTAGGAGAAGAACATCAGTCTTAAGGTAAAGGTCATGATACTCGCCCAAGTTCTTGCAGCCAAATTCCTTCCAAACTTTTTGTGCATGTTTGTAATTATCCTGAGTGATCTCTCCTCCAAGAGTACTATAAAAGTCATGAATAGATGGGAGTTCTGTCTCCTTGAAACGATCATATGAATCAATATATTCATAAGGATAAACCCCCTTACGTGTGATTAGGTCAATATGTTCAGATGAGAAGTTTTTGAAGTGTCGCTTTGTGAGGGGTTTATCTGTCCCTAAATTCTTTGCAAGGTTTGCAAGACTGGAGGCCATGAACTGCATGCTATCAATGTACTTGAATTGCCCTACCTTCATAGATTTGTAACGTTCGAATGTCTCTGCAATAACTTTGATTTGATGTGCTCCAATTGATCGCCCAACAGATTCACAAACTAAATGGGAGTCATAGCCACGGAAATTGTGGAAGACTACAGGAATTGGAGTCTTCCATGCTTCGATTTGAAGCTTAAGATTGCATGCATTATGAGCAGCCCCACGAAACTTACCTGTGATGTGGCAGTGATCCCAAACTTTTTTGTCTTGCACGTCCTGATTGAAATTCCCATTACATATCCAACAACTAACTGCTTCAGTGAATTCCTTTTTAGCTTCCTCTGTTACAATACGTTCTACTTTTACTTCTAATACATCATTAATCCTTTTTAATTCTTTATCAAGTCTGTGGACAAACTCTTCTGTTGCATTTGGACCTCGGTATAAGAATGGCCCCCATGTTTCATCAGTTTCAATCCAGTGGACCATATAGCAGAAGCTGTTAGCCTTTTGCTCCATAATCTTATGTATATTTCCACCATAGTTTTCATTACACTTTCTGTTATCAGCCTCAAAGTCTGCAATAATTACACATGAAGCATACATTGTTCGGTTAAAATTCTTAAACTCCTCAAAATCATTCTTACCTTTAACTGGTAACTCAACTCTTTGTGGTGCCTCACCTAATCCAAAACACCATTCCTGATGATTAGTTAAAGATTTAGATGATGGAAAGCTTTGGAAGCACCGATTGCAAAGATACTTCTTTCCCTTGTGGGATGTATCTTTGTATATTAAAGCATCAGGATTCTTGATCCAAAGGAAGTGATTCTTCTGACCATACTTCCCTTCATTCGATTTTGTAATATCTGTAAGGGCCATGAGGTGTATGATATATTGACGGTTGTAATTCTTACTTGCAATAACAGGTTTTGGAATACCAGTTTTCTCCTCCCATTCCCATACATTAATGGAGATCTCAGGATTGAGGTCCTCAATCTTGCTAAATATGCGTGGACAAACAGGAGTGGGCATGGGAATTGCATTGAGATTGACTTGTTCCAAGTATGGCTTAAATTTTTCTGCCCGAAAGATTCGCTCAAGTTTTTGTGTATGACCATCTTTATATGCAAAGTAAGCACCTAAAGCTCCTTGCAAACATTTTTCAGAAGGCAAGCCTGTGTCCGGATCTATGAGATCTTTGTTATCGGATTGATAGTGCACTTCTTATTTGCAAGTGCCTTAGGTGTAAGAATGTATGAGCCTCCTTCTGCTCGGCGGTAAGTATACGTCTCAATAGTTAATATATCTATACTAACAATTTTCCAACCAGACCCTCCTTTCATAAATTTGACAATTTTATCCGTGATATCTACTGCTGATTTTGTTAAATGATCATCTATATCATTCTTTAAAAGAAGTACACGCATGACTCCTCTATGATAAACTTGCTTATATGTTCCACTATTATCTGTATATGTAGCCAATATAGTGATAGCTGATTTGATTTGCCCCTTTTCTTCAAGTTCCCTCTCAAGAATTTCTGTTATTTTCTGGTGGGTATCAGCTATTATACTTGGAAAATATGGTATATCTCTAACATTTGGTTTAAGATCAGCTTGCCATACTGTCTTATGTTTTAGAGATTTATGTGGACGTGCAGGATCATGACCTCTTTTTACAAATTGAATATCACACCATCTTCCTCTATAATCTCCTTGCATATAAGCAAACCATTCATTATCTGTTTGTGGAACTCTTCTTTTTCGTGGAGTATATTGATTGTAATCACCAGGTTCTGCTAACCATTTTACTAGTTCATCAATTGTTAAGTTAGGAGTTTTCTCTGTATGAGCTGGGATAACTTCAGGTGTGGGATCCTGGAGTTGCTCCGGTCGTGGTTGCAATTGTACAATTTCAGGTGTGGGATCCTGGAATTGCTCCGGTTGTGGTTGCAATTGTACAATTTCAGGTGTGGGATCCTGAGGGTTAGCTGTAGGCTTGCATAGAAACTTTCTATTTTGATGCCCACGAAGCTTTTGTGAAGTTGCAAAAGTCTTTCCACATCTATCACAAGTTTGATTGCTTGTTGCCATACTGGTTGTGTACTAATAACCTAAAAATTTTTTTCTTCAATTAATAAATTCTAAAATGTTTCCCATCTTATTACTATCAAAATCGGTATGAAAATAGGCTTCGACAAAGAATCAGAGCAATTTATGATTAGGGTTAAATTTTGGTTAGACTTTTGGTTAGACCTGTTGTCCCAGATTTTTCGTATTGCAGGGGGAGCTTTACAATATGTCTAGTTGACTACCTGCTGTATATTTTTTGGTTAGACCTCGGTCGGATTTTTGGTTAGACTTTTGGTTAGACCTGTTGTCAGGACCCCGGAAAATACTTATATATGTAAGGTACCAAGGTGCTTAGCCAACATAGAAAAATTTTATGATGTAAGAATTTTATAATGCTTAATTTTGAGAAAATTTTATACTATGTAAGATAATTAAATTGCATATTTTTGGTATTATTTTAAAATACTAAGAGTTTTTAGTTGCTTATTTTTCATATTTATAGAACTTTTTAAAATATTATATATTGAATTTATAATTAATTTTTATTTTATTTTCACTAACGGTGAGTGTTGATTTTGTACTACATTTCACAATTTTATATAAATACATAAACAAAATTTTTTTTTGATGAAATTTCAGTTTTTTTTTTCAATGTTTTATTAATTATCTTTCAACATGTATAATATAGTAATTTTATATTAAAAATAATACACTGAGTTTAATAAAAATTAAAAAGATACTATTTATTTTGTTAAATAAAATTACTGTAAATATGTTTTACTTTAATATATAATTTCACTACTCACCACTTTGGTTATATCAAATTGTCTTTTATGCTTAAGGTTGTTCAGCAAGTTAAATCTACTTGTATTTTAATTCTCATAAGGCTAAGTATGATATTTATATAGAAAAGCATATTTTTATAACGGTAATAACTTTTAAATTTTTCACTTTTTCGTCTACAACTTCAGAGCGTAATTACACCACTTCAGTCAAATGAAATCGACTTTCTAAATTAATTGAAAGTTGTTCAGCAAGGTCGAAACTACTTATATATTAATTTTCATGAGTGTGGGTATAATACTTATGGAGAAAAGTGCATTTTTCATAACGGTACTAACTTCCGAATTTTTCATTTCTCCGTTTACAACTTCAGAGCGTAATTACACCACTTTGGCCAAATGAAATCGACTTTCTAAATTAATTGAAAATTGTTCAGCAAGGTCGAAACTACTTACATATTAATTTTTATGGGTGTAAGTATAATACTTATGGAGAAATTTACATTTTTTGTAATAGTATTAATTTCGAATTTTTCTTTTACTGTTTATTAACTTTATTAATTGAATATTGTTAATCTACTTGTATATTATGTTTAGTTTAGCTTCACAATGTATTGATCATATTTAAAATTGGATTTAATAAAATATATTAAATTAATAAATATATTTTATAAATTATATGTGTTATAATAAAAATTTAATTAGGTTAGAAGATTGATTTGCTTATTTTTATATAATTTTTAAGGTTAGATATCAACAATGCTTAGTGATCATAGTAAAAACCTATGCTTAGAGCTACTAATAAAAAATATTTTTGGGACCTTACCTATATAAGTATTTTCCGGGGTCCTCTGTTGTCCCAGATTTTTTCGTATTGCAGAAAAAGCTTTACAATATGTCTAGTTACCTTCCTGCTATACATTTTTTGGTTAGACCTGGGTTGGATTTTTGGTTAGACTTCACTGTCCCAGATTTTTTCGTATAGGAGGAAAAGCTTTAAAACATATCTAGTTGCCTTCCTGCTATACATTTTTGGTTAGACCTGGGTCAGATTTTTGGTTAGACTTCACTGTCCCAGATTTTTTCGTATAGCAGGGAAAGCTTTACAATATATCTAGTTGCCTTTCTGCTATACATTTTTGGTTAGAGCATGAATGGCTTAAATCATCGAATGAATCCCTTTTAGAGTATCATAAAAATAGTATGCCACAATGGATTGCTGAATTGTGCCATCGGTATTACAGACACTTCGTGTCCTTTATACCTTTGGCACTTATAAAGGCAATCTGATATAGCATAAAATTATGATACCCTGGAATGGATTCATGCGTGGTAATAATGCCTAGGAATAAATGATGTTAATCTTATCTACAACGCTTGGGGGTAAGGTTGCTTGTCTAAACCTCTTCAAAATCCTACGATTAGTTTCGTCAAAATTTTACTATAGATTTATTATAGTTTCGGCAGAGTTTCGGCAGTTTCGGCATTTATAATAAGTTTCGGCAGTTTCGCCTTTCTCCAAAGTTTCGCCAGTTTTTTAATATAACTTTAATATAGTTTCGGCAGAATTTCGCTTTTCGGCGAAACGCCATCTTGCCTAAACCCCTAGGTTTCGGCAAGCAACCTTACTTGGGGGGTTCTTTTTAGCTATCAAGTAATAACATATCAGGAATCAAGGTTAGGTGGTCTGGGGATAGAAAAACAGGTATAGTGTTATCATATCAGAAAACAAGGCTAGGTGGTCTGGGGGTACACTAAATTATGGTTAGACCTATGTGATAACCGCTGTCCCAGAACCCCCAAGATTGTCTTACTAAGGAATAAAGGAAACGTAGATAGTATTGTTAGTATTACGACATAAAGTAACAAAGAGGTAAAAAAAACGCGTTAATATTAAAATAATTAGTATTAATAAATAAATATTTCTATACCTGTAAAGTAATTGAACAAGAGAATAAAGAAATAAAGAGAAAGGAAAAAATAAATATGTTGTTAGTATTGTTAGTATCGTTAGCATTAAAGTACAAGTAAAAAGGAATAAAGAAAACATGGATATTATTGTTAGTATTATGATACAAAGTAACAAAGAGGTAAAAAAAAATGAAAATAATTAGTATTAATAAACAAATATTTCTATATTTGCAAAGCAATAAATTATGAAATATATGTAAATATATTGTATATAATTAAAGAAATAATAGAAAGAAAAGACAAAAAAATTAAAAATATTGAACAAAAGAATAAAAGAATAAAGAAATAAGAGACAAAAATAAATAAGACAAAAAATGTGTGCATGATTAAATAATTAAATTATATGCAAAGATCAGCCTAATTTTGATTAGCCAGAAAATACGATATCATAAAATTATGGAAATCCGTATTTTAAAAAATCATGTACACAGTGAATTTCGATAAACCGGATCTATCAGTTCCACTAAAAATATCCGGTTTATCGGAATATCCGGTTTAGCGAAAAAATTTCGATATATTGAAAATCTATTATATTGAATTTTTAAAAAATTTTAATGCTAATAAAACTAATATACACTATAATTTGATTTTTTCATCTAGTTTTAAGTTATAGAGGTCATGAAAATGAATATAAAATATTTTAATTGAATATATAAGTAATACTTAACTTTAGCCGGAATTAAGATTTTTATAATTCTGGCCAAATTTAAGATTTACCGCATCACGTTACTTAAATTTTATTAGTTCCCAGTCACGTGATCCGGTTTATCGATTCATTTTTACTATAGCTGATTAGAAAATTGATCCGTTATAGCAAATATCAAGCTTTTACTAGTAAACTCCGGTATATCGAGCCTATTTTAATATACATGATTTGGTTCCAGCAAAAAAGTCCGGTTTAGGCCCAAATCCGGTTTATCGAATATCCGGTTTATCGAATTTCACTGTGTATATCGTATAGAAATTGTATATGCACAATTACTAAATATCATCCTCTCGTGATAAATTAACATAAATTCAACATAAATTTAACAAATTTAATGAAATTTGGCCAAAATTAACAAATTTTTACCAGAATTATCAACACAAATTGAACACAAATTGAACACAAATTTCAGCCACGATTTATTTATGTCATACCTGTGTTGTTAAGAATTAATAACCATTTTATTTATTAAAACTATATTATTATAGTAAAAAAATGCTATTATATGTGATATATATAAAAAATAATATTTATTTCCTATGCAACCCATAATTCTCTAATAAACTATTTACATACTGACCTTTCTCCTCCGTGTTATAAGAGTCAATAGAAAGTATATCATCGTTAGCTATGCCATCGTTGGCCACACTATCGTTGGCTGCACTATCGTTAGCTGCACCATCGTTAAACCTACCATCGTTAGTCGCACCATCGCCAGCCGCACCTGCTCTATCATCAGCTGCTCCATCACTACCATCATCTACATCATTACCATCATGAGAATCGTCGTCTGAATGTATAAATTTATCCCTATTTTCCAATTTTTGCTAAAAATCAATAAATAAATAAATAAACTGTAATTCAAATAATTCACATTTTGCAAATTGTAAATTAAAAACTTACTAAGTTGTTGATTATCTTTGACTTCATTATACTTTCGCTCATTTGAATGTTTTGATTATTAGGATTTAAGTACGTTTCACATATGCTAATCACATACGCTATTTGTATTTTTGAGGGATTTTTATTTTCTTTTTACAACTTATCAATTATCAGCGACATATATGTCGTAGGTTGCCTATCTTTAACCTTTTTAAATAGGTTGTTGTAACATCTTTTCACTTCCGCCTTACTCTTCCATTCCTGAATCTTTGATGGACTAGCCTGAGTGTTAATAGATGGTAATTTATGCCCAGTCTCTTCAAAAACAGAATACATAACGTCTTTAACTCTAGATGTGAATGTCCCTCGTATGCTTTTATGTTGTTGTACTAACTATTAAAAAAAAATGTTAGTATGAAATTTAATAAAATTCATAATTGCTTTAACTTACAGTCGGGGCAATTTTTTTTCAAAAAAATAATCCATTGATTTTTTTTGAACTGGCATATAAATTCCAGATTTTCGTCTTTTAAATATTTTTCAGTAGCGAGTTTGTATTCGTCTTGTGAAGGATAAACAAAATTTTCAAATAAAATTTTTGACACCTTCTTAACGAACTCCTAATCAAACAAAGTTAGCATTTCAGGTTTACATTAAATAATATTCATCTTTATTACCTTTACATACTCCAGATCTATTGTATTATTATTATTTTTGTTATTATCGTTGAGCTTTTTTTCTATGCCCGAGAGACAAATTTCAAGATTTTTTTATCCGGTGATAAGAACTTCAAGCTTAAAAATTATTTGCAAATTGGTTCTTAATAGTTTTTCTATTGTTTTTTTATTAACTTTAACAATAAAATATAATTTAACTATATATTATATAATTTCTTATAAAGAATATAATACATATCATGTCATATATACTTTCGACGTTATCGTCTGATAATCTTATTCATTTCTCAGCTTCACTACTCTTTTCAGTATTACGTCTTGAGATTCTTTCATTATCATCAATATTTTATTTTTTGCCACATTTTGTAGCTATCGGGATAATATGTGAGGAAGGAGATATAAACTAAACTCAAAAAGGAGAAAGAGATATTACTAGAAATTTGAAGAGGAACTAGAAATACGAAAGGAGAATATATGAGAAAAAGGGGAAAAACATGGACCAGAAATTTGAAAATGAGGAACTAAAAATACGAAAAAGGGGGAATACATAAACCAGAGGTTTAGAAAAAAGAGGCAAGCTGTCATAACGTCATTTCCATCATTCTATACTAAAAAAGAAAAAAAACTTGCAAAATATTGCGAAAAATGGATGAACTAATGCGAAATATTACGAAAAATGAATGAACTAATGCAAAAATTTTGCATTGTGATATTACGAAAAAAAAATTGTAACACTTTCATGAGAGAATTTTAAAAAAACTCTCGTAAAAGCATATAGTACAATCGAAGTATTAATCAACACCCATTTATAAAAAAAATAACATGTTACACATATTGGGGCTTTTATGCATAGCAAAAAAAAGTTGCAGCCAGTAAACTGCTAAAGCCAATTGGCTGATCAGATTGATAGCGCTTATAACTGATTATCGCATAAATTTGTGCTGGTTATCTGTCCAAATTAGTGATGAAATTCAGATGATTAGCCGATTGAATAAGCTGTATTAGCCACCCAGATTCTTATAGCCCGTTAATGCGTAAATTTGTGGATGATTAGCCAATTGAATAAGCCATATTAGCCACCCGGATTCTTACAGCCATTCGTTAATGCGTAGTCGTATCTACTCAAAATTTTGTTAGCATACGAAATCTCATATAAATTGAATAGTGAATCGATGCTTTCATCAAATTTGACGCATTAATTAGCAACATGAGTTTCAAATGCCCTTTGTATGCGAATATTCAGTCAATGCTTTGCATATACTCAACACGCCTAGAAATGCTTAAAAAATGTAGAAGTAGAAGATGATGAAAATAACGATAGTGAAAAATATAACAGTGAAATGGATACAAGAAGTAATCAAAGTAGTGAATATGAAAATGATAAAGTTGAGGTAATTATGTATTCCAGATTATTCTTTTTGGAGCTTTTAAGAAAAAGCTCAGATATACTAACTCATTTAGCTTATAATTTTAGGTGGATGATGATAATGATGCACAAAACATGTCCTTTGATAGTATTGGAAGTGCAATATCAGTGATAAACCTTGAAGATAACTTTGAAAATATATTAGATTCTTCCGAAGAGCCTGAAATTTTTGAAGAATCTGAAAATCCTAATTCCAAAACTTGCACAGAATTTCCTAATGATGCTTATAAAGATCTAATGTTATTAGTAACGAAATACAAAATAAACAATAAAGGTGGTAATGAAATAATACGATTTTTTAATAAACATTCAAATTTTACAGAATCACCATTACCAAAAAATATTGAATAAAGACGAACATTTATGAATAACATGAAATTTTCTAATTTAGAATTTAGTAAAGTCCTCATAACAAAACATAAGGATAAAGATTATTTTCTTTATTATCAAAATGTAATACAATGCATCAAAAATATTTTAGCTATTCCTGACATAACACAAAATTTTGCGCTATCTTACGAAAACTTTGAGGTAAATGCCAAATATTATTTAATCCAATAATTTAAATAATATTTATTTTAATTTATTTATATTATTTTATACACAGGTCGAAAAGTGAAAAATCAGGCACCAATTGGTGCCTGATTGGCATTTTCGCTAAATACCGTCACCAATCAGGCAGTTTGCTAACTTTTGATCCAATAATCAGAAAAGAATGAAATATAGCTCATTGGAATCGTCTCAACAAGACGAATCTAATGGTAGTAAAATCGCATTTCTAGGATTAATACTTGATGAGAAATTAAGTAAAATATAAAAATAAAAATGTATCATTTATATTTTATTTAATTATTTATTAACTATTAATTCTAGAGGTGCGATTTTACTACCATTAGATTTGTCTTGCTGAGACAATTCCAATGAGCTATATTTCATTCTTTTCTGATCACTGGATCAAAAGTTAGCAAACTGCCTGATTGGTAACGGTATTTGGCGAAAATGCCAATTAGGCACCAATCAGTCACCAATCAGGTACCTGATTGGTGACCGATTGGTGACTGACACAGGTCGAAATTAGTTAAATAGGGTATCAATAGGTTATCAATAGGTTATCAATAGGTTATCAATCAGCTATCAATAGGCTACCTTATTGGTAGCCTATTGAACTTGCGCCATAATCCGTCACCAATCGGGCAGGCTGATTGTTAGCCAATTAATAACTTATTGATAACCTATTAGTATCCTATTGGTATTTTTATCAAATTGGTTATCAATAAGGTATTAATAGGTTATCAATAGGTTATCAATGAGCCTGCCCGATTGGTGACGGATTATGGCGCAAGTTCAATAGGCTACCAATAGGATAGCCTATTGATAGCCGATTAATAACCTATTGATAACCTATTGATACCCTATTTAACTAATTTCGACCTGTGTGATTGATGCCTGATTTTTCACTTTTCGACCTGTGATAGTATAATGGAGAAAGTATTTACGGTGAGCAAAACACTGGAAAATGGTGGAAAACTATGCAAGAATCCTTACCTACTGGTTCCAAATTATTATCAATTATTTTATATTCAGATGCAACAACCACAGATACATTAGGAAAAAGTCAATTGCATCCAATATATATTACATTAGGCAATATCCCAATATGGCATCGTAATAAACAGGATGCAAAGCAACTTTTGGAATATTTACCAATTTTAGAAGCTGCAAATAAAGATCTGGTTCGTGATATTTTTCATAAATCTTTACATCATTTACTAGAACTAATTATTTTATTAAAAGATGGTATAGACCTTTTTATAAATAATGAAAATACCTGGTTTTATCCTAGAGTTTTAACTATTATTGCAGATTAGAGCTCTGAACGGGTCAGGTCAACCCGGGTGACCCAGCGGGTTGACCCAAAAAATTCAGGTCGGGTAGCAAATTTAATGACCTGACCTCAGGTCAGGTTAGTCACAAGTTGAGTACCTGACCTGACCCGTTGACCTGATATATTTTGGGTCAATAAAAGACGTTTTGGCATTTTTTATATATAAAAAATGCCAACTAGTACTACGATCCGTAATCCGGTCAATTCAGATTGATCCGTTCATCCGAATTGAAATCGGATATTCATATCCGATTATTTTTGACGGATTGATCCGATTTTTAATTCTGACCAGCATTATAGTTAGCTTGGGCCAGTACTAAAAGTTTAGACAGAGCTAACTCTTGTTATTGAAACTTCAATTCCGCCCAAAATTACAATTTCAGCCAGAATTAAGATTAGTTTGACGATCCGGATTGAATCCGGATGTGCTAATGAGCATCCGAATTCAATCCGGATGGTCTTTTAGAACTCGGATCGTACCTCTAATGCTCTAATGCCAACCCATTTTTTTTGACTTGAATCCGACGTTTGTTCATAAAAATAATAATAATAAATGTCTTTTTTTAATGAAAAAACGCCAAACCCGACGTTATTTCATTAAATAAATCAAAAAAAACGTTTTTTAATGAAAAAACGCTGAAACTGATGTTATTTTATTAAGGGATAAATCGTCACTCATTAGGATAAAATGATCGGCAATCTATAATTAATTTTACGGGCTTTGTATTAATAAAAAAACCGTTTTTTGGAATGTTCCGTTTTTTATATTAAAATTTTTCTAATGAGTAAAAAAAACAGTATACAATAACTCTTCTAGCCAAGGGAGATATTATACAAGACTTACATTATGGTATTCATGCACGATATTGGTGGGAACCACACAAATTTGACCAAACTAGCGAAACTAGCGTTAAGTCTAATCAAATCTGCATTAAAGCAATACCCTATCGAATATTTATGTCTATTAATTGCTGTTTAAATGATGAGAACTTTGCAATAACAATTCTTGATAATAAACAAACACACAAGCCAAGTTTTCGTTGTCTTTGTAATGGCAAAGATTCTGGAATTCAACAATCAGCTTCTGCAACTATTAACAACACGTATAAACAAGTTTTTAGAAAGAATAAGACAGATTATTCGGGAATGGTTGTTATGGGATTTGATGATGAAATAATTATTAATAAATTATTGTCTGATATTTTATTTATTCCAATTTTTATTCGTATAGATCGAATTTTAATTGTGGTTAGTCAAATTGGTATTTCATCTCATAAAGGTTGTTACGGTGCTGGTCCAGGATTTCTTTCTACACTTATAATAAAATATAAGGGCAAACAATCACTTTTTGTACAATCTATAGAAGATAATTGTAATTTAGATGTTTATGATGGCGATATTAATCAATACCATAACGAAGGAATTACTCCTGACGAAATTTGGAAGTCTATTAATATTCTTAACAAGTTTGACGGGGCAGCTTTATTTGGAATTACCAATTCATATGTTCAACAAGAATTGGACAAGTTAAGAAATAATTCAATCACATGTACGAGCAATGATTGGAATGATATTGATAAATTGAATCTTATATTTAGACAACAAATAAAAACTCGTAAAATTGCCAGTCCATTTTCAGATTGGTCAAAATTATTTAAGAATTGGTACGAACAAAATAATACAATAATTCAATTTCCTAATATTTTATTTCAAATCTATCCAGCTAATTATCAGTTTCAAGAAAAAGAATTAGGTGCATGGCGAGCAATGTTTCGTGCCTCTGGTTGTATTAATATTACTCCATTTACAAAAAAACAACATATGATCGCCTTTATCTGATAGAGACAATTTAGCAAATCTTTATAAATCAGGAATGTTATTGTTGGTAGAAAAGAAATCTTCTTTTCAGCCTGATAGTGAAGGTGAAATACTTTGGAAAAGTCTGCAAGAAGCTTTAAAGGCAAATAAAAGAGGAATTGATGGAAAAATAAGAATTCTTTCAATTATTGCTGAAAATTTTATATATAAAAAACTCAAAGAAAAGCTTAAGGTAAAACCTTTTTACCATCAATTTCCAATTTCTTCTTCGTCACCAACCTTCAATTCTTTTTCGTCACAAATCTTCAATTTCTTCTTCGTCACCAACCTTCAATTCTTCTTCATCACCAATCTCCAATTTCTTCTTCGTCACCAATTCTTCTTTGTCATGTCACCAATCTCCAAATTTTCTTTGTCACCAATCTCCAATTTCTTCATCATCACCAATCACTAATTTTTCTTTGTCATCAATCCCAATTCTTCATCATTGATTTTCAATTCTTTATTTTCATCAGGTAGAAAATGATATAGTCAATTCTACACAAAAACACGCAAGACTATATGGTCCAGAAGTACCAACCTTAGTAAAAACAAAAAGAACTGTTAAATGTATGTCAGAAGTTAAAGAAAAACAATTTTTAATGTTTTTTCAAGATCGAAGTATAGTTACACAAAGTTCTTATTGGGTTAATAAAAATGGATTACCAATATTATATATGCGTGATCAAAAAATTAAATTGTGGAAAAAATTTGAAGAAACTTTTCCTAATGGAATGAAAAAAACATCATTTATGGGTCGATTAGCAAACTGCAGTAATATTAAATATCGAGATGATATAGGTGGACTTTGTCTTACCTGTAATGATTATGGCTATATTCCATTTGAATCCTTAATAGCTATTGCACGCAATACATTTTTACAAAAGGATCAACTAGTAAGTAAAAAAATATTCTTTGATAAATATATTATTGTAATAAAATACATAATAATTGTAATTTACCTATTTATCACATCATTAGAATAGTGTATTACAAAAAATTGATGCCTTGAAACGTCATCTGCGTCGTGGTTATGAAAGAGAATTAGTGGTTAATGCTGATGGTACAACAAAACATGATTCTTGTATTTCTCATTGTTTGCCATATGCTTTTGGAAATTGTCTTGAAAATCATAACTCACGATGCTCAGAATGTGACCAATTTTTTGAATTTTTTGAATTCATGCATCTACATATAAAAGAAGATCAAATAGCTACTTTAGAAGAAACTAAAGAACACTTACAGTATTATTTGGCCCATTCAACACGAAAGATATATTTGAATTCTCAATTTAAAGCTACTTTGGCAAGTCTTGATGAGGATGGTGCATTATTTGTTGCTAATTACAAGATGAGAATTTTGCCAAGATTTGCTCGAGAAACAAAGGCAGAGTTTTTTGGTAAAAGAGGATGGACCCTTCATACGATCTTAATGTTTAGAAAAAAAGAAAATTGTGAGGAATTAGAGATAAGAGCTTATGATCACTGGTCAACTGATACTAAGCAAGATGCTTGGTTTACCGCCTCTTCATTTGAAGCTGTTTTTGAAACAATAAAACATAAACCAAAATGGATCAGAATAATGTCAGACAATGGAGCACATTATCATTCATTAGAACTTATGGCTATAATTGCACATTGGAATGAATGGTACCAAATTGAAGTTCGTGATTGGCAGTTTCTTGAACCAGGCGAAGCTAAAACAACTATTGATTCCCATCATGCTGCAGTAAGTATTCTATTGCTTATTGCTATGTAATAAATTACACATTAAAATCATATTTACCTTTAGATTGCCCATTCAATTAGAAGATATGTTTGAATTAGATATGATGTTCGTGAAGGAAAAGATATAGTGGAGGCGGCTAAACATTTATCTGGTACATCATTGGCAAATTTAGAACCAGATTGAGATCAATTGGGATCAAATGTCAAAACGATAAAGGGCATTTCAAACTTGTTTTATTGGAAATGGCCAGTTTCTGGTGAAATGATAGGTTACATATGTGCACGATCACTCCCACATTTTCGACCATGGAACAATTTCCCTCCTTCTACAATTGCCAAACTTTGCACCAAACCAATTGTTCGTCCCCATCCAAAAATTTCTGAACAAACTGAACCTGAATCAGCTTGGACAATTCCAATTCCAACTCTGCCAGGTGATCAATTGTAAAAAATATTTTTTTTAGGTTCGTTAAGAGCCTTTGGCTAATGCATTCTATAGATACAGATACGGTTGATCCTATTGTACCAGAATTTATGGATAATAATAATGAAAATGATGAATTAGAAGATGCAAGGTAAATAATGTGAAGCTTAAAACAAATATAATTCAAATTAATTTCTTACATGTTTTGTATTGAATTAGTTCTATTGACGTAAAATTTCAATTTCCTATGGGATGGGCGCTAAAAAGCAATCAAAAATTTGGAGGAAAAGGGAAAGGAAAAAGGATGAAAAAGAAAGTAAAGGAGTTGTTAAAAAGTTTTTTCTTGAATAGAAATCTCAACCAAAAAGATAAGATGTTAGCAAAGGATATGTATAATGAATTGATGAAATTTGTTGAATCCGGAGAATTAGAAGCTGAAGATGTCCCTAAGATAACAACAATACAAAATTGGATTTCAACTTATGCACGAACCTTCAAAGAACAAGCTACAGAAAACATGATAAAAGATATTCGTGATGAGAATTCTTTATAATAAGCAGAAATGTAAATTGTATATTAGAACGAAATACAAGAAATTATACGCAAAAACTAATAAATAAACTAAATAAAGGCTTTAAAACCAAATAAAAACCAAATACAATTCGGTTGTGGTTAAAATTATTCAAAAATATTTCACTCAATATTTGAATCAGCTGGAAATTTGCGGTCGGAATGTCATGTTCCTCCATAGTAAAGTCGATGACGATGAACTTTAGCGATTTTAAACTTTGCAAGTGACTTGGCTAGGATTGACACTATTTATTGCTATATTCAAAATTTTCATTAAATATCACGTGAGAAGATGTCGATCTAACAAAAATCGGGTTTTAGCCATTTTTGGCAATGATTTGTGTAAACCGTTATTATTAAATTTCACCTATTGGGTACCGAACTGTCACTTAAATGAATAAAAAAAAATGTTTTTTAATGAAAAAATGCTGAACCCGACGTTATTTCATTAAATAAATAAAAAAAACGTTTTTTTTAATGAAAAACGCCGAATCTGATGTTATTTCATTAAATGAATAAAAAAAACATTTCTTAAATGAAAAAATGCCGAACCTGACATTATTTCATTAAATGAATAAAAAAAACGTTTTTTTATATAACCCGATGTTATTTCATTAAATAAATCAAAAAAGACGTTTTTTTAATGAAAAAAAGCCAACCCGACGTTTTTCATTAAATGAATCAAAAAAATGTTTTTTTTTTTAAACATCAACAGGTTGGGTCGGGTACCTAACCCAACCCGATATAAAAAACATTTTGGCATAATCTAATATGTAAAAAAAATGCTGAAACGTTTTTTTTCACAAAATAATTGTAAAAAAAAAACGTTTAGAGTTTTTTCTTATAATTTGATATATAAAAATGCCGAAACATTTTTTTTTTGATCTAAAATATCAGGTCAATGGGTCGGGTCAAGTACCTGAACTGATCCGTGATATTCGGGTCAGATCATCAAATTTGTGACTCCCCCTCAGGTTGGGTTAAGTCAATTACCCGATCCTACCTGACCCATTCAGAGCTCTATTGCAGATTAGCCAGAAGCCGCAAGTTTTTATTTAGTTTATAAATCCTCCAATTCAAGCCTTTCATATTACTCCTGTTTAATTAAAAGGGACAATTTTGCAAATATAGACTTATCAGTTAATGATGTAATACTAAGAACTCATGATGAAATATGTAAATATTTTGAAAATGATACACAAAAATCTGTTTGCATAGAATCTGTATATAATTTTTTTTGGGATTTGCCATAAGTATGCAAAAGTAGAAATAATTATAATAACATATATATATATTAATTATAAATATTTATATTATCAAAGAATATAAATATCTACTTGACTACTGTTCCTGACAGAATGTATCATTTAGATTTGAGTTTATTTCGTTATCAAATTATCTTCACATGCAATATTTTAAAATTGCAACATGTTAATGGTAATAAATTAGTTGAAGAAGTAGATCGCCGTCTAGCAGCAATTCCACGTTTTCCCACCATTAAAATTTTTTCCAATGGACTGCAGTCAATTGCAAGATTAACTGCTAATGAATATCGAAGTTTGATAAAAGTTATGATATTTGTTATTGATAATTTATATGATGAAAATAATAACGAAGTAGATAATTTTGTAAATAATGATGATCTTGCGAAATTGTACAAATATTGGAATGAAATGTATATTTTAAGTAGATATGAAGAATTTAGTGAAAGTGACTTGGAGAAATTTAATGTATGTATTAAAATTTTAGTAAAATTGAAAATTTAAATTAAATAAATTAAATTAACATTTAAATTTTAGGATGCAATACATAGATGGGCCCGGATGTTTGTCAAGGCTTTTAAATTTGTTTCTCCTTCCAATTTGAAGTTGCCTAAATTGCATTCATGGGTTTATCACATTATTGACTCAATACGATCTTATGGTGCAATAAATGACTATACCACAGAAACTTACGAAAATCTTCATAAATATTTCGTTAAAATACCTTACCGAATTAGCAATAAAAAAGATGTCAAACCTCAGCTTTTACGAACTGTAAGTATTTGGAAATTTATTTATTGTATATATTTATTATATAACTTAAGATGGAAATTAAATTAATAGATAAAACATCAAGTAATATCTATTAGAATGTCTCAACATTCAGTGAATCCGGCAAAAACACCTCGCACTTGTAAATTTTCTGCAAGACTCTTTGAATTCTCTTTACAAGATGCAAATACATTTTTTAATGAAAAAAAAATTCTGTAGACAATAAAATGCAGACCAGTTTTGCTAGATTTATAGGTTATCTGGATTCATATCTAGATTTACTTAATGGTTTTACAATTATTGGTAAAACCCGAATAAACATATACGGATCAGTAATACTGGAAAATGGTACCATAATGCGTATCACAAACAGGTATCATAATAAAGTATGGTTTAGCGACATAGCTATTTCAATGGATTCTGAAGAATCAAATGATTATATATCAGACAAAGGACTTTGTTATAGACAGGTATTTTTCCAATTTATGTAATAATTTATTATAAAAGTATTAATAAATATTTATTATTTATAAGCCTTATTGTTAGCAGAAGTATTAACAGACCTACCGCTAAATCTCGCATTAATTCAATGGTACGATTTTAAATCTAAAAGGAACCCATATTTATATGGATGTCCTCACTTAAAATTGATAGAATTATATAACTTTGTAGCTATAGAGTCTATACATAATGTCGTTTACATAGTATCCCGATTTGATAAACAAAATGAAAATTTTGTAAATAAATATATTTTTTAGTCACTTGATATAGGAGTTTTGATTTATTTTAATATAATTATATCCTTAAAAGAATTTATGGTTACATTTTCCATATCATAAATAAAATGCAGATTTATTTATTTAATTATTAACAACGCGGGTGTGACATAAATAAATCGTGACTGAAATTTGTGTTCAATTTGTGTTCAATTTGTGTTGATAATTCTGGTAAAAAATTATTAATTTTGGCCAAATTTTGTTAAATTTGATAAATTTATGTTGAATTTGTGTTGAATTTGTGTTGTGTAATTTTTTATTTATCACAAAAGGATGATATTTAGTAATTGCATGTACGATGTACAAGATTTTTTTTATGATTTTTTTAAGAAATGTACGCAAAATATTTAATCAGAATATAATTGTTTTATTTTTAAATATGATACATTGATGATTTTTTTTTTAAAGAAAAAAATTGATTTTTTTAAAATTCAATAGAATGTGCTAATAATAAATTGTTTTATTTTTAAATATAATATATTGATATTTATATTTAAAATAATTCATAATTTTCAATTAATTTTAATTAAATTGATTAAAAAAAAATTAATTTTTTTAAGAAATGTATGCAAAATATTTAAAATTCAATAGAATGTGCTAATAATAAATTGTTTTATTTTTAAATATGATATATTAATATTTATATTTAAAACAATTAAATATGTACATGATTTTCAATTATTTTTAATTGAAATCAAACTAAGATTTTTTTTATTTTTTGATTTAATCATATTTATAATTAGATAATCCATATCCGCATGAGATTTAATTAATAGTATATTTAATGATGAAAAGTCTAATAAATTAAATTTTAATTGAAACGAGAAATAAAATCAAACCAAAGAGGTATTGTTCAAATTTTATTTAAAGTGACATTTTACGACTTTCTTTCAAATTTTTACTCATCCCAAAATCAAATTATAAAAATCAAATCTAATATAATAATGCCTCACCACACATGTTCACATCATTCTCATTATAACGCCTATTAGAACTGGGCTATGATAGACGAACTTGTTGACATATGCACAGGTTGAAAAGTGAAAAATCAGGCATCAATCAGGCACCAATCGGTCACCAATCAGGTACCTGATTGGTGACCGATTGGTGCCTAATTGGCATTTTCGCCAAATACCGTCACCAATCAGGCAGTTTGCTAACTTTTGATCCAGTGATCAGAAAAGAATGAAATATAGATTGGAATCGTCTCAACATGATGAATCTAATGGTAGTAAAATCGCATCTCTAGGATTAATAGTTAATAAATAATTAAATAAAATATAAATGATACATTTTTATTTTTATATTTTACTTAATTTCTCATCAAGTATTAATCCTAGAAATGCGATTTTATTACCATTAGATTCGTCTTGCTAAGGCGATTCCAATGAGCTATATTTCATCCTTTTCTGATCACTGGATCAAAAGTTAGCAAACTGCCTGATTGGTGACGATATTTGGCGAAAATGCCAATCAGGCACCAATTGGTGCCTGATTTTTCACTTTTCGACCTGTGACACCGAGACAGAAACCGCACCTACCACAATATTAATGGTAGAAGCCGCCATGATTTTTGGGACTCTGTTGCCAATAGGTTCATATGACTAATATCTATAATTTCTTTAAGAAAGAATTTAAATTCAAATTAACCAATCCATTTAATTGAATCAAAATAAATAGAATATTTCGAATAAGGGTTTCTGGGCAACAGTGCAGCTAAAAGTGGAGAAACCTCGTCAGGGATTACCATGTAAGTAAATAAATAAAATTACATTCATATAAATTAAATGTATTTATCAAATATTCAAACTGATTTTGATATTTAGAACTATGTCCTTTATCGTAATGGTAACCCTGGGCGGCGGCTGTGAACGCGTACTAATCAAAGATATTATCGTGAATTTAGAACGAGATTTTGGGAAAGACTGGGTAATTATACTATAATAAAATTTATAATTAATATTTACGTTTATGTTTTAAATTTGATAAATTTGATTAATTTTAGTCATGCATAACGATCGTAAGGTAAGGAGAAACTTACCTACGTATCGTAAAAGAAGATAATTATTTTTATTTTTTTATTATTTATTAAGTGAGTAGCTAAGCCCAGTCCGTACCAAATATCGGCTGGAGACTCACGTTTTTTTTGGGCTGTGACTAATACTGACGTCCATACTGTACAGCCTGGGTACTATTTTATAAAATAGTAGCAAACAAGTATCAAATGTGTATTTTTTTATTAAGTTATAATAAAAATTAGAATTTACTTTAATTTTTAACATAAAAATTGTAAATAATAAAAAATTCGTAAATAAAAATAAATTTGCTTTTCCAAACTTTAAAAAAAAGGTGTTTATATAAAAGAAAAGGTGTTTATATTATTTTTGATTATTCAATAGTATTACATGCCCCTTGTATACGTGCTACTGCATATGCAGCTTTAACGATCGAATAGTAATATTACAATCTTGTAAATTTTTGAAATATTTTAACCGTAATATTATGCAGGTTTACAGTTTCGTAAATTTTTGAAATATTTTAACCGTAATATTACACAGGTTTACAGTTTCGTAAATTTTCAAAATATTTTAACCGTAATATTACACAGGTTTACAGTTTCGTAAATTTTCAAAATATTTTAACCGTAATACACAGTGAAATTCGATAAACCAGATCTATCGGTTTCACTAAAAATATCCAGTTTATCAGAATATCTGGTATAGCGAATATATTAAAAATCTATTATACTGAATTTTTTTGAAAAATTCATGCTAATAAAATTAATACACATTATATTTTAATTTTTTATCTTAGTTTTTAGTCATAGAGGTCATGAAAATAAATATAAAATATTTTAATTGAATATATAAGTAATATATAACTTTGGCTGGAATTAAGATTTTTATAATTCTGGCCAAAATTAAGATTTACCGCATCACGTTACTTAAATTTTATTGGTTAATGATCACGTGATCCAGTTTATCGAATCATTTTTACTATAGCTGGTTAGAAAATTAGTAGTTAACAGTCTATTAGACTGTTAACTACTTGCAGTATAATGTTACCTACTTATGAGTATAATGTTACCTACTTTAATGATTTCAGTTTTCTGTGAGGGTTTTATAATCAAATTACTATCCATTTGATTTTAATACTCTGTAATCTTTTTATTGTCTTATAGATATTCGCTTGATTTTATTGCTCTATTCCTTTTTTATTACCTTCTAACTATCTGCCTGTTTTCAATGGTCTGTACTTATTTTATTAATAAAGAGCTATTTATTTGTTTACCTGCTTCTGGGTCTTTTTGGTTGCCTGTTAAAGTGTCGAGGGTGCTTTCCTTCTTTATCTTTTTTGTTGCCTGCCAGAATGCCGAAATATGGTAAAAAAAATATCATGTCAGGTAGCGCAGTTAATTTGCTAATCAGATTTTGGCCGGCACTATGCTATATTTTTAACCTGATCTTTGGGGCGGAATATCTTGGCTTCCTGTGATTGGTTTCATGCGGTTTTGTGGTCATTTGAATGAGGGCGTTAAGGGCTTTCCAATGATGCTAAGATCGTATGAATCGGATGCCTGGATGCCGAGTTATTGCATCCCAAATATTTGGAAAAAAATATGGAATAGTGCTGGCCGAAATTAACGAAATTTACTGTGCCAATCACGTGTTCGGCTTCTCGCCAGTTCCAGGCACTTTCCCGTCACTTTCAAGTAACTTTTGAGTAACTTTCGAGGGCCTGGTGTGATAGGCATTATTATGGCCGGCCCATTTGATTGCCGGATGAGGCACAAAGTGCCGAATTTGCAATCCATCTATTTGCCGAAGACATTTCACAATCTATTCCCTCACTTTTTGATTGCCAGGGATGAGGCACGAAGTGCCGAGTTGGTAACCTGCGCAATCCCGCCTTCTATAATCCTTTTGATTGCCGGGGATGAGGCACATGCGAAGTGCCGAATTTGCAATCTATCTATTTGCCGTTATGTACCGCAATCTATTTACTCACTTTTTGATTGCCGGTCAGGCACGAAGTGCCGATGTTGTGCCATTCTTGCAATCCTGTCCATGACCATTTTGATTGCCGAGGATGAGGCACGAAGTGCCGAATTAGTTCAGGCTATATTACTTTCATACCCTTTTTTCGTGTATTCTCCTGAAGCTTTCTACGATTTTTTGTTGTCATCGGCTGTCACTAGTGTCACTAGTTCCGAATACTAACTGGTGACAGAACTAGTGACAGCTTTGTTATCTTTCTTGAGATTATTAGGCTATTTTATTTCTTTCTTGATTAGTGTCGCTAGTGTCACTAGTAAAGTAATAAATTAGAAAAAAAAATCAAATTTTTTCTATGCTACCTACTTTACACAAGATATATTATAATAAATGTATGCTATAAAAAAATAAAAAAAGTTAAGGAACTCAGATTTTTTCCAGTGACACTAGTGACACTAGTGACATCCATCAAGAAAGGTTTCTTTCAGCCTAGAATTCTTAAAGAGCCTATCGTTCGCGTTACTAGTTCTGTCACTGGCTTTTTTTTTCTAGTGACATGATCCCTTTGGAATCCACTAGTGACAAGTTGTATTATTTTTGTTTACCTATAAATTATTTACCAATAACTGCGTCGAAGCCAAGTTCGCCAGCTTGTTCCGATGGTACTGTTCTTTTTTACGGTGCTTTCTAGCATGAATATCGCAAAATCCATATCTGCCATAAGTTAATTCACCGCATTCTTTGCAGGGTATCTGAGAAGGAGAATTGCAGTGAATATGGCATCCTTTCGGATGGTAGCATCCCCGATTGCAAATCTTACCACTCCTGTGAATATAAGTACATCGATAAAATACCATTTTTAATAACTATGAATAGTCGGTTTATGTGTCGATTTATATATTTCGGAATTAATTTTCATTTTAAACTTATTTCTCCCAGAGTATATAGTTTCTCTCGAACTGTATATTTGTGATATAATAACATGACCCAATCCTCACTTTCAGAGTTCCTCTCCGACGCGCCCGCCCCTTTTCGCCCAGAGGTCGAAATAAATAAAACATCAGGTCGGGTAATCAGATATGGAAGTGAGAATTACTTGTCGGGCCTTCCAACTCGTGATGAACTAGTTGCGAGAAACAATGGGGGCTCGACAGGACCCCGGAAAATGCTTATATATGTAAGGTACCAAGGTGCTTAGCCAACATAGAAAAATTTTATGATGTAAGAATTTTATAATGCTTAATTTTAAGAAAATTTTATACTATGTAAGATAATTAAATTGCATATTTTTGGTATTATTTTAAAATACTAAGAGTTTCTAGTTGCTTATTTTTCATATTTATAGAACTTTTTAAATTATTATATATAGAATTTATAATTAATTTTTATTTATTTTCACTAACGGTAAGTGTTAATTTTGTACTACATTTCACGATTTTATATAAATACATAAACAAAAATTTTTTTTGATGGAATTTCAGTTTTTTTTTTCAATGTTTTATTAATTATCTTTCAATAGTATCTTTTTAATTTTTATTAAACTCAGTGTATTATTTTTAATATAAAATTACTATATTATACATGTTTATTTTGTTAAATAAAGTTACTGTAAATATATTTTACTTTAAAATATAATTTCACTACTTACCACTTTGGTTATATCAAATTATCTTTTATGCTTAAGTAAGGTTATTCAGCAAGTTAAATCTACTTGTATTTTAATTTTCATAAGGCTAAGTATGATATTTATATAGAAAAGCATATTTTTTTTAACGGTAATAACTTTTAAATTTTTCACTTTTTCGTTTATAACTTCAGAGCGTAATTACACCACTTCAGTCAAATGAAATCGACTTTCTAAATTAATTGAAAGTTGTTCAGCAAGGTCGAAACTACTTATATATTAATTTTTATGAGTGTGGGTATAATACTTATGTAGAAAAGTGCATTTTTCATAACGGTACTAACTTCCGAATTTTTCATTTATCCGTTTACAACTTCAGAGCGTAATTACACCCCTTTGGTCAAATGAAATCGACTTTCTAAATTAATTGAAAATTGTTCAGCAAGGTCGAAACTACCTACATATTAATTTTTATGGGTGTAAGTATAATACTTATGGAGAAATTTACATTTTTTGTAATAGTATTAATTTCGAATTTTTCTCTTACTATTTATTAACTTTATTAATTGAATATTATTAATCTACTTGTATATTATGTTTAGTTTAGCTTCACAACATATTTAAAATTGGATTTAATAAAATATATTAATTAATAAATATATTTTATAAATTATATGTGTTATAATAAAAATTTAATTAGGTTAGAAGATTGATTTGCTTATTTTTATATAATTTTTAAGGTTAGATATCAACAATGCTTAGTGATCATAGTAAAAACCTGTGCTTAGAGCTACTAATAAAAAATATTTTTGGGACCTTACCTATATAAGTATTTTCCGGGGTCCTTTCCTAGTGGTGATGATTTTTGTCCTGTTACATCAATGATCTTAATATTTGTAGGTAATTCAATTCCTTTATTGACTTTATCTAGGAATCTTTTAGAAATAATACAGCCTACAGCTTCTGAATCTATAAAGACATTAACAGGCTGTCCATATACAATCGCTTCTCCATACAAAGCTTCTTCAGCTCTTTCTTTTTGGTTAAGATATGCTGGTTCTTCTCTAATCAATTGGTTAAGAATATCAGTATAATAATTAGCTAGTGTTGGGGTTAATTCATTATGTTTTGCCATAAATTGGAATTGTTCAAAAGAAGTAATTGTCCAAGCTCCTTGTTTTTCAGGTTCAGTTCGCTGTAACTCTTGATAATCAGGTACTTTTGTTATATAAACATCACAATTAAAAGCTGAATCGTTAAATAAAAATACACATTCATCTTTTTTAATATCTAGCGCTGTTTCTTCTTTTGTTTCTCTAAGCACAGCTTGAAGAGAAGATTCACGATTCTCTACTTTTCCTCCTGCTACTTGCCATAAATTATACATTGTTTTATTTTTCTGTAGTTGTTTCGATAAATAAATTCCAAAGTTATTATATAAAATGTTGAGAACATATGTAGGTCTTTTTAATAGTTGAATTGGCCTTTCAATAGGTCTGATTTCTTCTAATGGATCCTTCCAATTCACTCTTTTAGTACTAATTTTGTTAGAAATTTTTCTAAAATTCACACTCTCCCTCTCTAGAGGTGCGCTTAGTAGTTTAAACGACCATTATTTTGGAAACCATTATTGGTTCCATTATTATTATTATTATTATTTGATGGTGATAACCTGCAATTTCTAGATGCATGTCCTTTTCTTTCACAATTGTAACAATCGACATTCCTTAAATCTCTCCCATTATTGTTGCAATTATTATTGTTTTGTTGATTATTTCTTTGATGACAGTTTTTCGCGATATGTCCAGTTCTTCCACAGACATAGCATCCTGAACTATTTCTGTTTTGATTATTATTGTGGTTATTATTTAGAGTAAAGTTGGTTGGTTTAGTTTCTGTGCGCATTTGGCTTAATGCTGCAGTAATTCCTTCACTGATTTTCCATTCAACCATCTTTTCTATACTTTTTGGTTGGAATAACTCATTGAATATGCAGGTTGATACATGGCCAAGTTGGTTCGAGCAGGGATCATTCCTCCATTCATATTTTGTAAATAACCTGGCATCATCGAATAAACTGATAGATCTATTCCCATTGAAAAAGCAGTTTCTAATGCTTGTGCTTTTTCCATTGCTTTTTCTACTGTTTGAGGCATAGCAGATTGTACAGGTACAACAAATTCAGGTCTTAAACTTTCGATAAATTCATGAATTTTATCTAATTCCATTCGTCTATCAGTGGGATCTACTCTTTTCCATAATTCTGTAATTGCTGCGATATATTCTTCAATTGTTTCTCCTTGTTTTTGTTTCCTATTTCGCAGTTGATGTTTCCACTGACTAATCCTAAAAGGATTACAGAAATGATCCTTAAATAAATGTGTAAATGATCGTTGAGGGTTATTATCATTCACTCAAAAAGTAATATTTTGACGATTGTACCAAGTTAATGCTGTCCCTTTTAAATATGATGCTACTAAAACAATCGCTCGTTCTTCGCTGACTCTATTAGCTACACATGCTCTACTAAAAGCTTCAATCCATTCGACAAGATCCTGATTCCCTCCTTTAAAAACTGGAAAATCAACCAGTCTAGATTCTCTAGGTTCAACTCCTTTTGCATAAAATTTTTGGGCCTGTTGAAAAAACTGTAACATGATCTTATTTTGTTCAGTTTCACTAATAGGAGTTTGTTCTTCTGGTTCTTCATTATCTTGTAAATTATTACTAGAAAAATCAAGAAGGTCATTCTGTCGAAAAGTTTTTAAGGTTGATGTTCTAATATTAGGAGAACCGAATGAATCCTGAAACGGTTTTACAGTTACAAATGATGTAGGATTTGATAATAATCCAGTACCAGAATATAGTTTATAAGTTGAAAATGGATTTATACCCCATTTATTTGAATTACCGCTAGTTGTAGCCTTTTGCTTCTCTTTCACTTCTTTTTTTGGATCATAAATGTGGTCATTTGAGGTATCGTTTATACCTATTTGACTGAAACTACTATCTTCACCATTTTTGAGTACTGTATCATGTGATACTATACTTTCTGCTTCTTCGTTTTCACCTTCTTCATTTCATTGATCTTGCCATGCTTTGTCTTGTATACTTGTTATAGGCTCAGTTCCTCCAAATTGTTGTTCACTACCTAAACTTTCATCATTTTTATCTGCCTTATTTTGATTCACTTTTCCTGACATCTTACTTGTATTACTGGCTGTATCTGATGATTGATCCAAATAGTATGCTTCCCAATTATTGAAGCGATCTGTGACTTCCCAATAGAATTGTATCGTTTTAACTAATGTATCAAATGCTGGTATTACTATATACCTAATAGTTTGTACTAACTCCTGAATTAATCTGTAAACTTCTTGGCTTTCTCGTTGTTGCTGTAATTTTCTAAAGATTTGTATAGTATTTTGTGTAAAAACACTATCTGGATACCTGGGTGAAATAACGAATTGCCAAAATTCTATAAATCTGGGATTCTCTAATAATCCTAAATTCTGATCTTCTGGATAGCAATCTGCACACGATAAATCTTCAATTAAATCCTGTTTTCCTTGATTATGATCTTCTATATGCTGAAAAATCTGTTGTAAATACTGAAATTCCTTATTCATTCACGGTTACTATTTTTCTTTAGTTTCCACCCAACTCGCACCAAATTGTTATCCTGTCAACGATTAAAGTTGACTGAAAAACTTTAACGCTTTAACAGGTTAACAGGAGTTTAACTTAATAGGAGAGTCTTAAGTTGATCACAAATAATCACGTGAAATAACGTTGGATGTTCAGTTAAAGAAAATAAGTTTTATTAAAATAATGTAAGATTTTGAATACGACGAAAATATAGATAATCTCTTGGTTGCGAAATTAACTATCTTGAATTATACTACTAGGAATAATACTCTTTTCATATAACTCAAAAACTACAATACCATTCTTAACTATCTAACTGACCTCTCTCCTACTTGGTAAAATCCTATCACTATTTATAATAAAATAAAAATCAAGAATATTTGATAAAATAAATAAATCAAAATATAATAAATAAATAAAATAAAGAAAATAAAATAAATAAATAAAATAAAATAAATATATTAAACAAATAAAATAAATAAAATAAAATAAATAAATAAAATAAAATAAATAAATTGAATATATCAAATTTATCAGATTTATCAGATTTATCAAATAAATCAAGAAAATCAAGAAAATCGAAAAAATCAAGGGATCTACAAAATGATCTACAAAATTGATCTACATAAAATTACTGCGCCACATTTCTATTTTAACAACATAAACCAATATTTTTATAATAAATTTTATAGTATTTTTTAAATAAAGATCAAAAAAAAAGTTCAATTTGATTAATAATTTTTTAAAAGTAAATAATCAACAAATTATAACAAATAGTAGCTTAATTTTTTAAATTGAAATATCTTTTTATTTATTAATCTTAAAAATATAAAATTACTACTATTTGATGCATTTTAATGAGAAGAATTTAATAGAAATAAAATTGTTCTTTTACAAATATTATGTGATAATAGGATAATTTATAAAATCTAAAAATTTATGAATTAATATAACTTTTTATTTATCAATTTTAGAGTTATGATTTTATTACCATTAAATACACCTTAATAAGAGGAATCTAATAAATATAATTTTATCTTTTTATGATCACTAGATCTTAAAATTTAAAAATTTTTAAAATTAATTTTAGCCCCTATAGTTTAAGGGATATATTGTCACCAATGTTTGCCACCAGTTGATAAACAAGGTATCTCTTTTATAAATGTTTTCAACAAAAAATTAATATATTTTTGCTTGGTTTGGATTTTTATATTTATGTACTTAACTTTTGGATTTTGATGGTTCTCTTTACAAAAGTTTATCCTTATTCCAACTCATTATTTATAATTTGTAAAATTAAACATTAATTAAAACTTAGATAAACCATAAATATATTTAAAATAATTTCTAATAATTAATATTTTATTGAGTTTGAAGATCAGACTGCAGAATCCCTATTGAATTCTATCAATATTTATAACAATTTATGTTTTACAAAAATATACAAATAAAAAAATAAGAAAATATTTTTATTCATCTTTCTTTTTATCTATTATTTCTTAATAATCCACCAAAAAATAGGTTTCTATTGATAAGGAATTAATCTTATTTCTTAACTAATCTTTAACGTAAGAATAAAAAGAATATTCTATTTAAGAATAATCTTATAAACTATTATAAAAAGACTATTCTATTTGTTTGTAAATAAATCTATCTTTTATGACTAATAATTACTCCCTATTTATAATCTCGATAAGCTTGGTTATTACATCAGAATTAATTGACTTCTTAATTATAAATATTACATCATGTAAATCAATGAATCTATTGTTCTTAATAATTTTGTAAATATAAAATAATCTTTATTATAAGAATAATCTTTGTCATAAGAATAATTAAACTATCTTCTGATCTTTATTGATCATTCAATAAATATTACATTATATAGATCATTCCATTTCCTAAATGTTTATCCTTTTGGTTAATTGTTTATCCAATCATGTGATCAAGCTTGATACCTAGGGTTATAATGTCTATAATACACTTATTTTGTATTTATTTAAAACTTTTAATATACTTTTAATAATTTAATCACTATAACAGCTTTTTGTAAAGTTAAATCAGCCCTATATATGTAAAATATGTATCACAACTATCACGTATATCACATACTACATAAATATTAATTAAAAGTCATAGCTGAATTTCACCTTTCATTTCTCTCTCTAATTAAATTAAACTTACAAATAACAAATGAAATCTTAAAATTAAAACTGAAATGTCTTGATGGAATATAGTATTTTCCTTTTAGACAACTTTTTTGAATCATGGATATGATTGGCAAGTGGAATTATTTTTTTTTTCTTTTTTTTTAGGCGTGAAAAATTCTAAAATTTTAATGAAAAAAAGTTATTGGAAAAATTTTTCAGGAAATAATTATCAATGTTTATTACTTTATTGGTAATTATTATCAAAAGATATCAAAATGTTAATTTTGATAATTAACGATAATTAACGATTTTGATAATTATTAAAATTAATCATTAAGATAATTAATGGTATTGATAATCATCTAAGATAATTAACAGTAATGATACTGAAATCTTTCATTACATGACGAAACTGAAATATATTTTGTCATTATACTTAATTTCTGAAATTCTGAAATATTTCATCATTTAACAAAATTATCACATGACGAAACTAAATATCAGTTTATCACATGATTTACATTTCGCAATTTCACATTAGAGATCAAAGTTCGAAATAAAAATTTCTTTAGTACTTCGAATATACAATATAATGACTAATGAATATACTATGTAATAATGTGCCTCTATGTTATAGAATATAGATATTCCATGATAAGTACGTCATACGTGTTATATTATAAAGAAAAGCTTCTCAACAAACTGACAAGTAGACAAAGTAAACCAAATCATTGGAAAGTACACATATTACAAATCTTTGAATTAGCATTACGCGGATTAATCCGATGTCCTTGAGGTTAGAATGGGATAAGAATGGGAATTGAGTCTTGATCTGCCGATTTACAGATCTCGATCCTATGAAATGTAAGGGTACAATAGCATCATCCATTCTACATAATTAAACAAAATTCCATTTATGGGTAGTTGAACGATTTGTATGGAGTACGAATAGTAATAAAAGTAACGTGCAATTACGCAAAAAATCGTGACCGATTTTCTTTTTTTCGGATCTGTACGATCTTGACAATAAACAGTATATATTTGACCCATTTTTATTTCTCCATTAGTATTAATTGGTAACATCAGTTCGTCATAAAACCGTAATTCCATCGGATTTATTTTAAACGATCATTGTTAAACACGCCTTTGATTCAAGGGTCAGCCATTTTTGATAATTAGGTGGGGTGTCTGTACGCGATACAATTATTTAGTTTCCTCAAATCGGTTCTTAGGCCCACTACAAATCATATAAAAAGGTGAGGCCTTGGTTCACTGATCCTTTTATCCGCCTTGTGCAAATTAAACAAAAATCAAACGAAATAACTTACCATTATTTTAATCATCAATATCAACAATCAATCAAACGAGTATATTCCGCAAAGTAATAACCAAGAAGTTGGTTTGATTTCTCAGCTTGATTCTAGATTTACGTCATCATGATGTTAATCAAAAATTTTTTTGATTTATAGATGCTTAAAGTCAAAGCGGATATATTACCATTCTTGATCCTTTCTGCATATTTGATATTCGTAGAGAAAATCATGATCGCCAGAATGTGTCTCATCGGCGCAGTGTTATTTTTGTGGCTTCACAAATTTCACCTGATTTTAATCATATGCCACGAAATCTGTCGCTATCAAATAAAGATGTTTGGCGCAGTATAATATTGGTGATAAAAAAGTGGAAACACCTTTATTATAACACATCAAGCAACAAATTTCTTGAATACGAGGCGGAAGGGAATGCTGTGAAAATGAATCGTAGTGGTAAGTGTGAATCAGAAATATTGTAATGCTTATTTTTACCTCAGTTGATAATCTCCGGAATTTATGCTATAGATTCGAAATTTTTTCATCTCGGTGAAGGTTCTCTTGCGGGAAATAATCTTTTACATAGTCTGTGTGGGTAGGAGTGATATGTATAAGCGTAGATATGGGTGGGATTATTTATTTCGAAAATCTAATGTAATAAAGGAGTGTGGGGCTGAGAATCTTGTAGTTACTAGTAATAGATATTCTGATAGCAAAGAATTAACTTGATGCTGGGTAGCATCATATTATTTCGCTTACTATCTTTACCATTTCTCTAAATTCTTTATTTCTTAGCCACAAAAGGCAAATATATGGAAATTTAAATAAAGTTTCGCCCGATATGGGCTTTTACTAATTTCATATTTGTTATTGCTATATTGATCGTACAAAAAAAAATATGATGTATTAAATTATAAATACATAATGATAATATGGTGCAGTATAGGTAGCATTTTACAAATAATAAAGACATAAAAAATATGTTGGTCATTAATCCTTTTGACAAAATGAAACATCATCTACTCTTTCGTAATTCCAACTTTCCTCGTCGCCTTCCAGCCTAAAACATGAATCACTATCTTGAATTATAAAATATCGATTTCTTTTGGGATGTGTTTGTGGATACACATGAACACAATATAAGCTTGGTGCCTGATACCAATCAAACATGCTTTTTTCTGTACAAGTAATCCATCCCTTATTGCGTATCACTTTACCATGACAGTCCGTTACATATATGTGAAAGATTCCCAAACAAGAAACAATATTGTCACCGGATATTCCAGTGTAGTATGCTACACATTGTTACATAGACGAAGTTATTAGAACAGAAAGTTAGTTGCTACACATAATCGAAAATTAAGTACTTATACGGAATTAAAAACCTACACTGAGCCATGTGAATAAACAAAAAACAGATGAAAATGATGAATATAAGTTTATGAGTGACACTAGAATATTGCATGGTGAACATTGTTGATCAGAATAAAAATAATTGAGAAACGTTATATGATGTTTTATGCTCACTTTTGTTTTGCTTGGTCTCGAGATTGTTGACCTGGGTTTCTTTTATAATTTCTGTCAAGTTTTGTGTTTTCTTAGTATCTATTGCCTTTTTATGAATTGCGCATCTTGAATGAATAAAAATGTGAAAATCCCCATTTTAATTTGCTTATCATGCCTTTAATCGACCGGAATTTGTCCTAAAAAATGATGCCCAAGGTCCAAATCCTTTTAGTTAAAAACGGTTTAACCGAAACAGTCCAAAAAATTAATTAAAGAGAAATTGAACTATGAAATGAATTAATTCGTGATCCGCCAGTGAACCATAAAACTTGGCTATTAAATTCTGGTGAAAGTTATATATATATTTACTAATAGCGCGGAATCTACAGTTCCGGCAATGCAAGGTACAAATTACTAAAATATAATATGAAAACTAATATTATAGGCATAAAAATATGCCATTTGGCTATCTTAATAATAAAAGACCGGTAAAAATTTTAAGCACTAAAAGACACTTTCATAAGAGCTGAAAATTTGAATTTGAAAAAAAAAATTTAGTATTTTGAAAATTTTAAAGATAACTCATCATCTAGTGGTCGTAGGAAAATAAAATTTGGTTCATCGGATTCGTCTCGTCAAGACGCATCTAATGGTAATAATTTTATGTCTCCATGACCAATAGAAGGCGAGTTATCCCGTATTTTTTCTCCGGAATCGCAGATTCTAAATTATTGATAAAAATATATATGAACTTATCACCGCCTTTTAATAGTCAAATTTTATGGTTCACTGGCAGATCACGAATTAATAATATTAGCAAGGTGGTTTTTAAGGCATCAGCATTTTTGTCTTACTTTTTTACAGTTCTCAACTACTTTTTTTTTAACCGGCTATTTTTTTCATCTCCTTAATGATTGTCCACTGTCATATTACAAAAAATTTCGCAATACATAAATTCATAACATTATATAATAGTATTCAAAGAATATCACTAACATATTACAGAAAAGAATTATTATTATTCTTTGTATTCAAATATATCTATACATAACTGTGATCTTAATCCATAATTTCACAGGAAATGTTTTTATGTAAAATGAAAAGGCAAGTAAAAATAAAGAAATAATGAGAATTAAGTATGTCATATGTAGAAATTCTGAAATGTATTCCCTAAAAGGGGATTTTAATCTTCAAGAATGTATATAGAATGAGTCAAAAATGTCAGTCCAGCCTGGCCCAGTGGCTTGTACTTTAAAATTTTCCTATTGGGCTATATTAATTTTTTAACTAGAGATACGAACCAGATCTCATGGAGCAAGATAATGATGAGCTGATTCCAGAGGAATCGCTAGATAAAAATCAAATTGTAGAATAGGGACTAATACAAAAGCTGTGTGGTACCTTTGGCATCTGCTCATCCATATCCACTGAAGACAATATCATACTAATTCCTCTTGCATTGGATCAGAGAATATGATTTCAAGTTCTGCCCAACACTTATCTTATCTATTTGATACAGCAATAAAATCTGGTTAGCAGGAAATCTTAGACTGGTACAATTATTCCTTTGAATTTAAGAGCAAAGTAGGTGCTCTTACTGCTGATGGTAGAATCAAAGATAAAATGGCAAGATCAATGATTTACAAAGAGATCTGATTTCTCCCTACTAAAATCACACAAAATAACTTGCACAAGAAAACTTTTAGGGCTAGAAAACATCTTATGTTATTCAGAAAAAATGGAGTTAAAATAGACAAAATCAAGTTGGTTTCATATAGTACAACTGAGATTTTAAAATTGACTTACCTACAAATTCAAAATATTCATCAAAAAATTTTATAGCGTGAAAAATTGCATAAGTTTACGATTTTGTAAGTTTATAAAAGTTTATGGCATAATATTTTGAAAAATTTCAAAATATTACGTAAGTTTACAATTTTGTAAGATTTATGTGATATTATGGTTAAAATATTACACAAGTTTTCAATATCGTAAGATTTACGCAATATTACGGTCAAAATATTTTGAAAATTTACGAAACTGTAAACTTGCGTAATACACAGTGAAATTTGATAAACCGGATCTTCGATAAACCGGATTTGGGCCTAAACCGGATTTTTTTGCTGGAACCAAATCACATATATTAAAATAGTTTTGATATACCGGAGTTTACTAATAAAAGCTCAATATTCGATAAAATGGATCAATTTAGTAGTTAACAGTCTAATAGACTGTTAACTACTTGCAGTATAATGTTACCTACTTATGAGTATAATGTTACCTACTTTAATGATTTCAGTTTTCTGTGAGGGTTTTATAATCAAATTACTATCCATTTGATTTTAATACTCTGTAATCTTTTTATTGTCTTATAGATATTCGCTTGATTTTATTGCTCTATTTCTTTTTTATTACCTTCTAACTATCTGCCTGTTTTCAATGGTCTGTACTTATTTTATTAATAAAGAGCTATTTATTTGTTTACCTGCTTCTGGGTCTTTTTGGTTGCCTGTTAAAGTGTCGAGGGTGCTTTCCTTCTTTACCTTTTTTGTTGCCTGCCAGAATGCCGAAATATGGTAAAAAAAATATCATGTCAGGTAGCGCAGTTAATTTGCTAATCAGATTTTGGCCGGCACTATGCTATATTTTTAACCTGATCTTTGGGGCGGAATATCTTGGCTTCCTGTGATTGGTTTCATGCGGTTTTGTGATCGTTTGAATGAGGGCGTTAAGGGCTTTCCAATGATGCTAAGATCGTATGAATCGGATGCCTGGATGCCGAGTTATTGCGTCCCAAATATTTGGAAAAAAATATGGAATAGTGCTGGCCGAAATTAACGAAATTTACTGTGCCAATCACGTGTTCGGCTTTTCGCCAGTTCCAGGCACTTTCCCGTCACTTTCAAGTAACTTTTGAGTAACTTTCGAGGGCCTGGTGTGATAGGCATTATTATGGCCGGCCCATTTGATTGCCGGATGAGGCACAAGGGTGCCGAATTTGCAATCCATCTATTTGCCGAAGACATTTCACAATCTATTCCCTCACTTTTTGATTGCCAGGGATGAGGCACGAAGTGCCGAGTTGGTAACCTGCGCAATCCCGCCTTCTATAATCCTTTTGATTGCCAGGGATGAGGCACATGCGAAGTGCCGAATTTGCAATCTATCTATTTGCCGAAGATGTACCGCAATCTATTTACTCACTTTTTGATTGCCGGTCAGGCACGAAGTGCCGATGTTGTGCCATTCTTGCAATCCTGTCCATGACCATTTTGATTGCCGAGGATGAGGCACGAAGTGCCGAATTAGTTCAGGCTATATTACTTTCATACCCTTTTTTCGTGTATTCTCCTGAAGCTTTCTACGATTTTTGTTCATCGGTAAATTTGTCACTAGTGTCACTAGTTCCGAATACTAACTGGTGACAGAACTAGTGACAGCTTTGTTATCTTTCTTGAGATTATTAGGCTATTTTATTTCTTTCTTGATTAGTGTCACTAGTGTCACTAGTAAAGTAATAAATTAGAAAAAAAAATCAAATTTTTTCTATGCTACCTACTTTACACAAGATATATTATAATAAATGTATGCTATAAAAAAATAAAAAAAGTTAAGGAACTCAGATTTTTTTTAGTGACACTAGTGACACTAGTGACATCCATCAAGAAAGGTTTCTTTCAGCCTCCGTAATTCTTAAAGAGCCTATCGTTCACGTCACTAGTTCTGTCACTGGCTTTTTTTTTCTAGTGACACGATCCCTTTGGAATCCACTAGTGACAAGTTGTATTATTTTTGTTTACCTATAAATTATTTACCAATAACTGCGTCGAAGCCAAGTTCGCCAGCTTGTTCCGATGGTACTGTTCTTTTTTACGGTACTTTCTAACATGAATATCGCAAAATCCATATCTGCCATAAGTTAATTCACCGCATTCTTTGCAGGGTATCTGAGAAGGAGAATTGCAGTGAATATGGCATCCCTTCGGATTAAGGATGGTCATCGGTCCTACCGGTCCTACTCGGTCCTGGACCGGTCGGTCCCAGGACTTGTCACAGGTCAAAAAACGATCTATCTCACACATATCGGGTACCTATATATCGGTGACTAATTAGGTACATATCGGGCATTTTTACATATTAACAACATATCGGGTACCCGATTTGTCACATAATGCGCAAATTTCAAATATGGTTAAAAAAATGTAAATTACTAAGTGTCCGATATCCAAACTATTAGTCACCGATCCGTTATCTAATATATATCGGTCACCGATATTTGTACGATCTTTAAAAAAATTTGTGTGTATTTAATATTATCGTAGTATAGAAAACAGCTACTGATTTCTGTCTATTTGGTATTGGCTTTGTACGCTTTGTACTTTGTAAAAATGTAATACAGTGTACGAAAAAAGATAATTGCTATGGAGTGCTTGATCCAAGTATCATTTATCTTCACAACTTCATACGGAGTTTTTCCAAATCATGAATACTTATAAATAGATGATGTTTATTTACTTTTTTAGGAAATATTGAATGATAAGATTATTATATAAGCCAACTCTCGGTGATCATAGTAATACAAGAGTGCGGCCAGAGAATACCTAAACTTCAAACCCGTTATCAAAAGCATATACAAATTATTCAAATTACCGCGATTTTCTGAAATCCACTTATTGTAATTAAATTTCTCATGGCAAAAAAATAAATACGTTCCCCTTTTTTTCTTTGTAAACTATTACACTGAATTTGCAAAATGGCGTATAAGGTGTATTGTACTATTACCATATTAGGAATCTTTCCATATAGCCAGGATACCTGAAAAAAAATAAATTTTAAGGAGATATTTTTTTTACCCAAATCGTAATAAAATTGTAATACAAACTAATTCCATATAAATGACGGATTTTATTTCTCTAACATCTTTAGTTCGATCGTTACTGATAAGGGTGATTATTGGTATCTTTGATTCTAGCGATCACTTCTGATGGAAGTTTGATAACCGGAGGCGATCGATTCAGTCATAATCCTATTTTTCAATTTAATTAATCTTTAAAGAGATACGTAAGCCAAAATGCCTGCGCTGATCCCTGTCCTTTTGGAGTTTATAGGGTGACGATGAAGATCGGCTATTGCCCAAGTATACTCTTTATTGATTAATTTCTTTGAGAGACGTTTTCGTCGATGTGCTTTGTACGATAACAATGTTGCCTCTATAATTCCGGGCTGGATTAGAGGAAAAAGTCCTGATTGCACCTCACCCATTTTGTCGTCAGGCACAGTCTGAAACTTCCGTTTGTAAACTTTTATTTCCATACCAACTGCATGGGTTTAGGGTGTATTTTATTCACTAACCCTTAGACCTACTTGTTAGGTTAGGTAGGTTGCATTGCACTCTGTAGCCTACCTTTTTAATGAGTTTTATGGCCACGTTTGCTCATTTAAAAATGAATTAAACAGGTTGCCATATCATTAAACACATCGCAGCCATTTGGTGATGAAGCTATAATTGTCTAATAAGGGTTCGCCCTGTCTGGCAATTTATGGTGGATTCAAATGGATCAAATTACAAACAATAATAATTTAGTCAAATGAGAATTCCAGGAAGGAACGAGGATGCTTTGTCTAATTGAAAATATTTTTTTTATTTTATTTTATTTTTTATATTTTTATTTTATTTTATTTTATTTTTTTATTTTTTATTTTTCTATTTGAGATTATTCATCGTATCCTATGTTTATTCATATCTGGTATTTTCGAATATACTTATCCTTATTATCATAGCGAGTTTTCTTAAAGCGTACCTGTGGCACCTCATCTGACTTGGGAAGTGTCGCTGAATCTAAAGCAAGGTACCCGGTTAATCCTCAACTTTGGGTTATGAGTTATGATTTAAGCATATAGTAATTTAATTTGACTTACATACCAAAAACAAAAATTTGTGTATATTTTCATTTTAATTTTTTTGAAAAAATAATATTATCGTATTTAGCTTATTAATCTAATTTATCGTATGTTAATATAGAAAATTTTATTAATCAGTTTTTGATATCTTATTAAATACCTTATCCGTAATTAAATTGTTACTGTAATAAAGTAATCAATACCGTAACTTGTTTATTAATAAAAATAAACTGTAATCTATAGCTTTATCAAACCATGATATTTTTAATTTAATCAATCAATTTTTAAAAAAATTAAATGAAAATGTTTGAATTCTGATTTTTATTAAAGTCTGATTAGTATTTTTGACGATAAACCTATTTAGGCAAAAGTGTAATAATTGTAAAATTTATTTTTTTGATTTTTTATTTTTTGATTTAGATTTATTTTTCTTTTTTTTCCTTTTGTTGTTATTTTTGTTATTTACGACGTTATTATCAACATCATCATCGGCACCATTGTTGTCTTGAATGATGCTTTCATCAGTATCATAATCATAAACCGGGATATTTTTGGTTAAACGGTTGAATTTTTCAAGTGCTTCTCTATTCAAACACCAGCTTGGTGCGCCGGCAGGTGGCACACTAACTGTTTCTGTTTTGTCTAGAACTCTTTTACATTTTAAGTTTGGTGGTTTTTTCCTTAATAACTCTACCGTTGGATCAATACGATTATGTAATAAACGTTGAAGCTTAAATAAAGAAATTAAACTATAAATTAGTGTTTATACTTTGATAAAAAATAATAAAATATACATACAGCAGGAGATCTCCACCATCTTTCATAAATATATATCGAATTTTTTTTTGCGACTACTTCTTCTTCATCATTTTCATCATCTTCATCATCTTCGTCGGTTTCCTCCCATTCTTCGGAATGGTAGCCTGAATCTTTTAAAATTTGAACTAGATCCTTTTCAGGATATCGGCAAATGTACTTATCTTTGTTTTGTATTAGGTAATTGGCCACGTTTGTTCTTCTTTTTTTTTCTAACAATGTTAATTATAAAGCACAATATAATTAATTTAAAAAAAAAACTAAATTTAATAGCTTCTGTTAATTAAATAATTTACATCCTGCATCCTTGAATTCTTCATTGCTCTTCTTTTGTTACGTTTTATTTGGGCTTCCCCTTGCTTTCTAATATTACTAACGCGATGGCGAGATCGCCAACGTCCATATAACATCTTTAATAAATCACTATTTGAGACTTTATATTTTTTATTTACGAGTTTGTAAAGTGGTGGAAGCAACTTGGTGACTATGTTATCTTTTTGCTCAGCCCATGTGAGCTCATAGTTAATACTGTATACGTCTTTTAGCTCGGAGTCGCTCCAAATAAACACTTCTTTCTGTAAAATAATAGATAAATGTAAATAGGATAAAAGCAGAAATAATATATAAAATAATCAAATACTTGCTTTTATCGTGTTATAAGAACTTTTAGAAAAGGAAGAAGAAGAAGAAGAGGAGGAGGAGGAGGAGGAGGATGATTCATCACTAGATGATACATTATCACTATTCATTGTTACGAAGTATAAAATCTTTTTGTTATTTTGTAAAATAAAAAAATCCCGTATAAAGTAGAGATTTCAGAATGCGAGAAAAGTTGTTTGTGTGCAAATTTATAATGATTTCAGAGATTTCAGGATGCAGATCAAGGGCTCAGAGGTAGCAACGCGTTTGCGCAATTCTCACCAGGTAAAAGTAACGCGCTCATAAAATTCTTGTGCAATTCTTATGTATGATAAGAATTATTAAAAGCTCGTTTCTGAACGTCTTGATTACTAACTATTAAAAGTGATAGAATAAAAAATATATTTTATACATTTTAATAAAAATGAGTAATAAAAAATGTAACTCTGTATCTGGATTAATAAAGAGTAATAAAAAACGTAAAGTTGAAACCTCTGAAACCTTTGTGGCTGATTTAATAAAGCCCAAAAAAAAGTATTTGTATATTTGCAATTGTGCTCGTTGCAAAGGTGCAGAAGTTGATTCTCGCACTCAAGAGAAACATACGTATGATGATAGTTTGTGGGAATCGAGATCAAAAGATTCTAGAAAAAATCAGGAAAATACCATCATGATAAGAAAGAAAAAAACATCATCTGTTAATAATACATATATAAATACAGAAATAAAATTGAACATATCAAAAAAGCGAGAAAGAAATAATTACTCCGGTACATCTAGTCCAGATCAGGACTCTTCCCATCCTGGTCCTTCTTTCCAATATATTGAAGAAAATATAACATTATTTTCATCAAAACCTTCATGTTTTCGTATTCCAGCACCTACAATTGATGAAAATAATGATGAAATCAATTATTTTGGTGAGAATTATAATGTAGATAATATAAATGAGGGGGAAGAGAATGATGATGTAAATAATATGGATGAGGAAGAGAATGATGATGTGAATGAAGGAGAGGAGAATGATGATGTAGATAATATGGATGAGGAAGAGAATGATGATGTGGATGAAGGAGAAGAGAATGATGATGTAGAAGATTTTTTCGCATCTCCTAAGATTGACAATGACAATGAAGAAGCATTTATAGTGGAAAGCTTAAGTGATTCTATTAATACTGAGATTATAATATGGCTATTTAAATTTCAACAAAGATTTCGATTGCCTGATATTGCACTTGAATCCTTAATAAAATTTTTTCATATAATTCTTATGCGCTTTGATAAGTTGCAATTTGAAAATTTTCCTACCTCATTATATATGGCAAAAATATGGTTAAACATTTTTCAACCGAAAATGCAATTAGCTGCATGTACCGATTGCCATAAATTGCATAATGTTAAAGATATTATTGCATATAAGGAAGAAGGAAAAGTTGCTATAATGAATTGCCCGTATAAAGAGTATCCAAATAATCCAATATCAAGTCGTAATCACCAATGCAATAATCCACTTTCCATTCTCAAAAAAAATAAAGATGCAACAATTTTGCGTACCTCGCATGCTTTATCCTAAAGCCAAACATTCGTCAGCAATTGAGCATTTTATATCAACGACCAGATTTTGAGAACATGTTAAAATTATCAGGGACTCAAAGAAACGAAAATAATATCTATTCAGATATTTACGATGGTAAGGTATGGAAAAATTTTCCATTTGATGGTAGTACCTTTTTTACAACGAGACTGCCACAACCCATCTAGGTCTTCTCCTTAATCTTGATTGGTTCCAACCATTCTCCTACACGCAGCATAGTACTGGCGCTATTTATGCGTCTATTTGCAATCTTCCAAGGTCAGAAAGGAATAAGCCCGAAAATATTATATATTTGGGTTTCTTACCAGGACCAAAAGAGGCAGGGTTGGAACGCATTAATCATTATCTAGCTCCTATTGTAGATGAGTTATTAGAACTTTGGAAGGGGTGGAAAGTACCAAAAACTCACCAATTTTCCAATGGTTTAGAAATAAAAGTTGCGTTAATTGTTGGATCATCTGATACTCCAGCTACACGAAAGTTATTTGGTCGTGGATCTGCAGTAATGAAATGCTATAGGTGTGATAAACGTACCACTTATAGCGAGGAATTTAGAAAAACTCATTACGGAGGAATGCAAGACTATAATGAATGGGTAACAAAGCCTGCAGATCTTTTATTACATAGACAATATGCTCATGAATGGTTGCAATGTAACTCAAAGTCCTCCAGAGAAGCGCATTTTAAAGTACGTGGTATAAGATGGACTGAAGTGCTTCGCCTACCATACATGGATCCTATACGATTTGCTGTAGTGGATCCTATGCATTGTCTTTTTCTCGGTGTTGCAAAATGGATAATCAAATCCATTTTTGTAAACCAAAAAAAATTAACTATGGAACAACTTCGTGTAGCACAAAACAGAATGGATAATATTGATTTACCTTCTGACATTGGTAGAATTCCTCCAAAGATTGCAATCGGAAATGATGGGTTTTCTAACTTAACTGCTGATCAATGGAAGACCTTTATTATGATTTATTCTACATCTATATTATGGGATATGCTAGATGATAATGATAGAAAGATCTTAGGGCATTTTGTTCGAGCTTGTAATCTTTTAGTAGCAAGATTTATTACAGATGATGATTTGAAGGAGGCGCAAGAGAGGTTAAAAGATATGGCCTACCTTATAGAATATACATATGGACCAGAATTTATAACAAGCAATATACATCTCGCACTTCATATCCCTGATTGCTGTCGTGATTATGGTCCTATATATAGTTTTTGGCTTTTCCCGTTTGAAAGACTTAATGGATATATAGGTAAATTTACTTCAGTGTCTTTCAATTGTCTTTAGTACCTTTATTAAAAAAATTCCTGTTATTTAGGATCATATCCTAATAGTAACCGACAAATAGAACCCGAATTAATGAAAATTGTTCTTAAAAACACTTTGGTGGATTATCACTTATCATGTAAATGGACATCTGGCCTTCTAGATAAATCTCTCCATCTTCTTGTACCAAAAAAAGCTGTAGGAAGTTTAGCAATCACAGCAGAAAGGGAGGAACTGCAGCATTTTCTATTCATGAGACATAATACGTCTATGATTTCCAAAATATATGGCACTGAACCATTACCTGGCCAAATGCTTAACCCATCATATATCAATGTCGTTATGCCTTTGGAGTTGCGAGGATTTCTATGTGAATGGTATGCAATATTATATGAAAAGGAAAAAGAAGATGTGTTAGGATTTATGGATTTGCATATGAATCAGCATGCAAGACTACAAATTGGCGCCGAAATATTTGGATCTATGATTTCTGGTCGCCATGAAAAAAATGCGAATATATTTGCAAAATGGAAAGCAGCTAATGATGATTCAGTTGACACTTATCCGGGTGAAGTCCAATATTATTTCAAGCATGCCCTTAGATTTCCAGAAGGAACGAAAACTCACCTCCTAGCATATGTCAAGTGGTATAAACCTGCACCTTCTTTTAGTATTCGGTTTAAACATAGTTTTATGGAGCCAGAAATATCAAATACCGAATTATGGAAAGCTGAATACTTTCAAGAAGGTTGTGATTCCCTGTTAGCGGTTCATAGGATATTATGTCGAGCTACAAAATTTAGAAATATTACGGTAGGAAAACAAAAATATTTGTCGATTATACCTTTGAATAGAAGATTTAACTTGTAGTATGCCACACCAAATAAAGAAAATGATGACACATTTGATTTCCATTTCAAGCTTAGTGATAATCGTGTATAATATAAGCAAGAAGATAGTATGTCTCGTGACTTTCATCAAATGAAAAATTATTAATCGCGTATTACATAAGCATAATTTTTGCTCAACGAATTCGTTTAACGCGCTCAACATTAATTCAACTTTTGAAAATTAACATTAAATCAATCCAAGATGTAAAATTAATAAAATTAATTAATTTTTTTTCGCATTAGTAAGTCGTAATAAATAAATGTTAATTTTTACGTAAGAATAATACCGGGCCTAATTTACAAAATTTTTAATCACTTTTAATGGCTAATTTTTTTTTTTGTACGATGGAAAACAATGGAAGATCGACATTTTAATCACTTTTAATGGACAAGAGACGGAGTTTTACGAATTCTCTGTTTTGTGAATTTTATGATATAATATCATGAATCAACAAAATCATTTTGAAATGGTGTTACATTAAAAATTGTACTAATAATTAAAAAATGAAATGATGTAATATCATGATAATTGAATGGCATAATTAGAATTGTTACAAGAACTTTCTCGCATTTTTTTGATAATCAATACTAATTAATAATCAATACATATTTTTTTTTATAATCAATACATATTTTTTTTTATCAAATATGTTTCCAAATATTCTAAACAATTTTTTAACAAAATTTCAAACAATGTCCTCATCTTCAACTGATTCAACCACCGTCAATGATACCAATACCATCAATGTCAATACTACCTCCATTTTCGACACTATAACTTATTCTTCCAGCCGGGTGGAGTGGTCGGATGACCAAATCGCAGTTTTGATTGAGCAGCGGAGGTCAAGAAACTTCGAGTACCATTATCAAATTGCAGGAAGAAGTAGAAAAAGATTCTGGAATTCCGTTGCGAATAAAGTAAATGAGAGGTGTGGAAGCAATTATTCGGGCAAACAGTGCCAAACAAAATTCAATGGATTAGTGACCAGTTATCACGTGAGTTAAATATTAATAAAAATTTGTTGTAATAGTAATTTTAATACTTATTTAACACTTAATACTTTAGGATCAATTATTAGTGATTGCAAACGATCCGAGAGGGGCAAGAAGCCGTGCTGGTGCCATTTATTTTGAAGTCATGAATACACGGTTTTGGGAAAAACCAGGTAAGAACTTTTAAATCTAACAACATTACATAATCAACAAAATGATTATATTAAAGAGGTAAATTGTTTTATTTAATATGATTTAATATGTTTCTAGATGATCAGTTTGTACAGGCTTCAATTGGTGTTAATAAAACTCAACACAGACGAAACAATAGAAGGAATGGTATGTAAAGTATAAAAGTTTAATCAAATTATAAATTTTTATTGATTTTCTTAATATTTTATAGCACGTGGGAGCCGGAATACTCAAAATACGAATACGAATACTCAAAATACAGAAGATCGAAATGGTAAGTACAAAATTTATTAATTTTTTTTTCTTTTTTAGTCGTAAATACAAAATTTATTAATTTCTTTTCCTTTTTTAGTCGATGATGATAATAATGAATGAGTTTTTATTTTCTATCATTTTTTCACAATTGTTTATTATCATTTATTATCATTATCATTTTATTATCATTTGTTAGCTTTTTGTTATACACCATTGATTATAATATCACTAATACACACACCACCCGATCAACCCTCAATCTATCATATCACTTATTATTGTTCACAATCGTTTATTATCGTTTATGAAAGTGGCGAGGAAAAGTTAAGGGGAGGGTATTACCAAATAAAAAAGTCTTCAAATAATGCTAAACTTAATGCGGAATATTTTTAAAATGTATAATTATTAATAATTTGAGCTCTATTAGCAACTGTAACTTTGATAAGAATTACAAGCAAAAAATATTTGTGGTAATTCTAAAATTTTGAATATCTTGTATTTTGGTACTTACGTCCCATTCAAATGTTAATACATTAGCTTTAATAGGTACGCACCATTCCGGAGCTTCAAAATCTTCCCAACAAATCTCTGTAATTATATAAAATTAGTATGATTTGATGCAAGAATCAAATAATACTTAATAATTGATACATGACTATCATCAAAATTTTCAGCGCCGCTAAAAATTAAAGCCTTTTCTATAAGATCCTTAAATGATATCCAATGCTCTTAAAAATTGTTTTCGTTATGCTAATTAATTTATTGGTCCCTTTCAATTACTGATCATCTGGCAGACTGCCATACACCAATTTTTTTGTTCGTTCGTCCAGATCGCTAAAAAAAAGAAAAGGGAACGTTAATTACGTTCCCTTGAAGTAAAAACTAAAAAAGAACGAAACATACCTTTGTTTCGTTCAAGTTCCTGGGTGTTCGGCTTGTTCGTTCGTCCAGGTCACTAAAAAAAGAAAAGGGAACGTTAATTACGTTCCCTGGAAGTAAAAACAAAGAAAAGAACGAACTTTATTTTGGTTCGTTCGTTTAAGAAGCCTGGTCGTTCAAATTACCAATCCAAAAAGCCGATATCTACAAAAAAAAAGAAGTAAAAAAGAAAAAAGTTAAAAAAGATTATCATTTGGCACACAAACCATAATTGACTAGTCCGATCAGCCGATTCTTCGTTACCGTTGGTCAATATTGTGACGATTCATGACCAATATTAACAATATTCTTCAACCGGTATTATTGATAATATTTTTACAAAAAAATATCAAAATGATATTATTGTATAAATATATATATATTATTAAGATATAAAAATTTCTTATAAAAAACCTATTTCTCCTATAGAGAAACAAACCATTTGGTTAAATATTAAGCCGAGTATTTAGTAAGTTTTTTTTTAATTATATTTAAAAAAAAAAGAAATTATCTTTAATATTTTGTGTATATTTCTTATTTGGTTTTTTTTATTATTTGAAATTTTTCTCATATAATATCTATTATTTTACTGTCTACTCCAATTTTACCAACAAATCTAAGTAGTGTTGATATCTTCCAATGTTTTACATGTAAAGGTTTAAATTAGCGTAATACAATAATACGTATATATAATATTTTTTGTAAAGATTTGTATAAACTCCCAAAAATGTTTATAAATGAATTCAAAAAAATATTGGTTTTTTTTCAAATTCATCACTTCACCAAAACCAGATCAAAAGCTGTTGCTGTAACTTGTACAGAAAGCCAGTTTTTTGCCACATTTGGCAGTAGCTGTGAATGAGTACTGGCCAAAAATATTATTATGAATTTAGAACAAGATTTTGGAAGAGGCCAGGTAATTATATTATAATAAAATTTTATAATTAATATTACATTCTATTTTACGTTCACATTTTAAATTTGATAAATTTGATCAATTTTAGTTACGCGTGACAATCGTAGGAGAAGGAGAAACTTACCTACGTATCGTAGAAGAAGATAATTATTTTTATTTTTTTATTTATTAAGTGAATAGCTAGGCCCAGTCCGTACCAAATATCGGCTGGAGACTTACGTTTTTTTGGGCTGTAACTGATACTGACGTTCATGCCGTACAGCCTGGATACTATTTTATAGTAAAATAGTAGCGAACAAGTATCAAATGTGTATTTTTTATTAAGTTATGATAAAAATTAGAATTTACTTTAATTTTTAACATAAAAATTGTAAATAATAAAAAAATCTGCTTTCCCAAACTTAAAAGAAAAGGTGTTAATATTATTTTTGATTATTCAATAGTATCACATGCCCTTGTATACGTTCTACTGCATACGCAGCTTTAATGATCAAATAGTAATAATATTACGCAGGTTTACAGTCTCGTAAATTTTCAAAATATTTTAACCGTAATATTACGCAGGTTTACAGTCTCGTAAATTTTCGAAATATTTTAACCGTAATATTACGCAGGTTTACAGTTTCGTCACTAAAATCACATGACATTTATGCATGTATATTAATAACCAATTAAAATCGCTTTGATTACATGTGATATCTAAAATTAATGCGCGATTTTTTTTGTTTATTTTCAAAAATACACTTTTCTCTTCTTACTTATCTTTTATTAACGCTTTACGGTTCGTCTCTTCTTTTCTCTTTTATCCAAGTATACTTTACTTATCTTTTACAATATTAACAATACTTTGGCACTTTAGTTTATATATTTAATATAGTAAGACATACTCATCTACTATATACAAAAGAAAAGAATAAAAAAAAGGAAAAAATGTACCCCTACCCACATACAAAAAAGAGAAAATTCTCTTTTAAATAAATAGTGGAACTGTTAAGCAAGGTATGAAAATAGGATATACGCGTATTTTTCATATTTTTCTTTACAATAGTGGTTTGAGTCTTTCTTTGTTAGACTGTGGTATTACAATATGAAGTGTGAATATATTTTTCAACGGCCATGTATCTATTGCTTGTTAAATATATTTGCAATTTCTTTTGTAATATTTGCTTTAGCCTGGAGGAAAATGTTATGAAATAGGGCTGGATATTTTATGACATTTTCTGCCTTCCAATTACTTTGTCCGGGGGTAGCCTGACAATTTGTCGTTGTCCGTCAGTTGTAGCAACCAGCATTTTTTTACGATTTTAAGAAACAAAACTTTTTCAAAAATTTAATAAAGAAAGAACTAACTTAAAAATATTATTTTATTATTCTTTACAAAACGCTGGCGCTGGAGTATTTTTTCTCTCACTTATCAAATCCCAACATGTCCAAAGACTAATCATATAGTACGCTGTGGTCTGGAACCACCTGAGATTTTTGACTACCTAGGGATGAAGTTGTAGGGTACTTGTACCCGATAGGCTAGCCTCCTCTGACTTAGGGTCTCATTAATCGGGAGATGAGGTGGTTCCTAAGTACCTTCCACATCAAGGGCGGACATTTTTTGATACTGTGCGTCAAGGTGGTAATCCTATATCTGCGAATTCAAGAAAAAAAACTCTAAATCAAAAGAATTTGGAAGCAACACATATCAAGGTAATCTAAGCATTCTTTTTAAAAAAATTTAATCAAAAATTAATTTGGTTTATATATAGTAAACTCAAGAAAAAGAAGATCTAATCATATATCTTCAGAAGAATATGAGAGTAACGCACATCAAGGTAATTTAAATATTTATTTTTTTTATTTATTAAAGAAAAATAATTAACAAGATCTATTTTCTCTTTAAACAGCAAACTTCAAAAAAAGAGGTGAAATAAATACAAAGGTATATTTTTTACTAATTTTTATTTATATTTTCTTTTTTTCTAACCTACTAACGTTTGTTTTTACTAATATATTTTACTACTAAACATACTAATAACATTTTCTATTACTAACCATTTTTTACTAACATTTTTTTAATACTATTCTTTTTCTTTTACGAATACATTATTCATACTAATATCTTTATTACTAAAATACTATTTCTTTCTTTTAAATATTAAACAGATAAAAATAAGCGCCATTTGTAGATAACAGATATCTAATTATTTATATAGCTATATAGAATAATATATTTTTTTGTAATCTTTTTTATTATTAATTAAAAAACAATAAAACTTTTAATTTAATTGAAAATAAGAATAAAATTTGTGTAATAAAATTTTACTTTAGCCCGAATTAAAATTAAAAATTAATCTGAAATTATAATTTTGCCCAGATTAAATTATAATATTATATGAAAAAATTATCTATCGTATTGTCAGATAAATGTACGATATGTATCCTATATTTACCCGATATCTATATAACATGTGTCCGATATTATACTGACCAATATCTATATGATATTTATACGACATGTATAAGATATGTGCCCGATATTATACTACCCGATATATGTGTAATATGTGCACGATATCTATAATATATATCACCGAACTTCTGCATAAACATTACAGATATCAGGTACCCGATATGTGTGTAATTGTTGCATATCGTATACATATCATATACATATCCTACATATATCTGGTACCCGATATGCAACTGATAGCCTCGATTTTGACCTGTGTGTAGGACCGGACCGCGGTCTTGCATTTTTTTGTGGCGCAGTAGGACCGGTCCTGAGGACCGACCAGTCCTCGTACTGGTCTTTATATAATAAATGATTTTTATATTGAATAAACCTATTAATCTGATAAAGGTCTTCATAAAATAATATAAAGACCGGCCATTTCCAAACCAATAAATAATGACAATCACTCTTCCCACTTGTAGAGTTGCTTGTCAAAACGCTGAAACTCCGATACTCCAAAAAAAAGAGTTTAAGCGGATTATCTCGTCATCCAGTGATCAGAAAAGGATGAAACCACCACCATTCGAATCGTCTCAGCGAGACGCGTTGAATGGTGACTAAACCATATTTCCAGGATCAATAGATAACCAACAATTATTGAATTTGTTATAAAATAGTTTTGCCAACGTAATTGTTTTTCTATCGATTCTAAAATCATGATTTTGATACCATTCGACGCGCTGCAGCGAGACGATTCGAATGGTGGTAAAATCATCCTTTTACAATCACTGGATAGTGAGATATTGCGTTTTGAAGTATTTTTTCTCAAAGCTTTAAATTTTCGAAACTATGACTTCGGAAATTTCAAAAAAAAACTTTAAAACGTAATATCTCGCCATCCAGTGATTATAAAAGGATGAATTTACCACCATTCGAATCGTCTTACTGAGACGCGTCGAATGGTATCAAAATCATGATTTTAGAATCGATAGAAAAACAATTACGTCAGCAAAACTATTTTATAACAAATTCAATAATTGTTGGTTATCTATTGATCCTGGAAATATAGTTTAGTCACCATTCGACGCGTCTCGCTGAGAGGATTCGAATGGTGGTGGTTTCATCCTTTTCTGATCACTGGATGACGAGATATTCCACTTAAACGCTTTTTTTAAAGTTTGGAGTTTCAGTGTTTTGACAGGCAACTCTGCCCACTTACATGCTTATATTCTTTCCTAATGCTAATTTATTAATTTTTAAGATTATTTGTTCATTCTGAAATTTAGTAATTTATTCATTTTTTATAAATGTTAATTTATTTTTAATGTTAATAATAAATACATATATTTTTAAAGAGAATACATAAAAAGTTAAAAAATTTATACAAAAAAAATAAAATGAAAGATTTTTTAATTATATGAAAGGATAAAATATCAAAATTTTTTAATATTTTATTCAATTTTTCCTTGTTCTAACCAAGATTTTAAGCATAAACATGCTCGTGCTGTATTAGCATCAATTCTGTTACATGTTTGACTAAATTGGTTTCCTGCAATTGAAAAAAACTGTTCGCAAGGAACAGACGTTGGCATTATGGCTAAGTAGTCCTTTGCCATTTTTGATAATGTTGGGTATTCCATAGAATGGTTTTTCCACCATTCTAAAGGTACTATTTCATCACCCGGTGAGTTAGAAGTAAAATAAAGTTCCAATTCATTTAAAACAGGCTGCGGAGTTTGATTTGGTGCTATTAAATTGCGAAAAAAATTTCTTGTTTCAATTGCTGATAAATTCATTAAATGACGCTGAGAAGCCTGAATGGGTTGAGATGGTATATGAGTATCATCAGATTCTCTATAATTGGCCATTGCTCTACGAATTGGTTCAAAAATATTATTTTGAGACATATCACCATATGCTAATTTTTTATAACGGGGATCAAAAAAGGCTGGAACATGTAATGCCTCACTTATTTCATCAAAATAATTTGTAAAAACACGGTTCATTTCATCTACTTGGTCTTGTAAAATAAAATTTTCACCTCGAGATTGATTTAAATGCATTCTAATACCTTCAAAAAGTAATTTAACTTCACCAATAGTTGGATAACTAGAAGCAGATATCACTCTTGTTACTGATGCAAAAGGAGCTAATAAGTCTGCTAAAATAGTAAGTATATTCCATTCTTCTTCATTTGGCCAATTATTTGATAATGATGTAAGATTTGATACTAAATGAGCCAAAAGAGGTTTAATTTCTAATGCTCGATCTATCATGTAGAATGTATAGTTCCATCTTGTAGTACAATCTGGAAGTGGTACTTTAAATTTAATTTTTTCAACTTGAAAAAACTCCTTTAACTTATCCATTTGTTTAGGTGAATTTCTTACTGTACTAATAAATATACGCAACTTTTTGACACAATTAGGAACTATACTTGTATTAAGTGCTGCTTCAACAGCAAGGTTTAAAATATGTGCTGCACAGCGATAGTGGCAAAATTCTGATAAATTAAGATCTTCTTTAATCAGTCGAGTCGCAGCTAACATCTTTGCTTCATTGTCACTAGTAATTCCAATTAATCGATCTGCAATATTTAATTCTGAAACAATTTTAATAATAGAATCTTTAATTGCTAAAGCTGTGTGTGGTGAAGGAATATACAATACATCTAATACAAAGTGATCAAACTGCCAATCATCTTTTATAAAATGAATTGTTACTGCCAAAATATCTAATGAACTAATTGTTGTCCACATATCCATTGTTAACGAAATTTTGGAAGTTGAAAGTTGAAGGTAGTTTTTTATTTGAATTTGTGCATTTTCAAACTTTTTCATTATCATATCTTTTATTATGTGTCGAGATGGAATTTTGTATTTTGGTTGAATAGATGCTATAAATTTTTTAAAACTTTGATTTTCAACAATGGTAAATGGTTGCTGGTCTGTGATAATCCAATTAACAAAAAGATTATGCTTTTCTTGTTGTATATCAACTGTCCAGGGTTTTGCATTAGATTCAACTTGACCTAAGTCTTTATATACATCAAAATGTTTAGCTTTTAAATGACGTTCAAGAGTTGTAGTAGAATTGTTTGCAGAGAAATGGCCTTCACAAATATGACATAAAATATAAGTTTCAGTTTGTTCATCATCTTTTTCAATTGTCTTTTTTTCAAAATGTTTCCAAACTCTAGCTTGTCTTAATTCTTTAGATCTAATACTAGAAGTTTCAGTTTCAGTTTCAGTAATTTCAGTTCCTCTTTCAGCCATTTCTGTTGTTATTTCACTATCTCTTTCTTCATATTCCTCATCCTCATAATCAATAAAAATTTGATCCTCTATAAAGGATTCATATGGAAAAGAGTTGTAATTATCCTCTTGTTCTTGCTCTTCAGCCATAATTCAAAAAAGAAAAAAAAAATTTAATAAAAAAAAAAATTGCGATGGGAAAATTTTTTAACTACTGTGCAAGTTTGAACACTGTGATGCATTTTTGCATAAATACAACTAGTTTTATCATGCTTAACTCATATTTAGCTAAAAGGTTAGTGTTTGATTAAACGAAAATGATCATATGATTGTCACTAATACAATAATAGTAAGTGCATGACGTATGTGATGATCATAAATCCAGGTGATTTGTAAAAAAAAAAATTTATATTAATAAAAATCATCCCAATTAGTGTTCATTTATAAAACAAGGCTATTCCTAATAAAGTTAAGGAAGAAAATCTTTTTTTATTTGCAAAAAAAAGAAAAAAGACCGATCGGTCTTAAAAAGACTGCGGTCCTTAAAAAGACCGACGGTCTTATTATATGTGATACAGGACCAAAAGACCGCGGTCTTACACTAAGATGGACCGGTCCGTCTTTTTATGGTGTAGGACCGTAGGATCGCGGTCTTCTAGGACCGATGACCATCCTTACTTCGGATGGTAGCATCCCCGATTGCAAATCTTACCACTCCTGTGAATATAAGTACATCGATAAAATACCATTTTTAATAACTATAAATAGTCAGTTTATGTGTCGATTTATATATTTCGGAATTAATTTTCATTTTAAACTTATTTCTCCCGGAGTATATAGTTTCTCTCGAACTGTATATTTGCGATATAATAACACGACCCAATCCTCACTTTCAGAGTTCCTCTCCGACGCGCCCGCCCCGTATGAGTTTAAAAGCGCTGGTGTAGGCGAATACCGTTATAAAATTTGGGACGATAGTGTCGGACCAAGACATTTTCTTGGCGCAGACCATGAGGATGGAATAGAAGCCATACTCTTAGAACGCGAAGGTCATTCCTTACACGAATTTATTAGTGGGGATGAGCCACTCCGGCCTATTGTAGATTTCGATTTACCACAAGAAGTACTTGATACTATTGAACCTAAGCTAACACGCAAAGAGATAGGTGATTTGCTATATCATGCTTTTATAAAGACATGTCATGAAGTATTTCCGGAGTGGAATCATAAAACTTTAACAATTGCCAGCAGTAGTAATGCAAAAAAAATGTCTCTCCATATCTCTACTACTGGCATGAGACTTCCAAATATTGCTCGAGTCGCTATATTCACCGAGCTTGTTCGTAAAAAACTTCCAGTGGCTCTACAGGCAAATAGTATTATTGATAACATAGCAAACAAATCTTCATTTTCATTGAGAATGCTTGGATCGCCCAAATACAATGAAAAAACAGGAGAACATGTTCGTGTGAAAAAGGCTATTCATCCAAAAGATGGATCTGTCTTTGACTTCATGATCCGCCCACCTAATGATGAATCAGAAGTCGTAAAAAGTTCTCTTTTAGATATTCCGGAGCCAAAAGTCCAAAGATTTGATGATACAAATAGCGAAACCACTGAGGCTGAATTCGAACTGGTAGAAGAATTGCTTCAAGAAGCTAACATCGAAGGGTATAGTCTCTCATATCCATCTGAAAATTTTCCCAACAAATTTCCACTATCACGCATTTCTCCATCGCACTGTCCAATATGTGACCGAGAACATGATAGTGATCATGGATATATTATTCGAAATAAAAAATCCTACAGCTTTTTCTGCTACCGAGCAAACCAAAATAGGCAACCCGAATCCAGAAAACCTTCAAAAAAGCTTACTATTGGCGAGACAGCCTTAGATAGGGAAAAAAAAGCTTCCAATTCCAGAGAAACAGGGTCGGCCTAGAATTTCTGACCCTAATGATCATTTCGTATGGTGGGATTTAATATCCATGTGCACCTCTAAGAAAAGATTTACACGTAATGAAGTGTATAATACAATCCAAGCAACGATCGCCTGCGTTCAAAAAAAATCAAAGACATGGATTCTCAAGCACAAAAAATCAGATGGTGGCCTATACTTTGATATGGGATTCAAGTTAGATATCGGTAAATTAACGATTAATATCGTCGAGTTAGGTGGGGAAGCGATAAAATTACAATCTTTAATAGAAAATGCATTCAATACTGGTTTGATTGCTTATGCGGATATCGATTTCCTACCATATCCTCCAAATACTATTCCGCCGAAAACCAAATTCTTTAATCTTTTCTTAGGATTCAAAGCAAAGCCAGCTTCCCATATTAATTACGATCTCGTAAATCCAATTATCTGGCATATAGAATATATCTGGTGCAATGGGGACAAAAATCTTTCCAAATATGTTCTGAAATGGTTCGCATTCCTAGTCCAGCATCCTAGCATAATCCCTGGAACTATTCTTGTATTACGTTCCCCACCACGTTGTGGGAAAAACATTATTACCAATTTCGTTCGAAAAAGCTTATTTGGCCCAGAGCTCGTATATTCAACTTCCGACCTTGGAAAAATTCTTGGAAAATTCAACAGTGCTATTCAAGGACGCAAGCTTATAATTATGAATGAGGCGGGAATGGCCAGTGGTGAATGGCATAAAGCGAATGACCATCTAAAGTCCCTTATTACAGAAGATTACGTCTCGATTGAGCGTAAGGGATTAGAATTTCAAGAGTGTGGTCATTATCCCGGATTTATGGTTTTAAGTAATCATGATACCCCAATTCGAGTGGAAATGGGGGATGGACGTATTGTATGTTTAGATGTTTCTCCCCGCTGTAAAAGTAACTTCACATATTTCGATCAGTTAGGGGGAATTCTTGAGCACCCTGATACGCCAGGATCATTTATGACATATTTGCTTAATCTTAATCTTTCAGAATGGAAGCCACGTAAGATTCCACCAACTAAAATGAAGGTAGAAACAATGCGAAATCAGCTTTCTAATCCCATTCGATTTATAATTGACCATATTGCATCTTGGGCTGAGAGTAGTGGAATCAGGACCAGTAGCAAAGCATTTTTATACCAAAAATATCTTGAATGGTGTGGGGATAATGGTGAAAAGGCATTACCTAATAACATTTTCGGTAAGAAGCTATCAGAGAAAAATATTACTGAGTATAAACAAGTACGAGTGGAAGGCGGAAAAAGAGAGTGGCAGTATATCCTTGACCGCTCCAAAATCATAGTCAAGCTTTGTGAACACGGCCTAGGTGATATGGAAGAATTTTCCGATATACCTCAAGACGACTTGCCCGAAAATGAGACTACAGACATACCCATATTCAATGTGCCAGAAATGGTCCTAGAGGGACCAACCATTCCACAGAAAATAATCCTACCTCAGTCAGAGCGCCATAACAGAGTAGCCGATAGAAAGAATAAGCCTTCACCTAATACCAGTAAAGATAATAAGGCCAGTAATCAGGATGATTCGACTCAGGCACTTTTCGACTATATGGCAGAAGATACACGTGCTCCGGTCGCCCCAACATCTGGTACATCTGAGACTTCTAAAAGACCTGAACCAGTAATCGATGAACCAGAGACTTGTAAGTCACCCAAGTCTATTAAATCTAGTAACGAAGTATCATCTACCATACTTCTGGCTAGACAAGAGCGAGAAGAGTGCCTCAGGAAATGGGCTATCGATCATGGCAAAGATCCAGACGTATTCGTGACCATCACAGAAAAAGATATCAGACTATCTCATGAATATAGGGACAGAATGATGTCGGACGCAGATGCCATCGATTTCGCGAAAGAAGACGGTATGAATGTAAACGATATATTTTATATGTCTAGGAGAGAAAGGCTAATAAGTGAAGAAATATATCTCCGCAACTTCGAGAATGCAGGTAAGCCCCGGACATATGTTTATGACGATGAGGAGTGGCAAAAGGGTATTAGCATACTTCAAGAGAACGGTCATCTATGGTAGGTTTGATATCGACAAGAAATGACAAAAAATATAAGCATACTTCAGGAGAATGGTATGCTTTGGTAAAGAGCGAATAAGAAGCCGATTTATAGGTGAGGTGATTAGGTAAGAGGGTCTTTATGTTCTTTACTCATAGGCGATATAAAATTCTAAATTATTATTATTTTTTCGCATATCCTATCTACCTGCAATTTTCAAATTTATGCAAAACATATTCTGGGCGGAGCTTGTGACCTCATAGAGAGCTCGCAATAAGTTATAATATTCTTTTTGTCCCCTTTCTCTAACCCTCCGATAGCTTTCACCGGCCATGAGTGGTCCACATATAGTAAATTATCAGGATAATTATTTTCGAATTGAACTTTTTCTATGTATGTATGAGTAGATAACAAATATAACTACTTATTATCAGCATGGCTACCAGAAAAACAATCCCGAAGACTCGAAAGCTGAAAACTAATAACTTTGTTACGATTTTAGAACAGCACCTAGATAAGTATAATTTGTCGGCCAACTCCACCTTAGAACAATTAAGAGAACATGCTCCAGAACTTAATGCTCAACTACATGATTGGACAGACCGCAAGAGCATTAAAGATCTTCTTGTCAGAGGCACTAAAAAAAGAAAAGCATTTAGCAAAGAGCAGATAGGGGTTCTCGTGCCAGACAAAAGAAAGGAAAAGCTCACCATAGAAGAAAGGGCAAAATACTGTGCTAAGGCCGGTACTGCTTTGGACATTTTCACCCATCATTTGGAGTTAGATCCGAAAAATAAAGATGAAAATGAAATCGTTGCTGCTGCCTCGCGTCAGTCAACATTCCGTGTGAAGTTAGCAGAAGGTGGGGTAGATACCACAACTATTGATACCCTTGCTAAAGATCCAGAACTTATTCAAGAGTCTAATAAAATTCAGAAAGAACGAACTGATGAGACAATGGCTAACTCGGATGGAATCCCCCCACACTTCTCCTTAGCGAGGGTTCGTGAAAGGCTTCAAAATATAGATACTTCTAAAATACCTAATCGAGAGAATCTCGCAGATGTGATTGTGATGTTGAGCATGAGACCTTCAGAAGTATCATCTCTTCAGATTATACACTATGAACCAGAATCCGAGGATCCACCCGCATGGTATAAAAGGGGTTATACTTGGTATTGCATAGGTTATAAAAAGGATAAGGGGAAGAAGGACCCACGACGATTTCTCTCTATGGAAAAGGATCCAGAACGTGCAAGGGAATTGCTTATCTGGATTCAAGAGGCAATTAAGGCTAGAAAGTTACGTGATCCTGTCTACGATAAAAATGGGAAACGTAATATTGGTAATGTTAGAAGCTTTAATGAATTCTTAAAACAAAAGCCTTATAAGTCTCTCCCAAAGGATTTAAGAAAAACAGGAGGTAAACATGCTTGCAGGACTCATGGTGGACCCAAATCGACCCCTCAGCATCTTAGCAATCTCACAAAAATCGCATTAAGACATTATATAGGTCTCGATGCAGGAAATAATTATTCTAAAGGTGATACGGAAACAGAAGACTCAGAATCTGATCACAACCCAGAGTCGGAATCGGAGTCTGCAGAAAATGATGAAATATCTGATATTATCAATATGTATAGTTACTAGCAACGCACCTTCGGCAAATTTTGTTAGGTCCCGAAATTTATGATTGAGGGGTATTTTTTTTTCGCATATCCTATCTATCTGCAAATTTCAAATTGGCCGTAAGATATCGCATGGCTATGACAAAAGCAACCCCAAAGGCCCGAAAACCCAAAACAAATAACTTTAAATCGATCCTAGAGCAGTTTTCAGAAAAATATAACTTATCTGCTAAGTCCAGTCCAAAGCAACTGAGTAAACACAACAAAGAACTTGGTGTTTCATTACAGGGTTGGGAGGCCCGCAAATGTGTCAAAGATCTCCTAACCCGGCGCAAATATAGTAAAAAGAAGAAAGAGTCTCTCGTACCAGATAAAAGAAAGGAGAAGTTTACTATAGAGAAAAGGGCAGAATATTGTGCCAAGACTGGTAATAAGTGGGATATTCACCGCTATAGTATAAATTTAGGACCGAAAAATAATGATAGAAAAGAAGTCATAGCAAGTGCCTCACATGATACCGATTTCGAGAGGAATTAGCAAAAGCCGGAGTGAATCCTGAAATTATTAATAACTATGCCAGAGATCCAGCTCTTATTCAACAATCTAATAAAATCCAAAAAGAGCGCTGACAGCTACGTGAGCTTTTCGATGAAAATAATCGATAGATCAAAGGAGTTTATTAATTTTATTTTTTCGCCCAGGCAAGATATAGCATATATAAAGTATCGTAAAAATGGTAACCGACCAAAACCACTCATCCGATAGTACACCTATTGAGCAGGAAGTGTCCAGATATGAGAAAATTGCTAAGCGGATTGCAGATATGGATAGTGCGCTTTCTGAAAAGATGGGGGCACTGGATGAAAAAATGGATAACTACTATTCTGAGTATAAAAAGTCGGTAAAAAGACTGGAAAGAGATGTAGGATCCTTAGAAGATGGATTGGAAAATCTGGACGAATATGTAGTGGAAGATCTGGATGAATGTGTGGATAGGGAAACTGTGGTTGACTTAATTCATGAAATAGTTCCCTCGCTTATTGGTAAAAAAGGGTCAAGAGGCGCTATGTTAAGAAAGAGCGAGGATATCCCTCATAAGCAACGAAGGAAGGCACGACCGAGAAAGGTTAAGCAGATTGTAGTTTGAAGTGGGTTGAGTCAGACACTTTGCATATTTTTTCAGTCAAAGTTATTAAGTTTAGCATATAAATAATCAAAATGGAAAGTGATCAAAAGCATCTAACAGCCTTAACCAATATCCCGCCCAAGTCTACTTCATCTGAGAGTAGTTCATCTAAATCAAGCTCATCTGAGACTAGTTCGTCTGAATATAGTTCGTCATCTGAGAGTAGTTCATCTGAATCCAGTTCATCTGATTCTGATATTGATGAGATAGTAAACATGATTAAGCATCAAAGAATTAGGAAGCGCCTAGCCCAAAAGAAAGATCAGGAGAAAATGCATATAATAAAAAATAAGGCTAATTAGCTATCCGATAAATGCCAGTCCGCAGTGATAGAAATTTATTTTTTATATTTGAATATTATATGTGCTATAATAAAAATGGTATTCGTGAATTGTGTAATCGAAGAAAATATTCCTATTGAGGCATCAATTAATACGAGCGCCAATGTAAATTACATTAGCCAAAAACATATTGGTGAATTAGGAACTACATATCATAGTGAAAGCAATCATATTGAGATTCCGGATGCATTCTATCCCACATTAGGAAAGGTCAATCTGCATATTGGTTTTGAAAATGGCAAGAAGTATAAAAGCATACCCACTGAATTCATAGTTGTTGGACCAGATTGGCCAGACCATTTTCCTGATTTAACCTTGGGAGGTCCTTGGTTCCGAGAAAGTGGTGCAACTTTGGATATACGCAATTCAAAACTATTATTAGAAGATAATTTTGCGATCCCATTCAAAGAAGTAAATTACATTTCGACATTATCTGATAGTCAGATCCGAGCTATGACTGATTTTCCCAACCCAACCAATAGTCCGGAGCAGTGATCACTTTGCACTATAGCTAACTTTATTTTTTTCGTTTAAAGATACAACATATAAAACAGAATATTTATGGCGCATTCAAGCATTTTTAATTTACCAGAACTATTAGAGCAGATTCTATATTTTTTATTGATAGATAAATCCCTCCACCCTGCTCTATTTGTTAGCCGGCTTTAGTACAGATGTGGTGCCCCTATTCTATGGAGACGTATTGAATTGAGAGGGAAAGACTTATATCCTGGACAATCTCTTCCAAATGATTATAAAAATTACTGTGCAAAGGATCACCCTCGATTAAATAAATTCATAAGGATAGAACGTGCAAAGGATCTCTCTCGATTGAAAAAATTCATAAAGTTAGTACGTAGGAAGCAAACGCCAGTTTATTGCTCAAATGTAACTCATCTCGAAGTATCATACTACCATTCACTTTCAGATAAAAAAATCATAAGCATTGTACATTCATGCCCAAATATAACCCACTTGAGTTTCATAAATAGCATAGCATTTAGTAATAGAGCATTAGAACTGATAGCGAGTTCATACCCGAATCTGAAGTATCTCAATCTATGCATTGATCGACCAGGTGGCTTTAGTACTCGAGAAGTAGATGGCAGTGGTCTATGGAGAATCGTGAAGTCATGCCATAGATTAGAATATCTAAATATCTCTAATCGTAGAGAATATTCTGAAACATCAATTTGTAATGTTATTCGTTCTTGCCCAAGGCTCCAGCAACTCGACCTTAGCTTTTGTAATATTACCGATATAACTATCAAAGAAATTGCTGGTTCATGTCTTAATTTAAAATACCTCAATTTGGAAGGGTGTAATAATATTAGCAAAGAGGCCGTAGATCAGCTGGTTTCCTCGCTTAGTCCAAATATCCATGTTGAGAATTTCGTGCCTATTCGGGTACATCCCCTAGATCCGATCCATCAACTCGCAAGGCAACTGGAAATACCACATAATACACCAAGAGATGTTGCATCCTTAAAAAATTTTATCAACGACGAATTATCAAGGAGATTGAGTGAACGCCGTATTCTAGCTAGACCATCGCTCCGGAGTGGTGGTCGGTTATATAACACCCGGTATAGTGTTGATAACTCCAATATATCTATGACTGTGGACTCTGGTGCCAATCACTCCACTATAGCTATAATCAGACAAGCGCCAAGGAATTATTCGGTAGCATTACTCGACGATCAAGCAGAATGGTGAAACTCTACTGATCTTACTAATCCGGAGCGGTGATCTTCAGCTCAGAAGAATTTGCTGGGCCATGCACAGCGCCTTCGGTCAGATTGTGCGACAAAAAATATAGATTAGCTTACCTGTTCTAGATATGGGCACTGATCGGTGTTAGCTGAATTTTTGACGAATATTTCGTGCAATTGTTGAGGAGAGAGATTTGGAAATAGCGGATGCCCCTCTCCAGTAAACCGAATTTTATTTACTCCCATTTCACCATATTTCTGTAAAATCACAATTGGAACATCTTCTAATGGACCGTGGAATTCCTCAAACTTTTGGAGATATGCTCTTGCTTTTTCATCGACTTCTTCTGCCCTTTCTTGATTGGTATAGCCAATAATACCGAGTTTATCCTGAATTACTACTATATCATCTTCTAAAGATAAAAGCAAATCAAATAATCTAATTGGTTTATCTGAAGAGGTTTTATCCCTTCTAAGTTCCACTTCTAGAACAGGATTGAGATCAATACCAAGTTTCTCCTGTATCGGAATTAAATCCCCCACCAATTCTAACAATAGCTCGTAAGAATCGGCAAGTGTTTTCCCCATGAGCTCGGAATCTGGAGGCACTACTAATTCATTTGCATTGCCAGGGCCAATACCGAGTTTCTCCTGAATAGCTATTATATCCTTCTTCTTATATAAAAACAGTCCATAAAACTGAGCAAGCGTTTCGGGATTATTATTTGCCATGATTGCTATAATAAAGTAATATATTTAATGCGGAAAATTTTACCGAAGGTGAGTCCGGAATACTGATCGTCAACCCGGGATAGTGATCATCAGCTCGGAAGAATTTGCTGAGCCACAGATTGTGTGACAGAAAAAGGCCGATCACCAGGCAGGGTTTGTGCGACATATTAATTTTCACATATATATTCGAAAAACATATTAACCTTTATTCTTTATTTTTTTTCCCGAACAATCATGAGAAAAATGTGAAAGGAGGTCTACATGCAACACAGGACCAACTCTAAAAGTAAATAGTGCTGACAAAAGCATATGTTATGAAAGGCTAGTGGAGTCGCAATTCCGAGATCAGCAGGCGTAAAGCCAACTATGTCTCTCCGGTAGATCTCCATGTGAAAAGGTAAGAGGATTCCGTTTACATGTGCTTTCATAGAGCTCTTGGCATCATACGACAATACTAATTACGCCTCATGCCTCCTTAACTTTTTCCCAGGCATATATAAAGCATGTAGAGGTATGTGGAAGTTCAGCCAACTTTCCGCAAAAAACTTTCCCAGAGAAAATAGTTTCACTAGCGTAGCTAACGCAAAATAAGGTATGTTTATGCTAGAAGTTATGTATGTATGGGAGCGAGTTTTTCTAACCATGAGTCCTTGGAAATAGGAACCAGACAATGGCCAATACTTTAACTCTTAATTGCCTTGTTATCCCCAGCGCCGAGCCCGAAAGTGTAACAAGACATAGTATTACTACGCTTAAGATCTCTACCAACGAGACGGTCGATCAGTTAAGACCTATGATTAAGGAAAGGTGGCCATCATTATTTGAAAATATTCTTCCTACCAACTTTATTCTTCGCAAGATCGATTCAGGAGTGGTTATAACTATTAGTGATCAAATTAGCCAATATAATAATAGGCAAGGCCAACGTGGAGAAGAAATGTTCCCATATCAATTAATTTCTAGGCATTTTCCCCAGCAACCTCCTAACGATAAAATTCATATTATTGTAGAAATTTAAATATTATAGAGCATCATGTAGCGGTATATTCGCAATTTTATGTATTGTAGGTCGGCTTGGTCCCTCTAGGACCCTTCCGGCAACGTTTTTTTTATTTCTTTTATTCCATAAATAAAGTATTATTATTGTACTGTACATGAGAAATGGGTCACGTGTAATGATGCGGTCCAGGACTATAAAATCTAACATTTTTATCCGAACCAATCTAGCCTATATAAAAAGTAGCACTATATCAGGTGATAAGCGAGAAGAGTCTTCACGGTTATGGAGGCGCAGTGATTAGGCGTTCGTTGCACCATGCAATTGCTGATCATACGGCAGGTCTGTGAAACAGAATAATTTCTCACATATACTAGGCCTCAGTATTTTTTTCGCAAATAAATTCTTTTTACTCTTGTCCTCATATACCGCACTTTGAGCCAATAACATTTCGCAAAAAATACTATATAAGTCGGAAATATGTCTATCACTTTATTCTGTCTTGTTAAAGGAAATACAACCGCGAACGCTTTCTCTGTTAAAATAAGTAGAGACGAACCTATTAGCGAACTCAAGAAAGCTATTAAGGCAGAAAAGGCACCAGAGTTCGACAATTTTCCTGCAGACAGGCTCAAGCTATGGAAAAAGGAAATTCCTGACGATCAGGACGATCTCTTAAGCAATCTCACACTCAATGACGGGGACGAGCTCCTTGCAACGAAAAAGATTTCGAAATACTTTCCAGACTCACCTCCTGAAGAACATATTCATGTCTTAGTCTCTCCGCCAGAGGCCACCACCGCTTCGAGCCGTGAACAAGAATTACTTGAGCAGGTCGCTTCGTTGCAGGCATTACTCAACAAGTCCACACATGGTATGTATAAAATAGTTGGAAGAGAGATTTCGTGAGAATTTTCTAACTGAACATTGCATTGTAGACTTCGACGTCGTTGTTCACCCGAAACGGAAGCCAAATAAGTGGACTGCAAATATCGAACATGCGACTCTCGAAGGCCTCAAGGAATATATACGCAAGATGTATCAACCACCCGCACTTGAAAATGATGGGGCGGAACTCAACTTAATGAATGATGGAGAGAAATACTTCCCTCATAATGATCAAGACCTTCGTGAGATGCTCTGCATATTCATATCAAAGAACAATCTAAAGTTTACCGTATTCATAGAAACACCCTCAAAAGCTTTCTCGGATTGGACTTTCCCAAAAGTGTGCCAGCTTTACGAACTCTGTGAATCAGAGGACCCTTCATTATCTGTCTTTCCGCCTTTCACTTGCGGGATCAAAGATCTGGAAGATGATTCTTCCCGGGCGATACTTAAACATCTTATAGCCGAACTAAATGCCCGTCTCAAGTCCATTCCAATCAGCGGAAATGAAGCATCAAAATCACAATACGTATGTTCTTACCTTGTTGCCGGAGCGAATCTACACGAAGGGAAGTTCGAGCTTCGACCAGAAAAAAATATCACAGGACCCAATGGACATGGACCAGTTGATTTCGCAATAGACTTACTCCAAACCACAAAAACTGTTGGCGTGACAGAAGTAAAGGACGAAGATATTTTTAAGGGTATTGCCCAGAATGCTGTACAACTTGAATCTGCTTTATCGAACCGTAAACGTAAAGCAAGTGAGATGGAAGAAGGAGATGTGTTTACAGGAAAGACTTTTGGAATTATCACAGATGCGAAAGAGTGGTATTTTATGGAATGTTCGTATATCGAGGGGAAGCCTTCGTTCAAGCTATCGGAACCAGTGACTGTTGTGTACAAAGATGAAGATTTGCAAGATAAGGTCGAAAAAGTCCTCGGACATATTGCATGGTTGTTGGAGGAGGCACAGAAGCCGGATTCTGATTCTCAAAGTAGAGAAAGGGTAATAAAAAAGCATAGGTCATCGAGCAACCTTACTGGAAAGTCGGATAAATAGGTTTTAGCATGGAAAAATAGGGGTGGGCTTATAGTCTGTAATCATGTAGACGTCATGTATCACGGGGCTACGTCCCGAACATTTGTATTTATTTTTTGCATATATTAATAAAAAATTTTTCTTGGCAAAGTGATCGGCGTGAACATTGTTCACGCGCACGTGATTTTTTTTTATTTGGAATGTTATCAAACATGTCATCCATGGAAGACCGTGACATTTGATCAAGCTACTGTCCAAAAAAGATGAAGCTTTGCATGGTCGCCGTTCAGATTGTCTTCACTATCTCACAAACACAAAGTAAATATGAGTACGATATGGATAATGTATGGGGATGCGGATAATGGTATTTCATGTAGAGGGGAATGAAAGGATAAAGTCATTGAGTAATCTCGCGGAGGAATAAATAGGCGGATAGACGTAGCAACGTAATGACTTCATGTATCACGGGTAGAGATCCGAACTTTTGAATTTATTCCTTGCGTGTATCAATAAAAAATTTTTAGTACAACAATCACTGATGAGGAAATATCTCATGGCGTCTTGACTTGATATTACATGAAGATAAGTGTTCAAGTGGATACGTTTATTAGTTCTGAATTCTGACCTGAATCCTCACGTGATTTTTGATCGTGAAGATTCTTCACGTTTGCATCTATGATGTGATATATATTGGAAAAGCTATAATGCGCTGAGAAATAAATCTTTGATCATAGGGCGGAGTGGAATGGTAGGGAAGAGGAGCACTGTTATTTTTATCGAAATCATTGGCATACACTTATCGATAATCCCCGGAATTTATGCTATAGATTTCCGAAAAAAATTTTCTTATAGAACTTGGTCTGTGTTGGTGAGATATAGACAGACAAAAATTTGCAATTATGGGTAATAAATGGATAATTTTATTTAGGAAATCTGATAGTTAACATTAGCAATAAGTAATAAAAGTTTCGTCTTTAATTTTATCATTTTATTTTAGTCTGTGTATTACAGGTTTCAATTTTCATATCTAATATCTTTGATTTTTTGGAGTTCGTCACTATAGAACTGTGGTCGCGTTACAAGTGATGGAGTGTAGATTTTTTTTAAATTATCTCTATTAACAATAATTATGTTTTCATTATCTAATATATCATTACCAAGATTTCCTATATTTCTCCAAATTACAAAAACTAAGTAAATATCATTTTCGCTCATTTTAAGTTTTCCTACAGCAGACTTGTCATAAAATCTCCCATATTCCCAACGTACATTATTTCTAGTCCCACTTAAATATTTAACATGCATAAGATATTTGCTTTTCATATGTTCATATTTTTCCGATATTTCTTTACTTTCTAATGTTGTTTTCTTGTTTGGATAAGAAAACCTACACTCAAGATTAATCGCAATATATCCAGACCCATCTGATTTTTTTTCAAAAATGACCATGTCAAAGCCACTGTTATTCGATTTTTTGGGAACAAATATATAATCAACAAGATTCTCAAAAGTGTTTTGATTTGTGTCATATATGTTACCATCTGGAGGAAACTCTATTTTATTATGACAATAGGCAATCTCTTTCCGTTGCAGTTGTATTTCGATTTTTTTCCAGTTCTCGTCAGGTAGATCATAAATATTACGAAGACTTACATTCTTTCCATTCTCTTGAAGTGCACGATAAAGTAACTCCCAATTGGTATGAAATTTTTCGAAAGGTTTGCCATCCATTACTTCTTCATCAAAAGAAGATTCGGTAGTTAATAAGCGTCGTAATATTTTAGCAATAGCCGTTATTTCCTCACTTTCACTGTCTTTGTTGTATATGCAGAAATATTGGAGGGAAACTGGAGATAAGGTTGGGATAACACTGAATATTTCTCCTTCATCGGTAAGTGAATTAATATATATTCCGGAAGAAATAAGATCTCTCAAATTCGATTTGCCTGCTTTTGTTTCTATTTCATCAGTTAAGGATTTTTCTTTTCCAAATAGCGCAATTTTAACTATAGGAAGAGAAATTCTACCAAGCAATTGCTTAAGATTTCTTGCCAAACGCTCCATAAGAGAACTGTAATTATCGGTATTTAAGGTTGTATCATCACCATTTTCGACATTTATAACTTGATAAAATTTCTCCAAGGTCCTTGGGTGTCCATTACAATCGGAGATGCATTTTTTAATAACAAACAATCTATGTTCATCCAAATTTCTTACTAATGTACGAAATAAATTTGCTGATTCTGAAAGAACGAGCCTTCTTAATGGTATCCAACAAATTGGTCTTTGTGAGTCTGTTTGGGTACTCCACACATTAAGTGTATCAAGAGTAGATATAACGAAATAGAATTTGTTAGCCAATCTTGAAAAATCCCGATAGGGTCTGTAGAGTTCATTCAATAGTGTCTTAATATTTTCGAGATCACCATGGCCTTTTGGTAATACTCTCATAGTCTCATCAATACATAAAAGTACTGATTTCCCTGAATGATGAATGATACTATCAATTGCTGTATAAGTATCTAACGAAACAAAACATTTTCCAAATTTTTTGCAAAAAACACTCCAAGTTAACTTATTCTCATCAAAAAAATAACTCCATAAAATTCGCATTATTAATCCTTTTCGAATGTCTCCACCATTATATGGTGAACCTCCATTGTATGTAATACAAATGCTGATTGAATTACGAATAATACTTATAACTTCTTTAAGATTTTCATTATTAATGCGCTCAGAATGTTTTTTTTCTAAATAACGACTGATATCTTCATCTTTCAAACTAGCTAACTCGTCAAAAAAGAATGATTTTCCCCCTCCTGGTGCAGATTGAAGTGCAAAAAGAGGATGTAACTCCTTAGCGCCAGGACTTTTTGCATTACTAATTTTGCAATGCCGGTCATAGATATAATCATATACTTGATATAGTGCATCATCTCGACCTTCTCTTTCGAAATTAAATTTATTATTGCACAGTTTGAGTGGCTTTGCAAAATCAGTCTTGATCCATTTTTTATTCTCATCGTCCTCCGTAAAAAATCTTACTATTGATTCAGGAGAACTAAGATCTTTAGATCGTATGAGAATAACAGGAAAAATGTTAGTATCACATATTGCTTTCATGAGGCAAGAATACGAAGATGTTTATATTCTCCACGCAATGTAAAGATAAATATTACCTATTAGTTTCTCTTTTTTTGATATATTTGTCTCGTCCAAGTCCAAATCGTCCGCTTTTCTTTTCCCTAATCGAATAAAAAAAAAATGTGAGATAACGCGAATTTCTTGTTCGAGAGGTAAACCATTGGGAGACACTTACCAGTGGTGGCGGGCGGTGGGGGTTGCACCATAATATGAATGTGTTCTTCTGGAGGAGGGCATTTAAATATTGAATCAATACGCCAGGTTTCGTCTAACCGCTCACCACCGAAATCTTCTTTAACGTCAAGATCTTCATGATGATTCTCCAGAAGTTTATCATACTTGTTGTTATTTTTGGTGGAGATCTGAACCTTCCATAATTTAAATCTTTTTTCGTTTGTGATTCCATCTCTTTCAAAGTATTCTTTATCCTCCTCCCAAATGGCCTTCTTTAATTGTGTAAAGTCTCTGTATCGACCGATTTCAAAGTTGAAAACAATACCACTTCCTAAGATGAAACAACCAACCATAATGTATCTGTTTTACGAAAGTAAATGAGAAATAGTTAGGAGACATTTTTGGAGGTTTGAGGCACATTATATACATAAAAAAGCGTTTGTAATTTTGAGTCACAGCACGTTCATAGTAATTCACAATCACATCATCAATAAAAGCACCTTTTTACATGGTGACTATTCACCAGATCATGTTTAATCAAACCATTTGACATTTTATTACGTAATCGGCAGTGAGATACGACAACAAATTACTCTTATTTGACCTCGGGCTCTCGCCGTTCGATCGACATTCTCGTGTGAATTGTAAAACGAAAAATTATTTCATCAGGGCGGATATTTATATAAAATTTTCGTCGATCTGACTAATGTGGCTTTGTGTGTGTAACAGATGCAACAGAAAAATAAAGCGCAGTACACTGACTTATAATAATATGCCTGAACAGAAACCGTAGTTTGAAAGAAGCGTTGACGAAGAATTATTGAAGTTCCAGTTCCGGACGTGAATTACTCAAATAAGGTATGAATATTTTGATTGTGGCTGTGCATTTAGCAATGAAGCAACTTCTGGACTTGCAAACTATGACGATTTTTTCGTACAGATTCCCGAAGACCTTACTAACATCACGGAATGCAAACAACGTAAGTTTTCGTTAACTTCCGTTAACTTTATTAAGGCTAATGTTATTCACATTTTGCGACATTTCATATCTCATATAACTGACGACTGTTTTGTTTTATCCAGAATATCGGTTATTAGGACAAATGAAACCGGATCATGGAGCTAATGTTGGGATAATGTATTAGTATAGGTTGTAGAAAAACTGGTGTAGCTCAGTGTAGAAACATTTCACTTTGTAAAACGAAATTATAGCATGTATCACGGGCTAGCTCCCGATTTGTGCATGTATTAATAAAAATTTTTTTTTTTGGAAATTTTTCTTCGTGAACTAAGTTCACAAAGTGGAATCACGTGAATTTTTTATTTTGAATGTAAATATACAGTGTATAAAATTATTTTCGAAAATGACATCCGAGATGGACTTACTTAGGCAAGAAAACGCCAGACTTATGGCTGAGAATGCTGAGTTTAAGGTCAAGTATGACGAGGCCAAGGATGAGATTACAAAGTTAAGGGCCGAGCTCAGGAATAGAATCGAGGAATTAGAAAAAGCTAGAATAGATACTGCCGTCGAGAATACTAGACGTGATGTTGAAAATGTCAGGCGTGATGCTGAGAATGCTGAGCTTAAGGCTAGAGTTGCAAAGCTGGAAGAAGATTCTAGGCATCCACGAAAGGATTCCTCTCCCAAAAAACTTGCTGACATACCAGACTCCGTAATAGCGAATGAAGTGGTATCTGTCAATTCCAAGTCGTCGGAGGAAAAGATGATGGACTCTTTTCTGGATGAAGTGAATAAGAAAATTGTTAGTGATGGGATAAGGCAGAGAAAGCGGGATGAGAAGCTTGCAAAAGTGGAATCCATCTCTCCTGAAAAAGGTAAACAGGTATCAGTCGACAAAAGGGCACTTCGTAAGGAAAATCAGAAAAAACAAAGGGAAAAATTCATTCAGGAAGTGTCCGAGGGGGCGGTCACTGAAGTAACCTCGGATGATTCGATACTTTCAGTATCTTCCCAAAGAGAATCGGATTCAAGCACCAATTGTTCCAATATTATAGATGAGCTAGGCTCGAATTCTTTGGATGTTTGCCTAGAGAAAACAATACGAAGCTGTGATCCCTTAGCAGTAGAAATGAGAACGCCAACCTTTTCTCTTTTATATGAAAAACTTTGTGATGCCGTAATCCTTGCTGATCGTGCGACCCAAGAAGCTATCTTTTGTTACTGTCAATTTGGGAAAGCTCTTATCCAGAGGCGAGGTGAGATCGCATCTGAAAAACAAGTCGATCCGGGGTCTAATACAGTCAGTAGAATTCTAAATATAGAAGTTAAAGCTCAGCTTCCTACTGGTACTTCTGATGCACTTTTACGGAAAAGAATCGAGCAGGCCAAGAAGCTCTATACACTTTTTAATGCAATAGGTATGGATAAAATAAAGCGAATTCATTCCTTCTCCGCTGATTCTATCTCAAAAATGACGTATGAAGACATCCAGTATATTATTGACAATATACCCTTTGATTATAGCATTCATATGGAGACACAACTTTGTGAACCAAGTTCACAAAGTGATAAGAAAAATTCTGACTTATCACATATCACCATTTCGGATGCGCCTACTGAATCTCAAGTTCCCAATGAATCTGCCCCGAAAAAATTTGATACCAAGGTAGAGGTGATACCACCTATTTCTCAACCCAATAGTCCAACTTATGACCGCACCTATTTTCGCAACAAAGCATTGGACCAATATCCTAATTTATATAGAGAATTTAGTAGTGAAAAGTTCGATTATTATGGAATTACCGACGAGACTTCATGTCCATTATGTAAGTTAGATCATGATGATGAGGATGGTATAGAAGGTAGATATGAAACCAGATCCTATTTTATTAAATGTGAACAGCGCGAAATTGAGATAGTTGCATAGTCAGGTCATTTTGAGACTACATTTGCTTTATTATTTATTTTTTTACACATATCAGCTAATACCTAATTAGATTGATTTGCAATTATAGAAAAAGGTAACATGACCAAGCCCGATAAAATATTAACTTCTGAATATCTGAATTGGCATGCCAAATTAGCTGGGTTACCAAGTATTTTGACAGATAAGATTCGTTCCAAATTGTACAAAAGATATAAAAAAGAAACTGGAAATGAGCCATGGCAACTATCAGAAGTACATAAATCGGAAGTTATAAATTCGATACCAGAAAACAAAGCATCATCTTTTCCCGAGCAATGTGAGGAAGAAGTGCCTATCACTTTCAAAGCCAAACCTGATCAAGAGTTAATTATCAAGTCCGTTTTAGAGCACTTCCCATACTTGAAATTCCGAAATAGTTTTAGGGGAATTGATAATTATAATTTTGCATTACCTCAGCCGTGGAGCTCACCATGCTCTATTTGTGATGGAAAACATGGGAATTATGGATTACATGGCTCATGGTACTGCGAAAATGGGAATCAGTTCCCTTATGATCCTGAATTAGCGAAGTTGTATTCCCAAGATAAGTTGGAATATTGTCTTACCTGCAATACTTCAAGCAAAAAACTTAAGTTTGCAATTGTAGCATAGAAACTTTATCGTGTACAGTGAGCTAGTCCTGCACTTGTATTTATTTTTTTCTGTTAACTCGTCATTCATTAATAAAGTACCATGAAAGAATCTTCCTGTTATGTAAAAAAGTAGCGATGTGACGATACTTTTTTTTATATGCAGTACTGTAAAACGTGATTCTCGTCCATCAATTCCTGTTGCACTAATTTCTTGTGACAGGATCGTCCATCTACACAATCCTCTTGACATAAGTCAAGACTCCCATTCGCTAACGCTAAGTCACGTGAAATTCAACTGAAATGATCCAATCGTTAGGGTGCGACAGAAAAAAATTTTTATATTCCTTTTCTCCCCACTTTCTCGATAAATTTCAACTCCTGTTACTTCTTTCGAGTTCAAGAGATATTAAAAAGTAGGAGAATCTCCAAAAAATAAAGGCAAGATATTCTTGATCTACTGTATTTTCTATTTTCGAGCATGGACAGATAGGACAGCCAAACAATTTGATCGGTCTTATCAATCGATAATCAATCAATAAAACGACGGCGCATGAGAAATTAAAAAAAAATTGTTTTTATTCCCAAATTTTCACTTACAAAACATGGCCAAAACACCCAAAGCTTGTAACCAAGAAATAGACCTTAATAATTTAGACCTCAAACGCTCCTACACTCTGGAAGAGTTCGAGTATATCAACAACCGGCTGAAAAATTATACTTTGGAAATCGACGGACACCCTGTTAACCTTTTTGAGCTTGACGAAAACGGAAAACTAGTACCCATGCCACAAACACCGTGCCGTAGAGAACAAGTGGCTGCAGAAATTACTCGGCAGTTGGCCAACTGGAATATACAAACTCAACAAGGTGGTGGTGTCACTTCATCGCAGGGTGGATTTGATTTTACCGTTGAACGTTGATCATGAAACAGCGATTAGGGCACCAGACGTTGCTTTCATGCCCCAACATATAGTCCAACGGCTGACTGATGCACAGGCTTGGTCCTTCCAGGGTGCTCCTTTCACCCCTACATTTCTTGTTGAAGTTGCTGATATCAGAGAGGATACAGATAATTCAAAATTCAAGGAAGCGGATGAAAGATTTAAAGAAGAACTCATAACACAAAGCACAGTGGTCCAGCTTGGCTGGCTGATCGATCCCCAACATAAGCGAATTTACATATATAGGAGGGGTAGGAGACGTAGTAATCCTAGATGGGGAGATATTAGCAGTGAAAATGTTTTGCCAGGTTTTGAGTTGGATATGTCTTTAATTGATAGAATTATTGATCCGGTACGTTGCTATTCCTTATTTCTTTATTTCTTTATTTCTATGCTATAAACTCTATCATTAATATATGGGTTTATTGATCAGCCACCGCCAGTACCTCCAAAACCTCAAGTTCAAGCCAATTGTCCTCATTGTAATAATGCTTTCAACAACACTTATGAACTCATAAAACATCTTGAAAGTGTCCACTGTTAAATAATTTAATCATCCAACAATAATATAATTATATATTTTCTCAATTTTAAAATGTAAGAAGCAAAAAGCATGAATTTCAAATAGAATAAAGCATAATATTTGCGTATATGTTAAAGAGTTCTGGAGTCAATCTTTGATGTATTTTTACATATGTAAAGTGATATAATAATAATTTGGCTAATCTTACTTTCAGCTAATGCTATATTGCTATATCGAAACTTGAAGCGAGATTGGGTCAACTGAGATGCGCAGTGCAATATCGGTAAAATTATTGCCGAAGGAATAGGGGCTGTGCGACGTAAGATTGGCATATATATTCACATTATTTTTTCAACTTTATTTTCGCATGTCATGTCTCCGGCCACGCTATTATCATACTTACAAAACAATATTCGGGTATGGATATTTTTGCCGGCAATCATTATTTCGCATATGAGATTAGGGACATCTATTACATGTATTTTGTGTAACTCTTGATAATAAAGGGTCCTTTTAGGACTGGCTACGGCCATTTTTGATTTTTTATTTGTAAAGTAGTGTGACACTAATGTCACGGCTCTCAGAGCAAAAATCATAAAGTTTCTGGTTTTCATTTCAGCATATAAATTGTCATAACCCATAACTCTGTTCCAAAACTTTGCCAGATTTCATTGGTTTAGCTGTGACATTAATGTCACACTTCTTTCCAATAAGATTTCGAATAAGAATCCATATGACTAAATTAGCCGATCATCTCGAACATGTGCATTTTATTCGTAATCATTTTTCAGGCTATCCGGCTAAAGAAAAAATCTGAAATCTGATTACGGCCAACCATCTCGTGATTTATCGAAACCCTAGAACTATTGAGGGAACTGGTAGAGATATCATGTGATACGATATACAGTACATCATGCCACAAACTGATTTAGCCGAAGACGCATGTAAATATAAGATTAGCTTAGCCCGAAAGATGAATTTGAGTTTAGTCTCTCTAAATTGGCTACAAATCGATAAAACCGCTATAAATCATTAAAACTGCTTAACCGGCAAATTTGAAACATGTTATCCATTAGTATAAGATACTAAAAAGTTGCTAAAAACGCTATAAATCAATAAATTGCTATAAATCGTTATAATTCGTTCGAACAAGAAATATGTCCAGATTATCTTCTAATATTATTTTAGATGAGTGGTTTAATAAGATTGTGCCTAAACCTATTAATAATCGTCCTGGATATGATATGAAATATGTTAGCGCATATATTGTAAAATACTGTTGTAGTACTGACCTCAAAAAAATAATCGGAATAGAGTGGGAGTATGATACATTATCAGTTGTGAAACCAGGTCAGTCTCTAATTGCATGGGCCATAAGTGTCAGAATTCGATTACAAGAATTATTAGCCAATCAGAGATTTAGTATATATCACCTACATTGCTTGTTTGCAGGATTTGGGAATGGCAAGATGGTTGATTCTGACTATCATCGGCCCAGAATCAATAAGAGTAATATGGCTATTTGTTTTGATTGCTGGAAATTGGTAAAGATTACCGATATAAAACCAAAAAAAACATATTTCAGTGGATGGTGCAGATATGGATATGAGATTAAATCCGAGGACTTGATGAAATACCATTGGGATAATGAATGCTCCAAAGCTAAAACCCCAGATGGAAGTGCTCGGATTATCCAAAGAGCTTATAGGAACTATAAGAAGCAACCTGAAACTTTTGCAAAACGAGTTTGGGAGGCGGTTAGAAATGATAATACTCTTAAGGAAAAGAAGTTTCTTAATATGCCTAGTAGAGGAATTCGTTGCACTGTAAACTTGGATATATGGTATTCTATTGCTGGATTGTATAGACCTTATCATATTCCGCAAGATCAACTTTATGATTATATAAGCTATTCAAAGCATAAGAGGCGCCAATTATCTGATAGATTGGCCATAGCAAGAAATAAAATACAATGCAACTATATCACGCCTAGTGCTCCAAATTTTGAGCCAGCTTATATTTCACCTGCCAAGCAAGAAATGATTCCACTAACTTCTTATCAGTTATCGAATTGCAAAAGTGATACAGGTGAAATATTTATCTCATCTCGGTATGCAAAACAGCCAAAAGGCACTGCGTTGAGATTGAAGGATGGAACACTAATCACAATTGTCTAACTGACTTGACTGATTCTGAGAAATATCTTAATTATAGACTATTGCTTTTAACTGGTGCAATGTATAACTTATTCTTTATTTTTTATGCTAAATAATCTACATACATGATCGCCTAGTAAAATTGGTCGAAGGCGCTATAGATGAAATGTATCACCTGCCAAATTTTCTAGATTAGTCCTTAACCCAGATCTCGAATATTGCCTTAATAAAATAATATATTGTTCACACCTTATGGCCTAGGCATGTGTGACATAAATTTTTGATCCATCTAGCGTGTCTCTTCTTATTTATAAAAAGGCCATAAATGTATTATTTGTATTATAATAAAACTGACCCTAGTGGTCTATTTTTTTGAAATTTCATGGAATTCCATTTTTTTTGCGCCATGTATAAATATATAATGGCATTTAACCAAGCATATTCTGAATTGCTAGCTAAGTTACCAGCTTCCATAATAAATGAGGCATGGATTCGTCTCACATCACAGAAGCGTAACCCATTATCTGAGAAAGAGGCCAGTGAAATTAATCCAATTGTAGAGTCGTTTTTAAAATATGAAGCTATTAGATATCAGAAAAGATTAATGCGCCAGAGACGAACCCAAAGTTGGCCAGAGTGCCCAACATTATTACCATTCAAAGAAATATCAACTATATACGTTGCAGATAATGGAACCCAAACTGATGATAGCACCTGGCGGGGTTCTTCGAACTAGACACTAAAGCACGATCATGAAGAAGAGAATAATCGCCAGGTTATGAATGAGCTTAAAGTACTATCCCAGCATCTGATCGATTATAATAGACGAACTTTTGAGAAATTTATGCATGACATAGAAAAGGAATATAGGGAGCGGGTTAATGCAAATAAGAAATTACGAGGCAGAATTGAGGATCTGAAGTTGCAGTTACAGGAGGCAGAAAAAGAGCTGGCATCTATGAAGTCGGATTCTACTCATTCAATATTAATGGCGTATCCCAACCTAGCCTAATCGCTAATGGATCATCTACTGGTCTAGTAAAATCGAAGACCACGAAATTCCGATCCCGCAGATGTTTGTCAATAATTTTGGATGCTTTTTTTGGATTATCTGTGTATTGGTGCACAATACGACTAATATCGTCCCGACTACCACTCCCTCGACATAGGGCTAAATGCGTAATATTTTCACGGATTATTTTAGGAGTTTGCGTATACTTCTGACTCACATATATGCTCGATATTCCTTGATGTCACCCGCTAATGAAATATGGGACAATCTGATCCTGAATCTTTTTTGATTCAGCACAAAGGTCCTCAAAGACAACAACTGTATTTCTGTCTGAGGAAAACTTAGTTACATCTGGAATAGCGTTCGCCTTTAAGGCCCGAAATGTAACATTCTCCCGAGTTGCTTCTGGAGCATTTGCAAATATCTTATAGCAGTTTTTGACCAATACCCATTTCGGTTCATGAATATGCTTCCCGATAAGGACCAGATCATCATTCTTGACATATCTTTCCCCTTTTCTTTTCTTATGTAATCGCTGGATTTTATTACCAAGAAGAAGATTAAGGATCATATTGGTCTTTTCACTATCAGATCTACCGCAGATTAACAGACGAAAAGGAAATGCAGGACTTGCAGGGTGATTGGTGTTCTTCATACTTTTAACCTCATCGAGATGATAAATATAATATTCCATTCTTCTCATTGTGATGGGTCACTGAATTACTATATACTATAAAATGTCTGAACATTGTTTCCCAAATCATGCGACTTATTGCTTTGGTAAGAACCCTTTCTCGATTAGAGTATGCCTGATATAGAATAGGAGATCAGCGGTGTATGGAATTTCGATAAGGCATATATTTTGCTTCTTGCATATATCCCGCTTCTTTTGATCACGAATCTTTTGTATTTCTAAAGTTTCATTCTCCCGATGATATAGGCTATTATGATGATAGTGTTGAGGGCCATGGTATTCGAAAGCAAGTCGTAATTCCTCATTATATCCATCCAAGTGTAGTCCATCTAAGAACTTAGCCCTACATGGTGGAAATTTCTTGCCTAGTAGATCCTCAAAAATATATCGGCATTTACGCTCTTGAGTATGATGGCATAGAGGGCACCACTCGAATTTTTTCATGATATATTTTAATGGATACTCCCACTGGTGTACACCATTTTCGCAAGACCAAAGATATACATCATGACCATTTATTTGACCAGTCCTTCCTAGACACTGACCACCACGTCTTCTGGCATAATCTTTAGCATGATCAAACTCGCTATTGATAGGGGAGACATAAACGAAATTTACAGATAATATTCTTTGGAGGGGAAGCTCAGGATCACGAGACAAATGCATGAGTTCTTCTCGCACAAATCCCCGCTTTGGAGTAAATTCATCGTCATCACTTCCGAGATAATATAGGACAGGCTCCTTTTTAGAGACCACAATTTTTCGGATTTTATGAATAGAAGGCGAGTATGTGGGATCTGTAGCCCTTTTCTGATTCTCCATTCCTCCCTCCCATTCAGCATTTGCAAGAAGATAGCGAACTGAATCACCTTTCTTCAATGTATTTTCATCTTTGCCAATAGGTCGCTTTGATGATATTGATGGCTTAGATTCAACCTCTTCCAATAAAATGGCTTCTGAAGGCGCTAATCTCCATTTTGAAGTACCCGGAGCTCTAATAAGGCGTGTGGGGTAATTGTTTAGGTAATCGACAACCTTTGGCAAATGCCTAACCCATGTTCTTATTAATCTTGGATCAGAAGATATAGACTCAACAGCATACTGAATTTTATAGAGCATTTCCCCTTCTGTTTTATTGAAACGTTCCACCATTCCATTACCTCGATGGGAATATGGACCAATCACTCGAATAGTGACATTATGCTCTTGCATTAGCCTAGAGGTCTTGCCCATCCATTCTCGCCCATTATCACATTGAAGAAGTTTTGGCCAAGTTAATGGGTTATTTCGATCTCCATATTTTCTCTTAAATGCTTTAGCGACTTCTGAACTTTTCTTCGATGTGAGTGGAACCGAAGCCTTATATCGGGAAGCGCAGTCTATTATATTAAGTACCGCTTTATAGGTCTTACCTTTGTAGTAATCGTGGGTAAGGAACATTATATCGCACTGGTGGACACAATTTGGTCGTGTTATTTTCCCATAACTGACTCTAGGGATATGTTTTGGTGGGGGCATATAGATTTGGTGTGATTGCTGATTTTCTAAAAAATCTTTACATTCACTTAGGCGGAATTGGTGCCCCTCTTTTTTACATGCATCTCTTAACGATTTGGGATTAGAATGATAGCCAGTTGGGCGATAATATATTCCACGCAATATGATATTTTTTTCAATTCTCTGAGCCTCAATAGGGTCTATCAAGATTTGTGGTTGGCTCATTCTGATTCTCTTTTATAATCACAAAAAAGAATGGCATTTCGGAGGCCCCATCCAAGGCAGAGAAGAACATGTGAAGAATATAAAGCTGAGCTGAAGGAGGAGAACTACCATCTTCGTAGTGAATTGCAAGCAGAAGTTGATAATAACTGCCAAAATGAAAAGCAGATCAGGGAGCTGGAACGTGAATGTGTCCATTGTGAACAAGAAATCCAAACTCTTAACGGTGAGATAGAACGTCTTGAGAATGCTTCGAAAGAGGAGATAGCAGAGCTAAAATCCGAAATCTCCAGCCTAAAAAAGCAACTATATCAAACTAAGAAGAATATTCGTGATAATGAAAAACATATTTCTAGTATAGAGAGTCTGTTAGTAGATTCCGAGGAGCAGGTAAAGAAATTGCGATGCCGGATCAGGACTATCTCATCACGAAAAAATTCACCGGAAAGAGGTAATTCTCCGGACTTGTATAATTCCGATGATAATATGGCCACAATCACAGAGCTAGCAAATGCTATAGATGGTTATCTAAATAATAGGACAACGACCAGAGATATTCTAATAGACCAAATAAAAAGGGCGACAAGGCAGATACGTCGAAAAGAGAATAATTTGCATCAGGATTTAGTCCGTGAGTAAAGAAGGCGCTATGATGCAGAAGGTGAGCGAGATTTTGCTATTACGCGAAGAGATCTTGCTGAAGGTGGGATGGCTAATGTTATTGGTGATCTCCATCAGTTGCGGACCAATGCTCAAAACCAGGTAAATAGAATGATAGGTAATATAGTAAGAAAGCAAACCCGTATAGGTGTACTGATACAAGAAAAATTTGCCTTACAATTATTGTATCAGCGAAATGCCCACCACTTACAGCTAAGTAGAGGGGATATAGGTCTGTTAGAATTTAATCGAGACAGGTTATATGAGCGATATGAGAAATGGAAAAATAAGACCCAAGCAGAACGCCAGAATAATTTAAATTTGCAAGGACAAATATTCGCATTACAAAATAATCTTCCACATTTAAGGATGGCAGGATATGCACCAAAAAGATTCTCAGGTAGAGCGGATGAAGATATAGATGAATTCATAAAAGATTACAGACTCTATCTTACGGCGGCCAATATCACTACTGCTAATGCAGGTGGTAAACAGAGAGCTTTAGAGCTATTCTGGTCCTGCTTGACAGATGAGGCATCACGTTAGGACCCCGGAAAATACTTATATAGGTAAGGTCCCAAAAATATTTTTTATTAGTAGCTCTAAGCATAGGTTTTTACTATGATCACTAAGCATTGTTGATATCTAACCTTAAAAATTATATAAAAATAAGCAAATCAATCTTCTAACCTAATTAAATTTTTATTATAACACATATAATTTATAAAATATATTTATTAATTTAATATATTTTATTAAATCCAATTTTAAATATGATCAATACATTGTGAAGCTAAACTAAACATAATATACAAGTAGATTAACAATATTCAATTAATAAAGTTAATAAACAGTAAAAGAAAAATTCGAAATTAATACTATTACAAAAAATGTAAATTTCTCCATAAGTATTATACTTACACCCATAAAAATTAATATGTAAGTAGTTTCGACCTTGCTGAACAATTTTCAATTAATTTAGAAAGTCGATTTCATTTGGCCAAAGTGGTGTAATTACGCTCTGAAGTTGTAAACGGAGAAATGAAAAATTCGGAAGTTAGTACCGTTATGAAAAATGCACTTTTCTCCATAAGTATTATACCCACACTCATGAAAATTAATATATAAGTAGTTTCGACCTTGCTGAACAACTTTCAATTAATTTAGAAAGTCGATTTCATTTGACTGAAGTGGTGTAATTACGCTCTGAAGTTGTAGACGAAAAAGTGAAAAATTTAAAAGTTATTACCGTTATAAAAATATGCTTTTCTATATAAATATCATACTTAGCCTTATGAGAATTAAAATACAAGTAGATTTAACTTGCTGAACAACCTTACTTAAGCATAAAAGACAATTTGATATAACCAAAGTGGTGAGTAGTGAAATTATATATTAAAGTAAAACATATTTACAGTAATTTTATTTAACAAAATAAATAGTATCTTTTTAATTTTTATTAAACTCAGTGTATTATTTTTAATATAAAATTACTATATTATACATGTTGAAAGATAATTAATAAAACATTGAAAAAAAAAACTGAAATTTCATCAAAAAAAAATTTTGTTTATGTATTTATATAAAATTGTGAAATGTAGTACAAAATCAACACTCACCGTTAGTGAAAATAAAATAAAAATTAATTATAAATTCAATATATAATATTTTAAAAAGTTCTATAAATATGAAAAATAAGCAACTAAAAACTCTTAGTATTTTAAAATAATACCAAAAATATGCAATTTAATTATCTTACATAGTATAAAATTTTCTCAAAATTAAGCATTATAAAATTCTTACATCATAAAATTTTTCTATGTTGGCTAAGCACCTTGGTACCTTACATATATAAGTATTTTCCGGGGTCCTATCACGTTGGGCTGAAGATAAGCTTAAAGGTAAAAAATGGCGATTGAATCATGTAAGATGTGGGAATGCTTTAGCAAATATGGCCGCCGTAGTGGCCCTAAATAATGCTAACATAACGGCCGCCATGATTAATGCGCCTGATGGTACTCCACCACCAGGATTGCCAGCTGGAGCTACTGGCGCTACAGTTATCCCAGCACATAATGTTCACGCAGATGAAGATTGGTCTCTTGCTGGTGGGTGTCTCGTCGATGCTGGTACAGCAACTAATGCCCCGAATGGAGCTTTAAATAATAACAATCATATAGTCCTTCCTGATATCAATATTAGTCAGGTTATCTATTGGTTTAAAAGGAATTATCCTACAGTTGTTCGAGAGCAACAGGAATTGATCTTTGGCACTTTGACTCAAGGATCTGATTCAGTTAGAAATTACTATAGAAAGATAAATAAATATGCTAGCTGGGCTCGAATATCTGATCGTGAAAAAAGAATACAATTTATACGTGGCTTGACTCCTGAAAACAAGCTGGAAATGAAACGACTGGGTTTAAACAGACCTTTAAATGATGAATTGATTGAGACACTGGAAGAGATTGAAACAGAAAGGAATAATTTGCTTCTGGGTGAGGATATTTATAACCAGCCAATTATCAAGACAAAACCAAAAGCGCCTGCCCACCAGAATATTACTACAGAAGATATTGATAGGATTGTAAATAGTAGGATTCAGGCGTTACAACAATCGGTGCCAAATCTATCACCGGTATCTTCTTCTGGTCAGGAAAATATCACTAAGGCTGATTTACAAGAAGCCATAGCTAAATCCTTTCAAGAGACTATGTCTCGAGCAACTAAGACTCTAGATAATAGTAAAAAATCGGCCAATAAGAGAGGGGAAGACCTTATTATTAGACGATTTTTAAGTGAACTATTAAGAGGGAAAGGTAGCGTAGCCCCTAGCGATGATTATAATTATGATCTTGTGGATGATATTACTGACAGTATGGCTGGCATGACACTAAATAGTGCCACAATAAATGCTATCAAATCCGCCGTTAAAAGTGCCATTAAGAAATGTTCTAAGTGCGGTAGATTTGGACACACTTCTCGTAAGTGCTCTGTAAAGAAGAAAAAGAAAAGTAAGAAGTCTAAAAAGGGTAAGGTTAATCTCGCTATAGAACCAGATTCAGATTCAGATTCTTCTTCCAATACCTCATCTAACGATAGTTCTGATTCTGATTCAAGTTCAGATGATTCTTCCGATTTTGGAGGCGATATTACTGTTAATATTGCCAAGACAAAAAAAAAGTGAAGAAGGGGAGTGAATCCGAGAAATTATCCTCTAAAGAGATGTCTAGTGCCAAGCTGAGAGAAATACCACTAGAGGAGACTATTCGTAAAGTCCTTCATAGTGAGCTTAAACTAATCTTCCCCCCACATTTTTTCCAAGATTCCAGTTTCATTATGTCCAAACAGATAGTGGCTCCTATGGAGCCGAAGAAAGAACCTCAAAGAGATACCCCCTCATTTGCTGAAAATATATCTCCTGACTCAGATGAAGAGGAGTCTTTGGATGAACCTATGGAGATCAATTTCGTCAAAAAGAAGGAGCCACCTACAAGCACCACTACTATAAAGTGCAAAATCGGTCGCCTAAAGATCCCAGCTATGACTGTTGACTCTGGAGCAGAACCCCCGATTATAACAAAAAACATTGTCGATCGTATTAAGGTTAAAATAGATAAATCTGAAAAATATGACCTTAGCGGTATATCTACTGTTCCAGTTGAAACTATTGGTGTTGTCCGCAATCTGCCTATCACTTTAGCTCCTGGGTGCACCATCCATGAAGATTTTGTAGTTGTAGATTATCACAAGCCGACATTAATATTTTCTAATCGTCTTTTAAAGAAATATGGTTGCGCAATGGACTGGAAAACCGATGAGCTAAAGATTCCTTTCGATGGAAAAGATTATATTATTCCGGTCACTATGCATAAGGTCAAGAACAAGCTCGAGGTGAATTGTGCGACCGCTACTTCCGAATGTGATGATTCATCGATTCTGGACAAAGTTTCTCAAGACTCGCAGGACTTGCAAAGCGCCTTAATGGCAGGCGAGGATGATACATTTAAAAAAAAGGTGAGTTATGAGGAGCTCGAAAAAATGCTATATAGCACTTTTAAGTATAATGCAGAAATCAATGAGTATTGTGAAAGATTACAGACACGCTATAGTGAACTTCTCGCCCCCTCGTCCAAGGACTGCGGGGTGGAAAATAGGTGATCAGGAAAGGTGAAAAAGCTTCATCATCATTTTTTCGAATTTATGAGAAAAAAACAGGAATAAGCAAGTTATTTTTCTACTATATTCTTAATATTCGTTATAGTTTTTATGCTATTTTCAACTATCTTCTCATGCGATATGGGGATCAGTTGAGTCTGAATGGGAGATGGAATTAGCTCTGCTGAGGCAGATTTGGACTTCGATTTCTTCCCTCCAGTCTTTTTCGCCTTTCCACTTTCTTCCAAAACTGGATCAATAGATTTGCTAGGCTCTTTCTTAGCATCACGTATTTGTTTTTCCAGTTCTGTAAATGGAGAAACATCTTGGCCTTGGATCTCTGGCTCGGTCTGCCTACTCACAACATTTATATTAGAAAGTGAAGCTGTTGGTATATGAATTGGTTGATTCCACGCAACCCTATTTTTTTCTTCACCTCTCCAGATCTGATAGATTCGTTTTTGTGATGTGTGATATTTATCTGTTAATTCCTTTAAAACTTCAGTTCTAGGGCTTTTTTCAGCACATTGCATAATATAATCGTAATCGGCTAGTGAAAAAGGAGGGGCATTACATTTCATGCGTTGCCTAACCATAGTAGCAATATTTTTTTTATATCTAATATAATGTTCTGAAATAATTTATTAAATAAGATATATAGAAAGAATGTATTATTCTGAATATATAGGATAAATAGGATATACAGGATATATAGAATATATAGGTCGGATGTATAGGATAAATAGGATAAATAGGATATTTAGAAAGATTATATTATTCTGAATAAACAGATTATGTCTATTATCTCGGAAATTTATTCATGCATTTTTTTTCTATTATATAACCATGCTAATATTATGTCTAATGTGTACACACTGAAAGATATAAAAGATAGAGGACATCGGCTGGGTAGTGTATATGAGCAAGAGCTCGAAAAAAAAATAAGATCTGTTACTGAATTTAACTCTGAGATTAACGATCTCAGTGGAAAGCTGGTAGATAAGTACAATGAGCGGGAAAAGGAGTTCCAGCGAATCTATGCTGATATGGGAAATAAAGCTAGCCAGTTAATTGCGTCCAGTACTAAGGTTGGATTCCAACTTATTTCCGAACGAAAGTCTCATTCTGAGAGACAACGTGAGCTTGAAGCCGAAGTCAAATCGCTCAAATCTTCGATTAAAACACTGAAGAGAGAGGCAACTTTGGCCCAGAAAGCTTTGTCCGTTGACAAGGTCCAGATTCTTTCTCTTGAAACTAAAATACGTGAATTGGAAGGTAAGTTGGAGGACATAGATCTAGAGCGTACATATCATGATTTGGATGTAACGGGAGGGGAGCCGGCCCAAATAAGCTCATCTGAAATAGAATCCCTCAGGCTTGAATTTGAACGAGCGAAGGAGGACCATAATTCAAAAGAATATACAATAGAATGTATGGAAAAAGGGATAGAAGCGACACATGAGATAACCAGTCGGGAAATAGATGCTTTGTATTCGGCACAATCAAATTTAATGGAAGAAAATAAGTCCCTCAGAGACCAGTTAGAATTGAAGGAAAATAATGAAATATCCCCTCCACCCCCGCCTATGAATGATTCATCCCAAATTATTTCCGCAGGTGGCGCAGAAATGGTATCATCGACCCAATCAATACCTCTACTACCAGCTATTCCTATTGTTGCGGACTCCTTAATGTCGCCTATGTTAATATATTCCATACTTACCTTACTACTGATTGCAATTATATGGTTTGTGATCGGGAAAAAAATATGGAATATGTGGAGCGCCAAGCCGAAAGAAAGTGACCGATACTTCACACACGAAAAATATATAAATAGGCCGGATATTTATTATCTCAATACCTAATCGACTACCGTATAAGTACTGGCGCAAGCGGGACTTCTCTAAATCTTCTTTGGATGTGGGCTAATACCTTTTTTGATAAATCTTCGGGCGGATTTATTAATATCTTTTTAGCTTAGGCCAGTGTACATGCAAACAACCATCCAATATAGATCCGGTTACCTCCCTTACCATTATGACCGTGTTGTAGTAAATATTGATAGTCATCCATTACGATATCTCTCATCCCTTCCTGATCCGCTATTATTTTGCGAAATAACCATCTATCATCTTCTGTGATCGGGAGATGGATTTTGTTGGGTTCGAAGCCTATGTACTGGGAAACTTGGTCACATAGTTCGGCCATTATACCAATAAAGCTTATCTTTAAAATATGTGGATTTTTCGGCTGATCGTATCTCAAGGATACGGTTTTGCCAAATTAAAATACTAATGATCATCTCCAGACATTTCCGAGGTCGGGCTGTATGATCGGAGGGATGGATCTCTCATGTTCAGGGTCGGAAGATCGATTATAGGAATTGATATTAGCCAGTATTATTGCACGAGAAAAAATATGCGGTCATAAATAATGTTGCAAGTATTCTAGCAGAGGTGTGGCAATTTCAGCTAAGAATACTTGACAATATAACTTATCTAAGTGCTTTCGGTCACATCCTCAAGATGGAAATACCATAAATTACTAATCTCATCTAGTGCCCCAATTTCTGATATATGAGGTAAGGTAGGTAGGTCAGCAATTATCTCATTTTTTCGCATGGATGAAACTGGGCCGATTTCTTCTGGAATTGATACATGCTCTTTATAACGCATATGATAGACCAATTTGTGAAAGAATAAATTATACTCTTCAATACATTTTGCAAGCTCGCTAGGATATTGAGCAAAATCAGAGCATATTTTTTCCCTCATTTCGTCATCTACTGAGAGGTTTTTATCTTTTGAAATTTTCCTAGCGCATTTCATAAATGTCTCCCATAATACCTCGATAGGGTTGCTTGCCATGAAAATCTCATAGCTAAGCCATTTACCATGAAATATTTCATATGAACTACCTATCTTTTGATACAACATTTCTTGTGCTTCTATGACAGCGTTTCTATAGGCGCGTTTATAAGCATTTCCACGGGATACCATCATCTTGGAAGTAATACCATTAACTATAATATTCTCCTTCACAAAACCCTCAAGCCATGATTTGGCTTTCTTTTGAGCATGGTCATCTATTTGCTTATATTTCTCATCCGGATCCTTAATTTGCATTATTTTATCTGAGGGGGTCGGCTCATGTCTTTTATCATACATGATAAATCGGGCACAGAGACCAATGATAGTTTTTTCGTAATAATGATATAAATCTAACTCCTTACCCAATTCCTTAGCTACATCCACAAATTCCATTTTCTCGCCTTTAGTTGGTTCTAACTTTCTACCATGTAAATCAAAAGTCATATCTGGATGAGTTACTACGTAACTAAAGCGCCCACCTGGTACCAGAATCTTAGTATCATATTTTCCTTTCATTCGTCCTATAAAACGCTGAACAGCTTTGTTATCTTTATCGGGTTTCCAAGCATCAGTCTCTATAAATTGTTCAAAATTCCACTGCTCATGATTAATTATAGCATCCCTGAGAACGTCTTCAACAATCTCATGGAGTGATTGGACGTTATTAATATCCATAGCCCTTCGCATAATACGATCCCCTATAGTTTTGAAAACTTGGGATTTACCCTGCTTCACAGTATCTATTCCCCTTATAAAAGGCTCTCTTGGTTCGAAGTTAGGAGTCTCTTCATGGTCAATGCCAAAATATTTTTTCTTTCCGGTAAACGCTACTGGAAATAGTACTTCCTCGTAGGCCATTTTAAGATTATCTGATCTAGTCTTGAGCCTGAGGAAAGTATTCACATCATTGCGCAATTTTTCCATTACACCCATAGTAGTCTTGACCATCTCGGTCCAATACTCTAGTTTAAAGATTTCTCCCTTCCCATCATTATAAGCCAGATCGTATTTTTCATAGCAGGAATCTGGACAAATGAGATATAAGGAATCGGTATCACCGTATTTTATCCTAAAGCCTTTCTTTCTAACGTACTCTGCAACACGTTTGATAATTTCTTGCCCAGCCGAAGTAACACCTTTAGCAAGTTCGAGTATGTAGAATGGGGAGCCACTTCTGCCCGTCACACCATAGAATGAATTCATATACAATTTAATGGCTTTCTGCTTAGAATTTAAAGAATCATAGGCAAAGCAGACAGAACTGTATTCTTTTATAAAATTATCATATGATAAATCAATAAAAGGATCTAAGATTTTAACCATCTCAGTACGCTTCTTCACATTCTTCGTCGAGGACAAAACATCTTTGATTGCATCCGCTATTGAGATAGATCCGCTGGCATGATCCCTTTGGGATCCATCCATTCTACTTTTGACCTTTCCCATATATTCCTTTTTCTTTCCAATAGGCTTTAGCTGGGCTTTTATTTCATTTCGCATTCTCCCCAATCTCTCCAATATCTTTGGGAAAAGACCTTTCTGATCAGGCTTATTCCCATGCCGTATAGTCCAGGCTCGTATAGGATTACCATTATACTTGAACTCGATATTGTGGAGTACTTTATTCTCTCTTTCTAACTCATCTGCTTCCGAAAGTGTTGAGACCATCTTCTCGGGTGAGAGGTTGTAAGTCATAATTATGCTAGGGTATAAGGAAGTGAAGTCCAAACCTGTGACAGGACGTTTATTTTCAAGACCCTTTACTGGCGGGAAAACATATGCTCCCGGAAACTTCCCAGATGCTTTCTGATCGGAAGTTTTCATGCTAAATAGTATGTCCTGGGTCCATGCTTCCGCACCCAAGAGGTTGGATACTTTTGTCCCTATGGCATAATAATGTGTATCAAATAGAGTTATATATGCTATCGAAGCAACTTCTCTATAATCATTTATTATATTATGCCTGACCGCGAGCTCCTGACAACGTAAGGCGTCTATGGTACAGTAATTAGCTATTTCGTGCATATTTTCAGTAGAAGAGTCTGAAATCCTACCCCTCGCTTCTGAATAGTACTTCCATAATTTGCTCATAGGTAAATCGGCTTTGCTGTCGAGACCACAATCTTCTAAGAAGTATTTGAGTGATCTTCTCTCTGAACGGGGGAAAAGTTGCAACAAACTCGCGCAAACGTCAATTGGTACGCATCCGGGAAGCTTAAGAAAAGATGATTCAAAGCTCAAATTATTGGTACCAAATTTGATGTTAATAGATTCACGACCTTCTGTTCTTCTGAAGTTCCTGTCCGTTTTCTTCGCCCATTGGTCCCTATGAAAGAAACCATTGCTTAATGGCTTTCCAGTTCCACCGAAATAATTCCAAATGAGGATGGATTGAATATTGGCTGTCTTACGTGGATTTGCTGACATTTGTTGGACCATCCAGTCGAGAACCTTTAATTTTGTAGCCTTCTCCACTATAAATGGCCAATCATATCCAGAATCGTTAAAGCCAAGCTGGATGTCTGGGGCAAAAGATTTCCAACATAGAGCAAATGCCTTTAAGAGATTGGTCTGATTCCCGCATATGATGGTCATGCAACGTGGATCTGGTGCCGTCTCAACATCAACGAGACGTATTTGTTCTAGTGGTTTTGGGTCATCTTTCCAGTGAACTGTCATACAGATCATAAAAACTTGAGCTGTATCATTTTCTGCTTGTGGGACATTACCTAACCCACGCGAATCGTATGTTTCTATGTCCCATGTTAGAACTAATGCTCGGTCACGAGAAAAGAGAGAAGATGGATAAATTTTATAAAGTGGTCCAAAATCAACTATGGGTTGGAAATTACCAATGTGAACATAAAATGCATGCGGACAATGTTGGGATTTCGCATAATAAGGTGCACTGAAATTATATTTGTAGTCGCTTATTAACCCCCATCCAGAAAGTGGTATTCTATACTCTCTTGCGACTTTACGGTAATATGTGCCCGTATCATCTGAAGCGGTTTCTATCCTATTTTCTTGATCAACCTTCGAATTATAGTTTAAAATGATATCGAGAGCAGTGAACCTTATATCTTTATTAGGTGCAATGATGCGAAGATAAGACTTTTTTTCCGCATGGTAGCCACGAATAGGATATGCCTTTATGCACTCCCTTCGGATTAGATTCATGTTTACTCTATTCCCCTGGCTGTCTTTTTCAGTAGCGAGTAAGTGCTTTATTTTGGACCAGAATTTAGGAATACTTGCATTTTCAGGAACGCGAATATCGAAAAATACCTTGATACCAGTAATGGTGATGACTGCCTTCTGGCCATTAACGAGATGTCCATAGATTCGAAGAACATAATGGGGGATTTTATTAACATTCTCTTTGGCTTCTTCTATGTCGTATGACACGAATGGAATATCTCGATGGTTCGCTATTTCGTCATTGAGAGTTGAAGTCGAGCCAGGACCCTGGAAAATACTTATATAGGTAAGGTCCCAAAAATATTTTTTATTAGTAGCTCTAAGCACAGGTTTTTACTATGATCACTAAGCATTGTTGATATCTAACCTTAAAAATTATATAAAAATAAGCAAATCAATCTTCTAACCTAATTAAATTTTTATTATAACACATATAATTTATAAAATATATTTATTAATTAATATATTTTATTAAATCCAATTTTAAATATGTTGTGAAGCTAAACTAAACATAATATACAAGTAGATTAATAATATTCAATTAATAAAGTTAATAAATAGTAAGAGAAAAATTCGAAATTAATACTATTACAAAAAATGTAAATTTCTCCATAAGTATTATACTTACACCCATAAAAATTAATATGTAGGTAGTTTCGACCTTGCTGAACAATTTTCAATTAATTTAGAAAGTCGATTTCATTTGACCAAAGGGGTGTAATTACGCTCTGAAGTTGTAAACGGATAAATGAAAAATTCGGAAGTTAGTACCGTTATGAAAAATGCACTTTTCTACATAAGTATTATACCCACACTCATAAAAATTAATATATAAGTAGTTTCGACCTTGCTGAACAACTTTCAATTAATTTAGAAAGTCGATTTCATTTGACTGAAGTGGTGTAATTACGCTCTGAAGTTATAAACGAAAAAGTGAAAAATTTAAAAGTTATTACCGTTAAAAAAAATATGCTTTTCTATATAAATATCATACTTAGCCTTATGAAAATTAAAATACAAGTAGATTTAACTTGCTGAATAACCTTACTTAAGCATAAAAGATAATTTGATATAACCAAAGTGGTAAGTAGTGAAATTATATTTTAAAGTAAAATATATTTACAGTAACTTTATTTAACAAAATAAACATGTATAATATAGTAATTTTATATTAAAAATAATACACTGAGTTTAATAAAAATTAAAAAGATACTATTGAAAGATAATTAATAAAACATTGAAAAAAAAAACTGAAATTCCATCAAAAAAAATTTTTGTTTATGTATTTATATAAAATCGTGAAATGTAGTACAAAATTAACACTTACCGTTAGTGAAAATAAATAAAAATTAATTATAAATTCTATATATAATAATTTAAAAAGTTCTATAAATATGAAAAATAAGCAACTAGAAACTCTTAGTATTTTAAAATAATACCAAAAATATGCAATTTAATTATCTTACATAGTATAAAATTTTCTTAAAATTAAGCATTATAAAATTCTTACATCATAAAATTTTTCTATGTTGGCTAAGCACCTTGGTACCTTACATATATAAGCATTTTCCGGGGTCCTACTAGGAATGGTTCAACAAGTTCCAGTACAAATGAGGGATATTAAAGTCTATGTCAATATGATAGTCACAAACTCAGCTGAATATAATGTTCTGCTTGGTAACGAATGGTTGAAGAAGGTTAATGCAAACATCGATTATGGACAGAATACCATCACCATTAAATATGAAGGAATCCAACAACAAATTCCTGTCACATGTTCTCAAAAATTAGACCCAACAAAATATACAGTCATTGACCCAGTAGATGAACTAGAATTAGAAGATGAGTTAGAAGACACCATAGCAGTTCCATTTTATAAGGCAGAAATAACCAAAAGTACTTTTCAAATCAATGATCGGAAATATCACCCAGGGTATTTAGAGTATATTAAGCAACAAAATCACAATAGTACTGGCGTAATTAATAGTAAGGGACCAGAAAAATGTCTATATAAGACCTTAGAAGATCAAGAAGTTTGTAATAATTGTCAAATAGTTCAAGAAGATTGGAACATTTATTACATGATGCAAGAATCAGAAAGTCCGAATGTATTTAATATTCAATTAGAACTAGAAAAAGTTGTTCCGATTGGAGAATTAGAGGAAAATCAATATCAATCACTTCATCAATTACTAGATAAAAATAAAGACTTATTCGCTAAATCATTGCAAGAGTTAAAACAAACTCCAGAAGGGGAACATATTATTATCACTGAAGAAGTGCCACCTATCAAAAAGCGAGCTTATAGAACAGCACCAAAGGAAAATGAATTTATTGAGAGTGAAATTAATGACATGTTAGAACAAGGACTAATAGAATCTTCAACAAGCCACTGGTCATTTCCAGTAGTAGTAGTGAAAAAGAAAAATGGAAAACTTAGGTTTTGCGTTAATTATAAACCTCTTAACGATATTACAAAAAAAGATAATTACCCACTCCCAAGGATTGATGAATTATTAGATTCTCTACAAGATGCACAATGGTTCACCACTTTAGATTTAGCATTAGGATATTGGCAAATAAAAGTAAGGGCAGAAGACCAGGAAAAAACAGCCTTTATTACAAAATTTGGAACATACGAATTCAAAGTTATGCCTTTTGGACTTTGCAACGCACTTGCGACATTTCAGCGAACTATGGATAAAGTTTTACATGGAATAAAGGAGAAGTTTGTTTTAGTTTATCTTGACGATATCATTATATATTCAAAAACTTTTAAAGATCATATTCAACATTTAGAAGAAGTTCTAAATAGAATTCGTAAGGCGAATCTAAGATTAAAAGCAGAGAAATGTCATTTTGCAGTAGCAGAACTTCAATTTTTAGGACATGTTATAGGAAAAGAAGGTGTTAAACCTGACCCAGAAAAAGTCAATAAAATGGTTAATTATCCAGAACCTCAAAATATTAAAGAATTACGCGGAATCCTAGGATTATTCTCTTATTATCAACGCTTCATCAAAGATTTTGCTAAAGTTGCTGATCCAATGTACAAATTATTAAAAAAGGATGCACCTTACGAATGGATGAATTTACAACAGAAGGCATTTGAGAATTTAAGAGATAAACTAACAACAGCACCAATTGTACAATACCCAGATTTTTCAAAGCCTTTCTTTTTATATACTGATGCTTCAATCATAGGATTAGGCGCAGTACTTGCACAGAAAACTGATGATCAAGAGTATGTGATCGCCTATGCTAGTCGAACTTTAATACCAGTAGAAAAGAATTATGCCATCACAGAATTGGAATGCCTTGCAATTGTATGGGCAGTTAAATATATTCAACATTATCTTTATGGAAGTAAATTCATTATCATCACCGACCATGCAGCGCTCAAGTGGTTGTTGAATTCAACAACAGAAAATAATAATAAAAGATTGGAAAGATGGAAGATTGCTTTATCGGAATATAAATATGATATTGTATATCGGAAAGGAACTAAACATGCGAATGCTGATGCATTTTCTTGTCTTGACTCAACCTCAACTAATAATCACACCAATCCTTTAACTTCATATAATGATTATGGATGAACAACTATACAATGAATTAATATTATTTTTAACAACTCTCACTTTTATGGATGGTATAACGGATAAACGGAAAACCCAAATTCGGAAAAACTCAACCCAATATATTTATCAAAACAATATTTTATTTAGGAAAACAAAGGATGGTATAAGAAAAGTAATTCTACGTGAACAAGTAGAACCTATTTTATATTACTTTCATACAGATATGAGCGGTGCTCACTTAGGAATAGATGCTATAATTGGAAAAATCAAAGATCGATATTATTGGCCACAATTAGGAGAAGATGTAAAAGAATATGTAAAAACTTGTGATATTTGTCAAAGAAGAGGACCTACCAATCGGCGAGAAGAACTGATACCAATACCAGTTAAGGGACCATTTCACAGAATAGGAATTGACATTAAAGGACCATTACCGATCACCAGTAGTGGAAATAGATATATTATCGTCGCCATGGATTATTTTACAAAATGGCCAGAAGCAAGAGCGATATCCAATATTAAAGCAGAAACAGTAGCTAAATTTATTTATGAAGAAATTATTTGTAAACATGGGGTTTTACAAGAAATTTTATCAGATAGAGGAACATCATTTATGAATAAATTAATTGATGAATTATGCGAAAATTATCAAACTAAGCATCGCCTTACCTCATCTTATAGACCTCAAACAAATGGAATGGTTAAAAGATTTAATCGAACAATTGGTGAATGTATTGCAAAATTAGTTCAGGATAATAATAAGGAATGGGATCAATTAATTGATGCAGTACTTGTAGCGTATCAAACGAAAAAATATAATACTACAGGAAAAACACCATTCTATTTAACTTATGGACGAGAAGCAACTTTACCAATTGATTTAAAAATTCCATCACAAATACCTCAAAATGAAAAGGATCCAATGCAAAGATGAATTTATCAATTAATAGTTGAATTAGAAGAAGAGCGAAATGATGTTTTGTTAAGAATTGAAAGAGAACAAGCGAAGCAAAAACAAGTATATGATCAACAAGGAATTTCAGAAAAATTGAAAATAGGAGATCAAGTCTTAGTAGAACGAACATGGCTTAAAAATAATTTCTCAGCAAAATTAGAAAATAAGTGGATAGGACCTTATTTTATTCATGAAGTACTTAATGATAATGTTTATAAACTTAGAAATTTAGACGGAAAATTAGTTAAACATGTAATTCATGGGAATAGACTTAAGAAATATCATGAGCGAATAAATTAACTAAATTATTGTTTCGCGAGAGCATTTTCTATTTATTAAGTATAATTTTCAACCACTATTTTTTATAATCCTGCATATGAATTTACAGGTCAAAAACTTCGCAATTCAATTAGTTTAATTTTCGAGTTTTTTGACGCATTCGTAAGATTTAAGCAAGTATGAAATAAATTTTTTTATACTAATTGAATTTTTATGTATTGATTAACGATAAAAAAAAGCATGTACTACTTGATTTTATATACGATTGTGTTCCAAAACTTGATGATTGTGTTACTTTTAAAACTCCAATGTGCTACTTGATTTTGTATACGATTGTGTTCCAAAACTTGACGATTGTGTTACTTTCAAAACTCCAATCAGAATCTATAGCAAATCGGTAATAATTTTAACCGAATTGATTTTGGTTTTTTTGTTCGATACGCTAAACAATATAAAAGGTATTAAGGTATTTAATAAATAATTTTTATAAAGATTTATTGAATTTTATAAAAATTCTAAATTAAGTTAAGGATTTAAATTGTCAAAAGATGAGAAGACGATATAGTCACAATAAACCAATAGAGCCAATTCGAATTCGAAATCAGTTTTCTTATAGCAAACCTAATGAGACAACAGATTCTGACGAGAGAGTTGCAATTCGTTCGCCTGTACGTTCACCTGATAATGATAACGATGACATGGACTTTCAGTATGATCATAAAGATGATTTAAGTTTTCAAGACATTAATGATGACGATAATGCATATGGATCAATTAATCCTCAAGACTACAATGATGAGATGATATTTTCGCAAGATAATGTCAATTCATCTGATACTGAAGAGGAAGAAGAAAGTGATAACGAATACAATTATGAAGAGGAGGAAGAGGAGGAAGATAATAATGAAAACAATGACGAAGAGGAGGAGGAGGAAGGTAACAATGATGATAATAATAATCAAGTGGAAGAGGAACGTAATAACGATGAAGAGGAACGTAATAATGAAGAGGAAGAAATAGATCAAATCGTTAAAGCGTTAGATGAAGACAAGATACCGTTCTGCAATGGTGAGTTTGCACCGTACTTTAATAATTATACAACTACGGCATTATTTTGCTGGCTTCAGAAGCATAATGTTTCTACGAAAGCATATGAAGATCTTGTCGATATCATTCACAATTCTCAATTTGAACCTACCCATGTGGTAAAAAATATCCGAAGATTCCAATCATGGAGAAAACGTCTTCCTCTCCTACCAATAATAACAAAGTCTATTAAAATTTCACCAAAAAAAACTCCATCAACCTCACGAGGATCAAAACTTTCGTATCAACTCTCAATCAGTGAAATTATATGGCGTGTTCTTAATAATCTGATGCTAATGAAGCATATGTATTTTGGACCCGGCATTAATTCTGAAGAAAAATCAGAATTTTGGCATGGAAATTTATGGGGGGGAATCCCCACTTTTTGGACAACACGAAATATTAATATCAGAAGGTTATAAAATAATACACTTTGATACAATTATAATTTATTATCATTGATAATATTTATTAAAGTTATTTTTAATAAATAGTATTGTACCGATCTGGTGATTTTGTTTATTATCATGATGATAATGATCAAAAAAAACTTGGAAGATTAAGATCAATTTTAAAAAATGATGATGGATATTATCAGTTACGAATTCAAAAAATTTTGGAATATAGAGATTTACCCAGAAATTTAAAAGGGTTACCAAGACAACGTCGTTCTATTACCGGTGAAGTATGGTTACAAGACGAACCATTTTTAATTATAATGACTTCTCAAATTTTAGAAAAAGTAACTATATTGATGATGTTTCAACATCAAAATATTCCTGATGGTTCATTACGGATTAGTGAAATAATTTATAAATGTAATAACCGTTGGTACGTTCGTAATGTAAAGCTTTCATACCTACATCCATCTGATTACATTTCTATCAGAAATCCACCATCATCATCTATGCCAATCTATAAGCTGTTTTTAGATCTTTATTATGATGATTTTGGTACATTTAGAAATGTATACCATTCTCTAGGTGGTGTTTATGTACAGTTTGGAAATATGCCAGCACATCAAAGAAAGCTAATAAAGAACCATTTTGTTATTGGGTTTATCCCATTTAGAGGAAAATTTGACGAATTTATGATACCATTCATTTCAGAAATGAAGGAATTAGAGAAAGGAAAGGTGATGACTGTCCAAGGACAAGATGCATGGATAATTGCTGGTTTAGGCGTTGTTACGGCAGATTTACCTCAAGGTAACGATTTGACAGGAGTATTAAGGTATTTTTTCAATTTAGTTAATAATATAATAATATAATTTTATGACAACTACCCTGTAAAAAAAATTACTCCGTTTTTAGTTCCGTTTTTATTCCGTTTACATTAATAAACAAGAGTTTCCGTTTTTTTTCCATAAAGGTCTCATATTCACGGAATTAATATGGAAACTTTACTGTTAAAAAAATGAAATCATTTAATTAATAAAACTGATAATAAACTGATGATAAACTGATAAATAATTGAAAATTCATCGATTAATAAATGGATAAGTTTCGGATAAATTACTAAAACTTTACTGAATTATTTAAATTAGTAAAATGGATAAAATACTGAAAATTTATTAAAATAAAACGGATAAAAAAAAATAAATTTGCTTAATAATAAAATGGATAAAATTCGGATAAAACACTGGAAATTTACTTATTAATAAAATGGATAAAATTCGGATAAAACACTGGAAATTTACTTATTAATAAAATGGATAAACACGGATAAAATGCTGAAATTTTATTTAATAATAAAATGGATAAAATTCGGATAAAATGCTGAAATTTTATTACAATAATAAAATGGATAAAATTCGGATAAAATGCTGAAATTTTATTACAATAATTAATGGATAAAATTCGGATAAAGCACTGAAAATTTTTCAGATGGATAAAATCCAGATAAAGCGCCGAAAACCTATTATAATGAAATGGATAAAATTCGGTTAAAACACTAATACTTTAGTATACCAATTACTTATTAATTTATTAACCAAACAATGGTTATATTGTATAACTCCAACTCTACTGTTCTACTGTTTAGATTTCTTGCTGGATCGTGTTTGTCTAGTTGATGTTTGTTTCTGTTGGGAAACTTCTTTTTTTCTTTTACCTCTACCTTTTTTACCTGCAAATTGAATAATGCATGAGTACAATAAATTTGTTGAGAAAATAAAATGTCTTGCCAAAATACCAGGAGTTTCTACAGCAAATTCAGTTGTAGCTGGAATATTGACTTCGGAGGTAGATGATATATTAGTTACAACTGGAGCATTTGATTCATTGGTAGAGAAAGTGAAAACCATTGTTTCAGTTGCAGTAGGAGCGTTAACTTGTGGAGTTATTGCAAGTAGTGCATCAGTAGACGAAGTAGAAGATGGTGGAGTAACTCCTATTTTGAAAATAATATTATTGTACTTGTCGATCGATCTAAAACTGTGAGACACTATATAAATTACTTGAAGTACTCTCAGAATCTTGTGAGCTTTCAGTTGTTGTTGTTCTATTATTATCCATACTATTATGCTTTTTAGGAGGTTGGACATTTTTTCTTTTTGGTGGTGGTGGTGGAAGACCATGCTTCTTTGCTTCGGCAATTTTCTTTTTTTTCGCCTGGTCAACTGTAAAATAAATTTTTTTTTTTTTTAAAAAAAAATAAAGTTTATACTTAATTTGGCAAATTTACACTTACCCATGCTATTACAATATAAAGCAAGCCATTCTTGAAGGATAAAATCAGCCTCAGAGACTGGAAATGTTGGGTTTGCTTCTTTAAACTACAATAATAATGAATTTTTAGTTTATTTACTTTCTGCAAATATAAATTTAATTATTAAATACTTACATCCCTAATAACTTCTTCTACTTTTCCTTTTTGCTGACGAGATACTGATTCACTACGTGAAAGCCTGGAAGCTGCTCTATTTCGAAGATCATTCTGTAATAAATTAATTTGAATCAGACAACTGGTGCATTACTAATAAACAAGTAATAATATACTGTATTTACTCGAAAATTTAAATATTGATCTTTATCTAACTTCAAAAGTTCGTGCCATTGAAAATCATTTTTAATTTGTTTAAATTCCTGAATCTTGATTGGATTCATTGCTGATCCTTTTGGAAACTGAAACAAATACATGTATTACTACTACACAACAATTACAACAATTACGAAATATTTGTAAAAATAATTTAAAACATGCTTGTTCATTTGTAGTCCCATATATAGTGCTATGTGCATTTAGAGATTTAAGTGAGGGGTCAATTGTCATCAGTGCTGTATATAATTTCTGTCGTTGCTCAGTATTTAGTACATTAAGGAGAGATGGTTCATTATTAAATAGAGCAAGAAAGAACTGTTGACGCTGCTCACAAGTAAGTTTATCAATTTGTATATTATTTTGGGACATGGTAAATTTAAAGAATTTCGTGAAATATTAAATAGAAAAAAATTAAAGAAAAAAGAGTTGAAGAGCTTATTTATAAAGTTTAAATAGTGGATTTATACGAGTTTAATTTATTTACGCGTTTACGCGTTTTAATTAATAAAGTTTCTGAAATTTGATCGACACAAATAAAGTATATAAAAGCTTAAATATGATCTAAGGTAATAATATGAAAAATTTGAGTATTATATTATACAGTCTAGTAAATCTTGTCAAAATTTATACATTTTTAATATGGCTGTTTTATGCACTTGTATTTGGTGTCTTCAAGAAACAAGTGGGTTAGGTAAATTAGTTAGTAAGTCAACTCGTGCAAGACATGTGACAAAACAGAAAAAAACTTGGATCAACTCAGAAAATATACCTGCATCACAGCGAAGTAGTATGAAAATGCCGGTTCTGGCTCACCTACTTATCTCATAATCTAACCGTTTATTAATATTTTCACCTACTTATATGCTACATATTTTATAACCTAAATCACCTTTTTTTATATTTTTACCTACTTATATCCTACTTATCTCATAATCTAAACCGTTTATTAATATTTTCACCTACTTATTTCATAATCTAAATCATTTATTAATATTTTCACCTACTTACCCCCAACCGAACAAGAAATAGGATTTCAAAGCCAATGGAGCCAAAAAAGGTAAGGAAATATTAACCCATCCAGGAAACCAGCCATAGGGTCAATAGAGCGGAATAGCAAGGCAAGCAATTACCCTTATACCGAGAAAAAATGTAATTGAATAAAAGGTAGGTACCAAGTAACTATACAGATAAATAGTACATAACATGGCATATACCGTGGAAAAGTTGGCATCAATCTTCGGCTGCACAGTCTCCGATCTTATGGCTATCAATAGGGAGATCCTAAAAAGTCACCAAACCCCGTACGCAGTATCAGTAATCCCCGAACTTGTAGGCCATATCCTGGAATACATTCCAAGTAACAATTTTGGACCGCATCTTCTAGAAGTCAATCCAATCTGGAGAGCCGAAGCTGAACGAATACTCTGGAAGCGGCATAAAGAAGCCGAGGAGGCATACGACAGGGCAGTAGAAAAGAAGGAAAAAGCGGGGGATGCTCTTGGCCAATCATTGGAGGAGGAGGGTATCCTCCGTGAACTTGAATGGGAGGCATATCAAAAGGCTTGTAAAGAGAGAACAAAGGCCACAGTAGAGCATATTATGGTAAAAGAAGCTATTCGCCGTTGTAACTTACAACTATAAGTTACTTAAGGATAGAAAATACATCGGGACGAGGATGCGTTCGGTGACTCGGATGATGATGACTCAGTTGACGAGGAATAGATTATATCCAGATAAATTTTAGAAGGCGATATTAACCCGTCTTCATCTTTTTTTTTATCCTTATAGGGTAGGCGAATAATTAATTTTATTTTCAGAAAAAATGTAATTGAATAAAAGAGGGACCTAAAAAGTATACAAGATGTCAACACATCAAGCAAGAAGTGCCCAACACAGACAAGTCATCCGATCAGTTTTAGCTGAACTCAAGCAGGTACCTGTCAAATCCATCCTATATCCCCGCTCAAATGCAAAATTGCAGGAATATGAGGATGAGATCCGCCAAATCCGTGAAGCACAAGCGGCGGTAACCAATGAAGAGATAACCCGCATGATGCAAATTGACCCAGACCCACATTATGAGGTAGTCTTTGAACGTCGTGATCAGGTACGTATAGGAAAGGAGTTAACAGACTCAAACTTTACGGCTGATATTGCTATAGGAACACCTGGAGAGCATGACTATGCTTCATTTCTTACAGCACACAGTCAAACAATCCAGAATATTCTTCGGGATGAAAGAAATCGATTGGGATCAATAAAAGTAAGAATTGGAATATTTGCCACAATAAGACGTTTAGATTCTTACCTTGAGGGATTATTCGGAGATGGTAACTTTAGTGAAGATGATGGAGTAGAGTATATCTACAGATATAATATACCATTTAAAACTCGCAATATGCCAATCCTACCATCAACAGATATTAATGGTACATTTAACTTTGCATTAGCAAGAATCATGCAGAAAGTAGAAGACTATGTAAATTACGGATCAGGTTGGGAATTCTATCGTGTAGAAAAAATATTTATAGAAATCTCGCAATTCCAACCACCCACAGGAGCAGGACATATACCACTCCCAAAAGATCTTGCCACGAAAAAGGGAGTAGTAAATCCAGCTAATGATGATGACAAATGCTTCCAGTGGGCAATCCTAGCAGCATTACATCCAGTAGAAAAGAATGCAGAAAGAATTTCCAAGTATAAGGAGTATGTAAATGAGTTAAACTTTGAAGGTATCGAATTTCCAGTACAAGCTGATGAGGTAATTCTAAGAAGATTTGAGCGACAGAACCCAACTATTGCCCTCTGCATCTGTGAATGGCGTGACCACCGCCTATGTCCAATATATGTTACCGATAGGGATGATGCAGAGGGCCGTAAAATAATAGATTTAGTACTTATCAGTAACGGGGAAAAGCAGCACTATTGCTGGATTAAGAATATGAGCCGTTTAGTAAATAAACGTACAAAAAATGAACATGCAATATTTGTCTGCCGATGGTGTATCTCCCACTTCACACATCAACAAGAAATCCATGACAAACATGTAGCAATATGTCGAGGATTAAAGAAAACCCCACAAGCAGACCGAATGCCATCAGTAAAGAAAGGAAATGATATATATGTATTCAAAAACTGGAAACGCCGCATGCAAGTCCCATATTACTTTGTTGCAGACTTTGAAGCCCTAGTAATGGACATACCACCCACAGATGAAGACAAAGATAAGAAAACCAAGAAAGTACAAGAGCAAATCCCCTGTTCATACTCGTATATTAAGGTAAGATATGATGGTGTACACAGGTCGAATGAAAAAAAATCGGATTTTGACCCTTTTAAAATAGTTTTGCCGATATTAGCATATACATGCCGATTTTCGCGTATTTATGTATAGATTTGCCCATTTATGCCGATTTTTAATAAAATCCGATACATCAGTCGGAAATACCAATTTTTAATGGCCGATCTTTGTTAATATTAAATTCGGATGTTGTTATTATTATATAGTATTGTCCACTTTTCACATCGGAGGTTTGATATACAAATCGGAATTTGCTCCTTTAAATATAGCCATGCCAATTTCAGTATAGCTTTCGATGAAATCCGATAATTCAGTCGGAAATATCAATTTTTAATGACCGATCTTTGTTAAATAAAACCGATATTAAATTCGGATGTTGTTATTATTATATAGTATTGTTCGCTTTTCATATCGCAGGTCTGATGTACAAATCGGAATTCGCTCCTTTAAATATAGCCATGCCAATTTTAGTATAGCTTTCGATGAAATCCGATAATTCAGTCAGAAATACCAATTTTTAATGACCGATCTTTGTTAAATAAAACCGATATTAAATTCGGATGTTGTTATTATTATATAGTATTGTTCGCTTTTCATATCGCAGGTCTGATGTACAAATCGGAATTCGCTCCTTTAAATATAGCCATGCCGATTACAGCATATCTTTGCCGATTTAAAGTATAATACTGTCGCGGTAATACTGCAGACTTAATAATTTTAATATATATATATATACACTAATGTACCGACTTCATAACAATGAAAATTCGGATAGAGAAGAAAAAAAGGAAGCATTGGAAAATAAGTGAATTAAACCTTCACGATATACTTAAAGATAATAAACTTAGGACCTTAGGTAGAAAATTAGTTAAGTGCTTCATAACTTAACAAATGGAAATATACTTATACCATATAAGAAAAAGAGAACATAATTATTTAAAAAAAAATTATTTTGATTTTTTTTATTATTATTATTATTATTATCAGGTAAGTTGGAGCGCGAACGTAATAAGTTTCTCGGATTTTTTAGAGCTTGATTTTCCGCTGAAATTAACAAAAGATATGTTAATGAAATAATATGAAATAATAGGACAAAGATATTTTTAAGTAATAAGGAAGATACTTACATCGTAATTTGCGTATTTGCCGGTGAAGAGTAGAAATTGATTCTACTTCATGGTTCTCCAGCTCCTCAACCCTATCTTCTGCGTCCCAGAGTGCATTAATAGTCCTTTGGTGAGCATTTACTGAGCAATAAAAAAAAATACATATATATAAAAATAATGGGTGGTTAGCAAAAGCTAAGTGAATAAGTCGATAGTCCTTGGAAGCATTCTTCAGGATTGTTCCATTTCTGCCCTGGAGGTACAAGACCTCGTCTCTTCAGGTGACCCATCTAAGAACCGGACAGCTCTGGGAGTATAAAACTCCGTCTACAGGCGACTCCATTAGAGAAATACAACCATGAACCTTGCGTACGATACCCACTTTTCAAAAATTTTACGGTCGTCATACGCTTCGCTTTGAGCGTCTTAAAACGCTCCTTAGATTTTTTCTGCGAGGTTGTGGAACGGCGAGAACCCATAATGGCGTTAATAAAATATAATTGATGAAAAGACAAAAATTATTGAGCGAAAGTAAAGGGCATGGAATGATGAAAGGTAGACTTTATATAATAAAAATACGCGTCCTGAAAAACGCGAACAAGCTGATGAAAATACACGTGAATTTTAGAATAATTATTTTTAGAATAAGGAGAATAGCAACTTTAAATTAGTAATATATTATTTTGAGATTTGAGCCGATTTTTAATAACGTTATTCAAATTTATAGAAAATTCATTTTATTAAAATGTTATTTTTTTATTTAAAGGAATAACTGCCATATAATTTTTTATCTTTCTCACTTCAACATTAAATTACATGTAATAATACATTATATATTGGTATTATACTATCTCTATCCATAATTCTATATTACATGATTTTATGTCGTTATATACTTGACAATAAAATCTTATCTTGAGAATCATGAATCGGTTTATACCATTTAACTAGTGCAAGTAATTATTTAAATAGACCTGTCCCTTAAGGTCTATAGGTCCGGAATGTCTAAAAATTTGCAAATCACATGAATTTTCACTCTGGACCCACAATGGTTAGTATTTACGAGTGATAGTTTAGCCGTTTCCAAACTGATACATACGCCCAATTGCAACAATCATGATTAAAAAAAATACTTTTGTCAATTGATTGGTTACTATAAAATCGCCTTATATTGTTCGACATTCCAATTGTCGAAAACGGCAATAATCGTAGTATAATTATTTGTTAATATTTCACGTGAACAAACAAATCAATAATTATTTTTATTGGGCATCCCTATAGGATCATGTTATTTAATTTCCGCTCAATATTGCTAACGCATTACGTCATTTACCAAATATCATTTACATTAGTTTAGCTTAATACTGTACAGCAATTTGAAAAACTGTTACTTAAACTATATTAGTATTATCTATTGAATACAAATGTACAATTATTGAAAATTGATCCGTTTCCTTTAAAAATATCCTGTAAAGTTTCAGTTTCATTTATTGTCAATTTGTTGGATTTGTTAGAAAATGGAATTCGGCTTTCTTGATTGATTTCAGCTAATTTTATTAATAGAAATCAATAAAATAAAATAAAATAAAACAAACTATTAATAAATTACCTTTAAAAATTTCGCGTGCACTAGTAAAAGTTGATTTAAGTTCAATTGGTGTTAATGCTTGCTTATCTGGCATTGAAAAATGTGGCAAAGGTTCTAAAACATCTAAAATTCCATATTGTATAATTAGTATATTGAAAATCAATTTAAAAATTAAAATTAAAACTCACCCGAGCCTTCCATTTGATCATTATCTATAAGAACGTTCATTAAGTTGTTTAAACTAACATTCTGCATTTTTTCTTTAGTTCTTTCATAGCTAGTAAATCCTGAATTTGATTTATGCCGGGTAATTGCCATAACTTCATTGTCACTAGTACCAAGTTCTTTCAATATTCCTACTAAACTTTTTCGGGCGCTATGGTTGCTGATCTTTCGATTGCCAATATCAATACCACATTCTATTACAATTTCATGTAAAAAATTTTTTAATCGCTTTTCACCAACATGAAACTTTTGAAACCAACGATTATAAATAATATAATCTATAAATAAATAAATAAGTTAACTAATAAATGTCATATTACTGAAAAAAATAGCATAAAATGATAAAGTACATTGAACTCACCATCTTCAGACACATATTCTTTTAAATAGAATTCTTTATCGGCATTACCTGGTCTTTTAGAAAAATATTTGTTATAAGTTTCCATTATCATTGGATGATATGGAATTCTTAATTTTTCATCATTTAATGAGCCATTAATACCCCTTTGATTTGTTTTACTTCGAGGAATATTTACATCAAAACCCTGACCATCAGCTCTAAACTTAAAATGAGAATATTGTAATGAATAGTGCTCACCACCTCTAAGAGCTAAGAATAATGCATTTAAAAAAAAGACTTTTTTTAACAATCCAGTGGGTGTGTCAATGTTTAATACTGGTGAATACAGTATTTTTTTACATTCTTCAACAGAAAGACCATCAGCTCCTTGAACATTGGCCTTTCCTTGTTCTGCTACATGTTTCATTTTGCCATCTAATACATCATATAATATTGGAAATTGTTTTCTTGAAGTAAAATCCATTGGAGATAGTGATGATAAATCATTTAAATGTCGGTTTAATGCATGTATAGCACTGAGGATAGATCTAGCCTTGTATTCTTCACCAGAATTAGTCTTCATAACTGTTACGAAACTACAGATTTGACTTTCTAATTCCTTTCTATCAGTAATATCTATGCTTTTACCAGTAAATCCAGCTTTTTCACGAAAGTTTTCAAATTGGTGAACCCAATTTGCTGTGGATTTATCTGTATTTACTACTCTTGACTTCTTTTTGAAAAAATTTATTTCGTCTTCTGTAGGTAAATAAAACTTGAATAGAAAATATTGTATTAGCAAATTAATATAACAATATTTTGGTAATAATAACAACATACTTTATCATTATTTATTTTATTTTTGTTAGTTTTTTCCTTCATTATTAAAATAAATAATAGAATAGGTTGAAAGAAAAAAATGTGTAAAGAAAAAGTAGGGTATTTAAAAAGTGTATATAAAAAAGAATGTGTAAAAGAAAAAACGCGTAAAGAAAAAATGTGTACAAATGAGTGGATTTAAAAGAAAGTTTAAATAAACTTTTAAACGCGTAAAGAAAAAGACGCGTAAAAATTGAAATTTAAAAGAAAGTTTAAATAAACTTTTAAAACATGATCTTGGTGGTCTGCCACAATAAAATCATTATTAGGTAAGAAGTATTCAATATTACCATTTTGACCATCAACATTATATGATTCCATTTGCCACTTACGTGGCACAATAACGGCCAATCATTTAACATCGACGGTCATAAATCTTCATATTGAATACTTCTTACCCAATAACTATATAATATAAAACTTTCTCCATCCCTTTATCGAATTTTAGAACGATGGTTGATTGATTGTTTTGCTAAGTAAATTTCATTTTACGATTTTTAATAGTGATATATACATGATAATTAATTAAGTGATATCGATGGTATCAATTTTTAGTTTAATTTTAATAGTGATATACACATGATAATTAATTTAGTGATATCGATGATATTAATTTAATTAAGTGATATCGATGATATTAATTTTTAATTAAGAGATAACGATTATGATATTATTTTAATGATGTAAGTAATGGTTAAATAGGTGACTTTTCACCTTTCTTTTCGTTTCAATCTTGTTTCTTTACATTATTAAAATGAAAAAAAAAAATAAATTGACGCTTATTCCTATTTCACGTAGCGAATCACATCCTCGTTCTCCTTCTCAGGATCGCTCTCAGCAATATCATCAATCTCCTTCCTCTCACTCCCATCGACGTCGACGTCGACATCATTCTCGTTCTCTCTCCCCTCTCCCTCCTCTCACTCTCGTCGACGTCGACGTCGACATCATTCTCATTCTCGACACCATTATGATTCTCTCTCCTCCTCTCCCTCCTCTCACTCTCGTCGACGTCGACGTCGACATCATTCTCGTTCTCGACACCATTATCATTCTCTCTCCTCCTCTCCCTCCTCTCACTCTCGTCGACGTCGACATCATTATCATTCTCGTTCTTCCAATTCTCATTCTCAACAATCCTCTCTCCCCTCTAGGGGGAGATCGTTAACAAAAAGTATTATTATTTATATTTTTATTGAAATTATATTTAATATGACCTGTACTAATTACTTGTAAAATAATAGGAAATTTGCCGGATTTATCGGAAGGTGGTTATATATATATATTATTATCAAATCAATTAAAAATATAATAAATTTATAATATTTTATTAACTTCTGATAGGTGGACAACAGCAACATCATCAAGAAGAGCAATCTTCGCAATCTTTAGGTGAGGACCCATTCATATCATCGCTTCATCAACTTCGCGCTTCTTTGCATAACTGTTTTTCCTATTATAAAATTATTAAATCAAGAAATTCAAGAACTAAAAAGCGCGGTATCACAATTGTCTAGTCGACTGGAGGCTTTGACAGGCAGTAACTCCAGCCATTCCAGTGATAAGACGATCGCGAGTATAACAACAAGTGTTAATCGAAGTCTATCACCCGTAATAAGCAGAAATAAAGGAAAAAAACTATCACCAATGACTCCAGGCTTTAAAAAAACACTTCGTGTAAGTTACACCTCTATTATAAAATATTTATCTTTTATAATCTTTAATCATATTCATTATTATTTTAAATAGGATGAAGTTGTTCAAATCATTAATAATTTAGGTTCCAGAATTTCGTTTGATGTTTCACAAACGTTTAGTGACCAGAAGAAATCAATAAACAAAAAACTTTTACCAGCGGTAAAAGCGGCAATGAATCCATCGATTGAAGTATACGATACCGAGATTGTTAATGTAATCAAACAGCTTCATAAGTCTCGCCGAGATATCTGGAAAATAACCCAGGATGGCAAATTAGATACGCACAGTAGACGTCAACATATGACTTCTCGGCGAGACCAAGTACGAAATTTAATAAAATGCAAAATTTGTCAATTATTTCTAATTGTCTATGCAATCAATTAACATTATTAATTAACTATTAATTAACTTTTTAACAGAAAATGACGTGACGTAAACGCGGTTTACAACACATGATTAACACAAAAGACAAGGTTTTAAATGACTGCAAACCTCAAGAAATTACCTGGGACGAGTACATGAAAGATTGTGAAAAAATTGTAGTGATCTCGGAACTTCATTCCGATGAGTGGTCATCGGAAGATGAAAATCTTGCCAACAATGAAAAAAAATCTAGAGAAAAGACCAGAACGTTTAGATAAATCGAATTCTGTAATCAAAATACATGAAAAAAAATGGAAATCTACGAGAGTATGTAAAGTTATTTCTTTATCAATATAACATTTATAAATAATATTTTTTTTTTAATTAGATTAGGAGAATTCTAAGTAGGGCGGATGAAATCGGGGAGAGTATTGGAACTGGTCTAATCCGTATGCGTCATCGTTTAGATAATGTCATCGATAATAAAAGTAGACCGACAGAAATAATGCCAGACTGGTGGATTTCTTCCACCTGGGCGCCAGTTAGCGAAGACAGCGAAGACAGCGAAGACAGCAATGAAAGTCATAATGAAGGTGGCGATAATAATGATGACAATAATAATAATGATGACAATAATAATAATGATGACAATAATAATAATGATGACAATAATAATAATGATGACAATAATGATGAGGATGACAATAATAACAATAGTGGCAATAATAATAACAACGAATTCGATGACAACAACAACAACAACAACGATAATAACCCTTTAGTAGTTTTATAAATATAATATATGTAACAATAATATAATAATAATATAATAAAAATATGATATATCCTTTAATAAAAAAAATTAGTTATAATTTAATCAAATACAAATGTTATATAATTCAAATTCGTCATTCCGATTTACATATAAACAATTTTATATAAGATTCATTTGTTTTTTAAAATGAAATTTTTTTATTTAAAGGAATCATGGCCATATATTCTTTTATCTTTCTCGTTCCAATATTAAAATCACATTTTATAAATTTTCCTAATATATGATGTACCGGTATAATACTATCTCGACTCATATCATAAAACCCATTTGTCCATAATTCTATATTACATGATTTTATGTCATCGTCTACTTGACAAAAATATCTTGTCCTATGATCTTGGGCCGGCCTGTACCATTTAACTAGTGCTAGCGAATGAGTTAATGATGATGAATTTTTTAAATAAATAGTATGTTCAAAATAAAATTGAACTTGACCGGGGTATGTGTCTATAGTTCCATCTTCCTGCTCAAAACGAGCTAATATGTATGATGATTTCTCATGACGAGCTGCCTGAATGGAACCAAATATATCCGCCCCAATTCTTATTCTACCGTATTGTATAATTTTGGAAATTACAACAATATCGTTATTTGGACCCGTTATAGAATAAATGGGGACGAAATGTTCTTCATACAAACTATTATAAAACTCAACCAGTAAGTCCAAGACGCGGTTTGGAAGACATGTTTCTTGGCGCGGTTTCATTAACAACCCGGGAAAACGTTCTGTTCCATAAGCCGATTCATTTTCGATAAGTGAAAGCCTCAGAAAATTTTGATACTCATCACTTGTAAAATCGTCAAGTGCAGCCAAGCTTCCTGCAGATTTTCTAGGCTTTATAATGTCCAAAGTGGTGTTTAATATATTGCTATCGCAATTTGTGAGGTAATAGTTTAAAAAGGAACTTTCAACCATTATTTTTAATAGCTCTGGTTCAATGTTACGTTTGCTATTTTTATACGATCCTATGTTCTTAAGAAATAAATTGGTCAATCTGTATAAATTAAAAAAAACAATACGATTTTCAAATCGGCGAAATTAATATATCATACCTAGAATTCCGTTCATTCGTTCGAAGCTAAAACACCAAAATGAGGATAAAGGTCCATAATCTAAAGCGCATTCACATATGTGAAGGCATAAATGAAGATTTGGGCTTATTTTTTTTTGTCCGTATTTTTTTTCAATTAATTTATTCATTTCGAGTAGTTTTGTAAATGCTTCGTTTAGATCACTTTTTTGTAGTTCCCGATTTGTTAAAATTTTACAGGAACGTACGAAATAAGCAAGAATTTTTCGATCGATCTCTCCCAAGAGATTCCATGTGATAGGTATTGCAAAAATTAGAACAAACGTCTTCCACATGTCCGCCGTAAAATTTGAAAAGCCGTCGCCAGTGGCTATTCTAACGGGACGGCGACCGAGGTCACTTGGAAATTTTATCAAGTCGGCTCGCTCTTGCATTATTTTGAGCTTTTCATTATTTAATATACCTTCGTCGATCCAGAGCTTCATTACAATCCACTTTGCTACCCCGAGAAAGAGGCAGTGCATGGGATCAACTACGCAAAAGCGCACAGAATTAAAATAAGGTAATTGGTATACTTCCGACCAACGAACATGATACTGTGAGACATGAGCCTTACGCGATTCTTCGGTTGCACATTTCTTCCATTCACGTGCCTTCTCCCTTATTAAATTAATATCTCTCTCAACAAACCAGTCGTCAATGTCTTCAAACCCACCAAAATTGGGTTGATTATTTACCAAGTTTGCTGATTTATAGCATCGATAACATGCGATTCGAGCTGATATAAAACCACATAATTTTCGAGTCGCAGGAACGTCACTAGCACAACCTATTATCGCGCCACGGATAAAACGACCGTTGTTATATTCGTAGGTTTTTATATGATACCCTTCCCATAACCGATTCAGCTGATTTATGATGGGGTATAAGTAATTGTTGATTTCATGTTTCTTTGGCTCTTTAGGACCGGGTATAACTGCTAGTGTGAGAATATTGTAGGGCTTGAAACGTTCGCTTCGGGGTAAGTTACAAATAACGGCATATATTACACCGACAGAATATTGGGAATTTATATAGGGTTGAAACCAATCCATGTTTAGCATTAATCCGATATGAGTTTCGGCGTATTCTTTTTTGAAGAATGGTTCTCCTTTGCCATCTTCAAAACTCATCCAAATCCTCCCATCATAAATGTCAAATAAGGCTTCAGTTTCGTTTTCCCTTTCTGCCCACTTTCGACATGTCACCTCAAAATCTTTGCGACTGAAAAATAGGGTTAGTTGGCGCCTAATGTTAACTAATGGAAATGTCATTATCAGACGGATAATTGGATTATTTCCACCATCTTTATTACTGTCTATTTTTTTGACTAGAGGGTTATTACATTTTTGTCGAAATCTTTCTATGCTATGATTCGGGTAGTTTATAAAACTACATGTTGGTACTTCGGTTGTGTTTGATATTTCATTTATGTCATACAATTTGTGACATTTATTACATGCGGCATATTTGATAATATTCATTGATATTCCCAATATTTTTTTGGCTACGTACAGGGAGGAAGGAAAAGATGAAAATTTATTTTCATCTACCGTTAAAAGAAAAAACCTTAGAAATTTAAATAAAGAATCTATTGAAACATTAGGAAGCTTATATCTTTGTTGATATTGTAATATCCATAAGATAATCCAGGTATAATTATCATTGTTGATATTAGGAAGTTTTGGTTCACCATCGTCAAAATCTTTTGACGCAAAATTGACTTCTTCCTCATCATCATCTTCAAAATCTTCAGAGTCTCTATATTCTTCATCGCTTTCAAAATCTCCAAAATTACTGTCTTCGTCATCATCTTTAAAATCGCTAGAAACACCATCTTCGTCATCATCTTCAAAACTTTCAGAATCTCTATTTTCGTCGTCATAGTCTTCAAAATCTCTATCTTGATCATCATTCATATCTCTTCCGTTATCCGGTAATAAATTTTCAAGAACGTGATCAGATATTTTCCCTTTCTTTGTGAATTTATGTTTTGCCGATTCATGTATAGGTATCATCTCGAGTAAAGGTTCGCATTCCATTGCATTATTATCGTCAGTATATTGTCCAACATCAGAAGGCCCAGCCTCTCGATAATCATCACCAAAATTATTAGATGGATTAGCATTAGAAGGCTCAGCTTCTTGATAATTGTTACTAAAATTATTATTCGCATAAGATATATTATATTTTAACCCATGTTTAGTTTTCGTTCTTGGGTCCACTAACTTGCCATTACATTCTTTACAAAAGCAGTATACTTTAGTTCTTATTCTTGTTCTATTAGATTTGGCAACAGCTCGAGGGTTAGACATTTTTTTATCTAGAAAATTTTTTGAAAATTTTTTTTTATATAGGAAATTTTTTTGAAAAATTTTTTTATCTAGGAAATTTTTTGAGATCCTGAATTAATATTAAAGGTTAATTTCTGATTCACAAAAAGCCGCTAGATACTTATTAAAGTGAAACAATCAGCCACATTTTTTTAATTTGTATTAATTATAATATTACAAATATTTACTCAAAATCTTTCAGGATTTTAACCAATTTATATATATATGATTGGAAAATACCACCTGACAGGCACTTTTGCGCCTCTCCCACCCCCTAAAATATAGCATAATGAATGTTATTAGCCATTTTTAGCAATAATACATGCTTTATTCATCGAATTATAAATTCCGAGATTAGCCAGAAAGATTATTTTCGCAAAAATGGGCAAACCATCGTTGAATTCTCGCAAATCCTCGCGAAATCGCAAAAAAAAATAGAAGAGAGCGAATGCTAAAGGAATTAAAGGGGTAGGATAAGGAAGTTTCCGATTTGCAAGTCCAGTTGCTGGACTTTAAAAAAGTTGTGTACGATTCGGGAGAGAAATTACTTAATAAGTTGGAGAAAAGTTCCCGTGAAAACAATAATTTGGTGGAGTGGTTAAAAATATACGACGAAAAAATAAAAGACTATGAAAAAGAAATTTATGATTTAAATTTACGATTATATTTTTCGCAACAACATCAACAAACGCAGCCGCAACAACAATCGCAACAACAATCGCAACAACAATCGCAATCACCTACATTTAGCAGCTTATCAGAATACTTCAAATTTCACAAGTCATGATTAATCAATTATATTTCATTTTTTCATTTTTTAATTTGAAAATTCCTTTATATTTTGTAAATATGATGTTTTTTTTTGGCTATTAAACCAGCTTCTTTTTCATAATATAAGATAAGATAATATTAATACCTTTAAAATCGATTTAAAATGTCATAAATTTTGTATAAATCTAATAGTAATTAATCATCATACTGCATGTAACAAGTATCTCAACGAACGATTTGTCCATCAGCGCCGAATGATCGTGATAAACTTGCATCTATCATTTTAGTAGTAATACATATGAACTATAATTTAAACAAAAAGTCAGTCTAGTATGGGGATCATCCTCCCTATCGACATGGGGAACATCTCCCTGTAGATGTTATTCATGTACGCAGGCAGAATGGAACTCAGAACTTTATTACATCAACGATGTTATTAGTGGTTAAATTTATGCGCTGTTTTTTTAATCAAGTTTCATAAAGAATGAAAAAAAAAAATTTTGGCGATTTTGTATGTTATCTAGTTGAAAGATTTTATATTATTTTTTATTAAAAATTAATTGATTGAGTTATTTTTAATCAAAATATCAAAATCACGTATAAAAGTATAAAAAGTTATTCTTTTATTGCCCAATAAGTACTAATTTTCTGCCTTGGGCGCAGTTTGTTACTACACGTGACTGGATGACGCATAAGTGTCACGCGCCAGATGCATAAATCCTACAAAATCGGAGGTGCCGATCATGATATATTTGTGTATGTTTACCACGCTTTCTTCGACGATATTTATATCGCTTTTTTTCGTTCACATCACAGTTCGAAATATTTCTCTCTTTTCGTTCACATCACAGTTCGAAAATATTTCCTCTCTCTTTTCGTTCACATCACAGTTTCGAAAATATTTTCTATCGCTTTTTGCGTTCACATCACGGTTTCAAAAATATTTCCTATTGCTTTTTCGTCACGTATCGCTATTTCGTCGCGTCACAGATTTCCTACCGGAAAAACAAACTTCCGTAAGTAATTAATTTAATTAAGTTTAATGATATTAATTGATTATTAATATATTTAATTGATGGATAGCGATGTAGTATAAATTTATTGATATGTGATAACGAAGTTAATAATTTATTTTATGTTTATTTTGATTAGGCAATTACGCGTTAAATGATAGGATGATTCAAAATATGTATATAAAGTGCCTTTTTATCTCTTGTCCGATCTTTAATAATAAATACCATAATGAAAAGATTTAAATTTTTACAAATTTCTCGGGATGCATAGGAACCTCAATACTAGATCTCAACAAAAAGAATCAGATTCCCGTTCTTCACTCACATCGTTCTCATCAACGATCCCATTCACGTTGTTCCCATCGTCGTTCTCACTCACGTCGTTCTCATCAACGATCCCATTCACGTCGTTCCCATCGTCGTTCTCACTCACGTCGTTCTCATCAACGATCCCACTCACGTCGTTCTCACTCACGTCGTTCACATCGTCGTTCTCATTCACGTCGTTCCCATTATCGTTCCCAACCTCGTAGTCGTAGTCATTCCCAATCTCGTAGTCGTAGTTATTCCCAATCTCGTAGTCGTAGTCGTTCCCAATCTCGTAGTCGTAGTCATAGTCGTTCCCAATCTCGTAGTCACCGATTACGACAACAACATATCTCTCCATCCCATTCTAGTTCCCCTATCCGTTCACGTCAACATCATCGATCACATAAATCACAATCTAGATCCCACAGTTCTAACCATCATCGATCCTATTATGAAGTATCTGATTCTAATGATCAATTTACCACTCTCTCATCCAAAGATTCATCACCACAAAATAGAGGGAGATCATTAACAAAAAGTAATATTATTTAAATTAGTTTTAATTACATTTCAAAACATATACCGATTTAACATAATTATTATAGGAACACTTACAAATCAATCTTCGATATTGCAAAATCAACCTTCCTCTTCAATTACTCCGGCTCTAAATAGCGGTATTATTTCCCTCACGCTCCTATTCTGACTTACATGTAAAAAAAAAATTTTCAAAATGAATTATATTAAATACTGACTTATAATAGGTGGCGTTGAAAACCAAGAAATTCAAGAATTAAGAAATGTAATCTTAAATCTCACACAACGCTTAAATAACCTAACCGAAAAAAATGCTAGTCATGAAGAACCTTTAGTTAATCGTCCCAATAGAAGCTTATCGCCTATTCTTATTAGAGAACAGAAACGTGAGCTGCCACTCATGTCAAGTAATTATAAGAAGACACTTCACGTAAATATACATTTTTATTAAAATTTATCTTTATTAAATTAAATATTTGATCATTTAATGACTGTTTTATTAAATAGGATGAAGTAGTCCATATTCTCAATAATCTTAATCAGTCGCTTCAATTCGACCTATCAAAGACGTACAGTGAACAAAAAAAACAATAGAAAGAAAACTTTTGCCAGCAGTAAAATCGGCCATGAATCCTTCTATTGTAGCATATGATATAGAGATAGTAAGAATCATAAAACAATTGCATAAATCTCGCCGAGAGATTTGGAAACTGCAAAAAAGAGGGTAAAATGCCGGAACATACCAAAAGACAACACATGATATCCAGAAGGGATCAGGTATAAAATTCATTATTTAATAATAAAAACATATACAATTAATTAATTTTTTAATTTACTCTTCAATAGAAGATGTCCCGGCGCAGAAGAGGATTGCAGCACATGATATCGACACGAGACAAACTTTTGACTGAATGCCAACATCGTAACTTAAAATGGGAAGAATTTATCAAAGATTGTATAAAGGCGACTAATACTTCAGACATACACTCGGACGAATGGTCCACAGAAGACGAGGAATTAGCAAACAAAGAACGCAGTAAAAATACAAGATCAGGTCGATTAATTAACAATAATTCAGTAATAAAGATTTACGACAAGAAGTGGCGGTCGTCGGGAGTATGCGAAGTCGTGATGTTATTAATGAATATAACATTTATGCTTAATAAATTATAAATTTTTATTAGATTCAAAAAATTCTACATCGATCGGAAGAAATTGGTATTAGCATCGGATCTGGTTTAAGTCGTCCACGTTACCGCTCAGATGAAAATTTTGACAAAAAAAGCAAACCAAAGGAGAACATTCCCAGTTGGTGGATTTCGTCAAGCTGGGTTGCACAAGAATCCGACAAAGATGGTGATGAAGAGGATAATAGTAACGACGATAACAATGACGATAACAATGACGACAATAACGACAAAGATAAAAACAATGCTAGTAACGATAAAAACGACAATAACGTTAACGATGATAATAACGATAAGAATGATGACGATAAGAATGATGACAATAAGAAAACCGATAATAATGATTATATTTTTATCGATGACAGCGATGAAAAGGATGATCCATTTCGACTAGTGGTTCCAAAAGAAATTATTAGGAGATCAACTACTAAAAAACGTTCTCTTTTAAAAAGTGAAAGAAAATAGTAAGATGATTATAGCACATAGTAATAATAAATATAGCAAGAATATAATAATAAATATATCATAAACTGCAAAATAAAAAAACGTATATTACAATGTGTTCATATAAAATAAAATCGGTCAATAATAGAAAAAAACGGGTAATGATGAATTACGAAAAAATCAAAAATAGAAAGATTCTGGCTTACTCGAAATAAAAACAGGCATAGATTATTTTAAGTATTGCTCTTACTGATCTATGAATCGGCATTTCTATTCAAAACTATTTGTGATCGAAATAAAAACAGGCATATGTTATTTTAAGTATTGTTCTTACTGATCTATGAATCGGCATTTCTATTCAAAACTATTTGTGATCGAAATAAAAACAGGCATATGTTATTTTAAGTATTGCTCTTACCGATCTATGAATCGGCATTCCTTTTCAAAACTATTTGTGATCGAAATAAAAACAGGCATATGTTATTTTAAGTATTGTTCTTACTGATCTATATATCGGCATTTCTATTTGTGAGAATGGCATGATTATTGCAGTACGATTTTGGATGATTACTGCATGAATCTGCATGGTAGTATAAGTCTGTTGTGCCAATTTATAAATCGGCACTTATTTTTTGAAAAATTATTATACGAATCGGTACAATAGGCAGTCCGATTTGGAAGATTATTGAAGAATCGGCAGGTAATATAAAATGTTTGTTGTTCTGATTTAAAAATCGGCACTTCTATATGTTATGAATCAGCATGTTTATTTTCATGCCGGCAGTCTGATTGTGATGATATTTTGTAAATTTATTTACAAATCGGCAGTCCGATTATTGTTTGAATCGGCATGATGGTTTAAAATGCGGCATTCCTATTTTTTGTCATTAAAAAGAGGAATTTCTATTTTTAGCAATTCACGCCATAAAATCGGCTGAATAAAGCCATGAATCGGACAAATACAGCCAAAAATCGGCAGTCCGATATTTGACTGATTTTTACTTATTTGACGTGTGGTAAGTGAATCACAGAAGATATTTACAGGAGAAAATGCAGCACAGAAATTTGTAATCGAAATGCTAAATGAGGCTGAAGCAATCCGTAATGAATTCAGAAACCCAATGGAAATGATGCCATTAACAACCCAAGAGCAAGTAAGTTATGATAATGCAATAAACTGCTGGATATGTCGCAACCCCTTAGATGGAAATAAAGTAAGAGACCACTGCCATATTACAGGAAGGTATCGAGGTGCAGCACATAGAAGATGTAATCTTGACTTATCCATAAAACCTCGTGAAATGCATATCCCAGTAATCTTTCACAATTTATCAGGATATGATGGACACATAATTATGCAAGGAATTGGTGCAATGGAATGTGAGGATGATATTGATCCTATCCCTTATAACATGGAAAAGTATATGGCATTCAAGTTAGGTTCCCTCTGATTTATAGACAGCCTACAATTCATGAAATCAAGTCTCGACAAATTAGCATCCAACCTAGGCGCAGAAAAATGTAGAGCACAAGAATGTAGTAATCCACAACACTTATGGCGAATTGATGCAGGTAGATGCTTTGCACATCCCGAAAACTTTAAGATAACACGAAGTCAAATACCACCTGAATTACTCGAGATTTATCTTAAGAAAGGTGTCTACCCGTATGAATATATGGATGACTGGAAAAAGTTCGAGAAAACTAGTTTACCACTTAAAGGAGCATTCTATAGCAAACTTAATGAAACCCACATTAGTGATAAAGAATACGAATATGCACAGTATGTATGGGAAAAAGCAGGATGTAAAACAATGCAAGATTATCATGACATTTATCTCAAAACTGACGTCCTTCTACTAGCCGATATATTTCAGAATTTCCGAGAAATGGCCTTGAAAAAATATGGGTTAGATCCTCTCTGGTATTATTCAACACCAGGCTTTGCATGGGATGCACTATTCTTCATGACAGGGCGAAGATTGGATCTTATAACTGACCAGGATATGTACATGATGGTAGAACAAGGATTACGTGGTGGAATCTCTATGGTAAGTAAACGATATGCTCGTGCAAATAACCCAGATATGGGAGAAGGTAAATGGACCGCAGAAAAGCCCAAGTTATCTATCCTATACTTAGATGCAAATAACCTATATGGATGGGCCATGTTGCAATACTTACCTACAGGTAACTTTCACTGGGTAAAGGAGGAGAACGAGTTATCTAACATTCAAAGGCAAATAGAAAATAACGAAATACCAGACGATTCTTCTGAGGGATATATTCTCAAAGTCAAACTGGAGTACCCCCAAGCTCTTCATTCACAACATACAGATTACCCCCTTGCACCAGAACGAATGAAGGTTAAGAAGGAATGGCTTAGTAAAAAGCAGCAGGAAATAATAGCACGCTCAGGACAACGATACACACCCACGGATAAGCTCATTCCCAACCTATTCGATAAGGATGAATATGTAGTTCATTACAGAAATCTCCAGTATTATGTTAGCCAAGGCTTAGTAATCAAGAAGGTCTATGAAGCTATAAAATTCGAGCAGGCTCCATGGATGAAACCATACATAGAATTTAACACCGCCGAACGTGCTAAGGCTAAAAACGATTTTGAGAAGGACTTCTATAAACTCATGAATAATAGTGTATTTGGTAAAACTATGGAAAATCTCAGGAAACGTGTACGTGTCTCAGTAGTACAACCCCAAACCCATCCCAAGAAATATAAAAAGCTTACCTCAGATCCTGCATTCAAAGGTCGTAAAATATTCTCAGAAAATCTTGTTGCAATCCACCGACGAAAAGTGGAGGTAATGCTTAACCGTCCAACATATGTGGGTATGAGTGTACTTGACCTCTCAAAGCTCTGTATGTATCAATTCTACTATGATACTCTTAAGGTACGTTATGGTGAAAAAATCCAGTTATGTTATACAGACACAGACTCACTCCTCGTACAAATCCAAACTGAGGATATTAATGCAGACCTTATAGATATGGCAGACCAATTCGACTTTAGTGATTATCCTAAGGATCACCCTGTACGAGAAGCATTAGGTGACAAGGCTGACATAAACATGAAAATCCCAGGAAAATTTAAGGATGAATGTAATGGAGCAGTTATAGCAGAATTTATTGGCCTTCGTCCCAAAATGTATTCCATTCTTAAGGTAGGAGATGAAACTACTAATCCAAAACATGGTATCCGTAAGGCTAAGGGTGTTCCCTCAAAGGTAGTTAAAAAAGAATTCCACCACGAGCGGTATAATAAGGCACTCTTCGATCCTAAACATAATGATACAGTTACCTTTAGAGCAATCCGATCTGACAGACATGCCATAAATGTTATAGAAATGTCGAAGGTTGGGTTATCTCCTATGGATGATAAAAAATGGATTGCACAAGATAATATCACAATGTATGCACATGGTGACTATAGGATACCACAACTTGAAAATTAATATAATATATGAGTAGGAGGCAGCATAGTATCAGATGGCACAACTAATAATTCTTCTCGAGTAAATATTTTTTTAGGTTCATCAGATAACCTATATATAACCGGCTGCCCATCAACAACTGTGGAAGATTCAATTGTATAAACTTTAGTAGACCATATTGGATCAGTTGCACGTCTCCTACCTCGGTAATCTGAGCTATCAAGTAAGTATCTCACAAGAGAATCTGCCGGTAAACGTATTTCTTCTGCACCTACAGGTCTATCATTCTGAATCTTTGAAGGTAGTGCATACACTTGATCTTTCTGGATTGCCTCAACTGGAGACATACCCAGCAATCGAGTATTAGAATTGTTTAACTCATTCACAATATCAGGAAGGTTCTTAACCCAGGCAGTATTCACACCTTCTGTAAGGAGTTCTTTTGCATCCTGTATTTTAAATAGCCTTTCTGCTAAAGTTCGATTATACCGTTCAACAATAGCCTGACTCTTATGAGTAGTACCCACCCGAATACGTACACCTTTTTCATCCATTAATCGGATAACTTCATCCTTAAATTCTGATCCCCCATCTACTTGTAAAACTCTTGGCCAAATAAGCGGGCAGTCTGCTTTACTATAAATCTTTTTAAATGCCTTAGCAACACGTGCAGAGCTGCGATCTTCTAGAGGTACTGAAGCTTTATATCGGCTGGCAACATCTACAATATTCAAACAGTATTTATACAGCTTTCTATCTACAGTATCATAGGGCATATATAAGATATCCGCTTGATGATACATATTTGGTCGTGTGATCTTATTAAAAGAAACCTGTGGAACATACTTGGGTACAGGTGAGTGTATTTGCCATATAGCCTGTTTATGCAACCACTCTGTAATATCAGATATGTTAAAATCATGGCCCTCAGCTTGCACTTTAGCCCAAAGTTTTTCAGGAATACGATAATATCCACATGGATGGTAATAGATTTGTTGAAGGATATAATTTTGTTCGATTTGTTTATTAAATGTAGGGTCTATAAAAATCTGTGGAACTGGCAATGGAAGATACATCGTTAAAGACACAGATTACAAAGCTTGCACATACATTGCAATCACAAGAGCAATATATAAAATACCTGTATGGTGTAATCGAGGGTCATGAATCCGAGATAGAAGAACTTAGGCAAAAAAATGCTGAGTTGCGTGCAAAGCTTAAGAAAGCATTAGAAACGGCATCACTAAAGGAGGAAGGGCTTCAAGCATTAGAACGTCAGCTGATTGAAGTTGATACTCTAAATATTCAACTTAAAGATCGAATAAAAGAACTTGCTAATAGACAACGGAAAAACATGGCAGCAATTCCTCCTGACCCTATTACAGAAATCTTAAATAATCGGACAACTATAGCAAATAGTGTAGCTGGTATTCGTATTCACCTTGATCGTACAACTATTGCAGCAAACCCTCATATAAATCATTTATTTAACACTGCAAATGATAGTCTTGATGCCATTATCCGATATGCTAATGAGTTGCGAAATATTATAGAAGATCAAGATAATATGGAGGATAGACTTGAAGGTTTGTTAGATGATGCACATAACCGTGAAGAATATCTTAGACAAGAACTTAATAATACACGTGCTACTATACTGAGAACAAGACGTACTTATGAGGATGCATATGCAAATGAAGTGCGTCATCGCCAACATTGGGAAGCCCTTACACAAAATACTCAGATCCAATTGGCTAACATCCAGGCTCAATTTGCTAACAGTCAAATCCAACTAGCTAATGTCCAGAGAGAACGTGATGAGAGTAGAAGAAATGCTCATAGATTATTACAGCGCTATAATACTGAAACAGAGCGAAGTAGAAGGCGGGCTAATGGTATCATTCAGCAAGCTCGAGCATGGAGAGGGCAATTTTTAAACTGTCGCAATCATGGCCAAAATTTGCAAAATCAGGTCAATAATTTGAATCAACAGATTCTAGCATTACAAAATAACCCTCCGGTAATACAACAACCTATAATGGCAGGATATGCACCTAAAAAATTTAGAGGAGCATCTGGTGAAGATCCAGAACTTTGGCTTCAAGAATTCAGGCAATGGTGTGAGTCTGCTGGACTTGATCCTGCTGCTAATGCTAGGACTCGTGTTAGGATTCATGGGATCTTTGAAACTTTACTTGAAGATGATGCTAGAGATTGGTATGAAACACATATCAAAGGAAAAAATTGGGAATGTGTAAATCTTCTGGATAATACTGGTGTGGCCAATCTTGCTGCTTTTAATGCTTTGAATAATGCCGCTATACAGGCTGTAGCGGCGAATCAATTTCGTGGAGGGGCTGGTGTATTACATGGACAAGCAGCTGCAGTTAATACTATTACTGGTGCTAGTTTTATACCTGATCATACTGTATGGGATGAAGATTGGTCAATAGTCGAGGGTCGTCCTACTGATATAGCTGTTAATAATCCTAATGCTAATAATGGAGGTACAATTGTGGCTCCTGGAATACGCATTGGACAATTAATATATCGTTTTAAGCATTACTTCCCTACTGTAACATCTGAAAAGTCTAAGCTTGCATTTAATGCTATTGTTCAGGGTAGTGATACTGTAAGCCGATTCTATTCTAAATTACGAAGAATGGTTAGACTTGCATATCCAACTCTTCCAGAGGTAAATCAGAATGAATTAGTATGGCAACAGTTCTTAAATGGTCTTTCCAGTGAAAATAAGTTGGATGCGCGACGTATTGGTTTAGAAAATTCAGTTGCATCTATTCTGAATAAATTGGAAGAAGTTGAAAAATACAGGACAGATATGCCACCTACTCCTATAGTTACATATCAGGGTCCAACTTTAGCGGATATTGAGAATCTTATAAATTCTAAAATTCCTATGACTACAGCTAGATCATCTGCAGTACCAGTACCATCTTCTAGTCCATTTTCAAGTCCTCAAAATGATACATCATTTCAGAGATTACTTGCTTTAGCATATAAATTAGGTCTTCCAAGAGATATCGATATAAGTAAAGTAACCCTTAGTGATCTTGAAATATTTATTGATACAGAACTTAATAAAAATTTACCATCTGATCATATTTACCGTGGTAATCAGGTATTTGGTATAAGTTCAGGTACACGCAAACCAAAGAAATCAAAGAAATGCTCAAGTTGTGGAAAATCTGGTCATACTAAGAGTTCCTGTCCAAAATCTAAGAAGGGAAAGAGGAAAACAAATTATGCACATGACTCCTCTGATTCCTCTAACTCTTCTGACGCCTCTGACTCCTCTGACTCCTCTGATAGTGATTCAGACTCTGGACATGCCTGCTATGGATTAAAAAAAAAGCCTACAGAAAGGAAACGTATAGATAAAAAGCCTACTGATAAGAAAAAATCACAACTTGAAAGGCAGCGTATTATCTTTGAGGTTTTTATACAACTCTTCAAGCTTCTGGTTCAATCCTTCGTTAATGCTGTACCAAAAGAGACTGTTATATCTGCTTACAATGCTCTGAATGCTGAATTCATTAATTATAAAGAACCAGTACTCAGTCAGCTTAAAGGAGAACCCTCAATAAAAACACGTGAAAAAGTTTGGGATAATGTTAAGGACCTTTTCACATCTATCCTTCATCCTATGATTTCGGTTGTAACTAATAGTATGGCTGCAAATTTAATCCGTAAAAATGATGATGTTATATGTAATAATGACTTATGGTCTTCTATAGCAGGTATTGGAATTGTTAACCGCAAGTCTGCTAGTGATGTAGTCACTATTAAGACCAAAGTAGTCGCACCTGAGAGTGAAAAATCTTTAGTTATTCCTACGACAATTTTCGATACTGGTTCTGATAGTTCTCTGATATCTAACAATATTGTAAAGCGCCTAAATCTTGATGTTGATAGAAGTAATGCTCCTAACCTTAGTGGTGTTGCGACAAAATCTGATACTATTGGGACAGTATATGGTCTTGGTATTCTTGTATATGATGGGGAGAACTCTAAAAAAATTGAAGATGACTTCATGGTTGTTAAGAGTGATAAGGACTTTTTATTGCTAGGTGTACCTTGGATTGATCGTGCTAATGTCATTCTAGATTTCCAAAATCGGCAACTGACCATCCCTCTATCATCACGTAAAAAAATTACCATTCCAATTTCTCTACATAAACGGAAAACTAACGTGACTTCCTTGCAGATGGATACTATCGACTTAAAAAAAATTCACACTCTCGAGGAAGATTAACCTGTCATCTATGTGGAGCAAGTTTTGACTTTCCCTCTAAGTTAAAGCGTCATCTTGCTAGGAAAAATCCATGTGTTTCCCAAACTTCTGCAGCGATGATGGGCAGTGGTGGGCAGTGACAGGGCAGTGCCCAAATTTTTTCAGCAGTGACGGGCAGTAACAGAATAGTGCCCAAATTTTTTCGGCAGTGACGGGCAGTAACAGGGCAGTGCCCAAATTTTTTGGCAGTGATTAGCCTTTACAAATATTACATTTGCCATGTTACTCTGATTTCTAGGTCTTTACGGGTTTCTATGAGTTTTTCAATGGCATTTTTATTTTTAAAATATCGACTATATCTGATATCTATCATTCGAAGGTTTGGTAATATATGCAGAATTTCACTTAGCAAATCTCTAACGTCACCTTTTCCACCATAGTATTGATAATCTATTATGCTAAGTTCCTGGATATTGGGACAAGCTTGTAGCATTTTTACAATACAAATGGGCCATAATTTTACCTCATCCATATTAAGCTTTCTGATATATTTTCCACATACTGTCCCTGGTTTTGTGAGATGTTTGTACATTTGGAACTCCTTAATATTATAGCGGTTATAAAGGTCTGTTTCACCCCATAGGAGAGAGTTTGCTACTACAGCCCATTTTCGACACACTAATGCATAATTGCAAAGACAATACCAACGGGAGTAAGTACCTTCATATGAAGTTTTGAATATCTTTTCTAAAAGTTCGAAAGGTAAGCTATTGTTTGTCATGGTATCTCATATGAGATATTGATGAAGAAGTTTTATTTAATTAGATTTTTTCTTAGGATAAAATAATTTGAACATTTCTTTTCTATCAATAGAAAAAACCAGACATGCTTACTTTTAGTGAACTTACTCCATCTCTTACTGTTACTGAATTTAAGATCAATGTTGAAGGGCTTGATTACACCGTGCTTGGTCATAAGCTTGAACCTACTAAGGATGTTATTGCCATTAATAGCAACTTTATTCATAAAGCTTTTGAGGGTTATGAACAGTACTTGTCTAAACCAAAAGGTGAGAGACGATGCAGAAGAAGTACACCTGACAATCCATTAAATAGACGGTGACGTACAGGGGATGGTAGCACTTTTAATGCTTGCATTGAGTTTGTTATCATTTTAGCTGATTCTGTACATACCATTCGTTATTTTCCTAGATCTGGTAGTATACAAGTTTTCGGGTCTTTTGATCCTGTTGCTATCTTCTTACGTTACCTTTCTGAATGTTCCCTACCTGAGTTTTCTTCTGTAGAACTTGTAGGTGGAAATAAGGCTCTCCTGTGTAATTACAAATTTGTGATTAATATCGGAAGTAATAAGTTTATTCATCTTTCTACCTTAGCATATGCTTTAGAATCTGTAGATGGTATTCGTGAGATTCTCCCCTTTCCGATAAAGTATATTAAGAATGATGCAGGTGATATTCATTCTAAAATTGTTATAGTCTTCACATCAAAAATTCGGGTACACATCTGGCCTAAATCTGGTAAGGTTAATATATTTGGCACTAAGACTGAATTGGCTGCTGATATGATTTATAAGTTCTTACAGAAGTTGTTTTCTAATCCGAATGATTTTGGGGTTTTTATTTGTGATGTACCTATTCCAGATTGTGAGAGGTAAAAAATGGTTTCACTGGGAACTAGAAACCCTCTATTTGTAAAATCCAGCAATCACATTCCTGGCTTCTTGTTGGTATAAGACATTCGTCACATAGAGTTATAGCCAACTCATTTTTTAGTCTATCCAGCTGACTCTCAGTGGTCGGTGCAAGATTCTGATAGTATTCATTGAATTCATTCTGCTCTACTTCATCTATATCTTCATCTGTGTCTTCATCTGTGTCTTCGTCCATATCTTCATCTCCTTTAATATGGTAGATGCTGAATTCATTTCTATATTCATCATTAGGATTCGTGAATATTCTTTGTATATTGTAATCTATAATGTTGAATGTTGTAGGTTTCTTTTTTGATAATATTTCTATTAAATCTAATAATGCATATGCTAATTCTTTATCCTCTGAGAAGTTCTTAATGATATCTGAAAATCTTTCATATATTGCCATCTCATCTGGTAGAATAGAATATCTTATTCGTGATAAAAGTGATGGATGTATCCATATATCATCACCTTCTAACATCTCATCAAATATTTCTACTAGCTCTTCTAATCCAGATACTAACATACTTTCTTTGCTAAATTCGGAATCTAAAGCTTTTAAATATGCTATATCTAAATACCACATTATTTCCTTTACCCATTCTTCTATGTTGAGTTCAAACTGACCTAGTATACGTCTTAGTGATGGTCTGTATTGTGACATCTTGTAAGTCTTTTATATGTGAACCTTTTATTCAATTACATTTTTTCTCGGTATAAGGGTAATTGCTTGCCTTGCTATTCCGCTCTATTGACCCTATGGCTGGTTTCCTGGATGGGTTAATATTTCCTTACCTTTTTTGGCTCCGTTGGCTTTGAAATCCTATTTCTTGTTCGGTTGGGGGTAAGTAGGTGAAAATATTAATAAATGATTTAGATTATGAAATAAGTAGGTGAAAATATTAATAAACGGTTTAGATTATGAGATAAGTAGGATATAAGTAGGTAAAAATATAAAAAAAGGTGATTTAGGTTATAAAATATGTAGCATATAAGTAGGTGAAAATATTAATAAACGGTTAGATTATGAGATAAGTAGGTGAGCCAGAACCGGCATTTTCATACTACTCAGCGATGCCTAGCTACTTCTATTTCTCAAACTATTCCAATGACATTATCACCTAATAATAATATTCTAGAAGATCAAGATTATAGCAATGAAGAGAATAATATAAATGATCAGCAGATTGAAATAGTGGATAGTGAAGAAGAGAATGATAATAATATTGAAGAAGAACACATTTATGATAGTGAAACTGATGAATACAATAATGGCGAAAATGAAGATGAAGATGAAGAATATAATAATAATAGGGAAGGAAATGAAAATATTGAATGTGAAGATTTTGGTAGGCTACAGTAAATAAACATTATGAATTTATTTTAAATTTTGCATAAATTCTAATAATTATTCAGAAAACTTAATTAAAGGTTTACAGCTTCTTCAAATTAAAGATAAACACAATATTTCAGAAGCTGCATTTAACGAAATTCTTAAAGTTTTTGAAATTCCTGGAATTACACTTTACAAACTTCGAAAGTTTCTTGGAAATTTTATGTTATTAAAACCAACTCTTGTAGATTGTTGTATAAATTCATGTGTGGCGTTCACAGGCGAGCTTATTAACAAAAATATTTGTCCAGAATGTAAAGAGCCACGTTATAAAGTTGATGAAGAATCTCAAATATCTCGAAAAAAAGCTGCTTATTGGTCACTTATTGATTCATTTCAGACCCAATATAAAGATAAAACTCGTGCAGAAATTCTTCGTTACAGATATAATTATACTTCTACTTATGAATATACTCTTGGTAATCAGATAGGTGATGTATTTGATGGCCTTCAATACAAAACTTTAGCCACATCTGGTTTCTTTTCAGACTGTCGGGATATAGCTCTAATGGCATCAATTGATGGATATCAAATTTTTCGTCAAAAAAGAGATGATTGTTGGGTTATACTCTTTATAAATGCAAACTTACCACCTAATATACGTGTTAAGCGAGAAAATTTAATGGTTTCTGCACTTATTCCAGGACCAAAAGCACCAAAAAACTTTAACTCTTTTCTACAGCCACTAATCGATGAATTAAAGCAGTTGCAAGGTTTTGCATACTTATTTTTATTATAATGTATTTAATATAATATATTAATTTTTATTTCATAATAACAATACAGAAGGTATTCAATGTATTGATGGTTTAACAGAAAATACCTTTACACTCCATGCACACATTTTAAGTATTTCTGGTGATATCCCAGCACTTTCCAAAGTAATGTATACAACAGGACATAATTCATATAAAGCATGCCGATTTTGCTCTATTCGTGGAATATATTGTCAAGGAAATCGACATGTATATTTTCCACTTAAACCTCCAATGAATATGTCAGGATGTCAGTATAATTCTGAAAACCTTCCGCTGAGAACACATGAAGATTATATACGTGATGTTACTGTTGTAAAAAATGCATCTGGATCATCACGTAAACGTAAAATACAAGATCGAGGTACATTTATTTTAAATACATTTAGCAAATTCATATAAACAATTCTTACTTGTTTATATTTACAGGGGTAAATGGCCGCAGCATCTTATTTGAATTAAACTCAATTAGATTTCCTGTATCTTTTCCTGTTGATATTATGCATGGGTTGTTTGAAAATGTTGCACCAGCAATGCTTCGGCATTGGTCTGGCATTTTTTTCAAAGATGATCAAGACTTTGATTCTAATTATATCATTCCTAATAAAGATTGGACAGAAATAGGAAAAACAATGGAAAAAAATCGAAAAAATATGCCATTTGATTTTGGTCGTCCACCTATTAATATTCAGCAACATTCAGCTGGATTTAAGGCAGAAGACTGGATGAATTGGGTGGTATTATATTCACTTCCACTTTTACAAAGCTATCTTCCAGAAAGGTAATGTTTTAATTTGTAAGTGATAAAAGCACATTATTTTTTGATGTTATTTAATAGATAGATTTTGCTAAATTTATTTAGGCATTTAAATGGATGGGCAAAATTCGTACATGCAACAAAGCTTTGCCTTAAACATATTATCAGTATGGAAGAATTAACAGAAATTAGAAGGTTATTTTGTGAATTTATCACGTATTATGAAAAGTACTGTATGCTTTCATATCCATTTATCCGTAACTTTGACATTAAATTATATATTTAACATTTAATAGAGAATATATTCAGAATAATTCTGCACAACTTCCAGCAGCGCTCATTTCCTACCATTATCTATTACATATTGCTGATTCAATATATAATACTGGGCCTGCATGGTGTAACCCGAGAAATGCAGATAATCACGTGAGCGGATGAATAAAAGACCGAATGGAACACGGATAAATGATTAACCGAAGGATAAATAATTAACCGATAAAATAATATTTATAGTTTAGTTTAGTTTAGTCACGAGATAGTCATATGATAATACATCTTTATTTTCTTATTGTTCTTAAATTTTTATTAGTAGAAAAGTTAGAAATGGTAGAAATAGTTTTCTTAAAAATGTATAAATATAGGTGGGATTCGTTAGGAATTCCGCAGTCAGTTTTGACTCAAATTTAATAAAATAAATATTAATTATTAAAAGTTATCTTGAATATGCTCATTGTACGCTTGAGAATTAATTAATATTATTATTAAATCCAGAAAAGTAAAGTAAAAGGAGTTATTCTCGTTTTATTGTATGAAATGTAAGAAGTTAGGAGAACTCTCGCAGTTTATAAGAAATAAGATGGTAATATTTGAAAGAATAAATATTACAGGCAGCATAATATTGTGAGAATATTATGAATGAGTGGTAGTATTGAGAATAAATACTATGGATGTATGAGAAGGAAAGCGAAAAGTTAAAAGAAAAGTAAAATCTAAACCAAGCAAAGTAACGAGAAAAATAGTTAAATGAGAAAGATGTGTTTATCCACGGGTGGCAGACGTGGGTGACAATTTGGTGCAATGCTTTCGAGAAAGGAAATGATCAATGAATAAAAGAAATGGAATATGATCATTCTGACTATCTTCATATAGTTAGGTACCTGCGTGGTATTCCTGGAGGATCTGGACTTGAGTATAAAAGAAAGAAAAAGTTATTAAGTGTACAATGAGAAATAAAAGAAGTACAAGTAATGAAGGATAATCAAAGCGTGTATTGCTTGTGATTAGGAGATTTATCAGGAAATTATGAAGTTTATTATAAGAAGTTGAAAGAAGTATATGTTAGTATGAAAAAGGACTAACAAGAAGTATATGAAAAAGGACTAACATGAAATAAAAGAAAATACACTAAACGATGTATAAGCCTGATAAATAAGAAATAGAAGTTGTTAATGACAAACCTAGAAACTACCATACTTCAATGTGAAGGTAGAGGTAAGCCTAGTATAGGTTACTGGAAGTAAAAGGAGATAATTCTATAAGAATTATTGGAGCTAAGTTAGTCACGATAATTGACTATAGAAGAAAATAAGACCGTATTGAGATTTCACGGTAAGAAAGTAAATCTAATAAAAGAAATAATGAAAAGTTGCGGGTGAACTATAAACCCAAGAGGTTGCGTGGGAACCTTACAAGAAAAACACTAGTGGTTATGTGGGAACCTTTAAAACACTATAAGATTGTAAGTTGTGGGTTAAGCTGTAATAAACCCTCTAGATTGTAAGTTGCGGGTTAAACTGTAAGAAACCCCCATTATTGTTATTGTACGTTGTGGGTAAAGCGGTGTTAAACCCTCATATTAATTTATTTTTGAAGAAACTTGCTGGTCAAGTAAGAGAATAATAGAAAAGAAATAGTTGTGTCACCAGGGGCGTTTGTCAACAGAAATTTTAGTACGTTGATCGCTTAAAAATCCGTGGCTATCCAATTATAATATGAAAATAGCAAATTAAGAGTATATATATAGTTGCCCCTGGGCAGGGACGACTGATTAATAAGAAATATATAAATGAATAAGAAAAGGAATAAGAGAAAGTATAAGTCACGTGATGAGGCGCAGTAAAATACATATAGACCTCCCCGGTCTGAGGAGATTGTGGACTTAGATTATTTTCAGAAAAATAAAGTAGGTTACACAAAGCGCAGTAAAGTGACGAAAAGAATAAAATAATACATACCTTGATGCAGTAGAATAAGAATAAGAAATGCGAAAAATTGAAATTTAAAAGGAAAAAGGGGTGTATTTATAATTTTTGGAGTAACACAGATCACGTGTTAAGAGAAAGAAAATGAAGGAAAATAGAAGAAAATATAAGTCACATGATAGGGCACAGTAGATGAAATGAAATTAAAAGAAGTATGAGAAGTACATGTAATAAATAAGAAAAGTATTGATAAATGAAGAAATAAAATATTTGGGATAAGTTATAAAAAGTACGGATTGATATTGTAAAAAGGATAAAAGTGTAATTATATTTTGAAAATAAAAATAAGGCATTAAAATGGAGATACCAATATTTTATGGCGTAATAGGAGAAAATCCAAAAGAATGGACGAATCAAGTAGAAAAATATCTGTCAAAGATAGGAATTGAGGACGATAAAAGAATATTTAAGATTGCGAAGACACATTTATTAGGAAATGCGCTACAATGGTTTGAAAATGAAGGAATGTGTATTGCAGATTGGGATAAAAATGAGATCAAATGGTTGAATTTAAAATTTAGAATAATTGATAGATATTCAAGTGATAATAGAAGCTGAGTAATCGATTATTATAGAAGTAAAAGAAAATGAATAATGACGAAATAAAATAATAATAAATAAGAAATTGTGAATATTAAGGGATGAAATAAATATACGAAAAGACGTTAGAAGATAATGGGTGGAATAAAAGGATACCATAAGAAGAATAATAAGTGTAATGAAATTAAGCGGTTGAGATGGAAATACAGGAAATATGTAGATAATAAGAATTTAGGGACAAATAATTGTCCGGAAAGACGTTAAACTAATTAGGAATTAATGAAGTTAGAAGAATATTAAGTTACGAGTAATGGAATAAAAGAGGTAATAAAGAAATGTAGTAGAAAGTTGTAAACACGGAAATATAAAAGAAATAAAGATTGAAATGATAAATGAATAACTACTATACGAGTAAAAAAAAAAAAAAAAAAATATATATAAATAAAATGGAAATATGAAATGAAATCATTTTGCAAGTGAATAGGTAAATAAAATAAACCAAGATGTCTGATATATGATGAATTGGAAGAGATTAAAAATAGACACGAAATAGAAAAACATAATGAATCGAGAGAAGAGTATCAAATAGATCCTTCATGCCTAAAATGTTATAGTACCGACGGAATAGAGATAGAAGATTGGTTTAAAAAGTTTTGGAAGATTTTCCAAAAGGTAATATTAGAAGCAATGAGTTATAACAGGAATACACATACAAAATTAATGGAGTACATAAGACTAACAAGAAAGGATGGGGAAGAAAGTTATCCATCTAGTAAAAAGAAAAGAAATAAAGAATTAGAGAGAATGAGAAAAGAAGGAGAAAAACTGTTGGATGTAGTCATAAGATCAATAAGGTACAGAAATAAACCGGACTACAGAAAAATAGGAATTATATCAGTGATGAAAGTGATCTGTGAACATTACATATTGAGTGAAGATAATGAGTTTATATTAGACGATCGAGCAGAAGAGAATCTATTAGGAAATAGAGAATTGTTAACATATAAGTATATTATAGAAGATGACGAACTGGATATAAGATTTGCAAAATTTGAAGGATGGTTAGAAGAAAAGGAATCAATAACTATTAAAAACAAAGGATACGGTACTATGAGATATTTCAAAGAAATATTGCATTTAGAGGAAAATATAGTAGAAGAAGAAAATAGAGGGAAAATCAGGAAGTTTCAGAAAAGTATAACATATCAATGGTGGGATAGAAATAAATACCCAAAACCATGGATGAACGATAAGTTAACAGATAAGATAATAGAGAAAATTGTAGAAACAAAAGGTTTTGTTGAAGAACAAAGTGATGCAGGAGAACTAGAAATGTCAGATGATTTGGGAGAATCAAGTTCAAATGAAGGAGATGAACATATAGAAAGAATATACAGAAATTATTGGTTAGAGAATGATTATGAAATCGATATTGAAGAAATAAGACGAATAATAAATTTTAGAGTAGAATATGAAATAATAAAAACTAAAGAGTTTATGAGTTTTTACAAAACCATTGAAGAACTAGACGACAAAGGAATAAAAGAAGAGTTAAGAATATGGCATTATATGTATACGATAGAATGTCCGATATGTAACAAAATGACACTGAAGAAAGAAGCGGTAAAATATGATAAAGAATTTACAGGAGAAATATGTAAAAGTTGTTCTGAGAAAGAGAAGAATGATGTTAGTGAAGCAGAACTAAGAGCAAAGAAGATACAGAAAGTATGCGAAGGAGTAGAAGTTGGAGTAACAGAAGGAGAAATATTACGAATGATAAATATGGGTTATACAGATGGAGAAATCTTGAATTGGAAGTTTATAAAGTTATTCCAAGAAAATAAGAATGAATTGGAGGGAGTCATAAAAGAAATATTAGATAAATATTTAAAAGAACAAATAGAGACAGAGGAAAACAACGAAGAAGAAAATGTAAAAGATGAGAATGAATTAGATGATGAAACAGAAATAGAGAAAAGATTAGAACAGTTAAAAAATCTAATCAAAGTTATGAAAATGGAAGTTTCTGATGGAGAATTATTAAGATTGATTAGTATGGGGTATACAGATGGAGAAATTTTAGATAAAGAATTTATCGAAATCTTTCAAGAAAATAAGAATGAGTCAGAAAAAGAGCTGAAGAAAAAGTTAGATAAGTTGTTAAAAGAACAGGTAGGAATAGTGGATAGTGATGAAAAAAGTGATAATGAAGAATCAGAGGAAGATAATACAGATGAATCAGAAAAGATTGGAGAAATGTTAGATCCAGAAGAACATGAGATTTGGGAAGAAAATACTGAAAGTTTTAATGAGAATAAATTTGAGAGTAAAAATGAAAATATTATAAATACAGAAGGTTTTGGCTTAAGTCAAAATTCAGATTCGAATAATTCATTAAATATTAAGGATTCTGATATTGAAAATTCTGATACAGAAAGTGAAGAGAATATATTGTTGAACATGGCGACTGAAATTCAAATAAAAAGATTAATGGAGAATGCTTTAGGATATCCAGCTAATACTTTGGATGGAGTAGTAGGGGTAGGAGCACACTTAATAGATAGGATTGAAAATGCAGGAAATGAAGCTGGAGGAATAATTAATATACCATTATTTTATGGAAAAGAAGAAGAGGATGTTAGTGATTGGATTAGACAATTTGAAGTAGCATTCGCAGCAATTGGAAAAGCAGCAGGACCTGACGGTGGAAGACAAGCGACATTCGCAGCAGCACATTTAAGAGGAGCAGCAGCACAATGGTATCATGAAATGAGAGAAGCGAATGCGGGCCATTTAGTGAATTGGGCAGATGCAGATAATGATAATGATTTAAAACATAGAATTAAAAGAAGATTTACCAGAGAAGATGTTAGAAGAAGAAAAATGTTGGAATTGAGAAAAACTAAACAAGGAATAAATGAAAATGTCGATGATTATACGAGGAGATTTAGACAAGTATTAAGATTAGCGACAAGAGGTCATGCATTAGCTGACGAATATCAAGTAGATTTTTATATTGAAGGACTAGAAGCAACAGTAGGGTACCAAGTTAGAAGACAGAACCCAGCAAATTTAAATGATGCAATAAATTTAGCAAGAAGGGAAGAAGAAGCAAGAAATGAATTATTTAGAAAAGCAGGAAATATACCAGATAGAGTTTATCCGGAGATTGGAAAAGGATATGTTGAAGAACAAAATGTTGGAACAAATGTCAGACATAATAAACCATTAAACGAGAATTATGAAGATGAATTAGCGGAAAAATTTGAGAAAATGAGAATTGCCAAGCTAGAAAAACAAGTACAAAATATGGAAAGAGAGTTAAATAATAATGGGAATAGAGACCAATGGAACCAGAGAAGAAATAATAGAGCACCGATTAATTATGATGAAATAACTTGTTTTAGGTGTAATAGAAGAGGTCATTTTGCGACTAGATGTCCATTAGGAAATAATATTAGAAGAAATGAGAGAAGAGTTAATTTAATGGATATAGAAGAATATGAAGAAGATTATGACTACGAAAATGAAGAATCAGATGATGATTACGACCATGAAAATAATGAATATAATAATTCACAATTGTATAATTATGATCGCGATTTGTATGAAAAAGATAATCCAGTACAAGAAAGAAGAAGAAGTAATAGAATAAATCCTAAACAAGGATGGAAAAATTTTGGAAAGCCAAATTTAGACAAAGAAATTGAGGAAAGAGGGAAAGAAGAATATAAATATAGAAATAGAAGAGAAGTTCCAATGGAAGAAGATGTGGGAGATGAACAACCAATGTACGATAGACCAATAGGACCAAATAATACGAATATTCCAAAAAGATATAAATGGAGTAAAAAGAGAGGAGAATATTACGACACAATGGAAGGAATAAATAGATGGAAAGAAGCAGGAGGAAAACGTAGACCAAGAGAAGATAAAATTATAGGAGTGAAATCAAAAGATCCAGTAGATTATGAAAACCTACTTAATATTGTGGAACAACAAGGAAGAATGATAAAAAAAATGATAAGAAAAGGAGATAAAATAGAGTGACTACACTCGGAGGTGAAAAAGACTGGAATAAGTGGAGAAAAAGAAGTTACAACGGCAATGAAGACACAGTTTATAATAAATGATAAGGAAATCGAAGTTGTAATAGATTCAGGAGCGGCAATAAGTGTAATAACAGAGAAATTAAGAAAAGAGTTAGATATACCAATAAAAGGAAAAAGTAATATTACGTGTACATTAGCAGACGGAGGAAAGATTGCTTCATTAGGAAAAGTGAATACAGAAATAAAAGTTTATAAGGAATTAATATTACCAGTAACATTAGATGTAATAGATTCAAAGCAAAAAGAAATGATTATAGGAAATGACTTATTAGATAAATGGAATGCGAATATTAATTATAAAGAAAAGGTATTAGAATTGGAAAATGACGAAGAAATAATAGATATACCTGTGTGGTATATTAAACAAGTAGAAGAGTCAGAAGAATCTGACTATGAAAGTGAATCAGAAGAATCTGATTATGAACAAGAAGAAGGAAAGAAATTATACACAGTAAAAGAAGTAATAAAAGAAAAGGAAGTAGTAGAAGAAAATGAGTCTCAAGAAGATAGTGAAAGTTCAAGTGAAGAAAGCCCGTCTAATGATAGCGAAATGTCTAGTGAGAATGAGGATTAAAATCATATAAAAAGGATCAAATTATTCCAGAATGTGTAAAAATTGTTAAGAATAATAATAAATAAATAATAAATAAAGAGATTTTAAAATGATAAATGAAAATGATAAAAGTGAAACTAAATGGGAAAAGTTCGATAAAAAGATAAACTTGGGAGAAATAACAGATAAAAGAAAGGATGGTATAATAAAGCTAATCAAAAGTTATGAAGAGATATTTGAATATGATGAAGAAAAATTAGGAAAAGTAAACACTGTTAAACATAAAATAGAAATTAAAGAAGGTCAAGAACCAATAGCACAGAAGAGATATAAGGAGACTGAAGAAAAAGGAAAGTTTATAAAGAAAGAAATTGAACAGTTATTAAAAATGGGAAAAATTAGAAAATCATGGAGCCCATGGGCATCTCCAGTAACACTAGCAGGAAAGAAAACAGGAAATTATAGATTTTGCATTGATTATAGGAAATTGAATAATGTAACTAAGTCAGATGCATACCCATTACCAAGAATAGATGAATTATTAGAAAAATATAGAACGGCAAGATGGTTTACGAGTTTGGATCTAGCGGCAGGGTATCATCAAGTGGAAATGGTAGAAGAAGATAAAGAAAAGACAGCATTTATATGCTCACAAGGATTATATGAATATAATGTTATGCCATTTGGTTTAAAGAATGCACCAGGAACATTTCAGAGATTAATGGACGAGATATTAAGAGAATATATTGGAGAATTCGTAATAGTATATTTAGATGATATAATGATTTATTCGAAAAATTTTGAAGAACATGTGGAACATATTGATAAAGTGTTAAATAAATTAAGAGAAAATAATCTGATTGCAAAGTTAAAGAAATGTAAGTTTGGTGAACGAAATATAGAATTTTTAGGACATATAGTTGGAAGAGATGGTTTGAAACCAGATGCAAAGAAAGTGGAGAAGATTAAAGAAATAAAGATACCAGAAACTGTTACACAAGTGAGGTCATTTTTAGGATTGTGCTCATATTATAGAAGATTTATAAAGAATTTTGCGAAAATAGCAAAGCCTTTATATCACTTAGTTAAAAAAGATGTACCATTTGAATGGACAGAGAAACAGCAGGAAGCATTTGAAGAATTAAAAATAAGATTAATGGAGAAACCAGTATTAGATCACCCTAATTTTGAAAAGGAATTTATATTGATTACAGACGCATCAGGAGAAGGGTTAGGAGCAGTATTATCTCAGAAGAATGAAGAAAATAAAGAATTTGTTATCGCTTATGCTAGTAGAAGTTTAGTGGGAGCAGAAAAGAATTATGCAATAACAGAATTAGAATGTTTAGCGATATTCTGGGGGATCAAGTATTTCCATAAGTTCTTAGCAGGAAGAAAATTTACGGTTATAACAGATCATGCTGCGTTAAAAGGATTAATGAATGCTAAAGTACCTACAGGAAGAAGAGCAAGATGGGTAATGGAGTTACAACAGTATGATTTTGAAGTAATACATAGAAGTGGTAAAGAAAATAAGAATGCAGATGCGCTATCAAGATTAGAGTTTGAAGAAAAAGTTATAAAAAGGGACCTTGAAGGCTTAGATCAAGAAATAATGAAAATGGAGCATAATAAAGAGAAAAAGCTGAGATATGTTAGATCAGGAAATGAATGGTTTGACGCTAGAAGATTTAAAGGAAAATGGGACGACGTGAAATATTTTTATGATAAAGAAGCAATATTATTGGATTTAGAAGAAAAGACAGAAAAAGAGTTATTAAAGAAATTAGGAAGGAAGAATAAACCACAAATTATTATTGTTGATGGAGTTGATGGTGTAGGGAAATCCACCGTAGTAGAAAATATGATTAAGCGATTAAAAGAAAAGGATGATTTAAAAATAATATTTAATAAGTTTAAAAGAAGAAGAAATGATGATAAGAGATTTGAGGAACCTTCGAAAGAATATGAATGGTTATTCAGGAAACAAGTCGTGGAAGAAATTAATAAGAGAATGGTTGGATTTACAGATGAAGACATTATAATATTGGACAAGTCACCATATTGTGAATACTTTTACCAAAAGACCAAAAGTTTCGACAGAGAATATATTACTCCATATGGAAACCATAAAATGGAGAAGGAGATATTTAAATATAAAGATATTATAGATAATGCAGTAATAATTTTCTTAGAGAATAAAGAATGTTGGAATAACTATATTGGAAGAGAAACTAAGAAAAGTAATGAAGGACATAAAACATCATATGAAACGTTGAATGAAGAAGAATATACGGATATGGTGAAAATGTTTAAAGAGCATCAGAATATTTATGAGAATAAAGGGAAATATAAGAGAATTAAAATTAAAAATGATGATAAAAGTTGGAAAAAAGTATATAAACAAGCCAAAAAGCTATTGGAAAAATAAAAATGACTACTGAAAATATTGGAATAGGAATATACATTTACATTATACATAGGAATACAAATTATCATTGCGTGTTATTTGAAGATAAAAATATTAGGTTTATTTTACCTTTTGAAGAAGAAATAGAAGATATACTGATTAATGGAAGAAGATAAATATAATGAGATAATCAAAAATATAGATAATGAACAACATTATAGAATAAAAGATGGTTTGTTATATAGAATAAAGGATAAGAGAGAATTGAGAGTAATAAGAAAATATGAGTTTGAAGGATTAATGTATATTGCACATGACCATGAATTATCTGGACATTTTGGAATAGATGCAACATATGAAAGGATTAGAGAGAAATATTATTGGAATGGAATGAAACAAGATATAGAAATATATATTAAATCGTGTAATAGCTGCCAAAGAAGAGGAAAACCGATTGGAAAACACGAATTAAATGTAATAAAAGTTAAAGAACCATTTTATCAGATTGGAATAGATGTTGTGGGACCGTTACCAATAACAGAAAGAAATAATAGATACATAGTTACGGCAATGGATTATTTTACGAAATGGCCAGAAGCTAGAGCTCTAGGAACAGCAGACGCTAAGGAAATTGCAAGATTTATTTATGAAGATATAATATGTAGACATGGATGCCCAAAGAAGATATTAAGTGATAGGGGAAGTCATTTTAATAATAAACTAGTAGAACTATTAATGAAGGAATTTCAGATAAAACACAATTTTTCGACACCTTACCACCCGAAGACGAATGGATTAATAGAAAGGTTCAACAAGACACTATGTGAATCATTAGCAAAATTGAATAACGTTAAAGATTGGGATTTAAAAGTACCAGGAGTTTTATTTGCATATAGAACAAAGAAGAATGATTCGACCAAGTTAAAACCAGGATATCTAATATACGGAAGAGAAATGAAGACGTTATTAAATTTAGAAGATGAAAATGTTACGATAACACAAAGAGTTAATAGTTTGATGGAAGATCTACCGAACATTAGAAACCAAGCTAAAGAAAATATAGAGAAATCTCAAGAAAAACAGAAGAAATACCACGATAGGAAATACAGGACGAAAAAGAATTTTCAAATAGGAGATAAAGTACTATATTATGATGCAGCAAAAGAAAAACAATGGTCTGGAAAACTAGAAGAAAAATGGAAAGGACCGTATTATATACATGAAATAATTTCTAAAGGATCTTATAAAATTAAAACTATGGAGGGAAGAATACAGAAAACGCCAGTAAATGGAGAATTATTAAAGGAATATATTGACAGGTCGAGTTTTGAAGTTATAATTAGAATTTGAAGGGACTCAAATTTTCCTTGGGGAGGATAGCTGTAACCCGAGAAATGCAGATAATCACGTGAGCGGATGAATAAAAGACCGAATGGAACACGGATAAATGATTAACCGACGGATAAATAATTAACCGAAGGATAAATAATTAACCGATAAAATAATATTTATAGTTTAGTTTAGTTTAGTCACGAGATAGTCATATGATAATACATCTTTATTTTCTTATTGTTCTTAAATTTTTATTAGTAGAAAAGTTAGAAATGGTAGAAATAGTTTTCTTAAAAATGTATAAATATAGGTGGGATTCGTTAGGAATTCCGCAGTCAGTTTTGACTCAAATTTAATAAAATAAATATTAATTATTAAAAGTTATCTTGAATATGCTCATTGTACGCTTGAGAATTAATTAATATTATTATTAAGTCCAGAAAAGTAAAGTAAAAGGAGTTATTCTCGTTTTATTGTATGAAATGTAAGAAGTTAGGAGAACTCTCGCAGTTTATAAGAAATAAGATGGTAATATTTGAAAGAATAAATATTACAGGCAGCATAATATTGTGAGAATATTATGAATGAGTGGTAGTATTGAGAATAAATACTACGGATGTATGAGAAGGAAAGCGAGAAGTTAAAAGAAAAGTAAAATCTAAACCAAGCAAAGTAACGAGAAAAATAGTTAAATGAGAAAGATGTGTTTATCCACGGGTGGCAGACGTGGGTGACAATGGGCAACCTGGCAGTATCCCATGGAAAGGCTATGTGGAATGCTATTGCCTTTGGTTCGTTCTACACAACATCCTTATACAAACCTCCAAAATCAAATTACAATGTGGACCCAGTTTTCACATCTTCAATATAAACCTAATATATATCAAAGGCTCATTAGTAAAAATTCAAAAAAAACATTAAATTACTCAGAAAACAATTATTTTACTACTGACGGTGCTGAAGAAGTGCTATATTCACTATCACGCAAATATTGCATGAATAGAACTGAGATCCAGCGCTTAAGAGCCTATTATGTGACAGCATTAAACAGAAATGCAAATCAACTTTCAGTAAGCACATTTCCTACTGTTTAAATTTTATTCTAAAAAAACCTTTAATCTTCTAATATATTTCATTTAAGTTAATTACAAATTCCATTCAAAAATATGGAAAACTTCAAACCAAAAATGATTTAACAATTAATTCAAAATTGTCAAATCGCAAGGGTGATGTGGCACGCACAAATTACTGCATTGCTGTATGTGTATATATATCATCATTTTTAATACTTTTAATATTTTAATATTACTAATTTTCTTTATTTAGGCGAAGCTTCTAGTTGACCGAAATGCACATCGCCCAAATGCACCTGTTATTTTGGAAGAGCGTGAATTCTTTGGAGAAGTACAATATTTTTTTTCGCATCAATACAACAGTGACTGGTCTATGCTAGCATATGTGCAATGGATACGAAATCCTCATCCTTCTGGACATGGGCCATTAAAGTTTCAAGATCATGGTGCTTTTGAAGTAATTAATGTAAGTGCAATTTGTAGAAATGTCGGATTTCTTAAGATGTCAAACAATGAGTTTTACATTATTGACCGAGAATATCAGATTAAATTTCGATAATTTTTTATGAAATTTGCATATTTTATTGTGTTTGTAATAATATATATGTTTGTAATTTACATATTTTCAATATATATTTGTAATAAGTAGGTTGACAGTTATTTAATAATATGTAATCTTAAATCCGTTTAAATTCCATTTTTCATTAATTATGTAAAAAATTGCTTGATAAATTTTTAGTTATTTAATAATGAAATTTTGGATCCGTTTAAAATCCATTTCTACAAATAAAATCACGGATTATTTTCTCAACAGTTGCGGCACACTGAACATTTACGGATTTACGAGCATAATTATGGATATATAACGGAAATATTCTGGAATGTATTTTTTACAGGGCTATTAAAATTGTTTAAAAAATAAATTTAGACATAATGCAAATAAGGGTTGTTGTACTTGTAAAACTACTAAAGAATCATTGAGTGCTCACAATCAGGATATCGTAACAACATTACGTTATCATCATATTACAGACGAAGAAATCTTAAAAATTTCTCATGAGACTATAATGTCAAGAAGAGATCAACTTTGTACGGAATATGGTTTACGATCATTACCTAGTATTTTAGATAAATTAAAAAGGGAAAGACATTTACAGACGCCGCAGGATGTTTATCATGCGACTGCAGGAAAGATTGGGCGGCTACTAAAATTAACTTGTGAATTATTTTCATGAGAAGGAGAAGATAATTTTATCGAAATTTGGAAAAATTTTGAAATTCCAAAAAGATGGTCTCGCTTACCAAATCCGATTACTCACTACAATAGTTTTATGATGTCGGATTTACTTAGATTAGCTATGATTATGCCATTTTTGTTAAACCAGTTTTTTAAAAGAATCAAGTATCAAACGTAATGAAACAGCCATGATTCAACAAAGAATTGATGCATTTCGAGTTAGTTCAGTTCCAAAAATTATTATATCTTGTTGGATACATGTTGCAAAAACTATGAAAGCGGTTTTTAACAAGAAATTTACATCAGATAGCTATGAGGAATTGCAACAATGTCTTGAAGAAGAGTTTTCAATCCTTCCAAAGGTATAGTTACAAATTTGATATTGAAATGTGGAATAATTTCAAATAATTAACAATATTTTACTTTTTATAGGTTTTTGTAAATTTTGTTAATTTACCAAACATACACGTTAATATGCATCTTTTGATGCATGCTAAAACCTTTGGAACACTTATTAATACCCAAGTTGGTATAAAAGAAATGGTCCATCGTATTTTTAAGGGGATGGTACCAAAAACTAATTGCAAAAACATAGATTTAGATTTATTAAAGCGTTACAATACTTTATTTGCAATTCGACATTTAGCAGATAGTGGTATTGATCCAAGATTTAATAGATCTTGTACTGGATTTACAAATTCAAATTTTGGACAATTATTTTTAAATTGGTATGTTACAGAAGATAAATATTCAACTGAAGCAACTGAACAAGTTCAAGACTATGATGATGATACAAAAAGTAAGTATTTTATTGCATATAATAGTACATGTTTGATATTTATATTTACTAATCTTTTAATTTAGTTATATCTCCAGTAAACTTTATTTCCAATATTTCATTAAAAAAACATCAGGAAATTTGTTTAGGCGTAATTTAGTGTAATATTTCGAAGGTGGTGTAAAATTTCGAAATATTACACTAAAAACGTAATATTACAAAAGTTTACGCTTTTAAATTTGAATAATTATAGTAATTTAAGAATATCTCGCTATCTACTAATCCAATCAAGACGATCTATAGCTCATTGGAATCAGCTCATCAAGACGGATCGAATGGTAGTAAAATCGCATTTCTACAGTTGATAGAACGCTCTATAGTATACAGTAAAGTTTTAAATTAATAGAAAGTCATCTATCAAACGTAAAGATACGATTTTACTACCATTCGATTCGTCTTGATGAGCTGATTCCAATGAGCTATAGATCGTCTTGATTGGATTAGTAGATAGCGAGATATTCTTAAATTACTATAATTATTCAAATTTAAAAGCGTAAACTTTTGTAATATTACGTTTTTAGTGTAATATTTCGAAATTTTACACCACCTTCGAAATATTACACTAAATTACGCCTAAACAAATTTCCTGATGAAAGAATGCCAAAGCAGGAACGTGATAAACTTCTTTTAACTTTACATAATTTTAAAACTGAATTGTTTTTATCTTATGTGGATATGAAGTTTGAGGCGGCACTTATAAACTCTTCAATTAGTTGGTACAAATTTGCATCATATATGATTGAAAAAGAAAATGGTATCCTTTCAAAAGTTCACCTACATCTCGATGATTTTATCACAATTTATGAAGAAGATCATGAAGAATCTTATGCAATAATCAAAGGTATCTTTCAACATAAGGGTAACAATAACAAATATTATGCATTTATTGTTGTAGATTGGTTTGAAGATACTATGGTTGAACATTCAGTATTAAAATATCCACTTTACCGTCTCCAAGCAACAGGAGATAAATGGAGACGTATTTTTCCAATTACTGTAATAGATAATGTTCAAAAAGTACATTTTATTCATAATTGTAATTCAGAAAGGTGCCAACTACCAAATCATGATACTACAAATAGAATTTGGATAAAAAATAATTTTTATTTTACAGCCATATAATTATATTATTATATAAATATAATAAAATAATTATTTTAATTTGTATCGTATAAAATTTTAACCAATAAAATCATATGCATGATGTAATAATAAATTAAAATTAACCAATTAAAATCACTTTAATTACATGCATGTGATATCATGCATGTGATATCTAAAAATAGCTAAAATTCGCGTTTATTAATGAGATTTTTTTTGTTTATTTTCAAAAATACGCTTTTCTCTTGTCTTTTATATTAATACTTTACGGTATTTTAGTTCGTCTCTTCTTTTTTCTTTTTAAAGTATACTTTAATTATCTTTTTACAATATTAACAATACTTTGGGACACTTTAGTTTATATATTCAACATAGTAAGACACCCACATACGAAAAGCAAGAATAAAAGCAAGAATAAAGAAAAGAAAATGTACCCGCCACTCACATACGAAAGAAAAGAATAAAAGAAAGGAAAAATGTACCCACCTACCCACATATAAAAGAGAAAAAAGCCGTTTTTTAAATAAATAGTGGAGCTGTTAAGCAAGGTATGAAAATAGGATATACGCGTATTTTTCATATTTTTTTTACAATATGTTGTGGTTTGAGTATTTTTTTGTTAGACTGTGGTATAAATGTGAATATATTTTTCAACGGCCATGTATCAATTGCTTGTTAAATATATTTGCAATTTCTTTTGTAATATTTGCTTTAGCCTGGAAGAAAATGTTGTAAAATAGGGCTGGATATTTATGGCATTTTCCGCCTTCCAATTACTTTGTCTGGGGGTAGCCTGACAATTTGTCGTTGTCCGTCAGTCGTAGCAACCAGCATTTTTTTACAATATTATGATTTTAAGAAACAAAACACTTTTAAAAAAATTTAAAGAAAGAACTAACTTAAAAATATTATCATTTTTATTATTCTTTACAAAATCCCGGAATTACCTGCTCTAACTATTATCCCAAGGTTATGTATTAAATTTTAAATATATTTTACAAAGAGTACATTTTATTAATCATGATTGTTTTTTTTATTTTTTATATATATATATATATATATTTTAAAATTGAAAATGACGTATCCATCCACTCACATACGAGAAGAAAAGAATAAAAAAGAGAAGAAAAGAATAAAAAAAAAGGAAGAAAAGAAATGTACTCCACTCACCCATAATAATCCACTAATAAAAAATTATTATTATTAATGTATAATAAATAATAAACATATATTACAATAAAAATATTTTTGTGATGTTAATTCGGTGTTAATATAATATCATTACGATGTAGTTACGATATTAAATAAATGTAAAACATTTTTTGTAATATTAATTCGATATTAATATGATATTATTATGATGTAGTTACGATATCAAATAAAATTGTAATATTAATTCAATGTTAATACGACATCACTACGATGTGGCTACGATATCAAATAGATGTAAAATATTTTTAATATTTTTGCAATATTAATTTGATGTTAATATGATATCACTACGATATGGCTACAATGTGGTTACAATATCAAATAAAATGTCAAATATTTTGCAATATTAATTCGATGTTAATATGATATCACTACGATGTGGTTACGATATCAAATAAAATGTCAAATATTTTGTAATATTAATTCAATATTAATACGACATCACTACGATGTGGTTACGATATCAAATAGATAAAATATTTTTGAATATTAATTCGATGTTAATATGATATCAATACGATGTGATTACGATATCAAATAAAATGTCAAATATTTTGTAATATTAATTCAATGTTAATACGACATCACTACGATGTGGTTACGATATCAAATAAAATGTCAAATATTTTGTAATATTAATTCAATGTTAATACGACATGGTTACGATATCAAATAAATGTCAAATATTTTTGTAATATTAATTCAATGTTAATACGACATCACTACGATGTGATTACGTGATAATATTTACATCGCATAATGATCGCTGCGATATCGCAGAGATATCGAACTAATCAATGTCGAATAAATATAGTTACGACTAACTTAACGACGTCGAATCTATTTTTTATCAAAATATCGTAATGATATCGTAATGATATCATTGCAATATCTAATCAATATCGATTGTAAACTCCAAATTTCAGCAAAGTAGGCTTCTTATTATGTTAGAAACAATTCTAATATTTCTTTTTATTACTTTTTTTATAGAAATGGGTTTTTCCTTGACTGGTAAGATTTACCTAATAAATTTTAATTTTCACAAAAATAAAATTTTCTTTTTTTAAATAGTATAATATAGTGTTTCGCATAAATCGATTCATGACATGGTGTGACTCTAATTGCTCCCAAATAATAAAAATGTATTTTGCGAATAACTTTTGATTTAGCAGTCCGATTTTAATGATCTTTTTTTATTTTAATCAGAGCAATAAGGCCTATCAATTAAAAAAAAAAAAGATCATTGAAATTGAATTACTAGATCCTAAGATAACAATTTTTGGAGGTTGAATTAAGTCTGAATTGAGTCTGAATCGAATTGAATTTTAGAGGAGAAATTTAATTCGTATGGAATACTGTTATATTACTATAATTTGGGCTGGCACTATGAATTTTAGTTAAAAAATTTCTTATATAGAACTGACAGTCCTATCAGTTCAGTTTAAAACTGAGGACTGGATCACATTCCTATATATCAGCATTTTGATTTTTACTGAGAAAATTATTAATAGCAAAAGTTTAGCATAATATGTCAAATATATCAAATGCATGCTGAATTCTTGAAACTTTGTGCAGTATCATATCAGCAATTTCTGGCAGAATGGAATGTTATAAAAATGAATATATCAGTTCACATTACTAATATTAAAAATTCCTCATATAGAATCAAAATTTTTTATATCTTATATAATATATATATTTGAAAGAGATATATAAACAAAAATTTTGTAAATATGGGTAGAATAGGACCCCGGAAAATACTTATATAGGTAAGGTCCCAAAAATATTTTTTATTAGTAGCTCTAAGCACAGGTTTTTACTATGATCGCTAAGCATTGTTGATATCTAACCTTAAAAATTATATAAAAATAAGCAAATCAATCTTCTAACCTAATTAAATTTTTATTATAACACATATAATTTATAAAATATATTTATTAATTAATATATTTTATTAAATCCAATTTTAAATATGTTGTGAAGCTAAACTAAACATAATATACAAGTAGATTAATAATATTCAATTAATAAAGTTAATAAATAGTAAGAGAAAAATTCGAAATTAATACTATTACAAAAAATGTAAATTTCTCCATAAGTATTATACTTACACCCATAAAAATTAATATGTAGGTAGTTTCGACCTTGCTGAACAATTTTCAATTAATTTAGAAAGTCGATTTCATTTGACCAAAGGGGTGTAATTACGCTCTGAAGTTGTAAACGGATAAATGAAAAATTCGGAAGTTAGTACCGTTATGAAAAATGCACTTTTCTACATAAGTATTATACCCACACTCATAAAAATTAATATATAAGTAGTTTCGACCTTGCTGAACAACTTTCAATTAATTTAGAAAGTCGATTTCATTTGACTGAAGTGGTGTAATTACGCTCTGAAGTTATAAACGAAAAAGTGAAAAATTTAAAAGTTATTACCGTTAAAAAAAATATGCTTTTCTATATAAATATCATACTTAGCCTTATGAAAATTAAAATACAAGTAGATTTAACTTGCTGAATAACCTTACTTAAGCATAAAAGATAATTTGATATAACCAAAGTGGTAAGTAGTGAAATTATATTTTAAAGTAAAATATATTTACAGTAACTTTATTTAACAAAATAAACATGTATAATATAGTAATTTTATATTAAAAATAATACACTGAGTTTAATAAAAATTAAAAAGATACTATTGAAAGATAATTAATAAAACATTGAAAAAAAAAACTGAAATTCCATCAAAAAAAATTTTTGTTTATGTATTTATATAAAATCGTGAAATGTAGTACAAAATTAACACTTACCGTTAGTGAAAATAAATAAAAATTAATTATAAATTCTATATATAATAATTTAAAAAGTTCTATAAATATGAAAAATAAGCAACTAGAAACTCTTAGTATTTTAAAATAATACCAAAAATATGCAATTTAATTATCTTACATAGTATAAAATTTTCTTAAAATTAAGCATTATAAAATTCTTACATCATAAAATTTTTCTATGTTGGCTAAGCACCTTGGTACCTTACATATATAAGCATTTTCCGGGGTCCTGGTAGAATAATTTATTTCTGAAACCTATTGTAATAAAAGAAAGAGAGGAAAGAATCTTGTAAAATGTGTGAGAAAGTAAAGAAATAATTTTGTAATATAGTCAAATAGGGAAAATTATCTTTATTATTATAACCTTACTCTTAGAATCATCCCAACAATAGTCATACTTTTCCTAGTTGAGGTCTGGAATTGAAGACTGCACATGCATGTCTTTTTACAAATCAAATTCTTAAGTGAAGATTTATGGGAACATCTTATACATGCCATCCAAATTATTTTGGACTGCCGTAGTAATTATAAGTAAAATTCCAAATTCAATTATGGCATCCCAAATTATTTTGGCACTTTACATAGTAAATTATATATAAACTGAATGAATTATGACATCCCAAATTATAATTATGGCATCCCAAAATAATTTGGGCAGCATGTATAGAACATCTATAATAATCATGAAACATAGAGTTTGCCTAACGAACCATTCTTAATAAGTTATCTAACAAAGTTTGCTTCGTTAGCTAATCAGTCTAATGGCACTAAAGATTCACCAGTTGTTCAACCCTGAGTTGCGTTTCTAGTAAAGGTTATTTGGAGAGTAGGTCTTTTAGCACAGTTGCTTTTACTAATTTTGAAATAGATTTTAGGGAAGAATCTAGAGATACAATGTAAACACAGTTATGACTTGGGTATATATCACTTTTTAGTTTAGCTTTCTTTTATTTGTATTTTTAGGAGACTGTTTGGCTTTTATTTTTAGTGTGTTTATTATAGAACTTCACACATTCTCTTGTTCATTTTGAATTCTTGTATAAATTTAATAAAGATAAAGGTTACCAAGCCAAGTTTGCCTAAAGAAATAACTTTAATGCTGGGATTCCCATTTATGGTTTAGGATCCAAGTACTCACTCCCTCTTTAATGGCATTATATTTCTTTTACTTCTCTAGTATTTTTTAACTTTATATACATTGGAAAATAAAAATGTATTGAAAATTATTTTTTGCAAAAGTTGTTCTCAGAATTTGGCACTTTTTATTTGCAGTATGATGCTTATTGCATATAATAATTATTACATTAAATGAATGTCATTTACAGATCAAAATTTTTTCTTAAATGAAAATATCATTTGCAAAAGTAAATGAGAATGTTACTTAAATGAAAAATAAAAAAATTATACCCCAACCATATCTTGCTGATACATAATTTCGTAATATTCCAATTTATCTCCCACTTTTTCCTCCACCTCCAAAAAAATACCGTCATTGCTCATCTTTACGCTAACAACTTTGACATGGAATCCATCTTCAAGTTTGATTTTACGGTTAAGAAGATATGAAGCTTTGTCCAGTAAAGAACGATTTTTCTGAATTTAAGAAAGAGTCAATAACATCTTCATTAAATATCAATTACTCATAAATAAATTAAAATAAATACCTCTATTGGTAGCTTTTTATAACTCTTATTTCCCTTATTTTTTTTCTTTGGGAAGTCATCAAAGCAAACCGAAAATTTCAGATCTTTATTTACATATTCTGGCGGACTATGAAAAAGAGATATTATTAATTTCTACTTGTGACTTCGTTTTACAATTAAGAGCAATAGATGCCAACTTACGCTTTATCAATAAATTCTTGAAACATAGCGTTAAATCCTTTCTTATCCGCTGTTCTTTCAATCCATTCCCCAGACAAATCAGTTCTTTCTTCCTCTTCTTCAAGTGCTCTGTAGTAAGAGACATATTAGAAAAGAGATCAAAGAAATAAAGTTAATAAACCACTTACTTGATTGGATCAAAACCTCTAGCTTTACATTTTTCTGGGTCCAAATACGTATCACCATATATAGTAGTAGTTAAACAAGCTTCATATTCTTCAGATGCTTTTAGGGAATCTCTGTAAATATCGCCAATATCTAGCTCTGTGAGGATAAACCATAAGTATATATAAATACCTTGGCAAAGTAATAGAAAATTCACAAAAAAGGCTCACTTTTATCTTTTCCTGAGATGTGAGACATTAAGAAAATTTGACCACAAAAGACGAGGAGAGAAAAGTGACCCAAACAAACTGTAAACCTAACAGCGATACGTGTCAAAATAAATGCATTAAAAATCATGTGTAGAAAATTATTGGCAAACAAAAAAGTCACGAGACTGTAATTTCAAATGAGTCATTTTTTATAATTAATTGTAAATCACCTTTGATTGGCAGCTTATAAATCATTTTTTATTGACAGCTAATAATATCCCCTATAAAAAAAAAATTCTAGAAAAAACTCAGAGCCTCAGATAAATGGATAAATGAGTTTTTTATTCAAGAATCTCAGACACATGATCATTTTCTGAAAATTTATTATAGGAATTCCACTTCAGAAGCTGTGCAAATTGTGACTTCAGATCTTATAAGGTTAGTGTTACTCAACTCAAATTACGTGCATACCTCTAGTGATTTTATTTGACAACATCAAAAAAATTCTCTCCAAAGTTTAACAATATGACCCGGCTATCTATTACCTCCAACTTCTCCTTCGTCTAATTTGTCACCCCTAAAAACCTTCTCATTGAATTTTTACACCTTTTTAGAATGCCTACCATACATGAAGCTCATATGCGAGTATGATTTAGATGCAACAGCACTAAGTGCTTCATTTGGTTCAAGTTTTGGCCGATAAGAGAAGTTGTATCTATAGTTCAACATGCAGGCTTTGTTCGCATTCAGTATAGTGTATTTCGTTCTAGGAATCGTTGTCTTCTCCAGCATGCGATAAGTACCGTGCGTCTAATCAGAATAGGCAGGCGGTACCTCTCCAACTGGGGCTCCTTATATAAAAAGCATTATAATTCAATTCAATTCAAAATAGTCTGTACATAGATATGACGAATTTTGTCTGCAGAGGTCGCTTACCTAATATTCCACATTTTTGATTTAGCCATGATAATATTAGAGGGGTAAAAGGTTGAAGTATATACACTATATATGTAATTTATAAAGTTTACGCTAAAATATGATGCACTAATTATTGCTATTTTTTTTTCAATTTGCCAATAACCCGTCAACACTCAGAAACAAAAATTTTCTCATTATTTTTAGCAATATAAAAGGCAATAATAAAATAAAATAAATTTCCTGCAAATCCATAAATTATGAAAACACCTGTAATTGTTAGTTCGCCTTGATTTCATACATCTATGAGACAAAAAATAATTCCTATAAAATTATCCACATCACGAATTAGAACTTTTACACAAATACTGGCCCATATGTTAAGTAGCCTGTGAATTCGTGATCCCAGTCATCCAGATTTATCATTCTTGCGATTCCAATACTAGATTTTAATCATCGTATATCTTTATCCACTCTACGAAATCAAACGAAAGCATCATTAAACAATAAATTTCATACTTAAAATTATCAATCAAACAAACGAGGAAAAAATCTGTAAATAATAATAAGGTATAATGAATTAACGCTTTGATCCAATTCTAGAAGAATACTGTATTTAAAGTAAATCATAATACAGAAAAAGTAAATATTAGTATTAGACTATTAGAAACTCTGAGAATTTCTGGAAGGCCTTGGATCTGGTGCATACACTGGTCGAAATGGTATGATTTGCATAAAGTTTATCACCCATAAATAGCTGATACATTTGGTGATCTCAATGAAATCTCCATTAAATTTAATTATAGATTGAAATGGTAAAATTTATTTTAAATTAGCGATAGTATGCTTTTGGATGATAAATTTCTGATGATCATCTTCCAAATTTATTCACTTTTTCGCTTAATTTGTAGTTTGTCATACGATCTACATGCATTTTTTCATAATTTCGGAAATGCTCAATGTGAACTTTTTTGATTCAATTTTATATAGCTATATATATTGCTAATTGCAATTGCAATAGCTATATAGCTATAGACGTTGTTATTGCAATATTGCTTCTTTGATATCATTAGAATAAAATTACAAAATATTCATTTTTGTGCCACTTTCGCTACATATTAACTTGAGGCATCAAACAATAAGTTTTATATTTGTATTTGATTTTGTTGATCTTTATTGATTTTCAATAAAAATAGATTCAAATATATTTCTTTTTCGTTAAAAAAATTGAAACGTGTAGATGATCATGTAGATCTTGTGATAATCAAAATAAAAAAGTGTTAGACGAAAATTTTTTTCAAAATTTTTTCTTTTTTTATAAATTTTTTTACATTTTTTTCTATTTGTAAGATTAAATATTTGGATATTACATAATCACAAATTAAATTTATAAGTGTATTTAAGTATATTTTTTTTAGAAAATAATGTGATATTTCATAAAAAATATTTTTTCTTACTATTTTTATTTTTAAACTACTTGAATTTATAATTAATGAAAAAATTAATTAAAAATTTATGTCAGGTCATTTTCAAATTTTTATCATCTCAGTTCTTAATTTTCATATTACATTTATTTTTTATATAAAATTTTTTTAAATTAAACTTCTTTTTCCAAATATACTATAATATCCACTTTGGCCAAATGAAATCAACTTCATTTATTAATTAAAAGTTGTTCAGGCATGTTGAAACCACTTGAATATTAATTTTCATGAATATAGGTATAGTGCTTAGAGAAAATTGCATTTCTTGATAATATTAACTCTCTTTTCTGTTTTTTAATTTAGAGCGTAATATTTCCACTTTGGGCAAATGAAATCAACTTTATTTATTAAATGAAAGTTGTTCAGGCAGGTTGAAACTACTTAAATATTAATTTTCATGAATGTAGGTGTAGTGCTCATAGAAAATTGCATTTTTCTTGATGATATTAACTCTCTTTTCTGTTTTTTAACTTAGAGCGTAATATTTCCACTTTAGACAAATGAAATCAACTTTATTTATTAATTGAAAGTTGTTCAGGCAGGTTGAAACCATTTGAATATTAATTTTCATGAATGTAGGTGTAGTGCTTAGAGAAAATTGCATTTTTCTTGATGATATTAACTCTCTTTTTTGTGTTTTAATTTAGAGCGTAATATTTCCACTCTAGACAAATGAAATCAACTTTATTTATTAATTGAAAGTTGTTCAGGCAGGTTGAAACTACTTGAATATTAATTTTCATGGATGTAGGTGTAGTGTTCAGAGAAAATTGCATTTTTCTTGATGATATTAACTTTCTTTTCTGTTTTTTAACTTAGAGCGTAATATTTCCACTTTAGACAAATGAAATCAACTTTATTTATTAATTGAAAGTTGTTCAGGCAGGTTGAAACCATTTGAATATTAATTTTCATGAATGTAGGTGTAGTGCTTAGAGAAAATTGCATTTTTCTTGATGATATTAACTCTCTTTTCTGTTTTTTTAATTTAGAGCGTAATATTTCCACTTTAGACAAATGAAATCAACTTTATTTATTAATTGAAAGTTATTCAGGCAGGTTAAAACAACTTGAATATTAATTTTCATGAATGTAGGTGTAGTGCTTAGAGAAAATTGCATTTTTCTTGATGATATTAACTCTCTTTTCTGTTTTTTAATTTAGAGCGTAATATTTCCACTTTAGACAAATGAAATCAACTTTATTTATTAATTGAAAGTTGTTCAGGCAGGTTGAAACCACTTGAATATTAATTTTCATGAATGTAGGTGTAGTGCTTAGAGAAAATTGCATTTTTCTTGATGATATTAACTCTCTTTTCTGTTTTTTAATTTATAGCGTAATATTTCCACTTTGGGCAAATAAAATCAACTTTATTTATTAAATGAAAGTTGTTCAGGCAGGTTGAAACCACTTGAATATTAATTTTCATGAATGTAGGTGTAGTGCTCAGAGAAAATTGCATTTTTCTTGATGATATTAACTCTCTTTTCTGTTTTTTAATTTAGAGCATAATATTTCCACTTTAGGCAAATGAAATCAACTTTATTTATTAATTGAAAGTTGTTCAGGTAGATTGAAACAACTTCAATATTAATTTTCATGAATGTAGGTGTAGTGCTTAGAGAAAATTGCATTTTTCTTGATGATATTAACTCTCTTTTCTGTTTTTTTAACTTAGAGCGTAATATTTCCACTTTGGGCAAATGAAATCAACTTTATTTATTAATTGAAAGTTGTTCAGGCAGGTTGAAACTATTTGAATATTAATTTTCATGAATGTAGGTGTAGTGCTTAGAGAAAATTGCATTTTTCTTGATGATATTAACTCTCTTTTCTGTTTTTTTTAATTTAGAGCGTAATATTTCCACTTTAGACAAATGAAATCAACTTTATTTATTAATTGAAAGTTGTTCAGGCAGGTTAAAACAACTTGAATATTAATTTTCATGAATGTAGGTGTGGTGCTTAGAGAAAATTGCATTTTTCTTAATGATATTAACTCTCTTTTTTGTGTTTTAATTTAGAGCGTAATATTTTCACTTTAGACAAATGAAATCAACTTTATTTATTAATTGAAGGTTGTTCAGGCAGGTTGAAACTACTTGAATATTAATTTTCATGAATGTAGGTGTAGTGCTTAGAGAAAATTGCATTTTTCTTGATGATATTAACTCTCTTTTCTGTTTTTTAATTTAAAGCGTAATATTTCCACTTTGGGCAAATGAAATCAACTTTATTTATTAATTGAAAGTTGTTCAGGCAGGTTGAAACTACTTGAATATTAGTTTTCATAAGATTTCATTTTTTTGTAGCTGTATTAACTTTAGAACACTTATTACAGCTTATGTCATTATTTTAAATTATAAAAATTAATTTATATTATTGGCTAATTATAATCACATGATATTTGATTTAATAATTTAATAAAATATTATTATTTAAAATTAAATTCATATAAATGCAACTAATATTAATAATTATAATTTAAGCAGTAAATTCATTGACCAATTCTTGTAAATTTTATGCTCAAATTATGTAATTTCTTTGATCAAATCAATATAAATTCAGTATAAATTATGGTCAATCATACAAATGGTGCATTTTTGTGATATGGAATTGTGCATTTTCCTATATCCTTATATATAGTTTAGATACATTATTTTTAAGAAAAAATTGTATAAATCTTATTAAAACATGATTTTTTATAGGGTCTAATTATAATAAAATTTTATTATTCGGTAACAATTCAATTTATTTATATCAAAGAATTTTTTTAATTATAAATGTTATATTTGGGGGACGAAGTCCCCCAGCAAATCGCATATTCTAGTTTTATGATCTTAAATTTATTTGATTAATTTATAATGTATAAATTCCAAATAAATTTTTATTAAATTTAAATGTGTGTATAATGCATATCATATGTTGAAATTTAATTGAAATATGATATTTAATTTACTTACAAGCCATTTATTTACTTATTGAAATTTTACTATATAGACGAAACTTATAATTTATAGGCCTACATCCTGATAGAAAAATTTAAAATTCTATAGAATATTCTCTATAAAAATTTTTGAATAAACGATGGTTTTTATTATGAAAATCTTTGAAATGTGATCAACTTTCTAAATAAATTGATAGGAATTCTTGTGACAAACCTTTCTAAAGTAGAGTCTTAGTTCGTTGCGTTTGAATAACGCTTGAGACACAAGCGGCAGAATTTTTTTGTTATATTACACGGAATTTTTGTAGAATCCATCCGAAATTTCATATTTTATTATTTCCATTTATCAAAATTATTAAATTTCGCTTTTTTTTAATCCATTAATATTACCTCAAATTCTTATTAAAAAACTTTATAAAATGAACCGATAGGAATGTGTAGCACAATTGCTCTATCATTTTATCGGTTTAACTTCTTTTTATAAAAGTTTTGAAGTCACATAATATTACTGTTGTTTATAAATGACACTCACCAAAGTGGCTGGTAAAATTGTGAATTTTAATGGGAAAGAAAGTACAGTATTAAATCGGTTTTATTAATGCTCAACAGTTGACCATCTTTATCTGTACATCACATGATGCTTACTCCTTTTAGTGCTTTCTTGGTTTGAAAACTTTTTATTACGTGTAACTGTATATGTTACGTTTGATTTTTTTGATTGCTTCTTTATTACTTACTTTGTTACCATAAATTGAGGAAAATCCGATAATTTATTTTCTTTTTCTTAAATACACTTTACACTCTTTTCAAAACACACACGAATGAATAAAAATTTCGGATACTGCAAAGAGTGTAAGGAGAAAAACACAGGCTTAAAATGGTGTCGAAGCTGCAACGCCAAACGCTTGGAAGCCGAATTCTCAAGTTGGACAAGTAGTAATGAAGAACTCGACAAGTTTCTTAGAGAAACACAGCTCACTGTAAGGTGTTGGCAAGAAGTATTTGAGTGGATTCCTTATACAAATATTACTGAAGTCGAGGAGGTTGGAAGAGGCGGCTACGGAATTATTTATAAATCAAAATGGAAGAAAGGATGTATCATAAAATGGATGCCTAAAGAAAAGAAGTGGGCACGTTGGGGAACTGAACTTGTTGCTTTAAAATGTCTTTATGAGGGTTTTAGCGATTTTATGCATGAGGTAAGCAATCATTATAACTATGGACATATATATATATGATTATTATGAACATATAATTATATCATTCATGAGTTCTAAATAATTCTTAGTTAAAAATACTTCACCAATATATGAAATTCAATCCTAACGGGTTTGAATGTTATGGAGTTACACAAGATCCCATACCCACAAATATTTTATTGTTACTGATTATTATAGAAAAGGTGATTTGCGCCACTATTTTCGTTGTCATGCTCGTAATCTTAATTGGTCAAAGAAGCTGGATATGCTTTTGCAACTTGCTCGGGATCTCCGAAATATCCATAACGCCGACCTTGTACACAAAGATCTCCAGTGCTTGTTGATACTATCACATGCATTTCTGACTTGGGGCAGTCTCAGGATGTCAGTACTTTACAAACTTCTACCGAAGTGAACGGTGTGATGCCGTACGTTGCTCCCGAAGTATTATGTATACGACCATACACTAAAGCCGCAGATATATACAGTTTTGGAATGATCATGTGGGAATTCACCTCTTTTCAATTGCCATTTTACGAACGTTCACGTGATATTGATTTAGCATTTAGTATTTGTGATGGTTTACGCCCAAAGCCTATTGAGGGAACACCGCCCTGCTATATAGAACTAATGCAACAATGTTGGAATTCTGATCCAAAAAAACGTCCTACAGCAGAATACATAGCAAATACGTTGCAAGGCTGGTTCGAAGGTTCAAATGAGAACATTTCGAATCAATTTAAAACCGCTGACGAATTTAATTCAGTTAATCCCGTACGAGAAAATTCACAATCAGTTCACAAATCAGCCATTTATACTAGTCGCCTTTTACCAACTATTCCTATTGCCAATAGTATGTTTTTGGAATTATGCATTTAAAAACAATTGTTTTACGTGTAATTTAATTTCCTATTTTTCTTCTAAAGATTACAGTACGCGTCAATTCGATTTTATACTACCCGACGAAAATTAAATCATGTGTTACAAATTGTTAAGTTTACAAAGTCTCGGAGGAATGAACATGTAACCTGTAAGTTATGTATAACATTAATATATTAATTTTGCTGAATTTCTGATTGTGTTTATTTGTTTATGATAGTAAACTTAACATAGTCATAAATAAATTCTTTCCTAGTATACAAAAATATATGTGTATACGTATAATTAATATAAATACAACTCACTATATGTCGAATCAAGCTCTATAGTTTAATTCGATAAATGTTTGAATTTCCCGTAATAAATTGATTTCAATCCAGGATTTTTTAATTAACACGTTTGTCAAGCCATTCAATAACCTCGGTAACAGTAGCGATTTTAGCCACTCCATATTCCAAGTTCAGCAAGGTTGCCTTTTTTAGTAAGAAATTTATTAATAATCCATTGAACTTAGTAAAGAATGATAATTTTAAGTTCTACCTTGTGCATCTCTTCATTCTCTGTGACAGTTGCATCTTTAAGGAAAACAATGTTATAATCCTGATCAAAGCCACCTATAAAAATTTGTAGAATATTGATATGAATGATATGATCAAATAAATTTTCGTCTTTCGCTTTGATAATTATATACATAGCTAACTGAATTTCTTGAATGATATATAACAATACTCATGATCATCCTAAGCTCGATATTAATTTGCACATAATGAGTTAATCTCCTTATACAATTTCATTACAATATACTCACTTCTGGCAGTTGCTTCACAACACAAATTTGTTTCTGCACCAGAAATGATGAGTGTTTCAATACCAAGAGAAGTGAGTATGGAACCAAGTTCGGTACGATAAAAAGCATCATAGCGTGTCTTGTTTTTGATAACGAAGTCAAGAACATCAATTGAGGTTGAAGACCGCTAATAAAAGAATTAATGTCAATTATTAAAATTTTACCAGGAGGTTACCTATTTGAAGATAGGATATTGTAATTTTTAAAAAAATTAAGCACTAACCGAAATGATAGGTTGTAATTCTCTCAAAATTTTCCATTCGTCAGAGCCCCATTTGATACTACCATCTCCCCACTTAAAAGATGAATTGTTATTCCAAGTAATTAATTAAAACGAAGAAACGATAAGTCACATACCCATCGTCCCACAGCACCTCCATCAAACTTGAGATTTCTGTGACCGTGTTGGGTCCAAAAAACGGGAATGTCTTTTTCGTGACAAGTTTTAACAATCGATTTTACGTTTGGAATAATATCGATAACCTCTTTACGAAGTGATTCCTATCAAGAAAAAGATTTAAAAGGTTATTTGAATAATTTTTTAAATAAAGAATTTAGAATATTTACTATTACTCACTTGCATATCAATGAGCACGTCTGAAATGTGTGTCAGGTTGACGGCGCAGTGTGGCGCAGCGATTTTTTCCAAAAAAATTAAATTGCAATTTTTTTTATTTAAAATAAAACCTTTAAATTACTACACTAGATGTATTTTCGTCCGCTCTGCAAATTTACTTAAAGAATATACGGGTGGTTTAGAAGGCCATTTTCGAGTTATTTAACAAAAACTGTTTTTTCGACAAATCCAATTTTGGAAATGATCGGCAAAGACGATAAAATCAGTTGTTATATACTAAAGTCAAAATCTACTTCCAAAACCTCCTTCCATTTATAAGTGAATTTTGTAAAACAGATGAAAATACATCTAATGTGTAAATTTGAAATTATTACATTAAAAAGAAAATCTTTAACTTATTTTTTTTGAAATTACTGCGCCACACTGCGCCGTCAACCTGACACACATTTCAGACGTGCTATCAATGACTAACAGAGCAACTGTTTTGGGTTCGTAAGGAATGGATGTCGCCATGGTAAATGTGGCTTAAAGTCTTAAACTACTGTATAGAGAAAGATGAATTAAACATTAAAAACAAAAATTCCAATCGTACTCCTGAAACGCGAGTGACGCGCACAAAAATTAGTAATCGGCAGAGACAACAAATCAAAAAAAAATCACGTGATATTTGTAATACGAATTTGTTGAAATATAATGAAATGGGTAAGTTTTTTATTAAAATTATATAACAGATAACTAAATTAGTAAAAGTGTAAAACTAAAAAACTTCGATTAGACCCAGTAAATCTTGTCCCGTAAATCACGTGACTATTTTGAATTATAAAAGGTAAAAAAAAGGGTATAACGATAATTTATTCAAATGTTACAGTATAACTAAATTCTTATTGTCTAATTATTTTCTAGAGTTTCTTGAGCTTCCTTTGCATCTTGAGGTATTTCGGATATCAATTTTACCTTTGCAGCATGAGTACAAAACTATAATTATTACATTAAAGAATTAGTTTCAATTATCTCTTGAAAACCTTATTAACTTAAGAATAATAGAAATTTCATTTTACCTCATCAAAAAGAATATAACCTCCACGGTTTGTATCAATCTCATCAAATTTTGATTTAAGTTCTTTAGGTGAATTTACATTTATTCCCATAAGTTCATATCCCTTCTTAAATTCATTAAAATTAATACGTCTATCATTGTCTATATCAAGTTTCTTAAATATTTGAAATAGATTGTTGTAATAATGAAGAAGATCGATGAGGCGTCCGAATTCTTTGAAGTCAATAAAACCATCCTATCAAATTTTTTGCGTATTAGGAGGAATGTTAAGATTTCAATATAAATAATATAAGGAACTATAAGAGATCTACTAGACGAAACCTGTGAAGTATCGGCAGCTTTATAGGCTCGCATTATGGCAGGTTTATCTTCTGCAAGATGTGGATAAATTTCGATAACAGCTTTATCGATTTCAGCAAGGGACAAGATACCGTTACCATTATAATCAAAGACATCAAAAATCTATGAAAATGAAAAAGTCAATATCCTTGAATAACATTTTTTAAAAATAAAGTTATTTTAATAAATAATTACCCTTTTAATTTCAGCTTTATCTAATTTATCAGTAGTGATAACTCCCTTCGTAATTTTGTTATTAGATCCTTTATTATCCGATTTTCCGGAAGTTTTGTTAACTGATTTCTTATCCAATTTTCCGGCAGTTTTGATAGCTGCCTTCTTATCCAATTTTTCGGCCATGTATAATCAATCAATTAGTTTGAGAGAATAAAATGTATGATATGATATTTGGGCGGTATTCTTTCCTACTACCATCTCTATATATACAGTATGTTATACGTAATGAGGCAAAAATTATTGCGTGCCACAAAAAAAACCATGCATGGTACAATTCTAATTTAGGATTAAATGGATATGGTTTCATTTGAGAGTATGTTTTTGATTGTTGATTTTTTTTATGTCGTGCTTTTTTTAGTTCTGTGATGTTACAAATATGAAATATTTTTATAATATTGACATTATTTCATTCACTTTATTTCGAACATATGTTTAATTACGATTTTTATGTCGTGCTTCTTTAAATTCTGTAGTATTACAGCATAGGCTAAGAACATGTTGTTTAAGTATTAACATTATCATGGAATTAAGTGGATAGAACTTTTGAGCCGAGGTTGAAATTTCGGGGGAAGCTAACCCGGGTTCATAAATAAAGCTGCTTCGATGGGTCACAGCCACAAATATTAAAGAATTGATCAAAATTCTTAAAAAAGATCGACATCACACATCATCATGCATTATTTAGAACTTCAATAACGAAAACTGAAAAGAAAAAATCTATATTTAAAACACAAAGAAATTTCCTTGTTAGACACGTACGTCGTTGAACATGATAGGCGAAACCGATTAAGGTATAATAATAAATTTTTTGAAATTATTAAAGTTATTAGATCAATTGTATTAGATCATTGTGATGAGATGATGAAAGCCCCCTCGCTCAAAAATAATAATTAACGAACAAGACTCAATAATAATTTGTAAAATAGGAGTTTTTATTTATTATTTATATTTATTTACTAATATATTATAGTTTTTATTTTTTTTAAAAAATACAAAAAAAAAATACACAAAAAAAAGAAAATTTTATATTTATTTATTATTAATTAATATTAAATTAATATATATATTTTTTCTTCAGATGTATGAAAAATTCTCTTTTTTCCATCACTTTTCTCATTTTTTTGTTATATTTACAAAGGTTTAAAAAAAGTTTTTTTTTTTCGGAAAAAAAATTTTTCATAAATAATAATAAATAAACTTTTAAAAAAAAGGTAATACTAAATCAAAAGAAACCATCCCATATTTATTATATTACATTAAATAGTGACTAAAATTTTATTATTTACTATCCATGTAATAATGTACATTAGTTGTACATTAAATTAGTCTTATACTTTTATTCTATAGTTTTCACCAAAACTTCATCATCATCATGATCAACATCACTTCCACTACTAGCACTTCTACCCAATTTCAATTTATCAACAATGCCCATGGAATTTTGAGATCTTCTGTTTGAACTGCTACTACTATCTCTTTTTAAATTAGGATTACCACTATAAATTTCACTATTGATAGTACCATTTTCCGAAAAAATTGAAGCAGTTGGGGATAAGTGTTGTTTTATATAAGCAATTGGATGTTGAAGTGGTGATGGTGGATTTATGTTTAATGGTTTATAATTAAAATATTCCTCCAGTTGAGATTCCTTAGGGGAGGCAGTAATAGTTGTAGAAGAAATTGATGAAGAAGTAGTATGGATGATCGGAGTCTTTCTTTGTGTATCATTAATATTCTTTAGATTGTCGTCTATTGAAGTTATTGTAGATGATGATGATGAGGAAGATGTTTGTGGAGAAGAAAATTTAACAGAAGGTCTCTGTTGAACTTTTATATCAATAGGTTCAATCGGTTCAATATGAGGATTTGTTAAAGATTTTGTTGTAGCTTTACGATCAATACTTCTATCAGATTCATTAATTGTAGGTAATCCACCATCACTACGTATACTATCTTTCCTAAACATACCATAATTAAGACTTTGACTCCTCCTATGTAAATAATTACCAGATTCTTTATTAGAAGGGGGCATTGTGTGTGGTAATGTCGGATAAGTTTTACCCGTATTCATAGAATATCTACGAATACTACCAAAACTAGCTCTAATTGCTGATATATCAGGTTCATATTCACTTCCGCTTAATCTATTATCCCTACCAATCGTTTCAGTTGTTGAAGTAACCAATGTTCCAGAAGTATCTATTCCTGATACTTTTGAATATTGTAATAAAATTATACCACTACAAATTACGAGAAATCCCATCACAACTGTAACAACACTTTTTGGTGGAGCTTCAAAACCTTGTGATAATATTGCTGAACTTATTATTGTTAAACTTGTGAATGTAACATAATATACGGGTGTTACCATTGCCGTATTAAATAAATTTAAAGCCTTATTTAAATAATTAACTTCTGTCAATAATGTTATTACTACAAACGCTATGAGTACGTAAAGAAACCAATGTGTAAATTGATTATCCCCCTGAATTGTTTTTACAATAGCGGTACCAAGACCTTGAGTTGTTACAACCGATAATGACCCAATTAATGAACATATTCCAATATATACTTGCATATATTTTGTTCCATATTTTGGTGCTACTTTCCAAATTATTAATAATGATCCCAATATTGAAACAATTGCGTACGTCAAGAAAACTATTTTTTTTTAAGAAAAATAAATATGATTTAGTAAAAAAAAAATTTGATTACAAAAGTGAAGTAAAAAATATTTTTTATAAATACCAGGAGCGAAGAACATTTTTTTAAATTCTTCAATATCTGACGCAATATGTTGATTAGGAGCGTGTAAAACAATTACAGTCGCTCCAATAATACATTGTGCGCAGCCTATTTTACCCAGATTATTTAATCTCTCTTTTAAAAATATTGATGATAAGATGGCACTATATAATGTAAAAAATAATAAAATTTAATTAAATTTTGTAAATAAAAAACAGTAAGATCTCAATAATTACCTAATGACCACACTGAGCGCACCTAAAGGAGTAACTAGGATAGCTTGTGTAAAAGCGTATGCTACAAAGTTGCATATTTCGCCGATAATCACTGTAAAAAAAAAAAAAAAATTTGAAATCTTTAGATAAATTTCTTCTTGCAAGTAAAATGAATTATTTATAAAGTTAAAAAAACCTTACTCAGTATCATTCCTGACCACCATAACCCATTTGAAAGATAACTATGACCTTGACCCGCCTCAGATCCGGCTAATTCCAAAAAAGGAAATTTAATATAAAAAAAAGATAACATTCAAGATAAAAATTACTAAAATCACTAATTACTAACCTTGTTTTTGAGACTGAAGAAGACCTTTTTTCTTAAATACAAAAGATGATCCAATGAATACACCTATTTTTTTTTTATAAAAAAAAATAAAAAAAAATTTATAATTTCATAAAAATAATTAGATGATATATTTGATATATTTGCGCTCTTTTTTTTTTAAAGAATTCTGAATTAGTGTATAATGCTTTAATAGCATGTAATTATAAATATAAAAAAAGGTATAATTGAACTTACCGCTGGTTATCGCCAGAATTAAACCAACAGATTTAAATACAGGATCATTTTGATTCAATGATATTCCATTGGCACTGGCTGTTTCATTTGAAGCCATATTTTATTATTATTTAAATATTTCTAAAACTGATATAATTATGAATATTTCATTAATAAAAGTTACAAATATCCTTTTTTTACGAGTATAATTACTAAGAAAAAAAAAATGAAATCAATTTTATTTACATTTAATCGTTAAAAAAATAAAGGAAGAATATATTTGGCGATTAATACGTGAGCGGGAGAATGAGAGTAAAAAGTTGAAGAAAGAAAAAAATATAATTTTTTCTTTCGGTTTTACACAAAAAAAAAAGGAAATAAAGTTTGTTGTTCTTTGTTACGAAAGGTCGTAGAACAAAAATAAATCAATTAAAAATTTTAATTTAATTGATAATTTCCCCCCTAAAAATTTTTCCTTTTTGTTTGTGCTCTTGTGTTATCTTTCGATTTTCTATCAAAGGATGAACCTAATAAATTTCCCTTTTCTTAATCGGAAAAACATAAAAGAATAATCCAAAAGAAAAAAAAATAACTAAAAAATAAAAAAAATATTTTATTAATTAAATTTAAAGGCTACCGGAGCCTTCGATTTCTTCTATAAACGATATAAAAATACAAAAGAAAGAAAAGGGAAAGGAAAAAAAAGGCGGGAAAAGCTTTATAAAAAATCGGAAAAAAAATTCTTTTTTTTTTTAAATTGAAAAAATTTTTTTTTTGTTCTTTTTTACCTTTTTTATGCTCAAAAAAACTCGGGTTAATAATTTAAAAAAAAGAAATAGGGGTTGAAGAAATAAAATATAATTTTTTTTTCTTTACACAATTGTATTTTGTACAATTTATAACAATTAAAAAAATAAATCGTACTGAAAAATAAGGGGTTATATAATAGGGCTGAGGAGCCAGAGATTATATATATATAACATTTTACTGTAATAGTAAACAAAAAAAAATTCGGATAAGCATGGAAATGGTACTTGATTTTGTGTAAATGACGATCATATTTTATATTTGAATCATGTAAGAAAAGGAACATTGTGCGGATTATCCTACTAACTTTTAAAAATAAATATGGCGTAGTGTTCTTTAAACAAACGGCTTGGCTCTATAAAAGCCATCGAGTCAATCATAAGCCTCTTCGTGTTGATGTGACGTATAAAATAATAAATATTTATTAATTTTATTAAAAATAAAAATCAAGGCCGTTACGTAGCCGACGTAACAATTAATTATCGGTTTTTTGTTTTCGGTTAAAGTTCAATAAAAGAAAAAATTAATCGTACATATTTTCTCGTATAACATACTTTTTTTACTCAAGTGTTTCAGTATAACGGCGATTACCATCTTTTACTATTGTTTATTTACAACTCTGAAACATCTTGCATAATGCGGTTGTCAGAAACCCGATCCAATCATATATTTTTTCATTATAGTAAATAAATGTCCATATGTTAGCAGTTTGATTATCGCTTACCAAAATTTAAAACTAATAATATTCCTTTTTTCTTTTTAGGGTTTAGATTTTAAAAACATTAATTAAAGAAAAAAATTATTTTACCAAATATGCTAACTAAATTTGAACCAATTAAAAACAACGTGGATTTCTTCATCCATTTCCTTATTTGTCTCGTTCAACCCCATTACCACCATTTACTATGTTATGCCACCTTAAATTTTACCTAGAAGAAATTCTGCAGGGAACAAAGTAACAAACAAACAAGAACTTGAGATTAAAGTATTGTATTATATTCATCCTAAAATATAATGTTTTTAGTTAAAATATATTTAAATATCTTTTTTAATTAACTGTTAAATGTTTCAGTACTCCAACTTGTTACTGTCATATTTTTGTTTCATTTTTTGGTACATAAATCCAAAATTATGAGTATAAAGAAAGAAGAAAGGAAAGATATTGCAAATATGTCAAATAATTACCAAAAAAAGGTCTGTTACTTCCGGTCACGGTCATTCACTCACTTATGTTATCATTGCCCTATTCGCATTGGAGATCTCACTATCGTTCATTGCCAATTTAATTGTAAAAGATGTGTATATTAACATCTTTGTATTGTTATTATTTATATTTTTTTTATCGTTATTTATACATGTTAAGTAATAAGTATCCATCTGTTAATTGGTTGAATAATGATTTAAAAACGCAATTTTACAACGTTACACGAAATTGATTTAAAAGTTTAAAATCATCATCTTGCTTATCAAGTTTGACTTAACCCAATTAACGTGATACAAAAATCTATACAGATACAAATTTTTTTTTTTTGTTTTTTTTTACCTAATTTGTTAACTTTAAATAAGAAAAAAATAAATCTATCTCTATAATCCCTCATTAAAATACCAAAAATAGGATATAATTACCTATTCAAAATATTGGAAAACTTCTATTATCGGAGTTTTTGGAGTTATTTGATTTGTAAGATATCACAAGAAAATTTCTCCTTCGCTCACTTCTCCTTTTTATTTTTTTAATTAAATTTTGTTTAACTTTATTAATATTTGATACTTTAAATTCTTCATCTTTTTATAATAAAAAAAAATAATGCCTCCAATTCCAATTATACCACGTAAAATCCTTTTTGGTAATCCTTCAAATGTTTTACCAAAAATTTCACCGGATGGAAAATATTTGGCATATATCGCACCAAAAGATGATGTTTTAAATATATATCTTACCGATAATCCTAAAGATTTGTCATCTGCGAAAGCAATTACCAATGATAAAGTTAGGGGTATCAGAAATTTTTGGTGGAGTTTTGATCATCAGATTGTTTATCCACAAGATAAGGAGGGTGACGAAGGTAAAATTCTAATCAAATCATTATTATTATTATTTCATCGGTTTTTACTAAAAATATTATTAATTTTTTAGATTTTAAATTATATTCGATTGACTTAAACACTGGTGAAAAAGTTACATTAACTCCATTTGATGGAACAACTTCTGAACCTGTTAAATTTTCTCCAAATTATCCTAATGAAGTCATTATTTCAATAAATAAACCTGATCCCACAGTTTTTTCATTATATCGTTGTGATTTAAAAACTGGTGAGATTAATTTAATTGAAGAGAATACTCAATCATTTGATAGTTATTTTTTAAATGATGATTTAGAAGTTTGCTTTGCTAGTAAATTAACTGATGAAGCTGGGAAAAATGTTTATAGAAAAGTTAATAATGAGTGGGAATTGATGATCTCTTATGGAATTGATGATGTACATTCTTCTGAAATATTCTCAATCGTAAAAGAGGATAATGAGGAATTGATTTATTTGATCGATTCACGTGATAGAGAATATAGTGCAATATATAAAATTAATTTAAATGATCCTGAAAAGAAACTTCATATAGTAGCTGAACCAGATAATCAGGAAGCAGATATTAACAACGTTTTAACTGATCCCAATACACATGTTCCGTTAGCTTATTCAGTGAATTATTTACGTACATCATGGAATCCTATTTCTTCTGAAATTTCATCAGATTTAGAATTTTTAAAAAGTGTAGATGGTGGTGATTTCACTATTTTATCTCAAACTCTCGATAATACTATTTGGATTGTTTGTTTTGAGAATGATACTCAAACTGCAAAGTATTATTTATTTGATAGAAGTAATGATAAGTGTATAAATTTACTGTTTAATTCAAATCCAAATTTGGAAAATTATTGTTTGGCTAAATTAAATCCTATTGTTATCAAATCTAGAGATGGATTAGATTTAGTTAGTTATTTAACTTTACCATTAAATAAATATGATCCTTATAGTGATTATAAACCTACTCATCCTTTACCTATGGTGCTTAATGTTCATGGTGGTCCTTGGGCGAGAGATAGTTTCGTTCCTTTAAGAACAGATCATCAATTCTTTGCCAATCGTGGATATGCTGTTTTAAGCGTAAATTTTAGAAGTTCAACTGGTTTGGGTAAATCTTTGCTTCGTGCTGGTAATGGTGAATGGGGCGCAAAAGCTCATGATGATTTAATTGGTAAGTTTTATCGTTAAACCTTAAAATGATTTTTTTATTGATATATAACATACAGTATATAATTTTATTCTATTTCTACAAAGATGCTGTTAATTGGGCGATTGATGAAAAGATTGCTGAGAAAGATAAAATTGCTATTTATGGCGGTAGTTATGGAGGCTATGCTGTTTTAGCAGGATTGACATTTACACCTAATGTATTCGCTGTTGGTGTTGATATTGTTGGTCCTTCGAATCTTGGTAACTTATCATTTCGCTTTTTTTTTTAGAAAAATTATTTTTACGTTTATTAATTTTTATTTTATATTACAAAATTTTTAGTTTCTTTACTCAAGTAAGTTTTGAAACTTAATCGTTTATAAAATTTTATTTATCCCTCTTATTAAATAATATGAATCTTTTAATAGTTCGGTCCCATCATATTGGAAATCACGGATTAGTGAATTAATACAACGTATTGGTGGAAATCCTGAAACCGAAGAAGGTGTTAAATTTTTGACAAGTCGTAGCCCATTAACTTTTGCTGATAATATTAACAAACCATTATTAATTTGTCAAGGTATTAATTGTTATTAAAATGAATACGTATATATAATAATTTAATAATAAATTTTATTTATTTTTTTTTTAGGTCAAAATGATCCGCGAGTAAAACGCGCAGAATCGTAAGTTAATTGAATAATTTTATTCTAAAGATTATCGAATAAAGAAAATCTTAAAAATTTTCTTTCTTTCTTTTTTTTTTTTAGGGATCAAATCGTTTCTTTATTAACATCAAAATCGATCCCAGTTAGTTACGTATTATTTAATGATGAAGGTCATGGATTTGTTAGACCTCAAAATAGAATATCATTTTATGCTATGACAGAAAAATTTTTATCAAAGGTTTTAGGTGGTAAATATGAAGAAGTTAGTAATGATTTTGAAGGTGCAAATTTTACTATTCTTAATGGTAAAGAAATATTGGAATAAAGTAGGTCTATGTATATATGTATGTATGTATTTATTTATCATAAATGAATGTATGTAGAAATAATTAATACATAACGTATGCGACAATCAAAAAATTAGATTAGCAGGTTAGATCACATTGTTGTTACACTTTCTAGAAAACGAAATTTTTTTTTTTCATATTATATATATATATATTTGTATTTATTTTTCGCCTTTTTATTTTATTTATTTTTTTTATATTAAAAAATATATATATGTAAATCATGTGATCTGATGGATGATCAGTGAATTGTTTTTAATTTATAATTTTCATCAAAGAAAATTAAAATCAAAAAAAAAAATGGTGTTATTTTCGAGTAGATTATTAAAATTTCCAAATCAATATCAATTATTTAATAATAAAAAATGCTTTTCATTTTATTACAATCTGATGATCATGAATTCAGGTAAGAGAACGTGGCAAGGATTTTTTTAATAAAAAAAAAACAAATAAAATAAAATAAAAAAAAAAATTTTTTTTTTTTTCAAGGTTCAAGATCAATCAAAAAATTTTCAAATAAAATCATTTTTAATGAATCAAATAATGATACAAATGATACAAATAATATAAATTATATAAATCATAATAATGATAATAAAAATAATGATGATAAGAATAATAATAATGATAATAATAATAATTATGATAATAATAATTATGATAATAATAATTATGATGGAAATAATAATAAATATAATGATACTAAAAAGAAGGATAAAAAAAATGATATTAATAATAAAAAAAATAAGAAAGAAAGAATTCAACAAAAAAAATTATTTAATATAAAAAATTCATTTGATGATTTTTATATTAAACAATATGGTAAAGAACGTTGGTATAATTTATTAAATTCATTAAAAAATGAGGATAAAAATTATTGTACAATGATAAATAAATTTATTTCAAATAATAGTAAAATTGAATTTATTGAAAATTCTTTTAAAAATAATAATAATATAAGAAAAGTTGATTATTTAGATATATTATGTTATATTAGTAATTCAAAATTTTCTTTACCAAAAAAGGATGAACATAGTAATTTATTAAATGTTTATCATATTGATTTGGCTTCTTTAATAGTTACAAAAGCTTTGGATATTCAACCTAATGATATTGTATTGGATTTATGTGCTGCTCCTGGTGGAAAATCTTTGGCTATTTTACAACATCTCTTAAATAATAATGAACAAATCAACAATAAAAATGAAGGAAGAGGAATGTTAATTGCTAATGAAATTAATAATAAAAGATTTCATAGGCTTTTACAAGTAATTAAGTCTTATATTCCATTTAAATATCATCAGTATCAAATTAAATTAGTAAAGAATTCTCCTATGGAGAATTATTGTTATGATAAAATTTTAGTTGATGCTCCATGTTCTTCAGAACGTCATTTAATTAATGATCAAAAAGAATTATTAATGTGGAAAAAATCTAGATCAAACAATTTTTCAAAAAAACAATATAAAATATTATTAGGCGCTGTAAAAGCTCTTAAAGTTAATGGAATTTTGGTTTATTCAACCTGTTCTATTAGTAATTTGGAAAATGACCGTGTAATTAAAAAAATTTTAGAAAATAGTTGGGTAAGATTAGAAGTAATTAAAAGAAAATCTGGATGGGAAATTGGCGAAGAAACTGAATTTGGATGGATTATTTTACCGGACAAAAATGATGGTTGGGGTCCAATGTATTTTTCAATTTTAAAAAGGATTGAAGGAAGAAATTTTGAGAAAAAGAATAATAAGTTTTATAATAAAGATGGTACAATTTAAATATAATATAAATATTTATTTGTATAAATTACAATTAAGTAATAAATAAATTACGATATCTTAATTATGATTACTCTTTTAAAATATCCTTCTCGATCATAGCTGCCGCAATAGGGTGGTAAAATGATCTATTTTCAATAAAAGTTTTCTTTGCTAAACTAGAGCCATTTTTGGTATTATTCAACAACCTAAATAAGATAATTGAAGCGAATTAAGTAAATTGTTTAAAATTATGAATAAATAATTAAATTTTGGACTTACCTATATAAAGGCCTAACAAATTTCATTCTTCCTTGTTCAGTTACAAATTTAACAACATGAGGAAATATGGGCTCATATTCTGCTAATAAACAGATTTTTTGCCACCTAAAACGAAGCTCGGAATTATGAACTGTAGTAAACTTGTAAACTTTATCCATTGCAATAATTGCTGGATGAGACAATGGCTGATACTCCAATATTCGTTCTAAGAATACGACTTTTAAAAAAAAGGTAACAGTTATTTTATTTTTTGTTTATAAATTGTTTAAATTATAACTTAATAGTTACTTACTCTTTTGTTCGGAAGTAAAATTCTCTATGTCTGATGTTGAGAATTCTTCAAATTGACCTTTGCTGTTTGCTGAATTCCATCTAATTTAACAATTAAATAGAATCTTTTGACCTTTACCTCTTTGGCAGTGTAAGGAAAGAAAATTAAAATGGTCGAACCTTTTAGCCAATTCATTACATGCTTTTGCAAGTGTTTGATCAAATTCATTTTTAACTGGCGGCTAAAAAATGAAAGTAAATAAGCAAGGTATACTTATTTACAATTAAAATTTATTTGCTGAAAAAGTTACCATTCCAGGAGAATTTAACCAGCCTTTCCAATCAATTGTATCTAATGCAACCTTTTTTTCGGATCCAAAGTTTTTTTCCATGAATGAATATAAGAAATTTTTCCATTCATCAGTAGTAATAGATTTACCAGCGAATTCTTTAACATGAGCTTTCATGTAAGGTTCAAAAAATTCAGGTCCGCCTACTACTTTCTGAATATGATATAAAAAATTAAATCCTTTCTCTATAATAAAATTATAATTGTTATATCGTTAATATGTTATTGTGAATTTTAGTCTCTCATTTAAAGGAAACTTTACCATATGGAACAGAAGAAAAACAATCGTCGGGATCTACATCTTTCAATACAGGTTGTAGAGCAGTAAGGGGATTGTCTTCACCAAAAAGTTTAATATCTTCTTCTAATGCACGCCATCCAATAATTGCATCAAATTCGCTCTGTTTTTCTCCATGCAAGCGACCCATAATCTTTCTTTCAATAAACACGGTCCATCCTTCATTAAGCCAAAAATGTTCCTAAATGATTATCGTTAATCATTATTGATTTCTATCCTCTTTTGATCAATAAAATGTTATTTTTGATAAATTACCCAATTTGCTGTTGTAACAAGATTTCCCATCCAACTATGAGAAATTTCATGTGCAACTACATCTACAAGAGATCTGTCTTTGGCTAATAAAGTAGGCGTAACAAATGTTAAACAAGGATTTTCCATACCGCCACTTTTAACCAAAATAAACAAATTAGTAAAATGTTTTTTGTTTTTAAAAAAAAATATACACATATATATGTTAACTTACTAAGGGAATGAAGCAGGAAGAACCAATAAATCATACTTTCCCCATTCGTAAGGAGTCAAAAGTTGTTCTCCAGTAGCAATAAATTTTTCGGTAGCTTCAAATTCCCATGCAGCATCTTCTAAAACTTCTGGTTCAGTCCACACAGTTGATCTAGGACCAATCTCTTTTCCTTTCAGATTTCCAACTGCCAAAGCAATTAAATAAGAGGGAACTTTGACTTTCTGCTCAAACTTGTAAACTTTGCTATCATCACCAATATCCTCCTCTCCAATTCCAATAGCACTCATTAAGGCTCTAAGAGGGCGAGAAACTTGAATGTTGGCACTGTAAGTTAATTTGATGCATGGAGAATCTTGACATGGCAAAAGAGATCGTGCATGAATCTAAAAGGCCATGTGAAAGAAAAAAAGTTAGTTTATAACAAATCAATCGTAGTTATGTTCTTATATATTTTTTCTAATTCTTACTGCTTGACATTGTGTAAAGAGGTAAGGATATTTCTTTCCAACAGTTTGGCTTTGGAGATAATTTTCGTTAGATTTAGTAGAAAAGGTAAAACCCGAATTTTAATTGAATAAGTAAAGTACCTTGGTTCTAACCATTGGACCGCAGTACTTTGTTTCATAGTATTGTAGGCTATCTTCAAATCAATTTTGGTACCAGTGGTTAAATGTTGGTCACCGAGGTCAATGAACAAGCTTGTTCCAAAACAGTCAGTTTTATCACCAAAGTTAAACTTTGTAAAGTTGTAAATGAATAAAAAATGAGTTTAATATTCCAAAATAATACACACTAAACCCATAATATATTTACTTTTAGCTCTTTTCCATCTTGCGAAACTGACTTAACCTCGAGATTTCTTGTGTCAAGAATAACTTTGTTAATATTATCAGCTAAAGCAACAAGGCTTAATGTAACAGTTCCATCAAGAATTTTATGTTCAAAATCAACTTTTAAGTTTAATTCAAGATGAGTTGTTTGAACTTCCTTAACATTAGACGATGTACTTGGATCATAAGCCATTTTTTAAATTTTTATTGTTTCTAAATGAACTCTGAATATCAACGTTTAAAAATTGATCCGGTTGAAATTGATAATCTGATACTGCATATGGTTGATCATTGAGTGATTTAACCGTTTTCTCGCGTCTATCGTAGTTTGAAATACTGCGTAGCAAGAATCAAATATATATACGGATCACGGGAATGTTAGGTAAACCTTTTTAACATTATATAAAAGAATTTCGATCGAAATTAAGTCTTTTTGGCATTGCATTAAAAGAACATTTTTTTTAAAAAAAAAACATTCATTCCCAAACAAAGCTTCATTTGAATTGGACACCACACCATGTTCATTATGACACGTAACAGTCAGATAATAATAGACTAAAGAAAATTATTAAATATCCTACTTCGTCTATGAATATTTATTTCAGTTATCAATTAATAATTTTTAAAATTATGAATATAAATTCTAATTGATAAATATTTTTATTTAATCTCCAACTTTCAAAGAAACTCATAGCAAAATAAATTAACATAGTTATTCTATGCCGCCCACCCCTTGTAATTTTATCATCTAATTTTATTAGTATTTGGCTTCTTTTTACTAAAATACTTTTCATCCTCAATCAAAATCCCTTTCTTCTTATATTTATTTAACAAATTAGTGATTTTCTTATCAATTCCAAAGGTCAAATAGAATAAAATTGGTCTAGAGATTGATGATCGATATTCAAGAAATGTTTCAATATCTTTAATTGGAAACCCAATTCCACTTATTGATAAACTATTTAAGTTTGGTGAAAAATGATTTGTAAAAATTTGTAACAAATTCTCTTTAACTTGTTCGGGTTCTTTTGTAAAATTTTCTTGTGAAGAATTAATCTCAGGTTCCTGAACGAATAAATTTCCTGTACGTGCAGGAGGTGAATTAAGCTTAATATTGTAAATTACAATCTTTTCTATTTTATCACACGATTCTAATAAATTTTTCACTTGTTGACCATCTTCAGGTGATGCAGGAACTTCCAAGGTGACAAGTTTCGGACAATGGATTCCAATTGAACTAATAAGTTTTCCGGTATTTTGTCGATCAACAATTGAATAACTTGGACCAATTATTATCTCTCTTAATTCTTCATTAGTATGTTCAAAGAAACTAGCAAAGAAGCCTAAATGCACCAAAAACCAATTATAAAAACTAACTTTTTTAAGTCTTTTTAATGAAATTTTTGATAATGATATCAAATTATCTTGAGTAGTAAGTACAGATCCATATCTAAATAATTTTAATTCCTCTAAATTTTCAAATTCTCCAAGTACATGAATCGGAAAATCAAAAGAACAAAGTTCTAATCGAACTAAACTTTTTGATTGTACTCTTATAGCTTCAAAAACTTTTTGATTTTCTAATTCCATTAAAAAATTATAATTATCATGATATATAATTACATCTTGTAAATTAGATTGAGCTGTAATAAGATTGGCCAATTCTTTTGAATCTTTATATTTTTTTATTACGATCCGTTTAAATTCCTTACAATGTGGTATTAACATTTCAAATACTTCAGATATTATTGGAATTGTACTATCACATTCAATTTCTTGAAGATGTGAAAAACAACTTCCAATTTCTGGAGTCTTCGTTATAATATTAACTAAATGAAGGAGAGTAGTTTTGTTGCATGATACATAATATGTGATGAACTTTCGAATCTTAGAATCTTTCAAAATTAATTGTAATAAATGAAGTGTAACTAATTCAACTTTTTGCATAAATTCTTTGAGTGACTTAATTTTTTGATTTGTCACCCAATTCCAAATAGAATCTTCAAAATAAGATATATTAAGAATTCTCATAAAACTCACATAATTATATATTAAAGGTTGAGATAATGTTGGTAATACAAGTTCACTTTGTTGTAACAAACTTCTGGATTGTTGAGGTAAAGCTGAAATAAAAACATCTATAAGTTTAACTTGCCCTTTTTGACTTTTTACCTTATTATTTATTTCCTCAATAACCCAGGGATTACTCCATAACATTGGAATTACACATGCATTCCAAATTCGGTTAACGCGAACACAGGAATTCAAAGATCTAAAATCATTTCGTAGACATTCAAAGATATTAAATAAACAGTCTTCCGGAAGAATAGAAGACATCGTTATAACTAAAATACTAAATAATTACACAATATCAGCATAAAAAAAAAATATTAATATTTTAATAAAATATCAGAAATCAAATGTTTAGAAATTAATGAAGATATTATTTTTTATTTTTCAAAAATTTTTTTTTACTAACCTGAGAATTGAGAAAAAAGGAAAGAAATTGTTTGATTGAGTTATTTTTAGTTTACCTAAATTTATATATTGTATTTTTGTTACCGATTTTAGAATATTCAGGTGATCATGGTGTAATGATATTGTACTATGCGATTACTAATCCTGTTGGATTGGTTATATTAATAGAACAGGTTATATACAATTAATATTACACATATATTCAAAATTCAATATAGCGATTATTAGTATTAAATAGTGAAGAATGCACAGCTGATAGATAAATGACAAAATATTTTCAGCAAACGCAAACAATTTCTATAATAAATTTTATTTTTAGACTATCGCCATGCCGAAAGTTATAATGTTCTTCCTTATTTAAATATTGATTAGCCAACTTTCGTCTTTCTTTCGTTATATTTTAGGTTAATAATACTAGTGAAAGTATTTAAGAATAATTTCAACATTTTAGATTCCAGATACTTCAGCTAGAGCTTCCGTTTGAAAGCCAAATTGAGATTCGAATTTCTGAAAATACTTGATAAATAAATTCAAATCTCAATGGATATTCGAATCTACATATGATGAATTTTATTATAATTTTTATTATAAAATTAATGAAAATTAACAAAAAAATCGTTGCATTAATTTTGCATTTGTATCTTATAAATCTTATAAACGAACATTTGAATATCCCAATTTCAAATGGAAGCTCGCTTACTAAGAAAGATGACTTTATTATTACCTTTTGAGCTTCTTTGACATCTGGTCAACTTACTGCAGAAAACGTTACAATTGCGATAAGACGAAGGTTCAGTCGTTCACATAAGCAAAAGGACAAACGACTTCTTATGTTTATGCACCTTTCGCGATCTGTTAGATGATTTAGGCGCAACAAGTAGACATTCGTATTACAATAATCAAAAGTATAACAAAGAATTTTTTTTTCTTGTACAGTATTCTCGGATCCGGAATAGTTATAAATGTGTTAATAATTCTAACAAACACTACTTGTTTTCATTTATAAAAACAAGACATATACCTTTTGTTCCTCTATTTTTAATCGAATCGCACTGATATGCGTTCGCGTTATCGCAATTTATGAAGTGAAATTTATAACGATAAAACAATGAATTATGTTATCATTTTTTTTAAAAAAAGTAAATTTTTATTAACAAAATTTTTTATATTTTAAATATATTATATCTATAAAATTCTAGAGAATAAAAATAAAATAAATTCTAGAGACTAAAAAAATTATTACATTAAACCTTAAATTTTCATAGTTTTTTTTTTAAAAAAAATGTACATAATTGGAAGTTTCTTATTAATATATTTTAATTTTTGCTTGTTAACATTTGTTCATTAACTAATTCATAATAATATCCTCTTTGTGCTATTAAATCGAAATGTTGGCCTTGTTCAACAATTTTACCCTTCTTAACAACACATATTAAATCAGCATTTTGAATCGTTGATAAACGGTGAGCTATTGTAATTGTTGTTCGTCCCTTTGCTGCATTGTCTAAGGCATCTTGTACAACCTTTTCTGATTCAGAATCTAAGGCAGACGTTGCCTCGTCAAGAAGTAAAAGTTTCGGATGACGAATTAATGCACGTGCTATTGCAATACGCTATTGTTAAAAAAAAAATTGATTTTTTATCAATTAAAAATGTGTTTTAATAATTTCATAATCACACATATATAATATCAATAAACTTACTTGTTTTTGACCACCACTAAGCTGAGTACCTCGTTCACCAACAGGTGTATCATAACCCTTTGGCAAACTAACAATGAAATTATGTATATTTGCATCTTTTGCTGCTGCTTCAATTTCTTCTTGCGTACATTCTTCTTTACCATAAGCAATATTTTCACCTATTGTCAAGTCAAACAATACAGGTTCTTGGCCAACAATAGCCATGTTTGATCTTAAGTATTCTAAATTCCAATCCATAACATTAACTTTTTCAAGATTAACTGCACCAGAAAGAACGTCATAATAACGAAGAAATAATGATACAACAGTGGATTTTCCGGATCCTGATCCACCAACTAAAGCAATCGTTTTGCCGGGTTCAATTTCAAGGTCTAAGCCACGAAGAATTCTTAAATTTGGACGAGCAGGGTAATTAAAGTGGGCGTTATGTATTGCACCAGATCCAGTAACTGGAGTAGGTCTGTCTTTTCCTTCGTTATCGGTTGGATCAATTTTGGATTCACGATCAAGTATCTTGAAGATTGATATTGCTGAATTCTTAGCTTTTGCAGAATCAGGAGCAAAGGTACTTTTAAAATAAGAAAAGAAATTTGATAAATCGATTAATGATCATTCGATAAGATTCTAAGCTCTCAACCTCAACCAACCTTGTTTGTCCGGCGGCCATAACACAGAAGATAACTGCAAAAAGTACTTTCATCATTTGTGGCTATAATACGATTTTGAATTTAAATACATTTAGTATTACGCAAAAAATTTTGTAAAAACATACAATAAGAGAAAAAAATTTACTTGTGTATATTCTTGTTTTGCTACTAATTGACCTCCATACCAAAAAGCGAGAGCGTATACCAAGAATAAAAGACACTGAGAGAGTCCAAAACCAAAAGCCGATACTGCACTTCCATTAATGGCAATACGGTGAGGGAGTCTGATAGATTCATGATATAGTTCTTTGAACGTGTTTTCACGAGTCAAAGCTGCGATTGTACGCATATTTGCGACCGATTGTTGTACAATTTGACCACTTTCTTCATATGCTTTACGAGTTTTATTACCGAGTCCAGAGAGAGTTTTCATTTGTAGATAACCGGAAAAAAAGAGACAAGGAGTTGCTGCCGCAATTACTAAAGTCAATTTCCAGCCAAATATGAAAGCGATTACCTGATGAATTATAAAAAAAAGAACGAATAAAAGTTTATTTATTTATTTGTTTATATGCAAAGTAATAATAGAACTTAAAAAATTTAAACAACATTTACCAAACCAACAACTACGTTAGTAGCTGAATGAATAATATTGCCCATAAGTGCACCAGTTAAACCTTCAACTTTAGTTGCGTCTGTTGACAATTGTGATGTCAGAGCTCCAGTATTGTTTTCATCTTCGTCAAAGAATCCAGCTTCTTGTTTTAAAAGATGAGCAAATACCATAGTACGAATCCTTCTTGTAAGTTTTTCACCACTCAAAATAAAGAAATAATGTTGCAAAATATTTGCTATAAACGAAACTACAGCAATAACAAGAAACATTCCTGCCCAAAAGTTTGCGTCATGACGTAATTTACTAGGGTTATCAACATTGGAGAAAGTGCTCAATAGAGTAGAGAATACCAAAGAAAACAAAGGCGTGACAGCTCCATTAATAATGGCTCCAATAGAGGCAAGTATCAAGTACAAACTTTCAGGTTTTTGTAATTTCAAAACTCTTGCAATTGGAGCAGGTTGGTTCGATAACTTTTCCATTTCTTCTTCAATTTCTTTAATTGATTTGACAGTTGAAGCCTTGGTTTCCATACGTCTCAAGTAATTTCTGTGTTTCTTTTCATCAAAAGTAATTACTGTATCGTCTTCACTCTGAGCATCGTCTTCGTCGAGAGACTCTTCATTTTTAGTTTTAAGTTCTTGAGCTTGGACAAGACCAAAGTAAACTCCTTTAGAAGCGATAAGTTCATCATGGCGACCTACTTCGAGAATATTACCATGTGACATTACAACGATTTTATCTGCATTTTTGATGGTGGAAAGTCGATGAGCTATGACAATTGTTGTACGGCCTGTTGATGCGGTATCAAGAGCATCTTGTACAAGACGTTCTGATTCAGTGTCAAGAGCTGAAGTTGCTTCGTCAAGTAATAAGATTTTGGGATTCTTAATCAATGCACGTGCAATAGCAATTCTGTTGAAGGAGAATTAATTTTAATGATTTTTGTGATGTGGTACGATTTTTGGGCAAAACAAGTTTAAACTCACCTTTGTTTTTGACCACCAGACATAAGAGATCCCTTTTCACCCACATCAGTATCATATTTTTGAGGTAATTCATTAATAAAATCTGTCGCATTTGCTTTTTTACAAGCTTCGATAATTTCTTCCAAAGAAGGTTCAGGCATATCCATTTTAGCACCCCAAGCAATATTTTGTCGTACACTTGTAGGGAAAAGTACAGGTTCTTGACCAACAAGTCCAATTTGTGATCGTAATGATTTGACATTTATGTTTTTTATATCTTCTCCATCTAATAAAATTTGACCTTCAATCGGATCATAAAAACGTTCTAATAAACCGACAATTGTGGATTTTCCACTTCCGGATGTACCAACAAGAGCAACAGTTTCACCAGGTTCAATTGTAAGATTAAAGTTTTTAAGAATTTGTATATCCGGACGAGCTGGATAATTAAATTTAATGTTTTTAAATTCGAGACGTCCTTTTGTCGTGGATTCATCAAGTTTTTTACCATCAGGTGAGCTTGAATTAATAGGAGGTATACGATCAATCACAGAAAATAAATTACTCGCGGCCCCTCGCGCATTACTAATTGACGAAAAATTTGGAGCAGCATTACCGACGGAGAAAGCACCGATAAGAATGGCGAAGAAAACATTCAAAACATCTCCGCCAGTAGTTTTTCCTTGGACGATCAAAATACTTCCGTACCAAAAAGCGAGAGAATAAGTACAATATATGATAAATATAATAGATCCAATTGCTAAACCGTTGATTAAAGCTTTCTTTTTTCCAATCGCAAAAGCTTTTTCAAGCTTTTCAGCGTATCGATTTATTTCACGTTGTTGTCCTCCAAACGCTGTTACTGTTTTTATTCCAGAAAAGACTTGTTCAGCTACTGCTCCAGCTTCTGCGTAAACATCTAAGAATTTTGTTAAGAGTATTATTTGTTTATTTATTTATCTTAACTATTTTTAAAATGAAAGAATAAATAAAAATTTACCTTGTCCTTTTTTGGCTGAACTGGCAAGCAATTTTGCCATAATACTAGAAGAACCGGCAAGTAAAGGGAAAGCACAACAAAGAACAAGTGCCAGTAACCATTCTAAAAAAAACCAAATTCAACATATGTATGGTTATCAAAAAAAACAAATTAAAAAAGTAATTTCGTATAATTTTACCTTTTGTGAAAGCGATGACAAAACCAGCAATAAAAGTGGCAATATATTGAATGATTAAACCAACTTTTTCAGAGATACCTTCTTGATATAAATCTGAATCTGACGTAATACGATTGGCAATATCTCCTGTTGAAATTTTGTCGAAGTATGCGATATTTTGACGAAGAATTGCTTCATAATATATCTGACGAACTCTCTATTAATGGTAAAAGTTAGGTATAAATATTATATAAACTTATCCCGTATCAGAAACTATATCCCATGTTGAAAATTACCTTTGCTTGGTTTTCACCAGCGATCATCCAAAAACCCATTTGCATGGAAGAAAGTATGAATATTGCAGCAGCCACAGCAACGAGTAATATAACTGGGGTTTTAATGCTATTTTTTAATGCATCTGCAGCGACATCAACGTCTTCTCCCCTTGACACAGCGATAGAAAAATCAAGAAAAGCTTGAATAGCAGCGGACATCAATATAGCCATTAATGGTGCACCAACTCCACTTACTAAAGCACCAATTGAACCAAAAAACATCATTATTTTATCCGTAGTTGATGCATATCGAAATAATTGAATAAATGAAACCGATTTATTATCATTTTTGGTTGCTGATTCAGTGTCAGAATTTCCTTCTGCCATTATTATATATGTGTGCTTATAATATAATTTAACTTTAGTTTGGTCGATTTCTTATATGCTTATATTATGCTTATAAATTGGCTTAGTTCTAATATTTCTTAATTAATTAAATATTAATATTATTATTATTAAAAGAATAAAAAAAAAAATTGTGTGTTTCTAATTAATTAGTTCGCAAATCGTAAATATAACATATCAGATATATGATTATGTTTTTTACGTTTGTGAACAAATTAACAAAATTCAGTTTTGACCTGGTATATTTATAATTTTTCTTCAGGTATCAGCTTAATCGAAACTCATCGATATGCATTTGGAAATTCCTATATTGCGGACAGACTTTTATCCGTCCAATAAACACGCAATACATTTATACTTTAAGACACCTTTTACGGAATCAACAATCAATCTGAATTTACGTATGATGATCAAATTGATATGCTTTCACTACAAGTAATCAAGTGGAGCAGTACTTTTAAAACCAATAAAACCAATAACTAAATTTACTTCTATTATTGGGGCTCTTTTTCCCGAAAATTTGCAGACTAATTTGGTAGATTTATTTCCGTGGAATAGCATCGGGCCGATGATTCCATTCGTATTGGTCGATCGAAATGTTGATCGGTTACAAGAGTGCTACAAGACATATGGTCTGTTACGGGACCTAAAACAAATTAATTTAGAAGTTCTTTCATCGATTGGCACTTTTACATTGAAAATTCAATAAATTAAAATTTCATTGCAATTGAGATCATGTCGCAGTAACCGTTAGAATGTCATAGCCGGCATAGCGTCATATAATAAAAAAAATAATTAGTACGCATTATGTCAGGATCTTATGCGCAAATCTTATATTTGATCGGTATTTGAGCAAATGGCGTCCAGCATTCAGTTGCGAAAAGAATGCATGTAATATGCTCGGGAGTTTGAAGTTATATTAAAGGAGTTTCATGTATTTTGTTTAGCTATACAGCAGGAATATCATTAGCTTGCATTCTTACATTCATTCAAAAATGACAGCATATTTGTCATTAGAACATGGAGAACAGTTATTGATCTTCAATTACATCATTGGTACAAAGTTACAAAGTAAGGTATAATGGTAGACGCTGTTTTGCAAAATCAATACGCCATGGAGAAGTTAATAACATTACCACGGTATCAGGTAAAGCTACCAAGGTGATTTGATAAATTTATTTTTTTGTTTAAATAAAAGAAAATATAAATTTATTATATAAATAATAAAATTTCATCCGGTATAATAAATTAACTTTGTTGTTATTAATACTTTTTTATAAAATTGTAAAAGTGACTTCTCTATTACAGAAACATGTGAGATAAAGGGATTGTTAATCCATCATTTAAAAGTGTGCATGCTCTATTTTGGACAATTAAGCAAACATCAATTAAGGGATTAATGGTAACATAATTCAAAACGTTTAGCTTATTAACTGCATTTAAATTGATCACTTAATACCTTTATGTATAAGAATACATATATATTAATCCCGTAAAAATTTTATCCGAATTTTATCCGTGAATCAGAAACATACAAAACAATTATAGTATATAATAATAGTTATTCGGCAATATTGGTAAATCAGGTTGATCCGAGCTTCGCAGGAGCCCGAGATCAACTGATCAAATTTGATTCCCAGAATCCCAGCTTTAGTTTTTCGGCTCGAAGTGCCGAATAAGTGATTTATCCGGTATCACGTGATTTGAATAGCCTGATTTACAGCAAATTCGAAATATAGTGGACATTTTATTGTCGGGATTGTCTGGTACTCGGTTATCGGTTATTAGAAAATATACTGTACATATATGATGGCATAGTATAAAGTATAATTGTATATACTATCTGCTATATAATGTAATTATATTATATTAAAATTTAATTAAGGTATACCCGTGTTATTTTCTTTTCTAATAACCCGACTAGCCGAGTAATCCAATTACCCGACAATCCCGACAATAAAAATTTTCAAGTGTCCACTATATTTCGAATTTTGCTGTAATTATAAAAAATCACGTGATACCGGATAAATAATTCGGTTGAATAGAACCGGTAAAATCAAATTCATAAAGAAATGTTGGATTTATCCAGTCCACATTTTTTTACTATACCTGTTGTAGAACATTATGGTTAGTAGTAATTTGGATTTCGGCAGTATTTTGGCAATTAATATATGCCGAAAGTTGATTAAATGGGGAGCATTTAACAACGACAATTACGTTCCGCCGACGGAGTTATTCCGACAGGTCACCGACATTTACAGTAATTTTTTTAATTACCATAAAGTTAAATATAAATTTAAAATAAATATTGGATTATATTATTCATAAAATTATTATTATTTTTTTTTTAATAATATCTTAATTCAGTAATTATTAATATGCACGGCTTAACAACCACTAATTTTCGAGGATGTAATAGTGTTTAGTGCCGGCCAAAGATCACGTCCAATGAAAATTTAGATTATCCGATTCCTGTGCGACATATAAAACTAACAAGTCGAACCAAAAATTAAAATTACCTTTATTAGTTCTCTACTGTACCAAAATTGTAGTTCAGTAAACGTACTGCAATTTAATGTTAACGAAGATTCACGAGACTTTCATACGGGAAAATCATGGATATAGTTTAATTTGTAGGTTTTTTAGTTAAATGCTTTAGGGCTCTTTCAGCCTTTCTCAATGAGCATTTCAACTTGCAATCATATGTACATTCCTTGCTTTATTTTGAGACACAAACGCTTTCCATCTGTTTCATGGAGAAGCAATATGTGCTTCAAGTCTGTGGTATGTCATTTCAAGAATAATTGATTGTGATATGAATATTAGAGTTTTTGAAATCTTTTATTGCAAAGCTAGAAGCGTTGAATATAAATGTGGAAGCTTTCTTTCCTTTGCCATTAGTAAACCTGGAAACACTGAATCGATTTGAAGGTATTTATTATTGACAATCGTCCCAATGAAACTGCATCTTTATTTTTTGGCTTAGTACAGGTCATCTTATCGAAAGGGTGTGGGTATAATAGCAATAAATCTTTCAGCCATAGAGCTTAAACTTATAGCGAGTATTTTGATATGTCCGATCTACCTTATGACTTTAAATCATTTATCAGCCAGGCAAAAGGCACACTAATATAGATAGTCTATCACAATTTACTAAGAACCATCTTAATTCAACAAGGATCATACTTAAGATGACAATACGTTAGGATAATGAAATTATCCATTTGATTTAACAATTACATCATACTTCACAAGGTTTTCTCGAGAGAAAAGTTGAAGAATTAGATTAGACGTATGACCGAGTGGCAGATTCGTAAAGTTTAAATCTCTTGTGGCAGGTCACAATTACAATCTTTGAAAATAAGGTTATTTATTTCTTTATTGATTTATTTATTTTTTAAAAAAAATTTAGATATTTATACAAATTTTAGTTTTCTTTATAAAGCAGGAATAATGAATAGTCTTCTCGATTGTAATCTTTGTAATATATTGTACTTATTAGGTTAATTAACCTTTGTAATTTATTCATTTTATTTTATTTTGTAAAAATATATATACACTCTTTATAAGTAATAATACATTAATTTGTTTTAGTAACATTATATTTATGAGTAAAATTATCAACAACATAGTCAGCTGCAATTCCGCTTGTTATTTCACCGTGAAATACTTTTTGTTCTAATTCGTCAACAAGATTTCTAATTTCTTTATCAGAATTTAATCTGAAAAATATGATTTAAAAAATTTTTAGATAAAATGATGTATTAATAATATTTGTTTTATTTTAAATAAATACCTATCTAATAATTCTGACGTTATTTGTCTCCACATCCATAACTTTCTTTGTTTACCTCTTCTTTTATATAATTCATTTGAACTCTAAATAATATCATAATAAATAAAATAGATTTAATGTAAGAATATTACTTTAAAAATTTTCGCGCTATTTATTACCTTCATAATATTATAATAATCTTGCATAAATTTCCAAGATTCATCCAACCCACTATTTGTTTTAGCCGAAACTTTTATTACCTACATATTAAGTCAAAAAGCAAAATTATACCTATACATACTATTAGAATGTTTTTCTTCCTTTTTTTACCTACCCGAGGTTGCCAAAAAGGAGAACTCGGATGAAGATATTTCAAAGCACTTGTATATTCAGTTACAGCCTCTCTTGCAGCACTAGCAAATACACCGTCCGACTTGTTGACAACTATTAGATCAGAAATTTCAACGATACCTTTTTTCAACCCCTACAGAGAAAACAGTCTATATTATAATTTCTAATATGAGCATCTGAAATTAAAAAAGTTCTTTACTTGTATCTCATCTCCTCCTGCTGGTGGGACCATCAGAACGAACCTACAAATGCAATAATAGATTTTAATATATTGTTTCAATATGTAATATTTTCACCAGAAAATTACTTACATATCAACCATTTCTGCAACCATTGTTTCTGATTGTCCAACTCCAACTGTTTCTACAAGACACACATCATACCCAGCAGCTGTAGAGTATTTATTTTCAAAAGAATCAATTTCCCTTTCTTTGGACTATGACCTTACATGATTTAATTACACTACCTTCACATAAGATTAAAGCTTCGTTTGTATTACGGGCTACCTATTAAAGTATTGTATATAACATTGGCTTTTTTTTTGAAAAAAAAAACTGAGTTAAATAATTTAAAGAACTTACACCACCTATAAAATTAAAATAAATTAAATTAAATTACATAAATAGAATCATTAAGGGAATATGCAATTAACATACCAAGTGTACCATGGCTCGCTGAAGGACGAATGTATGCGTTATCTTGTTGTGATAATTCAGGCATTCTTGTCTTATCTCCCATAATTGATCCGCCAGTTTTCAATGAAGATGGATCAACAGCCTTAATTTAAGCAGTATAAGTATGCAATAATATTTCTACAATAAAATTCTATGAAATTAAGATACCGTAACATACAAGGACAGCCACACGATGTCCCTGAGAAAGAACATACATTCCAAATCGCTCAATGAAAGTTGATTTTCCAACACCTGGTGGACCAGATAATCCTATCCTGAATGTTGATATAGAATCTCCAGTTTCTTTTGCACGTTCATGTCGTGTGTCAAGTATTAGAGAAAGTAATTGTTGAGCTTGAGTTTTATGATCTTTACGTATCGATTCCACTACGTACAAAAGAAATCGTTATTAAATCTCACAAACACAATGAAGTGAATATTATTATTTTTACAAACCTAATGTAATCGCTTTCGCCAAACAATAACGATCTTTCATTTTTATTCCTTCGTAAAGCTCGAGAACTTTGGAAGGTAAATCATGATGTATTGAGTATGAACACGAAATGTTTTGCTTAAAAAGTTTTTTATTTAAAAATGGACACATTGGATTGTAACTCTTCTTTATCGAGTTATTAAATGACGTAGATGCGAACTAACATAAAATGTTATAAATGGTTATCACTTTATACTATGTTCAAAATTTCGAAAGTTATGCAATTAATTACCTTCATTGCCGTCCGCAATATCATAATGACGTGTAATTTATTAGAAAATGTAAATTTTCAAGAAAACCTGATATAAAAAGTTCATCGTTTTGCTGCAGACACGAGTAACAGTTGCAGTGATGCAGTGAATAAAATTCAAGCAGTAGAAAAGTCAAAGTCATGTATGCGCTGATCAAATGAAGTTTAAAAAATACTTATTGTTGATCATTTCCTTTATGAAAAAATAAATGTTACGCATTGTATTATTAATTTCCACGTATCCAAAATATCCAAATATACGATTTTTAATTTTTCGATCTATATATTTAGAGACCCCTAGACGTTTGAACTAATTTTCATAATTTATACTTTATGTATTGTTTTGTAAAAGTATTTTTGATTACTTCGAAAATATTTGATCAGAAAGGTATTCATTTGTATATTTTTTTTTCAATTATTTTCGTCAATTTTTTATTTTACCGTAAAGTTTTGATTCGATTTATTGTATATTATTGTAAGAATATAAAGTTCAGTCATTATCCCAAAAAAAATGAAGTTGCCAATTTGGTTGGTAACGATTCTTATCGTTACTATTACGAGAGTTTTAGGTTCTGAAGTAGTAACTTTAGGTGCCACGGATTTTAAAGAAACTATAAAGAAAGGAACTTGGTATGGTTATTTCACTTTTGGTCGTTTAAAATTATGCGCATATATTATGTAACCTAACACAATTTGGTAATAGGTTCGTGAAATTTTTTGCTCCGTGGTGTCCTCATTGTCAGTCTATTGGTAAAAATATTTTTTCCTTTTTTTGTTGTAAAATTATTCTTTCATCTATTTAAAAATTGGTTATAATGAATGATAATGAAATTAAATCTATTTTATTTTATTTTATGTAGCTCCAATATGGACAAAGGTAGCTGTTGAAAATGGAGATTATTTAGAATCAAAGAACTTTCATATCGCTGAAGTTGACTGCACACTTAATGGAGGTTAGGAAAAATATATTGTTTTAATTTATTTTTAATTATTCTTAATTTATAAGATTAAATTTTTATTAGATCTCTGTGATGCAAATAATATTGAAAGATATCCAACAATGCATCTGTAAATTATTTTTATTTTATTTTGTTTTATTTTATTTATTTATTTTTTTTTATTATTAAATTGTCTTAATTTTTACTAAAATTTTATTTTTTTTTGCTATAATTATTAATTTAATAGATATAACGAAGGGGTAAAAGTTGATTCGTATAGTGACAAAAGAAACTTTGATTCATTAACAGCATATGCAAAATCTAAAGCAGATCAATATTATACACCTGCAATTGAAGATTTTAAGGATCCGAATATTAATGTCCATGTCGATTCTGATAATAAAGAAACTCCAGCTCAAGCAAATCCACTTGGAACTGTTGTATTATTAAATGCTAGTAATTTTGATTCATTAACAAAGACTGGAATTTGGTTTATAAAATTTTTTGCACCTTGGTGCACACATTGTCAAAAATTAGCTCCTACTTGGGAAGAATTGGGACATGAATTACAATATAAAGTAAATATTGGTAAAGTTGATTGTACTGCTGATTCAGGTAATATAATAGTCTACTTAAATTCGAACAGAAAGAAAAAAAGGCGTATTTTTAACTTTAATTTATTACGTTTTAGGTCTTTGTCAAAGATTTAAAGTTCAAGGTTATCCAACATTGAAATTGTATCCTTAATTTATTCTGTTTTACTTGAAATTTATTTTATTTATATTATTTTTTAATTGATAAATCAAATTTACACAGATTACAAAGCCCTAATGACATAATTGAATATAAAGGATCTAGACAATTAAGTAGTCTCAGAGATTTTGCTGAAAAGGCAGCTTATGCTCGTGTATTAGACATTACTGTAACAGATCTTGACAGGATCAAAAAAATGGACGATGTACTTTTTATTTATCTTTATGACGATAATACTCCTTTTAGTATCCTTGTAAATATTTATTATTCATTATTATTATTATTATTATATCATTTTAAGCGCATCACAAATTAATTAACGCAACATTCTTTTTTTATTTGATTTAGGAAACAATTAAGGGATTGTCGCGATCATTTTTCTCAGTAAAATTCTATTCTTCTAAAGATCCTAATCTTACTGCACAATTAAAAATAGTTAAACTTCCAGCTTTGGTGGTTCTTAAGGATGAACTTCAAAAGAATTATCCCTCTGTATCATTAGACTCATTTTTAAGTCGTGATATTATTAAAAATTGGATACAATCAGAGAAATATCCTTTAGTGCCAGCGATGGATTCAGAGAATTATGAGGATATTTTAGGCGGTGATAGATTAGTAGTATTGGGAGTTTTTAGATCATTCGAAGGAACACAAATTAAAGCGAAAAAGAGTTTAAAGAATATTGCTAAGTTATATTATCAACAAATTAAAGAAAGGGGTGGAAGTGAAGATGGGAGAAGTGTGATATTTGCTTGGTTAGATGGAACTAGATGGAGTGATTATATATATGGAGTTTATGGATTGAATAAAAAAGACTTACCTGCTGTCATAATTGCTGATCCTCAGGTGAGCTTAAAAATCATGTATTTTATGAGGGAAAATTGTACCCTAACTCATAATCTCTTTATTAAAAATTTTTTTTTTAGTCAAATAAATATTATGATACTTCAAGATCAGGAGATAAAATTAATTTAATAGATCAAGAGCAACTTTTAGAATCTATTCATGATGCAAAGAAAGGTTATTTAGTTGGAAAAAGTACTATGGGATTTATCGAGAAGACATTTAGAGTAAGTTTCGAATAATACGTTTTTAAAGTTATAAATTAAATTTATTAATTTAATTTACATTTTGTTTTAATTAGGATATGTTTTCATACGGAGAGCATGCACAGGTAATTTTATTAAATAGTAATATATATCTTTAATGATTTAAAATGCAATTTCTAACTTTATTCTTCAATTTTTTCTTTTTTTAATTTATAATATAGAAAACTATAATTGAACATCCAATTGTTTCTTTAATTATTCTTTCTTTGATAGTTGGAGTTGTTTATAGATATTGTATAGTTCCTCAAGTAAGAGATGTAAGAGATTACGAAAAAGGTATTGGTAGTAAAGTCGAATAAAAAATATATACTATATACTGTATGTGTACTTGGGGTATATTTATTGATAAATTAATAGGTTGATGGTGATGTTTTTTATTTCATAGATACATTTCCCTTTTTTATAAATAAAAAAAAGATAAAAAAATAAAAAAAATATTATTCTATTAAAATAAGTATAGATGGGACCATAAAAAATCGTGCATTAAAGAGGATGTGAGTTAATAGAGTTAATAATTAGAGATCTAAGGGAATGCACTTATAGAGGATACATTTATAGAGAGTTGATTGTACGTACAGATAATTAATTTATTCAAATGATAAGTGATCAATAAATGTTAATGCTTACCGTTCTTTGACAAAAAAAGTAAATTTCTGCCATACCTGCAGCAATTATATTTAAAATTTATTCAATTTATTCAACAATAAATTAATTTCACAAATACATATAATTGTTTATTTGTTGATGATCTCATGATACAAAATTTCCTTTAAAAACATTTTTTACTGTAAATCATAATTATGAAAAAAATTAAAAATTAATATTTAATATTTTATACTTCTTTTACATCGAATTGAAATGAGTTTTAACCTATAAGTAGTCGATGCACCTCGCAATAATTACTTACTTTTCTGTTTCATTGAATATTTAGTGTCATAAACCTTTGACTTTTCTGGATAATAAAACATTTATATTATTATTATTATTATTATTTTATATTATATGTATATCCGATAATAAATTAAACGTAATTTAACAAAATTCCTATATTCCTAATTCACGATCTTCATTAGTAATTGAGTAACGAAAATTCGTAAATCCTGTTATATCTTGTAAGCACCAATTTTAAACTAGCCTTGTGAGTTGTAACTTGTAAGCGCCCTATCTTGGAGACGACTCGGGGCGGGGTAAAACGGGTGCCGGAACTCTTAATCCCGAAAGTAGATCCCGAATGGCTAATTGCTAATAAATTATTACTTGTTTTAATTAATACAATAATAGGCTTATACATTGTAATTTAGATTCAGGATTATGAATCAGGATTTTACTTTTCAGGTTTTGGATTGTACTTGAGTTTCGAGATTTTTAAACGAGATTCGGATTTCCATATTAAGATAATTCAATAAAGAAAAGTAAATTTGAATGAACCCATTATTGAAGAAGAAGGTCAGTAATTATCAAATTGTTTATTATATGATCGTATCCCACAATTCCTGCTGTAACACATTTGATATTCCATTATATGATCCAAAAAGAAATAAAATATAATATTTTTTGCATAATAATTTTATACGTACCCTTTAATACTCATGTTCTAATGTACATGAAACACGAAATAATCTCAAGATAAATGAATTCTGGTTTAGAATCCGGTTTAATATCTGGAATTTTTCTGTATACATGTATATTAAAAAAAACCAAAAACTAATAGTAATTAAAGAAAAATTATGATGTCATGACTTAATTTCGAATTTAAATTAGAATTTAAGAATCTTTTTATTTTTTTAAACCAATATTATTTTGAATCCAGTTTATTTAGTTTATTTTCAATTAATAAAAAAAAATATTATATATTTTTTCACATGGATACACCGATACACATAGATTCACTTGCATAATTATTTTTACTTAACTAAATTGGTAATTCACTTGTTTTCCTCAAAAAGATTTTGGCGCAAATTAAAAAAGCAAATTTTTCTTAAGTTATAAAAAAAGAAATTTGTGATATAAAAAATTTTCTTATGCAGATTATGAATATTATGAAACCATAAAAACTTTTTTCCGATTAAGAATTTGTTTTTTTTTTCCGTTTTTTTCATAAGAAAAAAAAAAACGGTTAATCCAGATATCCAATAGGAATAATATTTACAATAAACACAAGAATTTATTGGATATTTATTGGAAGATTACGCACGTACCAAAAAAAAGTCCCAAATATCAATAATATTAAATCGGTATAAATCTTTATGTTGTATTTAGGTAAAGAGATATACTTTGCATTCATAAAATAAGGGATTAATAATCTTGCAGGAATTAATTATTTTCTTGGCAAAAATAATTACAAAACAAGTTATTTCATTCTTGTAATGATTTTTTTATCATTAAAGATCCAACCTTTAATATCACATATATATAATATGTATATATATGTATATATATATATAAATATGTCAATGTTACTTGCAGCTGCACAATGTTTTTTATTCAATGGTCTAGAATTTATAATTACAGAATAAGAGAAAAAAAAAATAATAATAATACATTATAATCTTCTTTTGTAAAGAAAATAAATATTGAGATCTGGGAACGTATTACAGTTTCAAGTATTGTTTTAAGGTCAAATTATATGTGAGATATATTATCATATATTATCAACTACGTCAACTTTTTATTCAAAAAAATTTTTTTTTTTCTCTGCGATAAAAAAAAAAATTATGGGTATAATATATTCTAGAATCAAAGAAAGAATTATAAAAGTTTCTACATTTGATAAAAATGATAAAAATGAAAGGAATTATAAAAATGATAAGATTGATAAAAATTCAATATTTAATCATGAAGAACTAAAGTATAAATTACCTTGTATAAGTGATTCCTTGTCTGAATTTCAAAGTCCTCATTATACTTTGCGATATTTATGGCAAAGTAATTATTCTGCTCCTGTTGAAGATATTTTATTATCGTCTGGAGTTGTTTTAGATGCTGGGTAAGTACTGTACAACTTTTTGGTACAATTGGAAAGTTTTTTTTTAAAATTATATTTTTCTTTTATTAATATAGATGTGGATTCGGAGCATGGTTGATCGATATGGCTTTAGAATATCAAACGACAGATTTTGCGGGCGTAGGATTAAGCCCACATCAATTTCCATCTCAAATACCAAATAATGTTAAATTTACTCAGGCTAATATTTTATCCGGTCTTCCGTTTGAAGATAACGAATTTGATTTTGTTCGTTTATGCTATTTTGCTAATTCTCTTGCCTGTAGCGAATGGGATCCTGTAGTAAGAGAATTAATTCGGTAATTATTTATTATTTTAGAAAAAAAAAAACTTGACTATTTATCAGAATAATGCGTTTAATTATTTCTCCTTAAAAAAAATTAGTGTTACGAAGCCAGGAGGATGGATTGAATTCGTCGAACCTGGTATAGTTCCAATAAATATGGGACCTAAATTCACTCTACTTATGGATACATGTAAGTAATTAGAAATTTTAAGTATTTTTAAATAATTTCATCATCATCATTCTTCTTTTCTTTTGATAATAATCAAAAGAAAATTTTTCCTTTTTAATGAATTAATAGTGAAACAAATTATAGGAGAAAGATCAGATGTATCAGAAAGATTAGAAGTAATATTACAATCAACAAATCAATTAAATAATATACAAAAAGATTCTAAATCAATAATAATAGGAAGATTGGGAGGTGAAGTAGGAATATCTCATGAAAATAGTATTATAAAGTATTTTGTTGGTGAATCATCGGTATTTAGTAAACATTTAGGAATTTCATCAAAAGATTTTGAAAATTTATTAGATGATGTTATAAAAGAATTTCAAACACGTAAAGTTGAGGAAAAATTCTTTAGATTTTGGGGTCAAAAAATTGAATGACGTAGAGTTAAAATAGATGACGTAGAATAAATTGTGTAAGTAAAATTACGTAGTGTTGTATTATATGAGAATATCATTTTAAAATAAAATTATTCACATGAGTCTTATGAGTCTGTATAGTAAATTGTTTATTGAACTGTTCATAAGTTACCCGCTCTTTTTTGTTCATGCATGTAATTTTAAATTTCGAGTTGCGTTAAATTAATTTTCATGTAATTAAAATTGTGATCTATGGTTGCATTAACTTTAATTCTGTCCAATTAAAACGTTGGTAATGCAGATTGTGATGGTTGTAAGATACGTCAATTACGTCATGTAGATTAAAAAAATGCTTAATGACAGCGTTGTTTGTTTATTCAAGTAACGATTTAGATCCTTCGCTGTGCCGGAATTACCAGTACATTGATCTTGGCGTGGTTTATTTAAAAACAATTATTAGAATCAATAATGATATAATAACGAATTTAAGATGACTAATAAAACTTTTAAAGTGAAGTAATGCAAACTATTATATTTATCTTCCTTCGAATTTCGATTTGTACACGTGATGATATCATTCAACGTTTGATTTCGAAGGATTTTATACGTTCAGAAGTTAATTAATTAATGTATTTGATAGAACTTAAAAATTTAATAGTTTCAAACTGATGTAATACTTCTTGAAATGCAGATTATAAACGTTAGAAAGTTTCTTTAGTTTTTTCATTATAGCAATAAAATATTTTATGCATCAATAGCCCGCCAGTGAATAACGTATTTATTTAATACTGCGTTTCCAATTTTATGATATCTAATGTATCAATCATATACATACAGTATCAAGTTGAAACTAAAAATGTTAGTATTTCCGTATTATTAGACCTTTTCATATATCCTGAAACATATATTAATATATATGCGTTATATGTACAATTTTTTTACGAAAAAAATAATAACTGATTTAACAGATAAAAAAAAGTATGTTAATAAATGCAGAGATAATAAAGATATAAATTATAAAACTATAGATAAATAATGTTAATTAAAAGTTCCATTGTATTATTAATATCATGATTTATTATGTACATTTTGTAAGGTTTTAAAATATTTTATAAATAAGTTTTTAAAAAGTAAATGAATTTTAATAATTTTAATATTTTACCTGATCCACTTAAATTAATTTTTTTGAAATTATGTGTAAATTATATAACGTTAAAATATTAATTATAATAATTAAATATTACCACTTTACTTGGATTTGCTGTTGTTGATAAAAACATTTATTAAAAGAAGCGAATAAGAATTAAATAATGTAAATAAATTATCATAATCAAAATAAATTAACAATCGGACATTACCAGAATCATTTGTTCTAGAAGATTTTTGAAATTTTAAAAAATTTATTAGCATGAATTGTTTATGGATTTATTTTTTTTTTTGATTTATTTTTACTTGATCTGTTTTTTTTTAAAAAAAATTTGCTTTCTTTAATCTTATTACATTTTTCTATTTGAAATATAAATATTATGTCTTTCATAATTTCGTTTCTTTAATATTTGTTATTGTTCGGTCGATTAGGAATGTGCGGGATTTTAATGACCGATATTTTTTAAGAGACATCAAACGTTATTTAGTAACATTAATTTTTATTGGTCACCGCAGTATTCCTAATGACTGAACTAAACTGAGTTATTGGATGGGGGATATCGGTTGAAGACCGATATTTATCTCTTTTCCCATCCTATAACTATTTAGTATAATTCCTTAATCCTTACTATTAGTGTCATATTCCTTTATTGTTTTCTGGTCGACATCCAAATCACTATCCGTGTTAATAATAAATTGCCTGAATGAAAATTTTATGAAATTTCCAGCGTCATGCATATTGTTGTAATCGAAGATTTATCAAATTAAATTTCTCAAATTTTCATTTTTACAATAATAAAAAACCATCATACACTGTTTAGAATTAGAATATGGATCTTGAACCACAAGATCAATATTGTTATAATGATATTGCTACCGTTGAAAAAACTTCTTGACGTTATTATACCGATGTAACTACCTGAAGAAGCTAAAGTTAAGTTCATCTCTTTAAAAAAAAAAAGCTTTGCTTTGTCGCACTAATGCTGAAAATATCAATTTTTTTTAGATAAATATAACTTTTTAAATACAATATAATAAATTATATTTTTAACGTAAATTACCTTATTTAAAATATTTGTACTCATGTCACAACTCTAACATTTGTATCCTTATTTCTATTAGTCCAATTTCTTAATTATCCTTAAATTTTTTTTTTTTCCTGCGCCGGGTTCTTTTACATTCTCTAAATATTCCATATACTTATTTTCTTTTTTTCTAAATCTTCCATATAAATTCTTATCTTCTGAATCAGTAGTATCAATAGTAGAAATTGTAACCTGAATGGTTAAAAGTTGATAAAAACCATTATTAAAGTAGTAAAAATTTAAATTCGGTGGGAAATCAAAACGTATATAACAATATAAAAACTTGATAATACTTGATCTCTTGCACAAAGAAATTCGTTGTCATACCCTAAATATTGTAGTAGTGTAACACTTTAAAACAAATCTCATCATTTAACCGATTGATTAAAATTCGTAAATAAAATTATAAAGCAAAATAAAAAATGTTTCATTCATCAATGGAAAAGCATTGTATTATTACATGATTTCTAATTTTGAGTTTTCTAATTTTAAATTTGTAAGTTAATGTCAAAGAATTGTATGAAGAATGGTATCGCTCGTGACGTTTTGGGAAATGGAAATGGTAAATTTACAAAGCAACTCCGACAACTCCGACAATTCCGATATATTTTTTGCCAATAATACTAAATTTTATCTACTTTATTCTATCACTTTGTGCTTTAATACATGTATGGTCGTCAATAAAACAAAACATTATATTATTATCATTTTACGATTTGATTGAAGAAGAAGTCACGTGATCGAAGTTCTTGGCAGCTTGCTAACTTAAATTGTTAAAGGATAATCCGATAATAAGTGTTGATCTAAACTATTATAACCGAGATTTCGATCCAATTGCCAGATTCTTGTTCATTAACATAAATTAACATTTTATTATTGGTTGATTTCAAAAAAAATTATATAAATTATATTATCGCACAAACCTTTCTAATCGACGTCATTGGCGATATACGAATTACAAATTAAACGCGTTACATCAGTTACATCATCGATATAAAGAATTTTTTTTTTCATTGAAAGAAAAAAAAAAAGTCTTATCTCATTCTAATATTTGACTTTAGACTTAAAAAAGCAATAAAGCAAATAATTTATTTTCATCAAACACCTAAAAAAAGATCTTCATTTTATTTATTTATTTACTTTTTATAGTGAAATGTCTTATTATTCAGTTGGCGAAAAAAAATTGAATAATGATATTTCTAAATGTAATTATTTACATTTTTTTTAGTCTTTTCAAAATTTTTTTCATAAAATCTAAAAATAAAATATCCGGTGATCAATTTACTCACTTATTTTGGTTAGTCAATTTATAAAAATCATATGTTAATACATGTTCATGATAATATATTGTTTTCATTGAATTTTTATTATCCAACCGTTTTGAAAAATTTTTAATTAATAATAATAATAATATTTATTAAATTAATTATTTGTTTAAAAAAAAAAATTAATGACGCAAATCATTATAAATGATGATTTAATTATATAGATGAAAATCATAACATTTTTTTTGATAAAATCGTCATTTCTCTTTTTAAAAATGACGATCAAACAAACACATTTGAAATTTTTATTTCACACTATCCAAATTAAGGTAAGGAAATTTATTTTGATTTAAAAAATCACACAAATTTTTATTTTTTTGAAACGTATAAGAGAAATGATAACATCAAAATTTTCATTTTACTTAAAAAACTTTTTATTAACTTTTTATAATTTAATGAAAAAAAAATAAAATTTTACTCCAATGTCACACAAAACGAAAGGGAGTGTAAGGAAAGGAAAGAAAAAATAAAGAAGGATTTTTATTTTAATATCACAATTTCTAACGTGAAGTTGATCATAAATTATTTACATTAAGCCCAACTTTGTAAAAATGATAATACCAGCATGAAATCCTCCCCAAACAAAAAGAGCACAACCAGCCAAAATAAAGGCAATAAAGACAACAACACTAACAACGGGAAGAGATACAAAACCCAAAATGACAATTACCCAAAAAATTAAAATTGCAATGGGTATAGCGTTAAATGCACCTAAAGTATAAGTTGCCCAACGAATGGGAGGGAATTCATGCCAACAGTACTTCGTTGTACCACTCAATTGAGAGGCAGTTGCTTGAACATAGTGGCTCGTTTGATTAAATAAACCTCGAGATGTTTCGGATGCCTGGTATGCTTTATCGTAAGCTGCTGATGACAAGTCTTTTCCCGAATCCATTGCGCGTTGTGTTTGTTCGTGAAATTTATCCGACATCGTTATATAATTTTATATAATTATTTTTTTTTGTATAAATTTTAAATGTGTAGAGAAATAAGTTTTTTTTTTAAAAAAAATTTGAGGATTTTGCAGTTACTTTTATAAAAATTAATTTAAATAATGATGTAATTTTTACTGACAGATCAATTACTTCATTATTATCTCTTATGCTGAAATATTTATATCATTAAAAATTTTGTAAATAAAATTATTTCATCATTATGAGCTCGAGTTTGTTACGTACATAAAAGAATCAGGATTTTCACGTGATTTATAATATATTCGGAATTTTTTTAAGGAATTTTTTAAGGACACCTTATAAAAAAAGTTGGTACGCTCAAGTTCTTTCTGTAAATGTAGCATAGTCCCAGAATTTATAGTCTTAATTACTCAACGATCAAATGTTTGCATGTTGTTATTCTCATAGAATATATCGGAAATATTCGGATTTAAATATTTTAAATTGAGGTAATATTCACATTCATTTATAATGAGATAAAAGATTATTCGAGGATTAATATTTAATTGTCATCATCAAAATGTTCATTGTTTGTTAATTATCCAAATTCCCAAAAAAATGTTAGAATACTCCAACGGTATAATTAGCCAAATCAAAAGAGGGATTGGCGCATCTTACTAATGTACATGAATTTTCGTGAACTATTTGATAGCGACGATTAATAATAATCCAATTGATTTTATGATAGGACTTTTAATAAAGTAAAATTTTAAACACAAAAAAAAATGCTTATTGTCCTGAGTGCAGGTATATAGCGGTTTCAGTATCCAATAAAATTATCATGCAAGTTTAATAGTAGTGAGGTACTTGAGGTTGTACGGCTATAAAAAATTGAATCATATAAACTTTTAACTGTGGGAAGTAAAAAAATACATTTACATGACATTTAATTTTACCGACATCCTGAAGGAAAATAAAATTATTTATGAGGATAATTTTCTCAACGTTAATACTTCATAGGATAATAAAACTTGAGAATTAATATCAGTTAAAAAAGAATATAAAATTTGATATATTATCGTTACCAGAATTTTTGGAATTTTGAAATATTTTTTTGAAAAGGTTCGTTATATTGGGAAAATAATGAACCGATATTTTTGTTGTACTAATAATATTTTTATTGGATGGGATCGGTCTTCGGCCGATATTTTTACCCATCCAATAATTATCTCGTCGTAATTAGTAGACGCCCTACCCTGTAAAAATGGTGATATTTCCATGTTTTTTCCTGTGAATGTATCATTTTCATGGAATTTTTGGCCTTAAATCATGGAAATTTTCATCTCTCTAACACTGTTATCATGACTATGAAACATACGTGTTACGATTAGATTTCTATCTCTAACGTCTCTCCTTTCGGACCGTGAACGTATCATTTTCACGGAACTTTTACGAAAAGCCATGGAGAAATAATGGAAATATTCGGATAAAAATTTTTTATTGGTGGCGCAGCAATTTTCAAGAAATAAAAAAACATATTTTTTAATGGCTTGCATACCTTTTTTAGGGTTGTTCAACATTCTTCTGAAAAAAAAAATTTCCCCTTACATATTTCAACATTTACATAAGAAAAAGAAATTTTTCTCACAAATTTGTTTTTTTTTTCTTTCAAAAACTTTTTTAAAAAAAATTTTTGCACCAAAAAAAATTTCACATATTAAGAAGTGATTTTTTATACTCCAAAAGAATGCTAATTAACGATATTATATATAAAAATAAAAAGCACTTTTAAGTTTTTAACATCTATTCCAAACAGACGTTAATTGTGCAAAAAAAAAAAAACTCCGAATATAGAAAATTCAAACGAATTATAAGCTGATTGTCGATTTAAATAGGTATTGGTGTTTCTGACCTTATCTAAAAAATGATTAAGCTCATTTCATTGTGTGAAAAAAAACATAATATATAATTTACAGGAGTTATTTACCATATAATCCTAACCGAGTTTAGATCGGTCCATTATGCATTTGTCACTACTGCATTTAAAGCTTCAATTTTCTGAATGATGAAAATTTTTAATTATTTTAGAACATGAAACTAAATTATTCATGGAAAAAATCCAAGGAAAAATGTTTCCACGATTAATTATAATATATACCGTAATTCCTGTATGAGGTTTAAATAATCCACAATTTTAACATTAAAATTAATATGATTTTCATCTATTTAAATATGTGGTGATTTTTATTTTTTAAGAAAAAGCACTTTTTTTATAAATTTTTAATAATTTCATGTATATTCTTTAACAACTTAAAATCATTATCACTTTCACTACTCATTACAAAGGCCATGGAAAACGCAAATCATTTTACTATTTATCCTTGTTGCGTTCCAATTCGCCTAGCATCATAAAAAATCACTATCACGTGGCTGTTGGAATGTGAATTTTCGGTGGTCACGTGATAGCAAATATTCCATGTGATCATTACCTATTATCGAAAAGTTAAACACTGACGGTTCTTATAAATCTGAAGTCGAGTCTAAAGAATACTACATGGGTTATGATAACATCAACATTACCACAACGGTTCTCTAGAATATTTCCCATCATCCACCAAAGCAGAAACCATGGCCATTCTCACAGCTTTACTCGTTTCTCCAGTCAATGAACAAATCACTATCCATACGGATTCACAAGCTGTCATAGATTCGTTCCACAAATCTATCTACTTATCCTCTATATCTCCTAGACGCTATAGCAAAATTAACAACAACATCCTTTGGACATCTATCCATTATATTATACGTGAGCTTAAATTGAAGATTTCCTTCAAAAAGATTAAAGCACATTCAGGAGACGCTTTCAACAATATAGCCGATCAACAAACAAAAATTGGACACCTACATGCAATTCCTACAAAAATCTTACACAACCATCTGCCAAATCGAGTCGCTACTCTTATGTGGAACAACCAAATCCCGATCGATCGTGACATTCACAAATGCATAGGCACGATCGTTAATTATAAAAGACTAATAGGTGAACACCTAAATCATTCGAACCCCAAGGCTATTAATAATGATCGTTCTACTCACAAAAGATACAGTATGGAAAGTTAAATGCTCTACTGGAACCATCCCAACCTTAGATATTCTTAATTGCAATTACGAAAAAATCATCAAAGGCCGTATTTCCTACTTTATGTGCGGGAATGCTAACGAACTTATATGGATTTGCTCAGAGTTCAAAACTGACATCAAAAACAGGTTTCTTTTCCTTGCCGACTACCTATAAAACTAATAAAACTGATCAGAGAAAATTGCGACAAATTATCAATGAATATTGATGATACCGTTAAATACTCTTCTACCTTTAGATGAGCTTTCAGAAACGAACCTATACCCCCGCAGGCTTACGACCGATTTTTTCTCCATATTTTCGGCTCACATAGACAAACAAAAGAAATATTTAATTTGTATTACTAATGACATCAAACTTAATATCTGAAAAAAACGCGCTATTAAATGGAAAGAATGAAACATGATTTCAAGACATATCACGTAGTACATCATTCTTCGAGATACTCCGAACAATAATCAGACACGCAACGATCGACGTAACTTTGAATATACAACATGACTTCAGAAACTATAAGAATCATTCAGATTTATTGTTTATTTTATTTTCATCATCCAATTTTTTACATAGTGGACCCTTTTATAACCACATTGACGCCTTGTCGCTCACAACACCATGTTCTCAAACGCGCTGTATTTTATGTCTAATTTACCTACCGCTTAGAAACTAGTTCCACCCTTATAACATTAGAATATCTAGCTTAATTTTACTTCATACTAATTTTTTATTTTTTAGCGTAGCTTTTTATTCTTTGTTGTTTAATTATTGTTCTCTAATGGTCGTGTTATTGAACAGGGTGGTTCTTCTGTTACAAGTGAGGGCTCGGACCTTTTCATGTTTGGGTGTTAGCCTTCCTATTGTAGTACTATATTTTCTTCGAAAACATTGTAGTTTTACATCGATAGCTTCTTGCTTGACATAAAATAAATAAATAAATAAATATTATCGAAAAGTTAGCAAAATGCCCGTAAAATGCTACTTTATAAGACCGTGTTTAAATCCTATTTGATTACTGTTACTAGTTGGATGTAGGATATTGGTATCCCTTTCATATGTTGATATGCTGTGCTAAAATATTTTTGATCACCGTTGGGAACGAGATAATTAATCTATTGTTAAAATAAAAGGTGATAATGATAAAATGGTCTTCAATCTCCCAAATAGTTATAATTATTAGATTTTTAATCAATCTGGTAAATAAATATGTAAACTTGTAAACTCGCATGCTAATATCATCGGAATCCATTTATTTTAATACGTACAAATATTGATTTCGAATGTGACGAATGTGACATGATTACTTTATCACACAAAAATGCGGAAATTATCGTTGTAAATTAAAGGAAAGGAAAGAAATTGATTCTAATTTTACAAAAAAAAACTTCACAACTTCATGTAAATCATAATATTTAAACCTACTTACACATTACTGTACAATTAGTCTAACAGAAATTAAGACAAAATACTTAATTCCAGATTCTGATCCATTCTTTTCATTGTTTAATAATGAATGACTAGATATTATGAAATTTGTGTAGCAAAATCTTTGTTCCAGCAGTTAAAAAAAAAATTGTTCTTAAAATAGTAACAGGTGCTGAAATTGTTCCGCTTATATTCTTGCTCTTTCAGCTGGTAATGCTAAAGAACTAAAAAAAATATCGTTAGTATGGTTGGTACCAAAGGACCATACTACATAAAAAAAAGCCTCCAGAAAAGTGAAGGTAGCAAAGTGTTCAAGAAAACAGGATTCTCTGTCCTTTATTAGTGTCAATAGATCTATCATCCTGTCCTAGATCTTGCACAATAAAGGATAAAGGGACTAAAAGTCCCTTCTTTGCAATACCAACGTAGGAGTGCATAGGCTAACCTTCCTTCAGGAAAACCAGTTCCACCTCTTCTCCTTTGGTCTTTTATTTGTCTGTAAGCTTGTTTATTAAAATTTCCCCTGCTTAGCATGCTTACCTTACTAGATAAATAGATAAGGAAAAATTGATTCACTTTCTTGTAATTCTTGATATGCCGTTGATGAATTTCTCATCGTATTAAACTAGTGTAAGTATATCAACACTGAAAAAGTACCGAAAACGTGTTTAATAATATAAAAAAAATAAAGAATTAATAAAATGAAAAGGGGAAATAAGTTCTTTTATATATATATATATTTTGTACAAACTTTGTGAGTATTATATATTGCAAACAGATATTTTTCAGATTTTCTCACGGGTTTGAAACACGAAAACGCGAAAAATAATCAGTTTTCGCGTCTAATAAATAAATCTTTACTCAAATAGTTAAATCTTTACTCACATGAAAACGCGATGTATAAGGGAAAGGTAAGGGTATTTATATTTTTGAGCTAATTATACACAACACGCGCCATGAAATTGATTACCATGACTCAAACTCAATTGAATAGTATCTTACATATATTTAATATGGGTAAATATTTTTAAGAAAACAATCAAGGATGATACAGTATGAGTAGTAGCGAAGCGGCAAAGGATCTTAAACTGTTCAAAGTTAGAATTCCCCTTGGAGATGGGAATATAGTTTTGATTTGTTCCAAAGGTGATATTAATAATATTCGATTTATAATTTGCTATGCTGCAGAAGGATCAAGTGTGCGATTCAATTCGATTGATGGTTCCAAAGAAGCCCTATAAAAAAAGAATGTCCGGAAATTGTAGCTGAAAACGTCCGGAAAATGTTTATTTGTCTGGAATATGTCCGGAATATTGCAATATTCCGGACGTTGGAAAATTTCCATTTTCCGGAAAATGTCCAGAAAATGTCTAGGAGGGTTCAGACCCAGCGTCCAGAAAGTGTCCGGAATATTGCAATTTTCTGGACGTTTTCCGGACACACGGACATTTTCCGGATGTTTTTAGCTACAATTTCCGGACATTTTTTTTATACAGGGAAGCTGTAAAACAACCAAATCAACTAACCGCGTTTACCAATGAACTTAATGCAAGCAACCTTGTGAATCGAATTACTATTCTCCGTAGAGTTGTAAATATTGCACGCATCGTGTTAACCATAAATGACGAAATATCCAATACGATATACCCCTCGAGAAGTGACAGAAATTGAGACACTTATTACGTTTTTATGCTGATTAGGTTGAAAAGAAAGTCTTAAAAGTGAATCTCCCATACGCAAGTAATTTGGATTTTTGTTTGCAATTCTTACAGTCAATGTACAATTATGCTAAAGATTTTCCAGGGCTTGTTCAGGTCGAGAAAAACCTTTTTTTATCAAATATCAAGGAATATGTAAGGTTAAAATGAAAATTCGAGGTATCTCTTGTACGTTCAATGTGGAAAAGAAGAATGATTTACGGGAAATTGTAAGATGTGTTCTCAGCCAGATTACATGGAGGAAACTTCGTTCATTGTGACATGAATTCCCCGACAACTATAGTTAGCAGAGGCCGTAATAAAAAAAAGTTTAGCGAAAGATTGAGGCTAATATATTTTCATATCAGAAATGTGCCAGCTGGAAAAAGTATAAAGATTAGATGACAGCTAATGGGAATAATGATAGTACAGTATTAACATCAATGTCAAGATTGTCATGATTTACTAGTCATATGTATATTTAATTTGTAATATGCTTTTAGAAATTTAGAATCCAATGTCGACATTTTTCAATCGCAAAATCACAATCTATGTTATATTTGTTGTTGTGTAAATTTAATTGCATAATAATAAAGCTTTATTACTTAACTTTTAGGTGTAATTGTGCATCGGAATATAAAAAGAGCTTAACATTTAGTAGTGGTTTGGTCACTTTCTTCTTATCTATAGAGCTACTCTAGCGGCGAAGTAAAAATAGATCATGTGAGGTGTTTCAAATCACCTGATATGCGCAGTGCAATATCGGAAAAATTCTCGCCGAAATATAGGGGCTGTACGCGAAATAATAGCCATTCAAGTTTTTTTGCGGTTAAACTAAAATATACAAAAGTTAATTACTTAAAATTGACTCTTATTTTCTAAATTAAGGTATTAAATATTAAATGAAAATCTCCTTTTTTACAAAACATCTAATTCTGATATCATGATAAAAGATAATAAATCTTAGGATAGCTTGTCTATTAAACATTAAGAAAATTAAAATTTGTTGCAAACAAACAAACAATTTTTATTTCCGTATATTTAAAATTTATTTATTTTATATTTATTTTTAGTTTTTGTTATCTGAATAAATATTTAAATAAGAAATTTTTTTTTCTTTTAAGAAGTTAGTTAAAACTTTAATTGGTTAATCTATTATTTTTGAGGTGGGTCACTCTAGAAAAAGATTAGCATCTTTTATTTCTTTCCAATACAACAAGTTTAATAGAACATATGTTTACAATCTTAAAGGACAAAAATAATTAAATTGATCGAAATATGATCCAGTTAAGAATTTTTAAGGAATAAAATTCGAAATTTTCCTCACGCAATTGCGACCGAAAAAAAAATTCCAAATATCATTGAAAATTCAAGCATTGATTAACTATACCAATTTTACCATCAAGTCCTAAAATATATAATTTTTCATATTTATAAACTACAAAAGAATTTTAATTTGATTTAATTATTTTATCAAGATTTGGTATTATTTTCATATCTACTCCTCATGTGTTTTACTTAATAATTGGCCCAATTCATTTAAATGTATTATGTGCTTCAGTTTTGTTATTCTATAATAAATAAATTTTAAAATATTTATTTTTATAGGAATTTCAATTTATAAAAAATAATTATGCAGGAAAAAAAAAATGAAATTGGTAACGAGCCTCTTTATAATTCTAATAACTTTAAAATTTTATTAAAGTACATGGGAATTATGGATTATATGGCTCATGGTACTGTGAAAATGGAAATCAGCTCCCTTATGAACCTGAATTAGCGAAATTGTATTCTCAAGATAAATTGGAATATTGTCTTACTTGCTTCACTTCAAGCAATAAACTCAAGTTCGCAATTATAGCATAGAAGCTTTATCGTGTACTCTCGCGCTTGTATTTATTTTTTTTATCACTTGCATGTATTAATAAAGTACCGTGAATATTCTTCTCGCTTATCACCTGATATGTAATATGTAAATCCCATGCGAGCATGATTTTTGTAATCTGGTGTGACAGATATCTACTGAGTCAGATAAATCTGTGCGACAATTGACTTATATAAAAACCCTACAAAAAGGATCACAAACAAGTCTATCTTGTCTATTTGTAATATTTGTAAAACGACGATGCCTGTTGCAATTCTTGGTACACAAATTACTCTCTGGTGTTTCGACTTACAAAGTAGTTCTAAATTCAAAATCTTAATTGGAGCTGATAATGACATCGACGACCTGAAGGAAGTTATTAAAGAAAAATGTGGTTTTGCTTCTCCCCTGTTTAAATTGTGGAGAGTTAACACGAATCGAGTTGTGGAAGAAATGTTAAATGACGAATTAGTTGATACAGCACAGACAATTGGAGAAACTTTTTATGGTGTTGAGGGAGGCAACATTCGAGTTGCAGTTAACGCTCCGGGTGAGTCACGAAAATTTTTAAGTGTGATACAACGTAATTTTTTTCTTTATCATATTCGCCAATAATACCGAATACTTACTTATTCTTGTGCTTTTCTTTCCTGCTTCTTATCATCAAACCCGCCCAAAAAAACACATTCGCGTTATCGTAGAGCAACTGGTTGCTGGTAAGTGAGTCGTAATAAGTTTTGTCAACGCAACCTGTTTTTCACAATTATAAAGGTCTTTTCTTTTCCATGTAGCTGGCACGAAATCCTTAGACCGTGTATATATATTCGTAGATAACTCTAATTTTTTAATACAAGGAGAGTACTACATATGCCGTAAAAAACCACTGGACTACCTTTTAAATAATAATCAAATCGTTTTTGATTATGGACTACTTTTTAAAAGAATTAAGGGTAACCGTGAATTAGGGAATATCCCGGTCATTGTGGGTTCCGAGATCTCGCCGGACGACTCAATCTATAAAGAAGGATACGATATTAAAGTGTTTGAACGAAATTGTATTGGAAAAGAAAAAGGTGTCGATAATTTTATCACCCTTAAAATGGCTAAAGCGTTTTATAGAGAAAGCCCCGGTACATTAGTTCTAATCGCAGGAGATGGCGACTATTTTGAAACATTATTAGAAGCTGTCAATTTCAAATGGAAAGTCGAAGTCTGGTTCTGGAAGGGTATATTAAATTCATTTAATAAGCATGAACCAACTAAACTTTGTACAAAACATCTGTTTCCTGTGAGTGTATCAGATCAATTGAAGCTTTCTGCACCTCTATTCTCTATAGGGGCATCAGGTTACATCAAAGGTGAAGCTAAGATACACTATACACAACTTGAAACATGCTATAAGTTTTTTGTGTATGCAACTGGAGATAATCAATATAATATGGAAACCCTTGAGTTTACCAGTGATACTATGATTGAAGATAAAGAGATAGTGGAATGGCTCGCCAATTTAAATTTATTCAGTTGGATCAATCGGAAAAGTGGGACTACTTACTTATATTTTAACGATGCAAGAGAACTGAATATCGCAAAGGGATGGATTATGAGAGAACACAAGGAAATCGCCATTTGGGAAAAGCAAGTAAGCCATTTTAATAATAATATTCAGTTTTTCATTAATTGATTACTTAAGTTTGAATGATAAATCCGGGTTATTATTTAGGTACAAAGAAGAAAACAAACGCAAAGTTTCTACAATAGAGGAAAACAAACGCGAAATTTCTACAATAGAGGAAAATGAAATATTAGAACATATTTGTTAGGGTTCCGATTTTACCGAAATGTTTCGTGATGATCTGTTATTAAGTTCTTGTTAGATGAACTCTAACTCTTCCTCAAGCTAAAGACCTGAAAAAGTTATTTACCGAAATGTCTTTATTCGGAACCCTAATATTTGTCAAAAAAAACGATTGCTTAAAAGTTTTATTTCAGCAGTGTAGGTTGGGATATTTAATCACAATAACAATATTAAACTTGTATAACAATTGATTGTAAAAATAATAAAGTTTGCTTATATTTCATGCTTAATCGAGTGTATGCACAAACATGTGTTATGTGAGATTGGTAACTGTGCATTACTTCATGTATATATAATGAAAAAGGGGAATTGCGCAGAAGATATCGGTAAAATTCTTGCCGAAGAATAGGGGCTGTGCGACATAAGATTGGCATATATATATTTGCATTATTTTTTTCGCTTGTATAAAAAGTGTTATGGAATCCGAGCTTGACTTACTTAGAGAAGAAAATGCCAGACTTATGGCTAAGATAACTGGGCTCAAGTTCGAGAAAGCTGAGCTCGAGGCAAGGAATGCTAAGCTTATAGAAAGAGTCGCGAAATTGGAAGAGAAGCAGTTGGAGAGCGTAGTAATAAAAAACTTATTACATGCGTCACAAATATCGCGAAAAACATGATCATGTCTCATGTACCCGAACTTTGTATTTATAGAATGTATCGCAAAATAAAAACTTTTTAACACTGCATAGCCAGTGACGGTTGTGCATATATGTTATTTTTTTGATCGTCGAGCTAATGCATTCTAATATAGGATAATTTTGCAATCCATTTTTTTCTGTTATTCCAAGCATCTTCTCCAAAATGGGCTAAATAATCCCATCCGGTATACATTTTGCTAGGGTCCCAATAATTGTCTCGATCATCATTGTCATCCTCATCATCGTTGTCTTCTTCATCATCTATTAATCCTAGAGCCTTCAAAAGTTCGTAATCTCCGTCCACAGAACTAAGACCAGAATCGATTAGTAAGTTTCATTCCATAGCTAATATAATACTCTAAATTTACTTATCTTTAATTTAGCATTCTAAAGCCTCTTCGATTATAAGCAACAGCATTAGATGGGTCGAGCATAAAATCCAAAATGATCATGTGAAAGAATCGGTAGAATTATTGCCGAAGAATAGGGGTTGTGCGACGTGCGAAGTGCATATATATTATTTCGCTTCAATGAATTTTTTTTTTCCGCAAACAAAATTTCGCAACCCATAAATACAAACCTTGCAATTATGTAAATAAGCAAATAGAACGGGCATATTCACTACGTACCTTAGTGTGAAAAAGTGCCAGTGAAAATAGTGGAGACGAATCTTACTTAGAAAAGCACCGGGTGAGACATTACAATTAAGGGTAGATTTACTTTCGGTTTAGGCTGAGCATTTGCAAGAAGGCGTCTTCAGAACTTGTAGCTAATACATAGTTTCCCTTTCAAGGTTATCGTTAGCGTCACGACCGATGAAACGGGGGTTAGGATGAAAAACAATGAATATAGCAGGTTATTGGGTGGTAAATAGAATAGACACAATGAATAGGATAGACTATCATGTATGAAGCAGGTTCCTTTAGGACCAGCGCCTTTCAACTGTATCATAAGCAAAGTTGCTAACTTGTAATTTATCCAATGTATTGCAAATAAAAAGCTTGCTTTGATTAACTCTTTGCATATGGATAGCAGAGTAGTAATGAATGAATTGATAAGGATCTGATAGTTTGATCGTACTCATACTAATGCAGGGCATTTAGGGACAAAATCTTAATTCGTGATCAGTAAGTTGGATTGACAACAAAGATCGGGGATTTTCTTTGTTTTGCAACTATCTCTGCAGACCCTTAGCATAATAGGTGCGTCTATTCACACTAATTTCGGGCTATTATTTCACCTGCAGATCAAAGAGAAATCAGGTCGAGGGGGAAACTGTATAAGTAGAAGACGGGTGTGGAAAACGCATAGGAGTGTTTATTTTCTCTTTACACTATGGCTAGTGAACCTTCGAGCACCACTATAGCCAGTGAACCTTCGACCAGCACTTCGGAAATTCAAACAGATACTTCTGAGCCTTCCCAACTCGAAGTACTTGCATTAAATTATCTTCGAAATCAAGAGATTTCAACTATCCCCAGCAGAATTCCGAAACTCTATCCTTGCAGTATTTGCCAAAAAGCAATCTTAACATATCGATTTCAATCGTTCGTTGTGTTAGATTGCGAACACATTTTCCACCGCCAATGTCTTGAGAAGTATATTTTGCAAGCAGAAACAAATCCTTTTACTCTTACATGCCCTTCGTGTGAGATAATCATTACATTAACTAGAGAAGAAGCAGTACTCGCCTCTGGAAAATATCATCTTCAGACAAAACAAACTGGCACTGAACAGGATGATGAGGAGCTCATGGCTTCGCTAGGATTCGTAGAAGGTGACTCTCGTGCTGGTCAGGGGAGACAGTCGAAGCATGTCACTATGAAGGATCAGGCGACAAGTCCAATCATGATTGAGGATGATGATGATAACCAGTCTAATTCTGTTGATAATAGGTAAGCGGAGCAAAATCCATGCACAGCGCCTCTGGCCATTCTTGCATACATTTATGCAATAGCAGTTCTCACTCTAGTCTTTTATATATCTCCAGAACTCCGGAGAATCAAGCTAATTCTAATGATGAAATCCGCGCCACTAATACACAGGATAACTTTGAGAATCAATCTAATGCAAAAAGTGGGGATGACACCAACGTGCAAGAAAGTGAATCTCAATCAAGAAGAAATTCATCAAGAAGACAGACCTCTCCAAGGATCACTCGTGAACAAGAAAAATTCCAGGCCCTGTTGCAAGAATTATCTACGCCTGCCAAGGGAGAGAAAGCCGAAAATGTTGATGAGGAGGAAGATGCTGATGGATCTGTATCTCAAAGCTTAGCCCGATTATATCAAAAGGCAACTCGTGCTGGATTACGCGTTACAAAGGCAAATCAAGATGAAATTTTATGTTGGTATAAATATGCTGAAGGGTTCGAAAATAGGGTTAGGGAAATTAGATCTCAAGATTCATCAGTTACCGATCCAACAGCTAGAAGTCGAGCATACCGCGAAGTCTCTCAACATCTTCCGGGAATTACAGAAGCAAATTTGCGTAAGAAAACCCAGAAAGCAAGGAATATATATAAGGTGTTTGTAAGGATAGGGACAAACAAGATCAAGCGGGTGAAATCATATAGCGCCGATGCTATTTCAAGCCTATCTACTACCCAAATTCAAAGTATTATAGACCGTTTCTCTATGACATGAATGTAATTATTTATCACGTGATTCCGTGAAGATTCTTCACGCTGTCACGTGACCACTGGAATAGCGTTTACCGAAAGTAAGAACGAAATATTAATAAAGTTTTTGTTCATATAGTGAACCTTTATTTTAATCATATGTATGTGTATACATGAATGAAGGTGGTGCGTGATAAAATGACAGTTTCATGTTATATTATTTTTTCTTGTGGCTCGCTCATGATTAAATGGTTGATCTATATATGCTGTAAAAAAATCATTGTAGTTCGTGGAGTAAAATGTTTCATGCCCATATGCCAATAGCCCGCCATGCATTTGCCCAAACTCTATATAAACAGTTCGATTTCTCAATACATGTTCTTTTATACCAGTAATCCAAATAATACTATTCGGAAAGTCGGAAAAATAGTCCCAGATTGTTTAGCCGTAATGTGTGGAACATGATTTCAGGAGATGAATTTTAACTGCATTATCATAAAAATTGACTGTATGTAGTTTTCTTGATCGCCGGTCACTTGATCATATTCTTTCTGCGCAATTTTGAAGACTCTACCACCAGAAAAAAGATTTCTGTTCATGTGTATTTTCAAACATATTAATAAAAGTATTTGCATATCGGACTTTATTTTAAGGAAGGCGGATGATCATCTCGTGATTTTGAGAAACTCGCCAGCTCCTGGAACTCTCCTAGAACTATCGAGGAACTGGTAGGGAGCCAGGTGTACCGTAATACAATAATGATCATGTCGGATGTTAAATAAAGGAGTGATCACATATTCTCTATGTAAAAATTGAATTATAGCTCGTACCTAATAAACTAAATGATACGAAAATTAATATTACGTGGAGCCCCAGAGGCAGATTTTACTACATATTTAGCTCCGGAGGATCAATCGGGCTGTTATTACCAATATACAGAAATAGCACTTGGGTATTTTATAGATAAGCTTTCACAAGCGCGTTATATACAGATTTCAGACAAATATATTGCCATATGCCGTCTTTGCAATGAAACTGATAGAAATTGGATAAGCTTGATTGATCAAGCAACATACCGAACTTTTCGAGCATCAGATATGGTAATCATGTCTAGTGATGGAACGGATACACCCACCAATCTTCATGAGGATTTACATAAAATAATGCAGGAATGGTATTACAATGAATATGAATCTCCTTCAGCATTAATTAGACGTTGTTTGAGAAATAATTAGATCTATTCATGTATCAAGTTTTTTTTCTTTGCTACAGAAAAATGAATTTGGGTTTAGCCCGCCCCCTTGTCTAAAGACTGCGGGTGAGAAAAAAAAAGATATCCACCTCGAAGTTCTTGAATGAGAGGGCCAGTAAATTTGAATCTGGTATTTATTAGAGTATAATATTGCTAAATCAGCTAAAATCGGCTATAAACTATAAAATCACTATATCTATTATAATCTACTAAAACACTATTATGGATTTAGATGGCAGAGCCTATTCTAAGCTACATGGAGTAAGCTATGGAGATATAAACTTTGAAAAATATAGAAATATAGTTGATGCATTATGGCCTTTATCACATATGCGTGATCATGAAACACCGGAAATGTGGTATTCTCGTATCCGTGGCCCATTTAGGAAAATACTTGAAGAGAATTCAGAAATCCTTTCTAAAAATGGATATATTACGATGCATGGAAATTTAATTGAAAGAAGTGATAGAGTCCATGGTCTTCCATCAAATTACATATATTGTAGTGTATGTGACTCCTTAGTTTTCATATCTGAAAATGGCCTTGGTGGTCTTCCCATAACCTATCGAGATAACCACTTGAAAAGATGCATTTCTGGAAATACTATTTCGAATGAACATGCAAGAAGAAAAGAAATTCTCAAATCTATTGATAGGAGGGAATTTCAGATCTGGCAATATAAGCAATATATATTAGAGGAAGAGGCTAAAATTAATCGTCTTCGTCTAGAGCTTTTCTCCAAATCTACCTTACACTCAGAAAAGGATAAATTGGCATCTATATCATATGATCTTGATGCACGTTCAACTGGCTATGAAACATACACACAGGTTAAAACAACTATAGTAGAAAATACTATGATGCCAAGTGCTCCAAACTTCGAGCCAGCTTATATTCCACCTTCTGGGCAAGAAATGGTTTCGCCAATTTCACGTCAATCATCAAATTCCAAAAGTAATATAAGTGAAATATTTATCTCGTCTCGGTATGCTAAACAAAATAACTTATTACCATCTATAGACCATCTTAATCGAAACGGAGTGCCCGCATTAAGATTAAGAGATGGTACAAAAATCACATTCGTTTAACTGGTTTAACTGACTGAGAAATATATTAATTATAGACTATTGAAGATTAATATTATTTAGCTAAAGACGCAATGTATAACTTATACTTTATTTTTTTTTTGCGTAATGAATGGCTATATAATCTGCATGCATGATTGTCTAGTGAAATTGTGAAATGTATCACCTGCAGACACTATGCATGATCCGTCTATTCTGGATTAGATCCTCCAATATTGTATAACTATTATAGTGAAGTATTTCAGGAAGATTAATGAAGCGATCTTGGGGATTCTTGATTCCTAAATACTATAATTACGGCTTTGAAAATTTCTATGCAACAGTTATCCAGCGAGCTTATAGGAATTATAAGAAGAGACCTGAATCTTTGGCAAAATGGATTTGGGAGGCGGTGAGGAATGATGGTACTCCTGATGATAAGAAGTATTTAGGTATAACTTCTTGCATTCCTTATTTTGACTGGGAATTTGAGAAGAAAAATCAATTATATGTGAGATTAGCTAATGTAACATATGATATTGTTTTTAAAATATTATACCAGCGAGGCTATATAATCGTTAGAGGTTCAGATTGGACTAACCAGTTAAAGTGGCTACAGAATCCTGAATATTATCGTATTGATAAAGATAACATTGAATATCTCATTAGAGTTACAGAATTTGAGAAATATAAGGCTGATTCATGGTGTATAAAATCAATCTGTGAGCGTATCGGATTATAATTCTTGCAATAAAATAAAATGTGTCGCCTGAATTTTCAGATCATCAGATCCCGAATATTATCTTAATAAAATAATATATTGTCCAGTCACAATGCATGTTGGCGTGTGCGACATAAATTAGCACGTTTTCGATCCTCGTTAAAGTGCATATGATGTAATAGATGATACAATTTTCACACATAAGAAATCGATCTCCAAAATACTTCGAATTTTTTTCCTATCTATCTGAATGCATTTATTTATGAGTTTATTTCCTTCGGAGCTACAGGCTATTCCTACTAGATTCCGACCAGAGTATATTTATATAATGTTACTAGGCCTTTATTACTGAGCGGTCGAGCAAGTGAAATAAAAAAAAGTATGTATATGCATATTCCTCAACGCCTTTGTAAATGTTGAGATCTTCAATGCACATTCCACATGCCCTTATTCTCTAACACAAAATTTTGGCGTAAAGTGCCTTGCATATTTCTCCTATCTCTTTCCCCCAACATGAATGCGAGTTAGAGAGGACATGAATGGAGATTTAAAAGGACAGTATGGCGAAAAGGTATTGAAAATTTACCATACATTATTTTTTTTACTGTATTTCGCCTAGCAAGCTTTACACTAATATTAACTTTTTATTCTATCAAACATGGAAGAATTCCTTTTAAAGAGAGAGCCTCTTGATATTGTCAGAATCTCTACAGCGTTATTCGTACGAGTAGAGCAGGGCGAATGGACGGGCGTTCTCGAAAAGGAGGTGGAGAATTTTAAGAATGTTTTGAAAAGAGTCTTAGAACGAGTCCTCTCAGAAGATGTCGAGCGAAGAAAGAAACTTCAAAGTTTTGGTACCGGGAAAAAATTAGTTAAACGGGTAAGGCGATGAATTATTTTTATAATAAATATATGGATATGATGACGTGTATTTTTTAGGTTTTCTAAAGACATAGTGGGATCCCGTTGCATATATGCTAGTGAATGCGCTAATGTCCGTTGTGATATCATCACTTCCCGCATGGCAGTAGCTAGTTATATGTGCTCACAGAATATTGATCATTGAGCTCATTGCCGGCATTTTTTGATAGTTTATGAAAATGGAAACCTAATCTGATCCCGCGATTTGTTATTCACTTTAATTAACAAAATTTGTTAAGTCTAAACTAAGCTAATTATATTTAGGTTGCAAGTGCCTTCAAAGATTTATGTTCTCTAACAGAAATGAAAGCTCTGGTAATTGATGCTGAGACGTGGCCTAACGATGCGAATGCAAATTTACGGTGTTTGAAACGTGACGTTGGGCAACTTATGAATGAGAGCACCGGTTATGAGAAAATTATGTGGGAGAGGATAGAAATGGAACTTAATAATATAAATGTAGAAAATCTTGGATTTGATCATCCAATATGTTCGGGGGTCCTCGATATCAAATCAGAACCTTTCATAAACATTCCTGAGTCATTTTGCGATATTTTTAAGGAACCGTTTCAAAAATATAAGTTAGAACAGAATCAAGATATATTAGACACTTGTAAAGAATTTATCCAGAACGAAGAATCAAAGATTAATGAAGATGAGGATTTGCGTGATGTTGGATTTGGAAAATGGTTAGATAGCTCTGAAAGGCTTCAAGATACGACAAGATGAATTCTAGAATCTTTGTAAGTTTATTATTTTTCGCCCTATACTCTGCCTTCTTCTATGTGTTTGCTTACTACTCATGAATAATATAAATGGGTGGGATCTTTTCTAGGTTTAAAGTTTGGAAATCACCTAAGTATGAAGCCTATTCAAAGAAAGGGAAATCGGTTAATGAAGGGTCATACGTCTGTGAAGTACTCGCGCCATTAATAAATATAGTAATGAGTGATTTGCCTGGAAATCCTGTTGTATGGGATATATGGTAAGCGCCTAGTATCACCTATAAAATATTTCCCCCTGTCGTGCTTTTTCTTATTTAATGGTTTTTCTAAATAGGGGTGAAGAGGGAAGTTCGGCTAGTACTATACGAAAAGGATCTCGCAAGTTTGCACGAAAGCCTGATTATATGACCATAGCGCAATTAGGAAAAGATGCAGAACTCGAAATAGTATATCTTGAAACTGGTAGGCCAAATTCCAGCCAAGATAAACGCCGGCGAGATCATAAAAAATTAATTCGATTATCCAAGGATTCTATTGATACTACTAGGATTTTATCGAAGATCAAAAGAATGTTCAATCAATTTTCCAAGAGGCAGAATTTGACTATATTTGCTATTAACATCGCAGGTAATGCATTATATTTTTACTTTTCTTCGGCCATACTATACCTCCTGCTCTTGTATTACAAACCAATAGTGAATAATCATGTTGCTTTTATTTTAGGCGATGTTATAGAACTTTATGCTATGCGAAAAGAATCGGGTATTTATAAATACTGTTTAATAGAGGAAGCAACAATTCCATTACATATGACTTCCCCAAGTGCCGTATACCCGCTTATACATGCGTTGATGACTCTGAGAACGGCCGTCGCATGTACAATTCACAAAATATTATATAGTTCTGACTCTGGGGATAGTGAGCATAGTTCTAGTGAAATGGTAGTAACAGTTACGACACCAAAAAATTCATAGAATAGAGATTTTGTACATGTAATTTTTATTAAGTTATATTATTAATAAAGCAAGTGTACTATATAATATTTTTTTCTTGGCAAATTTCGCTTACGGGCCGTGAGGAAAGATCAAGTCACGTGTATTTTGAATATTAACCTATATAAAGCATAAATAATACTACATCACGCAAGCATGCAATCTGAAATAGATGGTCCTGGTGAGACTGATTCATTGAAACAATGCATTAGCGAGCTTAAGGTTGAGAATGATAAAATCATGGCCGAAAATGGTGAGCTTAAGACCAGAGTTGCGAAATTGGAAGACATGCTATCGCAAAATGAATTAATAAAAAACTTGTTATCTGTATCACGAAAAATATGATCATGTATTAATTTGGCAAAATTTCTTCAGCGCTGGGGTACCCCTGCCAAAATGATTTTTTCTTGCTGATCAATGGTCGGGTGTCATGTGCATTTTTGATCGGAGTTTTCTAGCAGATCTTTCGCGATATTGACGCGTATGACTATATCCTGGTAGACTTCGTCTATGTGGGTGACAGAATGCTCAGAATTCTTAGATTCTCAGAATTTTTCTTATAAAATTTCTGAATCTATAAAATTCTCAAAATTTTTTATTAGTTACTTATGGTAACAATGACCGGTATACTAACACCAACTTTTCACGTATATTACTCAAAGCAACTTAACCAGCTCCCTCGTTCTATCAAAATAGATATATGGCGACGTCTTACTTCACGAAAACATCCATTATCGATAAAACAGGCAAGTAGTATCCATCCCGAAGTGGAAGATTTGTTAAATAAGGCAGTTGGAAATTATATTAAGCAAAAAGAGTGTCAGAAGATGAAGCCCATTACTAGTGACTGTGAAACTTCGTTAAGGCAAGAAAATGAGGAATTATGTATATCAAAGCAGGTATTGGAAAAAAAGATTGAAGAGCTTCTTGACTTGCAAGAGCAATATAAGTCTCGTGAGGTAGCCATGACCAGGTCTTTGGAAGAGAGTGGTGAGAAAGTCAGCCAATTATCAGATTCGGTAGCTTTCTTCAAAAGTATAATACCTGATACGAAAAAAGCTATTGCATCAGCTGAAAAGTCCATTGACCTGTTAGAGAATAGATGCCGGAATCTGGAGGATATTATTTCTGTTAAAGATAGAAAAATTGTCACTCTTGTTGATCAGATCCTTTCCAATATGAAGCATAGTGATGTGACTATAGAACCGGAAATATATTCTAGTACTCATGAAAGGAAATTATGGGCGAAGAGGCGTGATGAATCTGAATATGATCTAGAAACCAGGAAAAAATATACATTTCGTCCTTAGTACCTAAGAAAATTCTACTCATTAGTGAGAATTTGATCCCAACCAAGACGTATCCTATGTGGATGCTCTCGAGGTACAGTTAGATCGAAAACAATGAATTTATGTTCACATAAAGCCTTGTCAATAATCTTAATCACACTACGCCAGTCATTAGCATATTGACGCACGATTCTGCTAAGCTCGTCCGCAGTACACGATCCATTGAATAGACAGACGTGTGTGAGATTTTTTCGTATTATCTTCGGACAGTCGAAGTAACTCTGGGATACATATATCGAACTGACATTGTAATGGCGTCCTTCAATGAAATAAGGAATAATTTTCTCTTGCACTTTCTTTGGATCAGCACATACATCTTCGAATATAGGCACTGTACCTCTATCTGGAGAAAACGAATCCACCTTAGGGATTTTATCAGGCTTCAATACTCGGAATGTAATATTTTCACGATATGGCTTTGGACTATTTGCAATTATCTGGAATGCCGATTTGAGGTACATATATTTCGGCTCCTTAAGATTATGGCCGATGAGAAGCAAATCATCACACTTGATATAGCGCGTCCCTCCTTTCTTCCCATTAAACATTCGATAAAGCTTATTTCTAAGCATGAGATTGAGAACCTCATTAGTTTTTCCTGAATTGGTACGGCCACAGATTAGTAAAGTGAAAGGCCATTGGGGAACACTGGAATTGGCATTGTATTTTTGGGCATCTTTAATTTCGTTAATATGGTATACAAGCCTTTCAACTGGCTCAAGTTTCTTTATTTTCATGTCGAACTATTACTAATGATATTCTAAAATAATCTTGCAAATTTGCGGGACCGCGTGGTCTCGGAAAAATGCCAAGAAAATAATTCTCTCCGACTTAACTTGGAGAATTACTCAAGAATCCTTTCTCGATTAGTGTATGCTTAATGTATGAAAAAAGATCCGCAGTATAAGGCACTTCGATAAGACATATACCTTGCTCTTTGCAAGTATCCCGCTTCTTCTGATCGCGTATTCTCTGTTCATCCAAATCTATCTGGCCTCTTCTATGAAACATTGAATTAAGACTATAGTGTTGCTTGCCATGAAATTCGAATCCTAGTCGCAACTCTTCGTTATATCCATCAAGTTGCATTCCATGCAAAAAATTCGGCCTACATGATGGGAATTTCTTGCCTAGTAGATCCTCAAAAATATATCGTACAGTTCTTTCGGTAGTATGATGGCATAGCGGGCACCATTCGAATTTTTTCATGATATATTTTAACGGATACTCCCATTGATGTGCACCATTCTCACAAGACCAAAGATACACAGCATGATCATTTATTCGCCCAGTCCTTTTTAGACATTGACCACCACGCTTCATGGCATAATCCTCAGCCTGAACTGACTTACTAGAAGCATGAACATAATGGACGAATCCAGTAGGGTGGTATTTTCGCATAAATTCATCTGGCAGATACTCGATTTTATCAGGCTCTTCAATTTCTTGAAGTTCCTCATATTTAAAGGGCCTTTTGGGGTTTCGTCCTATCAGATGAGCAGTTGATTCAATGGGTTCATCCTCAAGATAATATAAGACTGGCTGTGGTGGATTTTTCCCAATAACAACCCTTTTTATCTTAAAGACACGCAAGCTCCAATATGGATCGGTTGCTCTACGTCTATGATCTCCTTCCAACTCGCCTGCTTTTAACAGATATCTAACTGCTGTACCTTTTTGTAATTTTATCTTCTCATCTTTTCCGATTGCACGCTTAGGTTTTTTAGAAGGCTTTGACTCAACTTCTTCCAAAGTCATAGCACGAGCTGGTGACATTCCAATAAGGCGAGTCTTACTGTTATTCAGATAATCAATATACTTCTTAAGGATTTTCTTAAATACCCCCCATCAGTTAATCGTCCCTCTATAGCATATTGGACCTTATATGTTAATATTGCTATTCTTTTCTTAAGCGCTTTAATAAAAGCTAAGCTCTCAAAACTATAAAGGTCAACAACACGTATTGGGACATTATATTGTTCTATTCCTCGTGAAAATGCACCTCGAAACGAAGCATCACCATCAGTCATTAATAATTTTGGCCATGTAAGGGGGTTAGAAGGGTCCTCATAGATATCTTTAATCGCAATCCAGATTTCTAAGCTATTTCTTGATGTTAGTGAGCATCCATCCTTAAAACGCGTTGCTACATCGATAACTAGAAGAGTACAAACAAATATCCATCCATCATCTTGATCATGAGTGTGGAGCAATATATCGCATTAATGGACTTTGTTCAGAATCTTAATCTTTGAAAAACTTGCCTCAGCTTTACATGGTAATGGCTGTCGATATATTTGGTAACTATATTGGTGTTTTATCCATTTTGTGATATTCTGCAATCGAAAAGAATATCCTTCCTCCTGACACACTCTATATAATTTTTTTGCATTGGGATAGAAACTGGGTATATTATAAAACAAAAGTCTACAAACTATACGGAGCTCTTCATCGGGATCTATTATAATTTGGGGTTGGCTCATTCTCAAGATAGGATTATTATGATGGTACTATAAATTAGGATGAAATACCATGTTTGATCCGGCATATTCAGAGCTTTTAGATACGAATCAGGAGCTTCGTGGTGAGCTTCAAGATGAGATTTTCATTAATAAGAGCAATGAGAAAAAAATTCGATCTCTGGTAAAAGAGCTTGAGCAATGTTATCGAACTATCTCAATACAGGATAATACTATCATAGCTCACGAGAAAGAGATAGAGAAACTTAAATCAGAAATATCTGATTTGCGAAAACAGCTTAGGGTTTTACAACAGGATAAGAAATTCAAAGATGAGGTTGGGTCTATTCAAGATGGACGAATCATAGAGCTTGAAAATAAGGTTGGGAGTCTTAAAGCAAGAATCCGGATTCTCATAGATAAAAAAATCTCAATAAATGCTTTAGATATGGCAACAACCAATCTTATTGCAAATGTTAATAGAGGGTTAGATCGAATTGAAAATCACATTAGGGGAGTTGGTACTCCTATGCAGAATCCTGCTAATGTTATAGATGGTATCAGAGGCTCATTAAATACTATTCGGGTTACTTTGCAAAATATTACAGCTGAGCGTGATCAGTACCAGAACATATTAAATGATACGAATAACCGGAAACGGGACTATAGGAATCAGTTAAGAGATAGTAGAAATCAGAATTTACGGTTACAACGTTTATTAGATGAATCCCAAATTCAGGTTGAAAGAACTATGAGAGAAAGAGACAATGCTCAAGGAGAGCGGGATCTGGCCATTCTGGCTTATAATAATGAGAAAAAAGAATCCCGTCGCTGGCGTTTCTCATATCGGGATTGTTCAAGAATTAATACGAGAAAAATTTGCTAAACAGCTACTATATCAGCGAAATGTTAACCATCATCAGCAAAATACCCGTCAGTTACAGACTAATGCCCAAAATCAGGTAAATAGGATGATAGTTATTATAGCAAGAAAACAAACCCGTATTGGCGAATTGATACGTGAAAAGTTTGTTTTTCAGCTAGTAATTAGGCAAAGAGACCAGAATATTTTAAATTTGCAAGGACAAATTTTGGCGCTTCAGAATAATCCATTAGGAAATATGGCTGACGCTAGACGTTTACCAGTATTAAATTTGATTGCACCTATTCTTGCTAAAAATAAGCCGTATACAGGCCAAGAACCTCCTGATGATTATTTGGATAGGCTTATTCAATCAATATCATTCGCGTAAGGACATATGACTGTTCTTGAAAATGCAAATGCTGGAGATTTTGATGATGCTGTCAAGTGTAATATTTATAAAGCTCAGATGGGAGGAAAATATTTACCAGTTCCTGCTCAAGACCCATATAATGGAAATGCTAATATTAATACTCCAGATACTTTACGTGCTTGGATGAGATCACATTATCAACGAGAAACAGTAGGTAGTCGGCAGTCAGCACTTCAAAGATTAACTCAAGAAAAATTTCTACCCACAGACTCGCCAGATACTTATGAAAAAAGAATCTGACCTTTATTATTAGGTGTAGCAGATAATGATGCACAAACTATAGGATTTCTTAAGAACCACTTATCAGGCGACCTTTATACATGGATGCGAGCTGTCACTCCTGCCACTATTAATGCATTTTTTACAAATCTAAAAGACATGTGGCTGGAGCGTGCTCCCCAATTTAAATGGGGGTCAAAATTATCAGAGTAATTCTTCAGCCGAGATTGAAAAGTTAAATTCCCAAATAGCATCTCTACAGGCGCAACTAGCACAACCGGCTCAAGTGCACCCCCAAAATAATGAAGCTTCGGCCAATTTTGAAAAGTTAAATTCCAAAGTAGCTTCTTTGGAGGCACAGTTAGCAGAATCAATGCAAGTACATTCTAAACTTGCCCAACGTTTACAGCTACCAGAAAATGTAATTAATTCGAACAATCCTTCAATCTTTGATAGTCATATTAATCAAGAATTGGAAAAAAGATTAGGAGTAATCGAAATTAATTTAGCCAAACTCACCAAACTCATAAGAGAAGATACCATAGATACCAAATCAACCCAGTATCGGTATTCAGAATCCCCAGATTATAATAATGGAGGATTGGAAAAAAGATTAGAACAAATTGAAGCCCACTTGGCCAAATTTGCCAGAAAAGATACCAAATCGTCTCAGCGTCAACGCTCAGAGTCTTCACCTTTTGGGGGGCTGGAAAAAAGATTAGGACAAATCGAAGCTTTATTGGCTAAACTCGCTAAAGATTCCAAATTCAGAAGTGGTCAAGTTCATATGGCTACAATAGATGAACAGTCTGATCCCATTTTTTCTGATGATGATACAGCAAAACCTGAGGAGAATGGTTATAACTCTGATGGTTCGTCAGCCGGTTCAGACTCTGGAAATCATGATATGAATATTTATATAAGAAAAAAAAAGTGAATTACGCGGTCCCTTTAGGACCCGCTGAGCAACGTGGGTATCCCGATAAATTCTCAAAGTCTAAGATCTCTAATAAATCTGAGCTTCGTAAGGTAAAGCAAGACAATAATTCGTCTTCCGCCCATAATGCCTTATCAGATAAAGATAGTCATGGTAAGCGTGTGTCTTTAGAAGAAATTATCCGCAAAATCATTCAAATTGAATTTGAGAATTATCTTCCATACATAATTCAGCAAGCTAAAAACTGTGTACCTGTCTTAGCTCAAGATTCAGATGAAGAAGATATTTTGGATGGACCCATGGAGATAAATTTTATCTGGAAAAAAGAACCTGCCACAGACGTTGCCACCGTTAAATGTAAAATTAAGCGTCTAGTGATTCCGGCAGGTACAGTTGATCCTGGTGCTAATTTTCCGATCATGTCTGAGGACATAGCCAAACGATTGAAGCTAGAGATTGACACGAAAGAAAAACATGATCTCAGAGGCATTGCTACTTCTCCCACAGAATCCCTTGGAATTGTCAGAAATGTCCCAGTAAATTTCGCTCCCGGATGTACTATATATGCTGATTTTGCTGTAGTTAAATACCCTAAGCCGATGCTAATCTTACCCAACACGCTTCTTGATAAATATAATTATGATTTACTTGTATCAAAGCGGGAATTGAAACTAGAGTGTAATAGTAAGGAATTTTTTATCCCAATTAATATGCACTAGGAAACAGAAACCGTTGGGGGTCCGGAGCGAGAAAATTTTGTTAATTACTTTTGCAACATTTCGAATTTAAGGTTAGATAAGAAATGTAGTAATCATAAATATCAAATGTAATAATTGAATGTATACGTTAATAAAATTTGAGTATTATTTGTAAAATAAAATTTAAATAAGTATATCATACTATTATCATGTAATTAATTATTAACAACAATTGAAAATTGGTAAATATAAATTCGTAAGAATAAATGCATAATTAACCGTTTTTTATTCACTAATATTTATTCTAAATACGGTAATCTGGCGTGATGATCATATGCGATGTTCGATTAACAAAAGTAAAATACAAGCCACTATGGAGTTTCTCTATAGCATGCATAATGGATAATAAATTCATAAGCCGAGACACACTTCGAAAGCGTAAAGCTAGAGAGAATGAAACATCTAGTCAACGTGAAACACGCCTTGCAAAGCAACGTGAAATTACGTGGCAAAAAAGAGCAAGGGAAAATGCAAATGCTGAAGAGCGAGAGGCGCGTGATGCACGTGACAAAGAACGAAAACGCGTAAAGTTAGCAACAGAAACGGACGAACAACGTGAAAAACGTCTTAGTTACTACCGTGAACGAAGAAAATACCTGAAAAATATTCAAAATACAACGGCCCAAGACTTGAATTCGCAACAAAAAAATCTGCAGCAAAAGTATCAAGATAGTGGCGCGGACGGCGCAGAAGGTGACGGCGCAGAAGGTGACGGCGCAGGTGACGGCGCAGAAGATGACGGCGCAGAAGATGGCGCAGACACACATATCGATGCTGGTGTACTTGGTGAATTCGAGCGAGATCTTCTAAAGAAATTTCGTAACAAAGTTAATAAATTTAAACATTCGCTCTGCACGACGTGCAATGAAAGTTTTCCATCAATTGTAATTATAAGGGGGGAATGCCGACGTTGCCATAAAGAGAAGCAGCCAAAAAAATTTTCGAAAGATAACAATATGGACCCAGGCGAAGTACCTGATGAACTTCGTGATCTCACAGAAATTGAGGAAATGTTGGTTGCGCGAGTATTTCCTGTGATGTCGGTTTATAGACTTCGTGGAGGTCAGCATGGATATCGAGGAAACGTAATCAACTTTCCTCAATATGTCCAAGAATTTGCTTCAAAGCTTCCTAGGCATCCATCGTTATTAGATGTGCTTGTCATACGTCGTCAATCTGCGAGCAATGCGGAAGCGTTTAGGGATTTCAAAGTTCGTCGTGATAAGGTCACTCAAGCGTTAATCTGGTTAAAACACAATAATCGTTACTACGCTGACGTAATCATCGACCATGAAATTCTCCAGTCTCTGCCAATTGATGGCACAATTGATGACCAACTTCAAGATATTAATGAAGATATTGATTACGACGAAAGTGAGGATGACGTTATTACACGTACCTTCGTTCCACTTCCACCCTCAGCCAATCGTGAAGATACTGCTATTAGAAACACACTCGATCGAATACAAAATGAAAATCATCCCATAATGTGGCCACAAATAAATGGAAGTCCTGTTAACGAATTCCAGACGCCAGGGTATATAGCATGCGCATTCCCAACCTTATACCCGACTGGAAGTGCAGACCTTCGCGCAGAACGTATTAGAGATATAAAGCCTGCCGAGTATTTCAGGCACCTTCTTCAATACAAGGACGGAAGATTTGCACGTCATGCTCGTTGGCGGTATTTCGCATTGAATTCCCAGATGCGTTGGCGGGCACTACAAGAAGGAAAGGTGTACGTTAAGCAAAATCTTACCGATGCGCAAATTACCGTTACAGATATTCAGGAAAGAATTACCCAAGGCGATAACTATATGGCCAATAGAATCATGCGATTTGGAGAAGGTTTACGTGGATCTCGTCAATTTTGGTATGCTCGATGCAATGAATTAAACGATATGATTAAGCAGATAGGACCGGATGGCTTAATCTTTTTTACGTTTAGTGCCGCCGATTTGCATTGGCCTGAGCTCCATCAGCTTATGCCATCTAACGGTAATCGTGAAACTTCAGCCAAACGCCATAACCAAAATATCGTGGATAATCCTCATATCGCGGACTGGTTTTTTCATAAGCGATTTGAAATTTTCTTTAACGACGTCTTAAAGAAACAATGGGATTTGGAAGATTGGTGGTTTAGGTTCGAATGGCAACATCGCGGCAGTGTTCACGTGCATGGAATCGGAAAAAGAAAAAATGCACCTACAATAGAATGGAAGCATATGAAGGAAGATGAGAACAAAATGAATGAAATTATACAATATCTTGACAGTCTCGTTATCACAATAAATCCAGGACTCGATATGCCTGTTCCTGAACGGCATCCGTGCCAAAAAAAAAGCAATGAATTAAATGATGACCAGCAAGACTACATCGACTTGATTAATAAATTGCAACGACATACCCGATGTAGTCCTGCGTACTGTCTTCGTATCAACCGAGAAGGACAACAAATTTGCCGGTTTAGATATCCTAAAGAAATTGTTGAAAGAACATTCGTGCGAGATGATAACAATGGACAACCGGAGCTTGTAACGAGAAGGAACGATCAATACATAAATTCACATAGTCGACTTCAATTACAGGGTTGGCGGGCAAATGTGGATTTAAAGCCAATCCTAAGTATACACGCTGCGCTGCAATACGTTGCAAAATATGCAAGCAAAGCAGAACCGCGATCGTCAGCCTTTTCGGACGTATTAAATCGAATCCTTAGTGAAAGTCAGCCAGAAGATACGTTACTTGCTCCGGCCCAAAAGCTTTTATTACATAGTGTTGCGAAACGGGACATCTCTGCCCAAGAAACCTGCCATATTCTTCTCGGCCTTCCTCTTTACCATTCAAGTCGGCAATTTGTCTTCTTGAATCTTAACAAAGAAGCACCAAGATGGATTTGTGGTACTGGGGAAAGTGAAGAATCTTATTCTGTTAATAATGATTCGGGGCGAACGGAGAAATCACCTTTGAAAATATATTGGGATCGACCTACCGAACTTGAAGATTTCACACTATTCCGGCTTCACTTGACACACAAGTTGGTTAAAGGTCGATGGAAAGAGTGTCAACAGGAAAATGTTATGCGTGTCTTTCCACGTCCATCATCCTTACGCGAGGGTCCTCAATGGGAGGAGTTTTACCGAGTGAAGGTTCTTCTTCACGTTCGACACCGAGATCAAGATTTAACCGAAGACGGAACTATTGTATGGTCATCTTTGTACAACGATTATATCGAAGAGATCAATGCTGATCCAATTGATTTACTTGGGTCACCTATAGACGATGAAGAAAGCGAAATAAACGATGAGGAAGAACTATTTGAAGAAGATGATGATGAACAAGACGAACATCGACCTGACTGGATGTTTCTTGCTGAGATGGGCCCAAAACCAAATTTCGATTGCTCTTCCGATCTAGGTTCGCGAGACATGGATCAGAACCATGACTGGATTAACGATCCGAGGGAACGATATACGGACCTCGTAGATATTGATACATTTTTAAGTAGAAATCCTAAGATTGGCGAAGAAGAAAACGTATTAATGGATTATCAAACGTTAAATGTTAATCAAAAAATTGTTTTCGAGCGAATAGAATCACATTATCACAATACGCTTGAGGGACGTCAAGATGAACCTTTAAGGATCATTGTGATGGGAACTGCTGGGACCGGTAAGACCTATCTAATAGAAGCAGTCCGATGCAGGCTTCGAGAAATGGCAGGAGGACCTAAGTCACCTATAGCAGTGCTCGCTCTGACAGGAGTTGCGGCCTTCAACATTGAAGGTATAACGATTCATTCAGGGCTATCAATTCCGATAGTTAATGACGCAAACTGTCTTGATATAAGCGGGGAACGGCTGAAGCAACTACAAGATAAATTAAAAGATGTAAGTTACGTAATAATTGACGAGAAGAGTATGGTTGGTCGTCGGATGCTTGCTATAATTGATAAGCGGCTCTGACAAGCTTTTCCTGAACATAATAACGAACCATTTGGTGGCAGGTCGATTATTTTGTTCGGTGACTTCGGCCAACTTCCACCTGTCCTTGATCTTCCTATGTATGCTGATACAAAACGAGGTTCATTATCTAATAGTGGTATTGCGGCATACAAGCAGTTCAAAGAAGTGTATAAGCTTGAAATTGCACAGCGCCAATCCGGAAATTCTAAAGAGCAACAAAACTTTAGAAATATTCTCTTAAGACTGCGTAATGGAGAATCTACTATAGATGATTGGAAAATTCTTACCACACGAATTGAAGACAAGCTCAGTATAATAGAACGTAGTAGATTCTCTGACGCTTTGTTCATTCTAACAAAGTGGTCCAAAGTCAACGCGGTAAATATAGATCGACTTCGATCTTTGGATGCTCCTGTTGCCAAAATCCAAGCTATACATACAGGTGGAAAAGAAGCTAAAAAAGCCGACTCGGATACAGCGCATGGTCTCGGAGCATATATATTGCTGGCGAGAGTTGCAAGAGTCATGTTAACGGCAAACTTACAGACAGACGCCGGGCTAGTCAATGGTTCAATGGGAACTGTCCAAGACATAATATTCAAAGAAGATCAGGGTCCCCCTTCACTCCCTATTGCGGTCTTGATCTCTTTCGATAATTATAAAGGTCCCACCATTACTAGCTTAGAGGGTAAAAGAGTTGTACCAATTGTACCAATTAGACGTACCTGGAATGGTAAATCTGGAGCTCCTTGTTCGCGCTTACAAATTCCAGTTCGTCTTGCGTGGGCAATTACGGTGCATAAAAGTCAGGGTCTTACATTACAAAAGGCTACAATAGACCTTGGTGATAAAGAGTTTATCGCAGGTCTTGCTTTTGTGGCAGTGTCTCGGGTACGCGCCCTTGAAGATCTTCTCTTCAAACCGTTCAATTTCGAGAGACTTCAGCGTATTAAAGAATGCACAAAATTAAAAGAAAGATTAGCCGAAGAGAAACGTTTAGTTTCCATGATGCCAGGAAACTGAATTTAATAATAGATCTAACAATAAAAAAACAAAAAAAACTGAAGGTATTTTTGATAAAAACATTTTATTATGTCTAATATTATATTTAACGCGTGTTTGTGTTGTAAATAAAATACATTATTTTATTTCTACGAATCTAACTAAAGTTTCTAATTCTACAAAACATTTTAAATTTTTTTTTTCACATTTTTTTTTTGCAGTATATCTTGTAACACTATTCTTGTAACACTAATTTTTGCGCGCAGTATATTAACACAGTACTAACACTAGCTTATCTTGTTTATCAGGTTTGTTTATCTATGTAGCACAAAGAATCAGCCGACGTGACGCGTGCGGACAAACGGACATCGCCACGTGATCCAATATGTCATTAAGGTTCATAAACATATATAGTCCTTCGCTTCGCTCCGGACAATAAGGTCAAGAATAAGCTTGAGGTGAATTGCGCGAACGTTACTCCTGAATCTGATGCTTCCTCGACTCTGGATCATATTTCGCAGGATTTAAGCGAAGATAGCACATTAAAAAAAAAGTGAGTTACGAAGAGCTTGAAAAAATGTTATATAGCATTTTTAAGTATAATGCAGAAATCAATGAGTATTGTGAAAGATTACAGACACTCTATTGTGAACTTCTTAAAGAATAAGCAGGTTATTTTTCTACTATATTCTTAATATTCGCTATATTCTTTCTACCACCTTCTCATGCGATATGGGGATGGGTTGAGTCTGGACGGGAAATGGTGTTATTTCTGCTAAGGCGGATTTGGACTTCGATTTCTTCCCTCCAGCCTTTTTTGCCTTTTCACCTTCTTCTAAAACTGAATCAATAGATTTGCTAGGCTCTATCTTACCATCACGTATTTGTTTTTCCAGTTCTGCAAATGGAGAAACATCTTGGTCTTGGATCTCTGGCTCGGTCCGCCTGCCCACAACATTTATATTAGAAAGCGAAGCTGTTGGCATATGAATTGGTTGATTCCACGCAACCCTATTTTTTTCTTCACCTCTCCAGATCTGATAAATACGTTTTTGTGATGTGCGATATTTATTTGTTAAATCCTTTAAAACTTTATCTCTAGACTTTTTTTCAGCACATTGCATAATATGATCATAATCGGCTGGTGAAAAAGGAGGGGCGTCACATCTCATGCGTTGTCTGAGCATGGTAGCAATATTTTTTTATATATCTAATATAATACTCCGAAATAATTTATTAAATAGGATATATAGAAAGAATGTATTATTCTGAATATATAGGATATACAGGATATATAGGAAGATAATATTCCGGACATATAGGATATACGGGATATACGGGATAAATAGGATATTTAGAAAAATTGTATTATTCTGATTGTATAGGATAAGTTTATTATCTCGGAAATAAATTCGTACATTTTTTTTTTCTAATATATAACCATGCTAATATTATGTCCAATGTGCATACATTGAATGATATAAAAGATAGAGAGGGTGGTTCTTATAAAAAACCTGGTCATTGGCTGGGTAGTGCATATGAGCAAGAGCTCGAAAAAAAATTAAGATCCATTACCGAATTTAACTCTGAGATTAATGATCTCAGCGAAAAGCTGGTAAATAAGTACAATGAGCGAGAAAAGGAGTTTGAAAATAAAGCTAGCCAGTTAATTGCATCCACTACTAAAGTTAGATCCCAACTTATTTCTGAACGAAAGTCTCATCTCGAGAGTCAACATGAGCTTGAAGCCAAATATACTGCCGAAATCAAATCGCTCAAATCTAATATTAAAACACTAAAGAGAGAAGCAACTTTGACCCAGAAAGCTTCGTCCGCTGATAAGGTCCAGATTCTTTCTCTTGAAACTAAAGTACGTGAATTGGAAGGTAAGTTGGATGACTTGGAGCTAGATCAGGTGCTCCACGATTCAAATGTAGTAGGAGGACTAATAGATGAGCCGGCCCAAATAAACTCATCTGATCCTAAAGAGATCGATTCTCTTAGGCTTGAATTGGAGCAAGTGAGGGGTGATTTATCCTCGAAAAAATACGAAATAGAATGTATGGAAAAGGGAATAGAGTCCTCAAAAAACATATACAATCAGATGATAGATTCTTTATTTTTAACGCGGTCAAATTTAATAGAGGCAAATAGGTCCCTTAGGGAGCAGTTAGCGTTAAAGGACAATAATGAAGTAGATCGTCCACCCCCGCCTATAAACAATTTAAAAGAAAATGAGAGTGAACAGGTCCCAAAAGAATTACAACTTTCCGCTCTTAATCCTCCACCCTCCCAAATATTTTCCGCAGGTGGTGTAGAAGCGGTGTCTTTACCAGCAACTGCTCCTATCGTCACGAGCTCCTTGATGTCGCCTATGTTAATATATTTTATACTTACCCTAGTACTTATTACGATTATATGGTTTATGGCCAGGAAATGGTGGAATTCGCGGAAAAAAAGTAATATTGAATATTCTCCTTACCAGAACTATTTTTTATCATCTCCGGGCATTTCCGAGGCCGAACTGTATGATCGGAGGCGCCTTGTCGGAGATAGAAATTGAAGTTAGCCGGTATTATTCTACGAAAAAATATAAATATTATATGAGGTATCTTAGCTGAAATTGCCACATCCCGCTAAGAGTACTTATCTATATAATTCAATGATCTCGTCTATATCTGCTTCGGACGAATCATCGAAATACCTAGAAAGGTTTATTGTAAAGTTTTTATATATTTTTTAAGCTGTCTTTCAGCCTCGTCCTAGGAGTATTTGTCGATCTTCTTTTCTCTCACATCTGAATCCTTGATCTGCATTATTTTATGTGATGAGGGCGGTTGATAGCTATCATCCTCATTAATAAAGCGTGCGCACATTCCAACCGTAGTGCCTAAATAATAATTGATATCTATTTCCATGTTTTGCTCCTTTGCTATGTCCGCATACTCCATATAATCCCCAACTCTATACGGTATTAACCTGCCTTTCTCATTGCGAAGACGAGGACCCTTCACAACAACATAGCTAAAGTGTTCACCAGGATCAGGAATCCTCTCATTTCTCTCTCTCATACGTCCCATAAAGCGATTGTTGCAGAGATTATTTTTCTTAGGCTTCCATGTACCCATTATGATAAATTCATTGAAATCCCATTCCTTGTTTCGGGCTTCTCTAAGAGTATCTTTAACAATTTCGTGAATTGGACGTGTATTATTTATATCCATAGCCTCTCTCATAATCTTCTCTCCGATGAATTTGAGAAGCTGGGATTTACCTTGCTTTACAGTTTCTATTCCTTTCTTGAAGAGGTTTTTTGGTTTAAAGTTTACTACATCTTCATGCTCAATCCCAAAGTACTTCTTTTTGCCAGTAAAGCAGACGGGAAATAATACCTCTTCGTAAGCCATCTTTAGATAAGAGGTCCCACTTTTTATCCTAAGATAAGCGTTTACTTGATCGCGCAACTTTCTCATCACATCCATAGTAATTTTGACCATTTCAGTCCAGTACGCTTCTTTGGAAAGCTTTACTTCATTAAAAGCTCTATCGCATATTTCATAATACTTATCTGGGCAGGTAAGATACAAAGAATTGGTGTCCCCATATTTTATCCCAAACCCTTTCTTTGTTACGAATTCGGCAACAAGATTAAGGTTATATTTTCCCGCCGTAGTTGTTCCACAGGCTAATTCACGAAGAAAGATAGGAGATAGTGAGTTTCCAGCTTCCCCATAAAAAGTGTTCATGTATACCTTCAAAGCTTTTTGCTTCGAATCCCAATAATCGTAATCAAAGCATACGGATGAATATTCTAAATTTAAGCTTTCTGGAATCTTTTTGCCTCTTTCTTTAGTTGAACTTATCATCTTCCCAAGATGTTGCTTTTTCTTTCCTAGTGGGGCTAGACGTGCTTTAAGATCCAACCTCTTGTTAAATAAATCCTTCAATACGGCCGGATATAGGCCTATCTTTTCCGTTTGGTTATCATGGCGGATGCACCAAGCTTGGACGATATGATTATTAAACGAAAACTCAATCTTATGCAAGTTATTTCCATTATTTTGCGCAATATCGGCATCCTTTGGATCAAATATAAATTTTTCTGGGGAGAGGTTATATGCCATTATAATACTAGGATATAATGAAGCAAAATCCAATCCCGTTACAGGTCTTTTACTTTCAATCCCTTTTTTAGGTAGATATACGTACGCACCAGGATATTTCCCTTTTTCTATGTTTTCATGAACCCTTGTACTTATTACCATATCTCGTTTGACAGCATATGCGCCGAGAAGGTTTCGTACCTTCATTCCATTTGCGTGATAGTGTGCGTCGAAAAGAGAAACATAAGCTATGGAGGCGACCTCTCTATAATCATTTATTATACTTTGGTTTACCAAAAGCTCTTGACAGCGCAGTGCATCTATAATACAGTAATGTGCTACTTCACGCATATTTCTTGTGGTTGTTGAGGAGGGGTTTTTTTTTGCCTCTGAATAGATTTTCCACATTTTATCATATGGCATATCGGCCTTACTGTCAAGACCACACTTTTGTAAGAAAAATTTAAGTGAACCTTTCTTATCGACTTCAGAACGAGGGAAACGTTTTTTGAGGCACACTCGGACGTCAATTGGTATGCAACCTGGCAGTTCAAGAAAGCTAGAAGTAAAATCTTCTTCCGCACTAATTTTGATCTTAATTGGACCACCCATATATTCTTTCTCCTCTGGATCCTCCTCCCCTTTCTCAGGAGCCTTAACAGGGTACTTTTTCATGTAATCATTTTCTGATTTCGCTCCTATCTTTCCACGATATTTCCACTTTATAATTTCTTTCTTTCTTTCAAACTTTCCTGTCATTCGCTCCCACATCCACTCGAGTATGTTAAGATGATATGCTCTCTCCATAATAAAATGCCAATCATAGTCAGAATCGTTGAACCCAACTTGGATGTCAGGTGCAAATGCTCGCCAGTAGAGGGCAAATGCTTTCAGCAGATTTTCTTGGTTTCCACATACGATTGTGGTCCAGCGTGGATCTGGTTCTGCCTCAACATCGACGATACTTATTTGCTTTAGTGGTTTTGGATCATCTTTCCAATGCAATGTCATGCAAATCATAAAAACATTATGATTCAGATCAAGGACTTCGGCAAATTCACCCAACTCTTGTGATTGCGTCTCAATATCCCACGTGATAACAAGAGTACGATCCCGTAAGAGAGCTGAAATAGGGAATCGGTCACTTATTGTTGTAATATCCTCTAGCGGACAGAAATCTTTTATAGATACATCGAATTCATGCTTATAGAGCGGGCTGGTCCCTTTGCCTTGCTTGTAAATATATTTGTTTATTATAGACCATCCAGAGAGTTGAATACCGTTCTCTCGGGCTACCTTACGGTGAAATGAGTATAAATCATCTGATGCAGTCTCGAAGTTATTATCTTGAACAGCTTTAATAGCAGTCTTTCTACCGCCAGTACTGTTTGTATAAATTCGCAAATATGTCTTTTTTTCTGTATGATAACCGCGAAAAGGGAAAGCTTTAATATGCTCTATTTTATATGATTTCACAATGCTAAAGAGAATTTTGTTCACCTTTTCTTCGCATTCATCTGAGGTCTCTCCGTCTGGTACGAGAATGTCAAAGAAAACCTGAATGCCCACAAGAGTTACCAGTGCCTTTTGGCCGTTAATAAGGCGACCATAAAGACGCAATACATAGCGGTACATTCCTTTTATCTTTTCTGTTGACCCTTCATTCTTAATGGCCATAAAAGGAATATCATGTTGCTTAGATAGAGCATCTTCAAGAATTGTCATTAATCCCTCATCATTTTCTGCAACTATATCATCCAGAGTTGGAATGCCTGACAAGTTTTTTTCACCGGAATAGCGAATTATTTGGGCTTCCATTTTATCTTTTTCAGCCTCTGGATGAAAAAGGGCGGAGGCGTCGAAGAACTCTGAAAGCGAGGATTGTTCAGTCATAATATTATATCGCAAATATACAGTTCGAGAGAAACTATATACTCCGGGAGAAAAAAGTTTAAAATGAAAATTAATTCCGAACTATATAGATCGATACATAAATCAACAATCCATAGTTATTAAAATGGTATTTTATCGATGTACTTATATCCACAGGAGTGGTAAGATTTGCAATCGAGGATGCTACCATCCGGAAGAATGTTTTATTCATCGCAATTCTCCTTCTCAGGTATTTTGCAAAGAATGTGGAAAATTATCTTATTCCAGATATGGATATTGCGATGATCATGCTAGAAAGCACCGTAAAAGGGAACAATACCATCAGAAAAGGATGGTAGACTTAGCTTCGGCAGAGATACTGGTAGGTAATTTAGAGGTAAACGAAAATGATACAACTTGTCACTAGTGACACAGGAAAAAAAAGCTGGTGACAGAAGCTAGTGACGCAGACGATAGGCTCTTTAGGAATTCTAAGCCGAAGGAAACTTTTCTTGATGAGCCTATCGTCTGCGTCACTGGTGCCACTGGTGTCACTGGAGAAAATCCGAGGTTCCCAACTTTTATTTTTTTTTAGCATACATACTGTACATCATAGATTCATCATATTATATCTTATATAGACTGGATAGCATAGAAAAACTTCGATTTTTTTTCCTAGAATTTATTACTCTTTTACTAGTGACACTAGTGACACTAATCAAGAAAGAAATGAAATAGCATAATAACCTCAAGAAGTATAACGAACGTGTCACTAGTTCTGTCACTAGTTCCGTATACTAACTGGTGACACCAGTGACAGCTGGTGACAACAAAAAATCCGTCCTATTTTGCACTAATACGCCTGAAAATATGCCACCGAAGGCAATATGAATGCACTCTAATGATTTGAACTTCGGACACGAAATCGGCATACATATACTGGCGCAATAGTTATGGTGTACTTCTTAGCAAACAAATGGGCCGGCCAAGCTAATACAAATTGCACGCCCAATAGAATATCCAAAATTGATATTGAAGTTAGACAAATTTTATTATTATTTTTGGCACAATAGATTTTTGTTTAATTTTGATAACGTAATATTCCATAAATTCGGCCACAACTTTACTTTTACTAGGGACACTAGGGACACTAGGGACAGAGAATTTTTATAGGGGCGCTCAAAAAAAAATTGGCATACACACTGCCTCGACCCATGATCGGGCCTCAGAAGTACGATATTCATGCTAAAAAACACCGTAAAAAGACAAATATGTAGACGAAAGTAGAATTAAACTTAGCCACTGATATTGTGTAAGCCATCTAGTGTGATTTGTTGTCCAGTTTCAAGATTTATGATTTGTACTTGTTTAGACATTTTTTTTGACACAAATGCATATATATTGGGTTCCGGAAACATTCCTAGAACATTCCCGTCACTATCCCGTAACTATGTGAGGGTGTTCGGTGCTGTAACAGGATCACGTGACTGGCGCAGTAAGGCGCAGTCAAAATTCGCTCCATAATTTCAGCCAGCACTATTCCACAATTTCGGCCAGAACATTGGACGTAATAATTCGGCATCCAAGCCAGCATACAAGTGGCCTGAAACTGGCGAACTAATAAAATCATACTAGCTCCTTGCCAGTTCCATGACAGTTCCATGGTAGCTACCAGGTCACGATCAGGTCACTACCATGGCGCCAACTTTGATCCCTCAAATCATGTGCCCAAAAGATCGGCTAGAAATTATACCATAGTGCCGGCCAAAATTAATCGCAGATCTACTGCACCACCCAACATGATATTTTTTTACCACATTTTGGGATCTAGAAAGGCAACCAAATAGGCGCAAAAAGGTAAGCACTCAATATAGAATTCGGCATCCAATCAGGTATAGGAAGTCAACACCCTTAACATAAAACCAGGTATCTAAACAGCTACAGAAGGCCAACAATCCTATTATATAATTTAGCATGTAAACGACTCAGAAACAAGAAGAAAAGCGTGGTATTTAGATTATATAGTGGTAGTTAGATTAAATGGTGGGTGGTAGTTAGATTATATGGTGATAAAAAAAAACAGATAGCAAGAAAGATTTTAAAGGATAGCTAGAGCATAAAAAAGATACCTAATTCATAAAAATAAATAGATTATATGGTGGTAATTAGATTATATTATTTAGATTATATGGTGGTAATTAGATTATATTATTTAGATCATATGGTGGTAATTAGATTATATGGTTGTATCCAGATTACATGGTGGTAATTAGATTATATGGTGGTATCCAGATTACATGGTGGTAATTAGATTATATGGTGGTATCCAGATTATATGGTGGTAATATAATCTAGGGCAAGTGGGATACCACCATATGATATAATTATATCATATGGTGGTATCCCACTCCACTGACAAACTTCGAAAACATTTTTCATCCCCTTTAAAGCTTCGGGTTTGCCTAAAGGTGTATTTATATAAATTGTTAAAATTTAATATTCATAATAAACAACTAGTAATTAAGAACATAATCACCTTTTTTTGAATCACGTGATGTTACGAGTTGTCAGGTTTTTTGTCTTTCGCCATAGTCCTTATCTGAACTTTTGAAAGATTTACCGCTATCTTCTATATTATCACCATCACCGTCACTTTCTGAGACTTCAAGTAAATCAGTGGCATCAGGAAATTTGTTTAGGCGTAATTTAGTGTAATATTTCGAAGGTGGTGTAAAATTTCGAAATATTACACTAAAAACGTAATATTACAAAAGTTTACACTCTTAAATTTGAATAATTATAGTAATTTAAGAATATCTCGCTATCTACTGATCCAATTAAGACGATCTATAGCTCATTGGAATCAGCTCATCAAGACGAATCAAATGGTAGTAAAATCGTATCTTTACGTTTGATAGATGACTTTCTATTAATTTAAAACTTTACTGCATACTATAGAGCGTTCTATCAACTGTAGAAATGCGATTTTACTACCATTCGATCCGTCTTGATGAGCTGATTTCAATGAGCTATAGATCGTCTTGATTGGATCAGTAGATAGCGAGATATTCTAAATTACTATAATTATTCAAATTTAAGAGTGTAAACTTTTGTAATATTACGTTTTTAGTGTAATATTTCGAAATTTTACACCACCTTCGAAATATTACACTAAATTACGCCAAAAAAAATTTCCTGATGTGATGTTGTTCTGACATCATTGGCATTTATTTTTAGAACTTGTAGGTAAAACCCGTTTTTTATTTGTCAATCGACTTACTTCTATTTTACGACTGTCTTTATAAATCTTCGTGGAGTTATCAATGATTGCGCTACAATCTAATTTAAAAGGCTTGTCCTTGAGTTGCGGTTGTTCTGAAACACTAAAATCATCGGGTGCATCATCATAGAGCGCTGATTCTGGTTCATCTTCGGAAATAGTAATAACATTAAGACTTGATTTCGATGATTGTGCTTCGTGTACTTCACTACGACCTAATTATGATATACATTAAACCAGTACAGTCGCCTCTGGATATAACGAACCTCTATGTACCGAACTCTCGTTATACCGAACCTAAGTTTACAGAACCGATTTTTTATAATTATTTACACTGGATATACCGAACTTTTATAATAAAATCCTTTATACCGCATCCGAACTTATAATGACTAGCCCTGATATATTAGCCGTATATTTGTTATACCGAACATCACGTGATCTGATCATATTTATATGATCGATCATCTCTTTTTTCATTGATTATCATGATTATCTATTTGTTTTAACGTTAAATGTCAACTACAAGAAAAAGAACTATACTTTCTGCAGCACAAAAATGTGAAATTTGTGAAATAAAAGAAAGGGAACCAAACCTTTCTAATGTTAGTCTCGCACAAAGGTATAATATTGGAAAGTCAACAGTTACTGATATTTTAAGTGAAAAGGAACGTTGGCTTGCAATTTTAGGAGACCAAGGGAGTATTAAAAAATTTCGTGGACCAAAATGGCCACGACTTGAACAAGCACTTGGTCTTTGGGTTGACAATGCTCTAAATACAAGGCAAGATATTGATGGTAATATTTTAAAGGTCAAAGCGGCATTTTTTGCAGAAAGATTTTCTATAGAAGATTTTCACCAGTCAGAGGGTTGGTTAACTGGTTTTAAAAAAAGACATGGGTTACAACAATTTAGGAAACAAGGTGAAGCCTCAAGTGCACCTTCAGTTGAGTCAATAGAAAATGACCGCCTTGCCTTACAAGATTTTCTTAAGTCTTATAACCCAGAAGATATTTGGAACGCTGATGAGACTGGACTATTTTGGAAAATGGAACCTTCCAGAGTTCTGGCACGTGGACCTATATCTGGTCATAAAAAAGAAAAATCCCGGGTTACTATATTTTGCGCAGTAAATGCAACAGGAACTGAAAAAATGGCACTTTCTTTTATTCATAAACACAAAACCCCTCGTGCTATGAAAAATCTCAATTATAAGAACCTTCCTGTCTATTATTTTTGGAACAAAAAGTCCTGGATGCAAGTCAGTATCTTTAACGAAATCCTTCTTAAACTTAATGAAAAAATGAGACGAAAAGGACGAAAAATTGTTCTTTTGGTTGATAATGCACCAGTGCATCTTATTTTAGATGAAACTAAAGAGAAATTAGATAGTATTAATGTGAAATTTCTTCCACCAAACACTACTACTGCACTTCAACCATGTGATGCGGGAATAATTCATTCATTTAAATGTCATTATAAGCGACTTTTTATTCAAAATCGAATTGAAGCATATGACAATGTACAAGATGGGTTTGTTGAAAAGCTTGCTGATTATAATATTTTTGAAGCTCTACAGAATTCAGCTGAAGCGTGGTCAATGGTATCAGCTCAAACAATCTCAAATTGCTGGAAAAAGACCTGAATTCTACCACCAAGTGATGAAATTGAAGATGATTCAATCTTTGATGATTATAATAATACGTATGTATTATATATTAATATTTTAATTTAAATAAACAATAAATTTTAATATTTATTTTTTTTTTAGCATTGAAGATGAAGAAGTAGAGCTTGAAAACTTAATTGCTTTTCTTCCAGAAGGTGATCATCTTAATGCACGAGAGTATATTAATATTGAAGATGAAATTGCAGAAGGTGCGCTTACTGATGATGAAATAATTGATGCTATATTAAATGCAGATAAAGAAGAAGAAATTGTAGTGGAAGAGAATGAATTGATGCCTATAATGGAGAAAGTTAGTCTGAAAGAGGCGGAAAAAGCTGTGAATAATATTACACAATTTTTGTATGAACAGGGGTCAGAATTTGGAGACGTGAATGATGAATTAAAAATTTTAAAAGGGTTGCATAAGCGTATTAAATTACTTATTGTGAGAAACCTTAAACAACTTAATCTTAATAATTTTCGTAACTAATAATATAATAATAGTAATAATGATAATATAATTGAATAAATGTACGTAATATAATAAATATAATATATTCATATAAATCACATGATTGTTATTTTATTGGTCAAATTTTATATAACAAACTGTTCGTTATAGAGTATAGGTGTCATATAACGAACTCATTCTATACCGAACAAAATTTGCTGGAACATTAGGTTCGTTATATCCAGAGGCGACTGTATTTGAAAAATTGCTAATAAAATAATAGTTAATTTCAAAAATTCATTGCCAGCTTCGGTTTCATATTCTTGGATTTGAATATCACGTTCAATTGCTCATTTTTTGTTACTTCGAACGCAATCACCTGGTTAAAATAGAGCAAATTAGAAAATGAGAGAAATCACCAAAATAAGAAAAAATACGTATAAAATCGTTACCTGCATTGGAAGATTCAATAGACTGATTTTTACTTCCATGACCATGACCACGACCACGCCCACGTCCACGACCTTGTCCACCGCCATCTTTTCTACCCCCTGATTATATTAAAATAAATAAAAAATTGCAATAATATTATAATATATCTAAAAAAATGCTTACTCGTAGCTTCCGTTTCATTTTGCACAGTATTTTTTTGAAATTTTCGCAATCTTGTCATTTTTAAATTATAAATTTAAATAAATATTCGAAAGAAATTCTTAAAATAAAAAGTATTGTAGTCACGAAATTTGAAATATTTTTTTTTTTATTGATAGATAAAAATAAAGTTTATTAGTTATATGGGAAAAAATATAAAAAGCCTATTTAAGCTATAAGGAAAGGTCAAAAAGTTTATTTAAACGAATAATTTAAACTTTAGTATATTTAAGCTTATATAAAGAAAAGTCTAAAGTCTAAACTCTATATATCAATAAATAAGCTTTGACGTGCATATGTCAACAATTAAACTTTTATACATATAAATCTAACAATAAACTTTGATAATATGTACAAGAAAGAATTTTCCAATTTTTTCATGATATGAGCAAAATAAAAATGATTAATAAAAAGCCTTCGTCCTTTTCACATTGATTGATTCTTCGCCCTACGCTTCTATTGTACTAATACTGATTAATTACTTCACCTTTTTACCCTTGCGTAATGCTGATTAATTACTTCTCCTTTTCGCCATTGCACTCCTATTGTAACACTGATTAATTACTTCGCCTTTTGCCATTCACTCCTATTGTGACACTGATTAATTACTTCGCCTTTTCGCCTTGCGCTTCTATTGTAACACTGATTGATTAAAATAAAGAATTCGCCCTTACGCTACGCCCACTTTTATGCTTTTATTGTAATAGCACTGTTTTACTGATTGATTAAATAAGGCCTTCTCCCTTACGCAATTATATATGTATGAATTAAAATATTATTAATCAAAATTAGAAAAGTTTCATATCTTTTTATGAAATCGAAAAAAAACATTCTTTTTATTTTATTTTATTTTTATTTAAATTCACTATCAAATGTAAAAATTATCAAGACTATCTTTATTGAATCAAAAATAACGAAAGTTTTCTTCGAACATACATATATATATTATAACGATAGTTAACTATAAACTATTTAACGTTGTATATAGCGAAACCTCATATAATTACTTCTTTTTTAAACTTTGTATAATTGAAAATGCGTAAAAGTCATCTTTCAATAACTAAGCCATTCTCTTTGCGCGAAAGTATAAACTTTTCTGGACGTAATATTCTTCAAAGACATAGACATCTTGGTTCGTGTAAGTGTCCAAGTTTAGTCAATATTATCTGCAAATTATGGCTAAAATTATATTTTACAGCTAACAAATTCTGACCAACATTATGATTCTGATAATATTATTCTATTATGCTTATTATACTTCTAATGTTTTTTATACTGGTTTTTAATGCAAATAATAAGGAAGGTAGTGAAGCTGAATTGCAAGATAAAATGGAGGTTGAAAGTGATAATTACCACAATGATGATGATGTTAGCATCGAAGAAGACAATGATCACTACAGCAAACACTACAGCGAAGCTGATAACTACATTGGCGAAGAAGACAATGATAACTATAGTGAGGAAGCTGATGACTATAGTGAGGAAGCTGATGACTATGGTGAGGAAACTAATGATAACTATATTGAAAAAGAGGATGATAACTATGGTGAAGAAGATGATAACAATAACGAAAATGTTTATTACGATGATAGCGATAATATTATTGATAATAACGATAATGTAAGTAGTAATCTTTTACTAGGATTTGAAGTTGTGGGCGGCTCAATAAGTTCAATTCCGTTCTTACGAAATGAACTATTATTAAACTTTCCATCTCTAGTTATTGTAACTGATGCTGTTAGTAATTTATAATAATATTGACCCTTTTCTATTTGTAAAAAAGTATGAAGAAAAAATAGTTGATTCATCAATAGACAGTGACCAAATGTCGAAAATAAATGGAAGTTTTGCACCCTACTTTGAAAATTTGACTTCTGCATTGTTGTTTTGTTGGGTACAAAAACACAATATCTGTAAGTTTATTTAAATTTGCTATAACGAACGTTATTTAACGATCTACTCTAAAATAAATTTACATCAATTTATAGCAACAAACGCATATAATGATTTGGTAGAAATATTACAACATCAAAAGTTTGAAGTAAAAGACGTTGTAAAGAATATAAGAAGGTTTCGGCAATGGAAAAATCGGTTACCATTGATGCCAATAAGAACACGCTCCATTAAAATAAATCCAAAGAAAACGCCATCTACTTCTAAAGGAACAAAACTTTGTTACTATTTATCGATCCGTGATATCATTCAGAATATATTAAATAATCCGTCACTATACGACAAGTTATACTTCGGACCGGGTGTAGAAGCTGAAGAAAAAAAGGAATATTGGCATGGAGACCTCTGGGCTGAATCGCCATTGTTTGGCCAAGAAAAAATAACTATCAATAGAGGTACTTTTGATTTACTTGATTTATTGCTATTATTATTAATGTTGTTAACATTGTAATTCATCTTATATTTCTTTGTACTTAGAAATTTATTGTCCAAACGAATTTATTATATATAAAGAAAATGGCAAACGAAGATTTGGACGAATACGATCGATAGTATCCATTAATGACGAACTTCAGATAAAAATACAACGGATTTGTACTTATTATGAATTACCAAATAATTTTCATAGTAATGTTCGATCTATTACAAGTGAATCACAATTGTGGCTAATAGATCAGCATTTGGAAGAGGGTAGTATTATCGCAAATACCTACGAGATCATTGAAAAAGTTGATATTACAATTGTTCGTGGTTCAACTATTATCACTAACGGCCTTTTTATTAAAGAAATATTATACAAAAATAACGGCCATTGGAAATTACAGGATGTAGCATTAGATTATATGCATCCATGCGAGTATTCTGCTCTAAATTCACCACCATCACCGTATAACAATCTCCGAATTTTAAAGATATTTATTGATATCTATTATGACGATTTTGGAATGTACAGGAACACTTATCATTCGTTAGGAGGAGTTTATATTCAGCTGGGGAATATGCCATTTGAAATGAGAAAACATCTTCGTAATCATTTCATCTTGGGCTTTGTTCCTTTTGGCGGTTGCTTTGAAGATTTCATTCGTCCTTTTATTAAAGATATGAAACAATTGGAAGAAGGAATTTTGATGAATGTCCAAGGAAGGGATTGTTGGATCGTAGCCGGTCTTGGATGCGTAAATGCAGATCTTCCTCAAGGCAATGACCTAACCAGTGTAAAACGATATGGTGTGATAAGGGGATGTAGAACATGCCTTGCAAAAGAAAATGCAACAGACACTACATTGGATATCGCTAGTATTTCCCGTTATCATCACATCACTAACATCCAATTCAAAAATATTTTCACAGCCACAACTCTAGAAAACCAAAATAATATTGCAAAGGAATATGGTTTGCGAACCAGTTTGCCAATTCTTGATCAGCTTCAACGGGAACGTCACCTTCAGTCACCGCAGGATATTTACCATATAATAGCTGGCAAGACGTTAAAACTACTTAAATTAACGACCGCTATGCTATCTCTAGAAGGTGAACAAATTTTTATTGAAGAATGGAAATCATTTGAATACCCCAAACAATGGTCAAAGCTTCCGAACCCTATTAGTCATCTTGAAAGCTTTATGATGTCGGACCGTGTTCGATTGGGAATGGTAATGCCATTTATATTAAATAGATCATTGACTACTAATAGTTTGAAGCAACAAGAAATGGACAAATTACAGAGACGAACAAAACTGAATTGCAATCAAGTGATTAATACAATCATTAAATGCTGGGCAATTGTAGCAAAGTGCTCTCAGTTAGCATTTAAATTTTCATTAACAATTGATGACTATATAGAACTTGAAAGGTATTTGAAAAAAGAACGAGAAGCTTTGGTTGAGGTAAAGTACAGTTTATATTAATTAATTATATTGATATCGTCAAATTTCAAATGAAATTATCAGCCCAAAGTGAGACCACAGAAGTGATTGTGTTGTAAATCTCAAGAGTTGTATCAGGGTTTCGAACTAAAAAATAACTTTTTTTGCGTTTGATTTCATTCTACTAACTAAATTATACCAAATGCAGTTATTTGATGACTTTGTGGGCCTCCCTAACCTTCACGCCAGTTGTCATTTATTGCAGCATGCAAGAACTTTTGGGACTTTTGTAAATACCACGGTTGGAACGAAGGAGATAGTCCATCATATCTTAAAAATAAAGTCCCGCATACCAATTGCAAGAACATTGAATTTGACTTAGTAAAACATTATATGACTTTGCAAGCCATTCGGCATCTTGCAGATGGTGGAATCGACCCTCGAAACTTATGACATAGCGTTGAATTCATAAATATATCTCAAGACTTTAGTCACTTATTCAAAGATTGGTTTATTATAGAAAGTTCAGAGGCAGATAACGAGAAATTAGAAGGTAATAACATATTTATTATAAATAGTTAAAATGATTACTTGCTAACATTTTTAATAGTTTGTTCACAGTCTAGTCAGTTTCGTAATATAATTCTAAGAAAGCCAGTGTCAGTTCGCAACACAAATATTAGAATTGATACAGTATCATTTAGAACTGACCTAGCTCTTGCATACGAAAGTTTCGGATACCGCGCATCACTAATCAACAAGAAATGTAATTTTTATGAAGGCGCCTCTTATATTCAAGATATATATAATACCGAGAATCGGTGCCATTTGAACACAAGCGATATAGTAACGATCCAAGTGGCCGATTATGGTGAAAGTTTCGCAGTCATAAGAGTTATCTTCAAACACAAGAGCAATGACGGATATTTGTATCCGTTCATTTATGTCGATTGGTTCGAAGATACTCACAAAATTTATGACAAATTGGGTTGTCCGATCTATATTCTTCGGCATGACGATTTTTATCACAATATTTTTCCGTTAACGGTCGTAGAAAATGTTCAAAAGGTGCATTTTGTACATGATTGTAATTCGAGATGCAAGGATAATCATAATTTGGAAAATAAGCATTATTTAAGAAATGATTTTTTTTTTAAAGCTATTTAAATATACTCATGTAATATAATATATTTTTTTTTGTTCATTTCATTTCTATCATTTCTTTAATACCCTAATTTACTTTTCTTATCTTTTCTTACTTCAGGTAACATCCTTTTAAAGGTAAAAGAAATACGTCCTCTTATTCTTTCTTATTTTATTTATTTCCGTTTTATGAATCTCCCTTGATCGTCAGTTGGAATCTTCACAAAATTCAGATTCGTTCGAAAAGTCAAAGTATTCAAAACAAACAAAGAAACCAATTAACAAAAATTTTATCTGATTAATTACTGTAATAATAATCCAATGATTTCTCTTTATTAATTTAGATTTATTTCGATTTATTTTACTTTCAGTGATTGTTATTAATGTTTCACTTCTCATTTTGTAAATTTTTTTTTTTTTAACGACCAGAGCCCGCTAGGCCACTTACAAGATTTGGAAATATAAAATGAGACAAAAAAAAACATATAAAAAATAGGAATATAAGGAAACAAACTGTAAATTTACATTTGAGACCAGAATCTTTTTTCTCAAAACTGAACTTCGGTACATAAATTAAACTACCTGAATCCTACAAATACTTATCTCCTTTCGCAAACTTATGAAACTTACATCTATTATTAGTTTTTTCTGGACTTCAATTCATCCTTTTCTCTTTCCGTCTTCATCGCGCTTCAACCATGCTTCGGAGTCATTGTTGAGTTTGTTGAATTCAATGACATAATTCGAATGTTATCCCTTGAAAACAGAATAATATTTTCTTAAGTTTAAAATACTTTTTTCATACGCTATTGTATGTTTTTCCATCAACAATTCCATTATTCTATCTCTATTACATTGACACCTCAGTAAAAACGTTCACCTTCACCAAATTTCACCATTTTGTACGATATTGCAGAATAAATCACCATATCTAGTGGTACTCTGTAGATTCTGTGTCAGCAAACCTCGTTAATAATCTCCACTACTTCTTCCAGCATCGGAGAATTTTGCATGGCTGGGTCCATCTTCATTGGTGATGTGATTGGCGTAATTGGCGGAAAAATAGTCCTAGAGCTAACTTCTGCTGAACTTGACGTTGCCCTTGGATCCATAGTTTTTATCCTCCTCTTTTGTTTTTCTCTCTTTATCTTGTGTATATAGGGTTAGATAAGACCCCGAACAATATATATAAAGGTAGGTTTTGAGTTTGCTTAACCAACATATAAAAATTTTTCCTATATGAGATTTATTATTGCTTATTTGATAACATAATTTTTAAATAGTCAGATATAATTATGCGTAGCAGAGTATTAAATTATTAATAGTCAGATATATATTTGCGTAGCAGGATAGAATTTTTTAATATATATATATAATATAATATATATTTACATTTTCACATTAAAAAAATCTAATAAAATATGTAAACAAAGTTATAAACATATTTGTATAAAAAAAATTTACTATTTTTAATACAAAGAATAAGTTAATTGTATACATAATACAGGGAACATTTTTAGACGTGATCATGTAACGTGTTTTTGATAAAACAAATATGCATCCGCGTAACATTAAAATATTAAAATCAAAAATCATATACGCGTCTGTGTAACAGTTAAAAAATATATATTTAAATGAGAGCAACAGGTGGGTGGGAAGGAAAAAATAAGTGTTTTTCTGTTTTTTTATAATTTTACACTATAATTTTTGTAATAATCAATAAAAGTTATTTCATTTTTACTTAGAAAATTTTTTAAAAATATTTTTTTTGACAAATTTTACAGTAAATTTTAAAAATAAAAATTCCGCGTATTGGTAGCGTTACAAAAAACATGAATAAATCCATAAATATCTATTCAATCATGATAAAAATTTAAATATAAGTAGATTCGAACCTGCTGAACAACTTTACTTAAGAAGGTTTTGGATGTTTCCTTTGACTAAAGTGCCTAAATTACGCTCTGAAGGCACAGAACAGATATACGAAATATTAATAAGAAACATTTATAAGTTGTAATATTACAAAAAAATAACAATAGCTTTATCCATACATTATTTCAAAAATTTTTGTTTTTTTAGTTTTTTTTATATACATATTTTATAAAAAAAATTATATATAAATATATATATGTCATAAAATAAGTTGCTTAGCAGTGTAAAAAATTTATGGGTTAGATAAAAGTTTGCTTAGCAGACATGAAAAATATTTGCTTATTGACCTTAGTAAATTTTGAATTTTTTATCTGACCTATATATATATTGTTCGGGGTCCTGGTTAGATTGTATGATGGAAGTCTACGGTGAAAGATAGGACAGAACGTGACCGGTAGCAACTAATATGAACATTAACTCCAGAAAAAGAATAAGGTGGCATTGTGAAATGGAATGGATGCAGGGATAGAAAGAAAATACACATCGATTTCACAAAGATAATCAAATTCGGAAAAGAATGGAAGATGATATCGTATTTCTGCAAGTATTAGAGAATTATGTTAAGAGGCTTGAGAACATTTCGTACGTTCAAGGAGATCTATAAAGCTCCACAATTTCTGTCACATAAGAAAGATCCATTCGCAAACTTTTATCGTAATCTTCTGAAAATGTGATCGTTGCATGAATCGTTTGGTATATACGTTGTTTGCGGGATGAAACTTTATGTACTACTCCTAACTTCTCTACTATTTCTTCGTACACAATGTCGTAGAAAATGCATCACGTGCAAACTGATTGGCAATCCGGATTCCTCAATCACACAGTTCCGGCACGGTTCAATTTATTATTTGGTATGGCGTTATTTTTCACCCATGATAAATTTTTCTAACATTAAGACAACTATATAGAGAGTACATATATCACCGCTAACATCTATCTCCTAAACACCTCATATTTGCCATTCATTACTAATCCACTCACTATTAACTTCAACTAGTGCATCAAATCTTCCTACGATCAGTACCGTTTGATGAAAGGGTAGGTCATCTCCGTCAGCCAGCTAGGATATCATCCTTTATTTCCCAGGTCTCATTTATAGAACTTAGCGCGATTAAGGTCATTTTTGCTGTGCCATATTTGACGATTTTTTGGGACTTATGTATACAGAGGATGCACATTTACTATGAATTTACTATATATTTATTATGTATTTACTATGAATTTACTGTATATTTATTTTGTATTTACTATGAATTTATTTTGTATCTACTATGAATTTACTATATGTTTACTGCAATTTGCTACATATTTATTATAAAGTTAATACAAATTTTCTATAAATTTACTACACGTTTAATGCAAATCATACATACGATTACTTTAAATCATTTATACAGATTCTTGCTAACATTTATATAGTTTCTTTGTATTAGCAATACTATTTCTATACTACGACTATAATTTACTATATATTTTCTATATTAAATACATACAACTGTGTTAGAATTAACATAGAGTAGCCATACGCCTACTACGTTAAGTGGCGGCAGCATGGCTACTACATAGCCACGATTTCATGGGTTTCAGTAAAGCAATTTTTATACTTAAATTTTTACGTCTCATCAAAGATTAGTAAGATTGGTACTATTTTTATTTTTTTGAAATACAGAAAAAAGATGTACATTACCAAAAAAAAAATTAAGTTTAAAAAATAATTTTACTTCACATACTTCGCATATTAAGTATTTAAGTATTTACAAGATGTAGATCTCTTATGTACTCACCATCATTCCATCATTTTAACCATTTCAGGTTAGATTAGTTCTCTTTCTTTTTATGATGATCAGCAGCTGCTTACGAATTTTCTTTGTCACAAAAGTAGTAATTTTTGTATACAATAGTAGTACAAACAGTAATACAAAATGAGTAATACAAAAGTACGCAATTTATTGAACTTCGTTCAATTAATAATTTTTTTCTTTTGCTTATAATAATTCTGGAATTTATTTTGAGTAACGTAGTAGTTTGTTTATATAACTAATATTAAATTATAATCCACAACTCAAATTAATTAATATGGATGAAAAGCCAAAAAATTTATGGGAGGATACTGATGTTGATAAATATCAGGTAATAGCAATTTAATGTTTTTTAATAATTATAATTATTTTATTGAATTTTTGTAGTTAAAAATATTAATAATTTTTTGTCTATTAAAAGTGCCATGTTACAATTTCTACTATTGGTTTTACTATTAAATCAGAAAATGTAGATGAAAGAGTAGTTCATATAGAAGATTTAGAAAAAAGAAAACAAGCATATGGAATATGTGGAGAATGTAAAGAACCTGGTACAGGAGAACGTTGGTGTCAACCTTGTAATGCTAAAAGATTTAAAGATAACTTTAATAATTGGACTAGTGGAAATAAAGATATTGATGAATTTATACAACAATCACAACTTAATGCTGTACATTATTATAAATGTCTTGAATGGATACCTTTTGAAAAATTTCAAAATATCACTTATATTGCAGAAGGTGGTTTTGGAAAGATTTATTCAGCTGAATGGCCTGAAAGAAATATTGAATATTGGGATATTGAAAATCAAAAATGGTATAGATACAATTATAATAAATATGCATTAAAAAGTTTGAATAATTCTTCTGATATATGTTCAGATTTTTTAAATGAGGTAATTTAAACTTACTTTGTCTTATATATAAAGATTGTTATTTGCATTTATTTATTAATAAAAATTTTCCTTTTTGATGATAATTAGATTAAATCTCATCTTCAGATTTATCTTGATAATATTGTTCAATGTTATGGAATTACTCAAGATCCAAATAATAAAGAGTATATGATGGTTTTAAGTTATTGTGAAAATGGAAATTTGAGAAATTATTTGAATAACTCTGAAGAATATATTAATTATGGATCAAAAATTTATCAATTACAACAAATTGCAAGAGGACTTTTAGGTATTCATAATGCTGAAAAAGTTCACAAAGATTTTCGTTCAGGTAATATATTGCGTGATAAAGGTTTTCTTTCATTTATAAGTGATTTAGGAATGTGTCAACCAGCAAATAAGCAAAAGGTTAAAGAAGAAGGAATTTATGGAGTATTACCATATATGGCACCAGAAGTTTTACGTGGATACCAATATACAAAAGCAGCAGATATTTACTCATTTGGAATAATAATGAACGAATTTCTTTCTGAAGAAATTCCTTTTAATGATATTCCTCATGATGATTTTTTAGCTATTAAAATTTGTAAAGGACTTAGACCAACAATTTCTAAAGACATACCAAAGTTACTTGCAGATTTAATAATAAAATGTTGGGATGCTGAAATAAAAAATAGACCAACCACTAAAGAATTGTATCAACTATTAAAGAAATGGAATGATGAGATTAAAGATATTGAAGATAGTGAAGATAGTGAATATAGTGAATATAGTGAATATAGTAGTGAAGATGATGGAGATGATGAAGATAGTGAAGATGGTGAAGATGGTGAAGAAAGTGAAGATAGTGAAGATGGTGAAGATGTTAAATATAGTGAAGATGTTAAATATAGTGAAAATGTTAAAGATAATGAAGATATTAAAGATAATGAAGATGTTAAAGATAGTGAAGATGTTAAAGATAGTGAAAATGCTGACAATAGTCAAAATAGTGAAATATATTTTCAAATAAAAGAATGTAATAAAATTAGAAAAGAAAAATTCAAAAATAGATCAAATGAAGATAAATCCAAACACTTCAAAACACATCCACAAGCAATTTATACTAGTAGACTTTTAAATTTCAAAAATCTTCCAAAACCAGTAAATTCTTCAGATGTACCATCATTTCAAGTTAATTCAGGTAAATTTTCCATTTTAATTAGTTATGAAAAAATCTTATTCAAGTTTTAACAATATCAACTTTTTTTTAATAATAGATGATGTCCCATCAGTATCAACAAATCTAAGTAAGTATAATCATTAGTAATACTTGTATTTTGTAATTATAAATTTATATTTTATTTTAACAATATTTTGTTATTTAATTTATAGTTTCAGAATGTTTTGATTATAGAATTTAGTGAATCAGGTAAAATAATTTATTTAAAGTTATTTATTATTTTACTGATAATAATTTTTTTTAATTGTTTTAATAATAGATCACAATTAAATAGATAATTTAAACAATGAGTCTTAAATTATAGTAGGTTTTTCCAGTAATAGTCAGAAATAAATTTAGAGTTTAATACTTTAAAAATTTTTATTAACTTAGTTTATATTTTATTTACTTTATTATTAGTATATCTTAGTAGAAATTATTATGGTTGGTCAAATATGCAAAAATATATATATATATTAAAAAATACATTAAAAATATCATATTATTTATTGAGAGGGTTATTTTTTTTTTATCTGAATAAATTTAAAATAATTTTTTTCTTTTAAGAAGTTACCTAGTAAGAATTTAATTGACCTGTCTAAATTATTTCAGAAGTGAGGTCAAAAAAAAAATCGGGTTATTGTCTCTTGTGAAACACATCAGGAAGTTTTTAGGTGGGTCGGTCCATGTAATTCCACGTGGGTTTGCTCAGAAATACGTGGAATTTCACACATTTCCAATATCCTACATGGATCCATACCGAATTTCGTGGACTTATGCCGAAAATACCACGTGTTTCGTCACAGGGTATTCGGAAAATACTGGAACTATTTAGATTTCCACATATTTCCACAGTATTTGATGTGGATTTCCATGTGGATTTTAAACGGAAAAAATTCCTGATTCAGCAACTGCAATTGTTTCTGCCAGAAATTATTGGCTCATTTATCATATAATTTTTTTTTTTGTTTTATTATTCATTCTAATACAATAAGTTTAGTAGAATATACTCATTATACTCTATATTCACAATCTTAAAGGACAAAATAATAAATTGACCGAATTTGGTTCAGTTAAGAATTTAAGAAACTTTATCTTCTAAAATTCTCTGGCACTAAATTTAATTGATTATTAACCAGTAGTTTATTGATGGAAGTGAAGTGATTACGTTATTCACGAACTGCCAGACTAAAACTAACTACAAGCAATACAAGAATGTTTGCTGATAGTTAATTTAATATAAACGTTACTATTTAATTTTATAAAAAAAATTTATTTTCAATTGATTGAAATGGAAAAAAAAGCTGTTTATTATAGACACATAATGAGTACAAAATAAAAAAATATTTTTAAATATAAATTCAATCTTACAACTTCAGTTGAAATAAAGTGCAATACAGTATTTTAAAAATTGCTTAATAATTATGAAATATATATTGTAATAACCATTTAATCATTTTATATGATGTTAAAGTTTGTTATTACATTTATCGAAATCAATATATGGAAACATGGTAAGCTATTTCATGATATTATAATTTTAAAATGGGGTTTAATATCGCATTTTTATTATTAAAAGAAATGAATCTATTATACCAAAGAACTGAATGTAAGGTACTTTATAAAAGAATCTGAAATGAAATTGGAATTACGCTTGTCCTATTAAATTACATAGATGTTATGCAGTATCTATAAAAGTAAACAAATTTTTAATTTTTATTATGACAACATTAAATATAATTACAGGACATAATAAATGCATCATATCCCTTTATAGCCGTTTGCAAAAAGGTGTAGTCAGTGGTTTTTATCACATTTATGTATAAAGGAAATCGGGAAATCAAAAAATCAAGATCATTAACTAAATTTAGCTCAAAATTAAACTTTATAAGCCAAATAAAATCAAACTCAAATTTCTTAAATTATATCCAAATTATAAAAAAAATAATGGCTGATACACAATATACTAAACTTAAGTAAACAAGGAACCTGCTTTGGGTGCCGAATGTGTTTATACTGTGGAATTGACTTACAACAAAAAAAATGTAAATGTATAATAACTAAGCCACCAAATCATGTCGAAGATATATTATACGTTGTTTTTAAATCCTCACTATAAACTGGAGGCATACTAAATATTTTGTTTATAAAAGCCGTTAAATTTCATTTAAAATGATCAAAATTTAGCTGTAGAATTTATTTTTAACTTTATTTATGGTTTTTGGTAGTGATATAGCAATAATATTTATCAGGGAATCTGGGAAATCTTTAATATTACGAAGTTTATTCAATGATAAGTTTGAAAAAAGAGGGAAATCTGGGAAATCTTGTGAATTTCCCATGATATTATGATCGACGCCTAACTACACAATTTCAAACGGCTATAATTTATTCAAGTTACTGTTATATTAAAGAATCTCATTAAAAATCCACTTTCCAAATGAGAAGATTAATTTACTTATTATATAACTAGTAAGGAATTCTTTCATTATGGTAATTAACGATGTTATACATATAAAATGAAATGCACTTTAGAATTTTAACATCTATTTTGATAGAATATTTTCTTCACACAATTGTGAAAAAAAAAATTTCTGAACATTCAATGCTAACTGTCGAGACCTTAACTAAAAAAATGATTAAGCTCGTTTCATATTATATATTATTTACAGCAATACTTACCTTGATATAGTAGATATAATGGGGTTTTTTTTGTTAACATTACCAATATTAACGTTATTTCCATTCACATGAATAACAGGGTATTATGTTAGATATGAATGATTTATTTATATTTTAGACAAAGCAAGATCAATTCGTGGAACAATGATCCTTTATGCTTCAATATTATTCCATATAATAAATAATTATAAATCAAAGAATTAAAATGTAAAGAAATTATTGGTACTTCTGATATGCAATGAATAGTTTCCACTTTAAGACGTGCTGCAATTATGTGTCACTTGAGAAAATAACTTGAATTTTTTTTTTTTAAACGATTATTTAAAGAAAATCCAATGTACTACTATATGCATCCATATCCATCTGGTTTCGTTACTTAAATTACTTTTAATAAATAAATTAATATTTATTTTTTATAAAATATTTTTAATTATTAAAAAATATAAATGCAGAAAAAAAAATGAAACAGTTAATGAGCTTCTTTTGTTTAAAAACATAAAATTCCAATAATTTTTAAAATTTTGATAAAAATATGCCTTGATCAATGATTGATCAAACAACCTTTTGCAGTAGATTAATCACATGATCAATTATATACAATCAATTAAACGTAATCGAATTTTGTGAGTTTTACTCGATCAAATCATTGATCAATGTATTTTGAGTCAATTAAAATACACACTACTCTAATCCTAAACAAGTTTAGATCGGATCAATCAGTACATTTTTTAGGTAAATAGTACAGTAGTATGTTTTGTTGCACTTAAAAACTTTACAATTCTTTGTAATTACGAAAATGAACGGATGAAATTAATTATTTTAGATATATACTAGCTGTAGCCTGTTGCGCTGCAACAGGATTAAATGAGTTAAAATCAATATATAACAATAAAATTTTTGTTTTATATTTAGATAAATTAAATCTTATATAATATTAACACGTTTTTTTTTATTTTTAGGTAAAAAAAAAATATACTTATCCTAATTAAAATCATATAAAGCATATTTATTCAATAAAAAAAAATATTTTATTTTGATTATATTGTAAATAATAAGAAAAAATTATTAAAATAAAAAATCACGCTTTACCGTAGGACCGCAGCATCAATCTGATCAATCCGATCACTGATCAGATCTGAGCCTAAAAGACAGAGAAAAAAACCAGGATGAAAAGTATTTAAAAATTCAGTTTTTTAAAAAAAATTGGAAAGAAAAATTATTAAAAATCTCGGTTTTAAAAAACTGTAATATTAAAAAAAAAAGATCCGGTCTAAGAAAAAAAGGCCGAAAAAAATATTGTTATTTGAAAAAAAATCTGGCTTAGAAAAAAAAAGAGATCGAAAAAAATATTATTATCAAAAAAGATCCAGTCTAAAAATGACCAAAAAAAAAAAATACTATTAAAAAAAAAGTGATCCGGTAAAAAAGAGACCGAAAAAAATATTTTAAAATCAACGTTCGGATAACTATTTGCTGTCGGCCGATCGCATCATCCTAAAAATGTTGACTGATTATGGAATTATTAATAGATAGGTTATATTTTATTGTATATATATTTTAATAAAGAAGTGCGTGTTACTAAAAAATAAATTAAAAGCTTTTTTTTGTTAATTAGCAAATAAAAAAAAATATCATTATCCGGAACTGATTAGCAATGGTAATTGGCCATTGGAACGTACACATGACCCGGAAGCAATCAAATTATTTAAACCATAATAATTATATAGATCAGGCGCAGGCGAATCACACGTTGCGCAATTCAAAATTATTTATACAGGATAATCTAAAACTCTCCGTTACACACGAATTTTTGTTAATATAGAAATTATTGAATAAAGAATCTGAGATATCCAAAAGAGAAATGTCAGACAAGATTGACATTATAATATTCATTTCCCATAGAGTTTTCATTACATAAATGGTAAAAAATGGGTATAGTACAAAGTATGTTACGCAGAAGAATAAATTTTGTCATTAATATAAATATACATTATATTTTACTATTTTATTTAAACTTTACACGAACATAGATTACAAAGATTCAACAATAATATGCTAAAGCAATATAAACTATGAAGTGTTAAAATAACACCAATATACTTTTCTAACGCACGAATATTTAATTTGCGAAAAGATTTGTTAACTGTGCTAATTTTTTTAAAACTTTATAATCTAATTATTATTTTCTTAAATCGACTCAATAATTTCTAAATTAAAGTATTAAATGAAAAGTCTCTTTTTTTTTACAAAACATCTACTACTCATCTACTCCGCAAATTTTTTAGACTTTTTTTTTTAAAAAAAAAATCGGGAACTTTTTTTGTGAAATAGCTATAACAATTGTATCCGCGATATTCTGACGATTTTATATTTATTATTAATTATTTTATTGTTTTTTTTAAATTAATGTATAAAATTAAAACCGTTACAAATTAATTTAATAATTATAAATATTTGTACACTTAATAATTTTTTATTATGGAATATTGTACTATTACCTACTAATAAAAATTTATGTAATTAAAAATTTAATACCAGTTGCCATATATTCTTCAATTTTCAAAATGTGTAATTTAATAAATATGAAAATTTGTAATACAAAATTTACGATTCCTTATTTTTGGTTTCACATTTTGATTAGATGATGACAAGCATCTGACAAAATTGATTCTGATTGGTAGCTTCGATACATGTCGCAGTATCTGAAAAATAACTTTACAACATATTTGTTTTAATAACACATATAACTAAAATTACTGTAGTTAACACATTTGTTTCGTAATAAATGCTGTATATTCAAAAGAAAGTTAAGAAATACTAATATGGAAATTTTTGAATAAAACATCCAAAGAAAAAGCAAATTTATGGAAAGTTGTTAATTGGAATGAATATCAGGTAAATGCAATTTCACCTTATAATTTATTATAAATAATATGACTTAAATAATAAATATATTAAATTACTTATTTAGAAACATGTTACAATTTCTTCTATTGATTCATCCATCAAAATCAGAAGAGATTGATGATAAAGTAGTCCATGATGAGTTATGTATGTCAGGATGAACTTATAGTGATGTTTACTTTTTTATTAGATAAAAAAAATGAATTTAAAATGATTCTGGGTTCTGAAAGGTAGATTTGTTATTAATTTTGATAAATTAGAACAATTTTTAGGTGAATTTTAGATTAATCTTTACATTAGACAATTAAATAGATTGTATAATTTGTGTAATAATATAAATATCTAATAAAATTATAAATTCAGAAACACATCAGTAAAAAATTGACTACCAATAGCCCATAATTTGTCTTAAAATTTGTAAAAATAATAGTTGAGTACTAATGTAATCTGGCGAATATCTTCAGATCAACATTTTATAATTGACCTAGTCAAATTTAAGTCGAATGGACGAATGGTCCTATTTCGACTAGCGATAGAAAATGAAAAATAAGTCTGTAAGTATTAAAATTCATTCATCCTCGAGCAATTTATACCAGTTAGACTTTTAAATTACAAAAATCTTTCAGAACCAGTAAATTCTTCAGAATTATCGTAAATCTTTCAATTTTAATTACTAGTTATGAAAAAATCTTATTCAAAGTTCAAATTTTTTTTTTTAATAATAGATGATGCCCATCAGTATAAATAAATCTAAGTAAGTATAATCATTAATAATTTTTGTAATTATGAATTTATATTTTATTTCAATATTATTTTGTTATTTAATTTATAGTTTCAGAATGCTTTGACGTTCAATTTAGCGAATCAGGTAAAATGATTTATTTGGAGTGATTCATTATTTTATTAATAGTTTTCTCGTCTAATTCGTCTAATTTCATTTAATTTTTTTGTTGAGTCTAGGTTTTTTCAAGAATAGTTAGAATATTAATAAATTTAAAAAATAATATAATATTATATCTTGGTGTAAATTTTTATGACAGATTCAATAAGCAAAAAATATGTTTATATTAAAAATATATTATTTAATGGGAGAGTTTTGCATTAAAAAAGAGATGCTCAACTTTGGTTACAAACGTTAAAAAGCGAAATGCTTGGCAGATATCATTCTGATATCATGATAAAAATATTATGATAGAAAATCTTTAGGTTAGCTTGTCTATTGAAAAACTTAAAATTGGTTGTATACAAAGAAATAATTTTAAATTTGTTATTATCTTTATATTTAAAAATGATTATTGTTATATTTATTATTAGTTTGAATAAAATTTTAAAAAATTTTATTTCTTTATAAGAAGTTATTTAGGACTTTAATTACCCATCTAAAATTATTTTTGAGGTGGGTTAAAAAATATTGTATATTTTTTTTTCATGTAACAGAAACTGCAATCGTATCCGCAGTAATCACTTCAGTAAATTAAATACAATAAGTTTAATAGAATATAATTGACCGAAGTTCGATTCAGTTAAGAATTTTTGTAACCGAAAAAAAAATTCAAATATCATTGAAAATTCAACAAATTATTAGCTAACAAAAAATGATTAAGCTTGTTTCATATCATGTGAATAAATATACAATACATTTACCAATAACGCTGATAAAATAGTAAGACTTGCTACATTTTAAGCTTTTCGATTCTTTATAATTATGAAACGAACGGATCATCTTTTCCATACTATTTCTACATCACTATACAAACATTATTGATAGTATACTTTATTTATTTGATAATTAACGTCTATTTATTAATATTTCCAAATAAATATTAATTAAAATAAAATTTTCATATATAAAAAGTTGTGGATGAACAACATGTTATAAGTAAGTAAAATACCATCAGTTATTTTTAGCCCAAAATCCTAATACGCCATCTCTACTTCATTATTATGAAATCCTATATAAATATCTTGATTATCCATACCAATTTTACCATTGGATCCTTAAAATATAAACTATTGGTATATTTTAAATTGATTTAATTATTTTATCAAGATTTGGTATTATTTTCATATCTAATTTTCTTATTAAACAGGGTGATAATGTCTATAAGTTATAATCACTCATCCCTTAATAAATATGTTGGAGATAAAATACGTGATGATCGATCGGGGTACTTACTGTCAAGCTATATTATTAAAAGAATATAAATGGTGAAAAATGCTTATTATAAGTATGCACTCCGCAGAAAATAAATATTGTCATTAACATATTATTGTTGAATCTTTGTAATTGTACAAAGTTTAAATAAACATAGTAAATATAAAAAAGTGTTGATATAAGTATGATATTTTCGTACCGTATTAATGAAATACACATACATCTAGAAAACTTTTGGCAATAATTTTCCTTTGGTAGAGTCACTTTCTAAATTATGATCAATAACATCAATATCTGCAACATGGTTTCCTCCATTCAAAATTTTTTGTGGTTAAATTAAAAAATAAATTCAAAAGTTAATTATTTTCTTAAAATCGATTCAATTTATATTTATTTTTACGTTTATCATTTTCTAAATTAAAGTTTATTAAATAAAAATTTTAATTTTTTTTTTAACAAAACCTTTTTTTTTCGAAAACAAAAATTTCATGAACTTTTTTTTCGCGAAATAGATATTAAGATTGTATCCACAATAATTTGACAACTTTATTTTTAGAAAAAAAAAATATAAAATAATTAATAAGAAAATTATAATGTTTAAATACAATTTTTTTTTAATTATAAAGCCATTTTAACGACACAAAAGTTATAAAATTGGTTTTCATACCTTTTTTGACTCAACCGCCCGGGGTTTTAATTTCTAAATTCAAAAAATTTTAAAAATTCTGGAATTTTTAGCGTGAGAAAATCAATTTGAATATTTAATAAAGTTGCATTTTCTATTATATTAGGAATTAAACAATCATGCGATTTTTTGACTGCGCCCTAATAGAAAAGCAAATCCTGTTTATCACATGATATTTTAAAATACATTTTTTATTGGTCAATTATATAAATTTAAAAAAAAATTTGTTCAGATTTGTGAATGAAAACTAATTTTGTCATCGTACATGTCACAACTGAAAGTGTATCGACAACAAAAAATTATTTTTATGATTATGAATATTGATACACATTAATTTTTTAATATTGAATACTATTATTATTATCTTCTAAATTTATGTAATTAAAGATATAATATTCTTTAATTTTGTAAAATGTATAATTTAGTAAAAAAAAATCTTACTCGTATTCAATATAAAATTTGGCCATCATGTGATACAAAATTTTGACGATTCCTTATTTATTTATCTAAATGGTTTCACAATGTTTCAAAGCGGCTGACAAAAATTGTTGAACCTGATTGGTATGGATTGTAGCCTCAGATGTGACATGTTGTGCATATTTTTGTATACATTGAACTCTATAAATAACTTTGCGTTCATTAAATTTGTTTTAATGATTTTCATTTATTATAAAGTACTACACATATAGTTAAAATTACTGTAGTTATCACAATTGATAAGTATGAAATCATTAAAAAAAATATTCAAAAAAAAGCCTAAACCAAGAAATTTATGGAAAGAAGTTGATTTTGATGAATATCAGGTAAATGCGATTTCACTTTATAATTTATTGCTGTATAAATAATATGATTTAAATAATAAATAAAATATATTTTAATCGTTTATTTAGACTCATGTAACTGTTTCTTCTATTAATTCTGCCACTAAATCAGAAGATATTGATGATAGTGTAATTTACATGGACGATATAGAAAAAAGAAAAAAAGTATATAGTATATGTGGAGAATGTAATGAACCTGGCACAGGAGAAAATTGGTGTCAATCTTGTAATGCAAAAAGATTTGAAGAAAATTTTAAAAATTGGACTAGTGGAAATAAAGATATTGATGAATTAATACAACATTCACAACTTAATGCTGTAATATATACAAAATGTCTTGAATGGATACCTTATGAAAAATTTCAAAATGTAAATTATATTACCAGAGGAGGCTTTGGTAAAATTTATTCAGCTGAATGGCCTGAAGGATGTATTTTGTATTGGGATATTGAAAATCAAAAATGGAAAAGAGCCACAATTCATAAAGTTGCATTAAAAAGTTTGGATAATTCTTCTGAAATTAATACTGATTTTTTAAATGAGGTAACTAAACAAAAAAATTAATTTATCATGTTATATTTAAATTGGCATTATTGACATTATAATTTTTATTAAATTTATTTTTTAAAAAAAATTTTAATTATTAGATCAAATCTTATCTTCAGATTTATATTCGGAATATTGTGTTCTGCTATGGAATAACTCAAGATCCAAATACAAAAGATTATATGATGGTTTTACATTATTGTAAAAATGGAAATTTAAGAAATTTCTATTTAAATATATACGATGATATGAAACTTCTTAGATTATCATTAATTGCAAATGGACTGTTAAATATTCATAATGCTGGAAAAGTCCATAAAGACTTTCATTCGGGTAATATATTGGAAGGTGGGACAATGTATATAAGTGATTTAGGAATGTGTCAACCAGCAAATAATAAAGATAAAAAAGAAGGAGTTTATGGAGTATTACCTTATATGGCACCAGAAATTTTACGTGGATATCAATATACAAAAGCTGCTGATATTTATTCATTTGGAATAATTATGAATGAGTACCTTTCTGAAGAAATTCCTTTTAATGATATTTCTCATGATCATATTTTAGCTATTAAAATATGTAAAGGACTTAGACCAAAAATTTCTGAAGATATTCCAAAATTTTTTGTAGATTTAATTATGAAATGTTGGGATGCTAAAGCAGAAAATAGACCATCTGCTAAAGAATTGTATCAAATTTTAGCAAAATGGCATGAAGAATATATGAAATTCAATGGTGAAATTTATTCTCAAATGTGGGAATATAATAATAAAATTAGAGAAAAAAAATTGAAAAACAGATCAAATGAAAATAAATCTGAAAGTATTAAAACTCATCCTCAAGCAATCTATACCAGTAGACTTTTAAGTTTCAAAAATCTTCCAGAACCAGTAAATTCATCAGATTTATCATCATTTCAAGTTAATTCAGGTAAAATCTTCAATTTAATTATGAAAAAATCTTATTCAAGTTTTAACAATATCCAATTTTTTTTTAATAATAGATGATGTCCCATCAGTATCAACAAATCTAAGTAAGTATAATCATTAATATTTTTTGTTATTATAAATTTATATTTTATTTTAACATTATATTATTATTTAATTTATTTAATTTATAGTTTCAGAATGTTTTGATTGTAAAATTTAGTGAATAAGGTAAAATAATTTATTAGTGATTTATTATTTTATTGATAGTTCTCTCGTCTAATTTTATTTAATTGTTTTAATAATATATTTCAATGAAATTATTTGTGTAGACAATTTGAATTATGTATCTTATTAGTAGGTTTTTTCGATAATATCCAGAATGTTATTAATAAATTTAAAGTTAGTGCTTTGGAAATTTTTATTAACTTAGTTTATATTTTTATTTACTTTATTATTATATCTTAATGGAAATTATTATGGTTGTCAAATATGCAAAAAATATATATATACAGTATATATTAAAAAATATATTAAGAATACATTATTTATTGAGAGGGTTTTGTGTTAAAAAGAGGCGTTCAACTTTGATTACAAACGTTAGAAAGCAAAATGCTTGACAAATAGCATTCTGACATCATGATTAAAAAAAAAATTGTTTGAGTTAGATGGAAGATCTATTAAGCATTGCAAATAAGAAAATGATTTTTATATCGGTTATTATTAAAACCGATTTTATTTTTACATTTATTATTACTAGTTTTTTTTTATCTTGAATAAATTTAAAATAATTTTTTTTCTTTTAAGACGATACCTAAGAATTTAATTGGCCCGTCCAAATTATTTCAGAGGTGAGGTAAAAAAAAAATCGCGTTATTTCTTTCGTGGAACAGCAACTGCAATTGTTTCTGTAGTAGTACTCACCCAGGAATTATTGGCTCATTTATCATATAATTCTTTTTTTTTTGTTTCATCTAATACAATAAGTTTAATAAAATATATATTCACAATCTTAAAGGACAAAAATAACAAATTAACCGAAATTCAGTCTAAAATTCTCTGGCGTCAAACTTAATTGATTATTAATTAACCAGTTTACTGACGGAAGTAAAGTAATTACGTTGTTCATCACGAACAGCCAGACTGAAACTACTACAAACATGATAAGAATATTTGCTGATTGTTAATTTTATATAAACGTTACTATTTAAATAAAACTGTAATACAATTCGTTACGTAAATTCTTATTTAAATTTCATTTTATTATAGTGTAAAAATCATATTAATTATTGTGCATATAAGAAATGGTTTTGGTTGATTTGTCCTAAAGAGGTTTAAATAATCGATGAATTTATTTTGATACTTTTTTATTAATTACATTTAAAATTTTTAATGTCAGTTTTAAACAGTGAGTTTTTACTTCAATAGTTAAATTTAAAAGAAAAGTCATTTTATATTAAATTTGATATTGATAATCCTTCAAAAATGAAATAAATAAATGAGAAAATTTTTGATGTAATATTACACACATCATAGTTTAGAATGTTAAAACGGATCCAATTAATAAACAAATGACCGTAGTACATTATCTATTTGAATAAAACTGTAATACGAAAAGTGGTAAATATTTTCACATTCAATTTCGTTCAAGATTATTTACTTATTATTTTAGTTGTCTTTTAAGATGCTTCTTTGTAAAGCTAAAGCTTAAGAGTTTCTTAGACTTCATGATCATTCCTTTCTCTTCAAAGGCCATATGTTATACTAACAGAGTTTAACTCAGGTTTACACCTTTGCCCGTATTGTCATCTTATTGTAGAATGTCTGATTTTCTATTCCTATTTATTTTTTGGCTATCTCTTTCTTATCATGTATGTATGTAAAGTATATTTTTACATGTAGGTCTAATACAATAATCGATCTCTGGTCCATATTTATATATTTTGTCAATAAAATTGCCTTAAGATGATAACATGATGATATAATACATTTGATTGTATACAACCAGAACTTAATATAATGAACCCTCACTATGTCCAGGTAATTTTGGATCGGTAATCCAAATATTTGGCAAGAAAAATGTTTTTATTGTACTGCAATTTTTTAAAATGTAATCTATCAATAAGATTATGATAAAAGAAGCATATTTATGCTAAGGATAACAAATGATAAATCAATATAATTTTATAGTAGTTGTAATATTATTAAAAATTTCTCTAATAAAGAAAAAAGAATATCGATGCTATGGCCTTCAAGTCTTCAACAGGCAACATGTATATTTAAATAACTAGCTGCCCACAAATTTTATGGGATCCTGTTAGTAAAGCCATTACCCATATGTTGTCCAGTAAATCTCAGCAGCTCTTGTCATATACAACGTAAAACCAAGTGAGGTATGCTATCATAGTAAGTTAATCCGCCCAATGGCGTAAATACAGCTTTTCAACTGTTTAGGTATATAAGAGAGATCGATCCACTTTCATGTGACCATTGTAGATTTAATTCTGCTTTGGATAAACTTTGGCCGAATCTTGCTGATCAACATCAACAATATTAAACTTCAGCTTATTTTAAAAACTGCGTTAAAATTTGCTAATATTTATTGTCATTTTTTATTTATTTCTCATAACAGGCGAAATATAATAATAATAAAGAATATTGAGATAAAGAAAAAAAATATCAATGAATTTTAATTATTCCAAGGCTACGTAATATTATTATGTTTTATTTTTTTATTGTTATGGGTATTTATTTAACGTTAATCATAAAAACTAAAGAAAGATTTTGGTATAGGGTTTAAATTATACGCGTCATTTCTTTTAATTGCAATTCTATTTACAATTTAAAGGGTTAAAAATTAAATTTTCAAGATTTTAATCACACTTTGAATCTTGATAAAATACGTTGTAATGCTTGTTAATTTATATATTACAGAATTAATAATTAATAATGATCTCAGTAAGTTGTAAATAAAACTATATATGAAAAAGAAAATTATGTGAATAAGCTAGTGATTAAAATTTTATAATAATGCCGATCAAAATAATTGTACTACGCAGCTACGCATAAACAATTGTATATATAGCGTGATTATGACTAATATTCTAATTCTACTTTCTTTTTTTTTTAAAAAAAAAATTTTTTAATTCTATTAGCGTTTTCCAATAATGGGTTCTAACTCATTTAATTCGAAAATCATTTATACACAACCTTTTTCCAATCACTCAAGTAAAAGTTTACAAAATAGCTCGAGAAATAATTTTATTTCTCTTCCTGTGACAACAACAAATCATTTTACTAATTTTCCTGTTAATAAAGTTATGGCACTTCCTTCGCCTTCAGTTCCTAAAATAATACCTATATTAACTAGCCCTGATAATCAACTTGTCTCTAATAATTCTAAATATAAAGAAAGAGATCATAACGATATTAAAAAATATAATCAACCCGTGTATAATAAAGAACGAGATATTAGAACCGACAATCGAATAGTATCTAGTAAAGGTAAAGAACGAGAACATACAGTTATTAGAAATGATTATCGACTCGCGTCTAGTAAAGGTAAAGAAAGGGAACATAGTGATATTGACATTGATAATCAACGCGTATATAATGAAGCTAAAAATAAAGAACGTGAGCATATCGATATTACTGAAAGTAATATTCATAATATATTTTCTTCAACTACTGTGCAAGATGATGAAGAAATTGATATGGAAATTGATGATAATATCCCTCAACCTACGGTATATTTTTCAAATCAATTAACTGAAACTGGACATGCCTCGAATCAAGCACCTTCAAATAAATTAACCAAAACCGAACATGCGTTAAATCAAGCACCTTTAAACAAATTACCCGAAACTGGACATGTGTTGAATCAAGTACCTGTGGAACAGCAATTTAAACCATCAGTTAGTTTTGTTGAAAAAGTTATTAGATTTTTAAATTCATATAATTATGAATTTGATATTTTGAATATCATGATTGATTTTTCTAATAAATATCAAGAAATATTTCAAATTGATAGTGTTTATCTTAAACCCTATCATAATAATTCTTGTGTATTGCTACATCAATTGAGTATAATTTTGTTTAATAGGATTAATTCAGGTAATTAAAGCGATTTCATAAGATTTTATTCATTAAAAACAAAAAATTTAACTCTGTTTTTATTAGCAAAAGTTTATGGACCGGATTTTTTTAAATTAGAGAAGTTGGCTGCAGTATTTTATGAGAAGTTATTAAATGCAGGTAAGTTGATTAATGTTCTTTTTTTGAAAAGAAATTGTTGTATTAATTCAAAAATCGTATGTTCTAGAAATAAATCACCAAAAATCAGTTAAGACATACTTGAATCCCTATTGTAGAAATGAATTCCATCCTCAAGATAGCCAAGTATGGCGCAAGTATAACCTCCGTCATGATTCTAATTACGTTAATATTAATAATAAGAGAAAATTCAATTATTTACCCGAATTTTCAAGCGGACTACCTCAAAGAAAAATACAGAGAAGTGATAGAATGATGAAAATAGAGGAAATGGGAACTAATATAGCTCCCAATCATCTGAACGAGGTTGTATTTAATCAGGGGATCCAACAGTCTTCAACAACTTCACCATCAAATCCGAATCTACCAAATAATAATGGGATAACAGATAATATAATGGAAAGAAAATGTAATAAAATCATGGCGAATGCTATACAGGAATTAGCCATCGCAAGTCTTGCTATGAAATATAATCCTGAGGTAACTCCTGGTAAATTGGATAACATTGTAAGAAAGTTGAGTATAAGAAGGGTGGCTAAAGAATATGGCTCAATAGTAGATTATATTAAAAATTTGATTGGAATCTTTGATAGTGGTGGTATGGACGCGGTTACGAAGCATCTTGAAGAAAGATTTTTTTTTCGCTTAAAATTTCAATCAAAGAGACAAATTAAGGAGTCATTACAAAACAAGCAATAGATAAGGGTTGAATTTCAATAATTGGGATTTAACTCCTTATAATGTGAACTTTTATTTAGAAAAGAAGGAATGGGATCATTAAATAAGTAATTTTTTACCAATAATTCCATGAATTTTTAGCTTTACAGATATGACAAAACGGAATGCATGTATGTTATTTCTTAGGTTTTATTAAAACAAATAAAAGCATGATAAAATAAAGAGCCAAAGCATATTTTATTTATATGAATAAAGTTAGATTCTTTATTAAAAGTTTTAATGAATTTTTACGTCTTAAAAATCTTTTTATTCATTATTATAAGTTATGAAGCAATCATTTATTTATATGAAAATATTTAATATTTTCAATTAAATAATAATATTTATTTAAGCATGATTAAAAATCCTAAAGTCTATAAATAAACATAATGAATAGTCAATAGTAATTTTAATCTTTGTTTATAAAAAAAGATCAATTTCTATTGGCCATTTATTTAGGATTTTTAACCACGCTATTTTATTGGCTAGTTATAATTCAAAATTATTAATATTCTAAATAAAATGTGGATCTGGACTTCGGTTTCTTAGAAATAAAAAACAACCTTTTTATTTGATTTAATCATTTTTATTAAAAAAAATATTAAAAATTTGAAATTTACACCATATATTTATGTTTAAAGCATATTGTTATTTAAAAATAACAAAATAATAAATTTATTAAAAGAATCAAATACTTATTTACTGATGCGAAAACTTATATGTTAGAAATTGAATTAATGAGAACACGACCATGTAAGGCCGTATTAGAACTCCTTCAATTTTCTGGAGATCTGCTTTAATCTTTTGAATTTTGTCCTCTAGTTTCCCTAGTTCCTGTAATTCAATTTCTAATTTACTTTTCTTCAACTCTAAATTTATTCTTATCTCTAAAGGATAGGTAGTAAATATTACAATAATTACTTTTAGAAACTTAAAAGGTCACCAATGAATAGATTTTGAGCATTGAATAACGCTGTATTACCCTTTGATGATCTGTTGGGTGATGCTATATTACCTGATGGGACGATGCGGTATTACCTTTTGATGTGTTGGACGACGCTTTATTGTCTTTCATCGATTTGAAAATTGAAGTTATTTTTGATTTTACTTTTTTTTTCAAGGAGCAAATGAATTCCTATAACAAAAAATTTTTACATATATATTAGAAAAAAATTTTAATAATTAATTTAGTAATAACTTACTATATCGCCAACTTCCACACTTCCACACTTCCACAGGAGCTGTTGATAACCTAAATTTGATCTTTTTGCATGTGGTCCAATAAAATCTTTGTTTCTTACAAAATTAAAATTTTATCTTTCTGCTCAATAGTATCAAAATGAAACAATCCATAACTAAAATTATTAAAATTATTATTATTAAATAAAACATTGATTAATCTTAATTATTTTACTACCCATTATTTAATGTAGCTGCTAACCAATCATTAATTAGTTTTGATTTGATGCCTTTTAAATTATCAATATTATCACTTTCAAAAAATAATGATAACTTTTGTAAGTTGTTTTGATGACAATAGGGGCTTTTTATCTTTCCTATTTTTTAATATTAAAAAAAAAAAAAATAGTTATTAGCCTTTCATACAAAGAAAGGAATAAAAAGTTAGCCTTTCACAAAGAAAGGAATAATTTTTTTTACAAAAAAAAAATAGCTTTCCTATGAGACAAAATAAAAAAAATAATATTTTATTCTTTTATAATTAGCAAAAAACTTACCCATACTGAAATTTAGCTCAAAAAAGCAATGAATAGAAAAAAATTGCTAGTTTAAAAGGTACTGATTAACCAATTAAATCAGGGTTCAATCATTCTGGTGGCTTATTAAATAAGTCAGAATCCGCTCATATGTAGAATATTCTGATCAACATTCTTTGATCAATGTCGACAAAAAAGTAAGATCAACCATTAATCTCCCGGAATTCCCTTACATCCATCAACATTAGTAACTATTGGTGGGTTAAAGATAACTCCTCTGTTAGCGACATCAAAATATTTTTGTACAGTGAAGTAACATGGCTATGTTCAGGGTCACTGAATTGTATTATACCTTGTATCGCTATTTTTTCAGCCTTCAAAAATAATGCTTAATCATACATCCCTTTTTCATTTGTTTTTGATTTATTCTCATTGAGCATGCTGTTCAAAGACATGTTGGATTTTTGTAGTGATTCTTTCAATTGTGTCTGGGATTCTTGAATGGCATCTTGAGAACTTTTAGCATGCTCTTCATATACTAATTATTGAATTCAAGCATTATTGCAAATAATTAATAATAGTGATATATTTTGAAATTAAATATTTAATTAATAAAATATAAATTTAATTTTAATGTGTTTAAAAAAGAGAATTAAAGAAATTTTATATAAATAAAAATAAATAATATTTATGCTAAAGAATGATATCGTCCTCTTTCTGCTTTTCACTATTCTTCATCCTATCATTCACCCTCAACGTTTAACACTCTTTAGCTGTATTATCAAAATTATTGATAAATCTTTATTACTTAATTGAATAATGATAATAAGTTAATCAAGATTTAAGATTATAAAAATAAAACTCATATGGTATTTGTAAACTTGTAGTGTGACTGTTCGTTTTGCTTGTTTGATTTCCTTGGTGTAGCAATTTATCATTTAATAGTAGTTCTTGTTGTCAGTGGTTGTGATATTGGCATTAATATATTTGCCATTATAGTTGTAATTTATATCTAAGCTTTAAACCATTCCTTCAGCTCTATGAAGAGCAGAATGAGCAGAATTTCTTTCACGACGCAACCTATTACAATCTTCTCTCAGAACTGATAGTTGATGACGTAATGCAAGATGCTCATTGGTCCTTTCATTTCGAAGTTGTTGAATGTATTCATCTCTTTCCTAGACTTTGATTTAATATATTTTAAATATTTTTAATATAGTGTTAATATTATCATGAATACTTTTATATTGGCTTTGTAAATCCTATACTCTTATTTCAAGATACATTAATGTTTGTTTCTTGGTTATGTTTTTTTCTTTTTAAGAACATATTTAATGACCATTTTTCAGGATTATTATTTGTAAATTAATTATATCATAAATATCTTTGTAATTAATTAGGTCTACATTTTGGAATGTCAAATAAATTTTCCCAAATTTTTCCTTCATAAATTTACTGAATTATAATTGCAATCCCTACATTACAATCTATTTTTAACAATTTAATCTTCCTAATTTTCTTGAATTAATTATACAAAAGATTTGCACATTTTGTGAGTGCTAAAGTATAATATTTCTGTTTTTCCAATATGAAAATCTGCATTAATACCCATTACTATATCTATATTCTATAATTTGAAGAGCTTTATTGTGTTGGTCCTTATCTTTTCCTTTATCACAACATGTTTTGTGTGTTATATTATGCCAAACATTTCTATAAGTAATCAACCTTCTTACTTAAATATTAAAAGTATTAAAATTGTTACTACTGCCTATTTCATTAACTGTTCCAGTATTTGTCTGGTGCAGTTGTATAAGAAAAATAAGTAATTCATTAATAATCCCCAATTTTGATATTTAGAATTGAGGATTTTGTGATATATTAGAATAATCTTTTCTATTATTATAATTAATGTCATAATTGTAGTTGGTATAGTGGTAATAAATCATATTGTTTATAAAGTAGTAATATATTCCAAATAAACATGCCTAACCATCCAAATTTCTTTTATCTCATCCTAATTGAACCATCCTTTCCTGCAAATCTTCTTTTTCTTTCTTAATATATTGCTTATTCTCATCAGTTCGCTCATATCCATCCTTAAGTACTTATATTGTTCTTCTAATAATAGTAATAATAGTGTGATTGGTATGAATAAAGTTCATTGATCTAAAAATTGGAATAGTATTTGCTAATATTCATTTTGTTGCAATTCAGGTGTATAAATAATCCATTAATAATTTCTATATTGGCATGTTTGTAAATAGATATTATATAAAAAAAATTGAAGGCTGTTAAATAATTTTTAGAAAAATTCATTTGATTGATTATATATAATAATATCAGATTATGTGGCTTATTGTCAAAATATTATTGGTGAGTATCACTAGTAGTCTTTGATAACAATCCAATAATCCATTTATATATTACTAATATTAAATCTAAATTTGGTTATAACTAAGCCATAGGAATAAGCCTATTATAAATAACTGATTTTTTACTCACAACAATTCATTAAATATATATATAAAAAATATATAATTAAAAAAGGAGTTTTTTTTAATAAATTTACATTATCGATGAAAGATATCTGTAATAAATGGTTTGATCTAACTGTTGGATTAGATGTTGGTGCAGAATTATTCTAAAATTTTGTAACAGGAGTGCTATTATATGATCATATGATAAAGTAGTAGTAGATAAGTAAATTACAAAGTTGATGTTTTTTAATTTCTAATATAATTAATTCAATAAAATTAAGTGAATAACAGGTTTTATACCTTTGTCATAATATTGCATTATCAGTCAATTATTATTTATATAGTAATTTTGCTTTACTACAAATATATATAAAACAGTAAAAAAAATTATAGGCAAAATTATTTATATATATTAAAAAACATTTTATAAAAGTCCTGCTAATTAATTAATTTACAACTAATAATATTAATATATATAGTATTCTTCTTAATAAATAAAACTTATATATTTCAAATTAATAAGTATCTTATTTAAATATTAAATCATAATTAAAGTAATATTATAATGTATTTCTTATATGTGTGGCTATACTTTAGAATGAGGCTATAACTTAAGCTTTAATTATACATGTTTTCCTGTATTTAGACTTTTGAATTATATTGATAATAAGTGGCTATGTTTTTAAGCTATAATAATAATAATAATAATATGTGGCTATGTATTGGGCTTTGATAATTTATGATAAAATTTACATCTCTTTTTGTATGCCAAGTTGTTGTCAAGAGCTGTATGGTGCAGTTGAATTACACACTATGCTCTGCCACACTACTAATAATTCATATGATATGGGATTGATTTGTATCACTTTCTTCCTATCTCATCCCATTTTCTGAAGCACAACACATAAATCATGTGATATATTGTGACATTTTATTTAATACTTTTATTTAGCTAAGTAACCAAATATTTTTGTTGCCTAAATTCTAAAAGTATGAGGAACGATAATATCATAGGTAAGGTTAGAAAATTAGAATACTCTAATCAATATGTTTGAAGCTTATTACATTCTACCACGTAATTAATTTTCTTCTAGTTACAATTATACATATAAACATGTTAAATATATGTCTAGAAATAAATGGGTATAATATAATGTTTAGCTATTTACAAATGTACGATTTTGTAAAGAAAATATTGTAATTTAACGCGTTTATTTTTTGCCAAAATATACGCAAAAAAAAAAGTATAAATGTAATAATAAGCCACTTTATAAAACTTTTAAATAAAAATTACTTGTAATATGGCCCTAGTTCAAAATTCTCATATGATTAAAATAGCATGACCTAAAATTGGTATAATTTATTTTTAGAAGCGGGGGCGGGATGGCTGCTCAATTTACAGTTATAAATTTAACTTTGTTTTTGCATAATATAACAAATAGTTATCACTTTATTAATTAATATAATCGTGTAATATAGAAAGTTACAATCAAGATACTATCAAGATAATGATATTCACATAACAATATTTAATTACATGTAACATTTCAATAAATAGATAATTCAGATTCCTCCTGATGAAACAACTTCTTTTTATCAGTTATAATTGACTTTCCGGAGTCAATAGAAAATATATTGCCTTCGTCATTAAATAAGAAATTTTCTTCTCGAATATCGTTGTGAAGAATGTTGTGACTATGAATTATTTTTAATATCCTGAGAGACCGATTCTTTGCCATTTTTCTATCTTATGGAAACTCAACACAGTACCAACAATTGTCATACCTATAACATAACCCATTCCACCCCATAATAACCATAACATACCAATTTTGGGATATACTTTCCTTGAATTTTAGTAAGATTGTATACTTTGTGACAAAGAAAATTCGTAAGCAACTGCGATTTGATCAATGATCATAAAAAGAAAGAGAACTAATCTAACCCGAAATGGTTAAGATGGTTACATAAGAGATCTAGGTTTGTTACATTTTGTTAATACTTAAAATACAAAGTATTTTCAAAAAATACCAATCTTACTAATCTTTGATGAGGTGTAAAAACTCAAATAGTAAATGGCTCTTGTATTAACAAATCCATTTCTATAATAAAAAAAGACAATTTAACGTTCTGAAATTATAAATCACATAATTTATATTAACTGAATTAAACATTATCTGGAATATTTTAGTGTTAATTAAATTGCTTATAGACTCATTAATTTTATATGCCCATACATTTTATATGTCGTTTGTTTACGGTTTTCCAACATATAAAAAGATCTAATGTATGCCCAAGTCGTCCAGAAAGTGTAAGAGAATAGGAATATTACCAATTAATTAATATTTTGCATGATATACTGTATGTGATAGCTTCACATTTAATAAGAATTTTTTCTTATAATATATAATTACGGATTTATTAACATTTTGTTTTAATGATGAAACTTCTTTTTATTTTTAGTTGTTAAACATTAAAATTTCAACTTTTAAAGAAAAGGAAACTTTACTAAATTATTATTTCAACATTATTTCATTAATTCTACAATTCTATTTTAAAAAATATTTAAATAAATTAGATTACGTGTATTCAAAACTAATAATAATTAAGAGAAATTTCTAATGCTAAACTGCAATGGCGATGTGAAGCTTACTTCGATCCTAATTTGCTAAATTATTATGAGTTGAAAAATTAATAACGAATGTAATTATTTTATAGCTGTTACACAAAAATATAAGCTTACTTGCAATAATGGATCAGACTGACAAAAGCTTGAGTCATTTACTTAAATTTAGTAAGTATCTTATTGTATTTAAGTTCCTTACGCATTTGGATATCTCTATTTTAATAAACTTTTTTTTCTGAATTTTCTTATTTATTAACAAAACTTCCTTTATTTCTGAATTAACGATGAGTAAACGATCAAATCCTTCATTATTATCAGATCTAAATAAAGAAATATTGCATAAACTAGCGTTGTAAAAAAATTAGTGATAAAAAAAGTGGCTAGAGATGGTACAACTAGAAACTTATAATGAAAATTGATTAGAATCTATAATGGCGGTGGTATGGACAAGGTCATGGAGCGTCTTGAAGAAAAATTTCATCTTGCTTGAAAGTTCAATCAAAAGACATATTAAGGAGTTTAAACTGATTTGCATCTAATAATTAGTATTTAAACTTGTTTTTCGACTTAATTTATTTATTATTATTTTTTTTTTAGAAAGAAAATAGTAGGTTGCATATTTATCATGAAATTTACTTAATTAGGCGAAAAAATCAATTATTAATCAGTATAATTCCACAAATTTTTTCTATAATAAAACTTTTCTCTTTTGTATATGTTGCGCGTCAGAGCCGATTTGCGTCAGATGACGCCGGCCTACATTATCAGCTCAATATTGCCCCAATGTTATAATGCCTTACGTGGGTTGGCCAGCATTACTAGGACAAAATTAAATTAATGAAAATATGTTCAATTATTTATTATTGTGGATTCCCACAATACCATCATGAAATCTTTTACCTCAAGATCTTACAATAGCATCATGATCTTTTAATTGTTAGAAGAAAAAACAGTTAATGTAACGTAGTAATTGAGATAGTGAATCTTTTGATATAACGTAATAGTTGGAAAAGTGATCTTTTAATATATCTGATATACAAAATTATAAAAATCACTTTAGTTGATCCTAGTAGTTGCCTAAATACGTTAAGACACAATTTTATTAAATTTTACTTTACAGAAAAAAACTTTCTTTAATCGCACGTGACTTTTTTCCCTTTAACCAATTTACCAATTTAATAAGTTTACTCTTTTAGTGAGTTCGTAGTATACAATAAAATTTTAAACTTTATTATTCATCTTACGTTCATATACATTTGATATATTACACTATAATGGTAATTTTTAACATTTCACCATAAATTCCTTTGAATTTTTTTTTTGTTTCTTACACGTATTGTTTCTTTTTTATTAATTTTGTTGTAGTAGTATAATATTATAATTAATTCTGGGATGATAATCTTGTTTGACGATTCTGTTTTAATCTTAAAGATCTTCGCAAACGAATATTCGTGCGTTGAAAAAGATATTGGTACAGTTAATTTGTAGTGCCATTTGTATTACCTTAGCATATTATTATTGAATCTTTGTCGATATAAAGTTTAAAATAGTAAATATAAAATTTTATAATTGTAAGTTATTAATGACAATATTTATTTTCTGTGGAGTGCATAACTGCATATTTTGTATATAATCATTTTTCATCATTTATATTCTTTAATACTGTAATATAGCTGATAGTAAGTATCTCCGTTAACGAATTAGAAAGAAAATTATTTACGTTTCCATGGTTGTTGCATATTTCAAATTGTTTCATGTATTATTAAATTAAGAGAATTAGATCGAAAAAATGTGCTTGTTCCAAAATTCTCTTCCTTAAATCAAAATTATCAAAGTTTAGATCTATCATATGATCCTAATTGTTAAACTTGTGAATCTTATGAGAAGTAAGAAAACTCTATGGGAAATGAATATTATAGTGATATCTTAAATTCTTTTTCTTCTCTTCCATTATTAATAATATAAAATTATATTCTAAAATAATTAATTTTATTCGTTCGTAATCGATCATGTAATTAATCAACTCGAGCAAAGGTTAAATAAATCTATTAGAATTTTATGTTTTTTATTTTTTAATAATTAAAATTTTTATAAAAAATAAATATAAATTTATATTATAATAATCTCCATAATAACATTTTTATAATCATATACTGTAAATGTTCGTATATAATATATTTTTCACTTCGGTAGTATAGACATGTTACATTTTAATTTTGATTATATTGATTAGGATTATTTTCATAAAAGAAAATGATTAGTGCCAAAATAATTAGTTACCGGATTAATAACAAACGTCGACGCTCCCATAAAAATAATAAAATAAATATGCGAAATTTGTTTAGCAATCATATTAAAAATTGCTAAATATATTATATTAGACAAAAATGATTAAACTTTTAAAGTCAAAAAAATGGATGAGAAACTGCAACAATAAAAAATACAAAATAATATTGATTAATTTTCATGACTTATAAAATTTATTGTAAAAATATCTTTAATATCATACTGTAATATCTTGTAAAATTAAATTTAATGAAATGATGAATTTAAATAATGAATACTAATATATTTAGCTAATTGATACATTACTGTCGTTCATCTGATTTGTAGGAGCTTTTATTTACTTGCACTGGATGATTACTTTGAAGTACTTTTAAAAATCTTTTTATGTCACTCCACAAATCTATCTCTTCATCCATAATTTCATATGGATGCCACTCGGGAGCTTCCCCAACTTTTAAGTTACTATTATGGGCAAAATAATCTTCCCAAGTCGACTTATATAACTATATCGATAAAATAATGAATAAGAATACATAACTTTATAAAAGAAAGGAAAATAATGGTCAATTTACTTACAGTCACGCCGTAGGAAACTTTAGGCGGTTTTTCATCACTTAAAGGGAACTCAATCCCAGTAACTTTCATTTTCCTTGATAGGTTCCAATATTCATATTTTGTAATTTCTACAACGTAGTTATCATTCCACCAAAATTTCCGTTTTGTTTTTTCGCATACTGATATAACCCTTATTTGTTCGGTATTTGAATAAACCAAACGGCCTTGTTGACTATTTTATTATTCATAAATTAATTAATTAGTAAGAATTATTAATGTTACTTAAAAAATTTATTCTAGTTACCAGATTCGTAATTTACTAACGAATTTTCCTTGAGGACACTTAAAGCTAATAGGTAGGCGAGTTGCCGTTTGAAGATTTAATTTCCAAGAATAACTATTCGTTTAAAAAAGTAATTAATATTTTTAATTAAATAAATAAATAAATGAATAAATACATTAAGAAACATTTCAATCAATTTAAATAATATGCATAATATACTAACTTATCTATACTCATCATGTTGATGTCTAATATGTTTTTTTGGTGTATTACTGCGTTCCATAATCTGATCTTCCCCTCGTATTTCTCACTATTTTTACCATTATCAGTACTCTTAATGAGGTCCTTCTCAAATTTTATATCAAATATACATTGTGGCAATTCTTCTTTCTTATCATCAGAGTCTTTTTTATCGTCAAAGTTTTTACGCGCTACGCAAATTTTAAATTCTCTAAATGGCGAACCATTCCATTCTTGCTGCCCATCCCCGGAAAGTACTTCAAATAAACGTTTCAGTTGTTCTTCCTCGGTGGCAAGACTAAAAAAGAAACAAAAAATAATCATCTAGAATATCATTAAAAATTTATATAAAAAACAAAATAATGACTTATGATCACTTGCCATGTAGCAAATTTGGATTTTGACAGGACATTATTATTGAGTTTTTCAACTGGTATTAAGAAATTTTTGGAGTTTATTAAATATATACGACCAAACCTGAATAATAATTATATAGCATTCGTGAATAATCAATATTGAATAATCCTTAAAAAAAAAATATTATGCGTAAAAATATACCTAATTCTCATTCTTATTTCTTCATCAAATAAGTGGACCGCTTCAAGACCCTTAAGGAAAGATTCCTTGATCGCTATTACAGTTTTTTCATAATTTCTAAATATTTATTGAAATAATCTTAATAATCTTATAAATATTCGAGATAAGATTTTTTTTTTTTTTAAAAAAAAGGCTTACTCTCTTAATTTATCAATATTGAAGTTTTGGTTTATTTCCTTAGAACCTCCAACGGTTGATATCCTTTTTCCTTCGTAAACGGGCTCGATAAGCTTATACTTTAGTGGGTCAGAATTTTGTGAGCCAGAATTTTGTGAGCCAGAATTTTGTGAACCAGAATTTTGTGAGCCTGAATTTTGTGAACCAGAATTTTGTGAGCCTGAATTTTGTGAACCAGAATTTTGTGAGCCTGAATTTTGTGAGCCTGAATTTTGTGAGCCTGAATTTAATCTTTCGTAAGGTAAATAAAAATAATCTGGTGGGTCCGTTATTCTGATTCGGTACGGTTTGTTTGGTGGATCTAAGGCATGAAGTACCCAGCCATGGTTAGGGACGGATCTAGCCTAGCAAAAAAAAAAAAAAAAAAAAAATTAAATTAATATAAAAATAAATTAAGTAGGGTAATTCATGGATAAGAAATTGTATTTCATACTTTAAACGTTTTTACAAACATATGCCCTACTCGCTTTGTTGATTCTTCAACTGATTCTTTTGTTTTTCCGACAATATTTATTATCTATTGAAGTTTTTAAAAGGAAAAAACAACTTAATATATTTATTTAGGATCTAAAGATGTAACATTATTTACACAATACTTACGCCTTTACCACCCACTCGCTTCTCATACCATATATGACATTTGGTCTCAACACGCACTGGATTCAAGAGCACTTCTTTATCCCCGAAAAATATCGTTGCTTGAATTTCGGTATAGGGAAAGACAATATATACATTAAAGGGAAACTTTTGTGATTCCTCTGGTTTTTTTTTGTAGATTTCTTCTTCACGTTTTCGTTCCTCTCTACGCTTCAACTTTTTTTCTTCTTTTTTACTAGTAGGAGCTTTTTCAGGTTTTCCCCAACCAGGTTCCTTTGTTTTAATAGCCCATTCACGTTTTTCATTTTTTCGGCGTTCTTCCACGTAGTCGAGTTTATTATCGTTTAATTTATTAAGTCGTATGATAGCTTCCTGAATGTCTTCAGGCGCTCCCCATATTTCGATTTTCTAAAATATTGTCAAAACATAATTAATAATACTATTAATGAAACTGTTCTGCAATGTATTTTATTATTCAAGTAAAACTCGCTTACGCCTTCATTTTTACTAAGAATCATAAACGTATTTGTTTTTTTTTCAATATTGTCTAAATATGACTCGATCGATTTAAATAGCGGAGGGACCTTAAAAAAAGATAAATCTTTAATCTTTATTATTTAAAAAATATTTTTTCATTCACTTACAATCCAAATTTCGTCAGGGGGGCTAACTGGTTTGTTGTGTTGTTCTTCGAGGTCTTCATTTAAGGTTTCTTGTGTCGGCTGCTTCCATAGCAACGCTTCCTTCTCTTCGAAGTCACATATATCCGGATTACTACTTGGAACAAGTTCAAAATCCATAGTTTTAAACAAAGGAGAGGATTAAAAAAAGAAAAAAGATAAGTTCAAAAAAGGGGGATCCTACCTGAATTTATATTTTGTTTGGGTTATTATCCCTAATTAAGTTAAACAATTGCCGTCGATCTGTGTCTAGACTTTAAAGTTTAGCCTCCTTTATCAAAAATACGGACAATAACAATTACTGTCAATCATGGATTAATTTGGAAAATGCTTTTTTTCTTTTTCTTTTTTGTTTGCAATTTTAAAGAACAAAGACTTTTGTAATAACGTAAGAAGTCGGCTCATAAATGTGACTGTAAAGAAGTGTGATTATACGGAACGACCGGAGCGCTATTAAAAGATCACGTGTTCATGAAAAACATTTTAAACATTTTGGTCGGTCATTTAGTCATTAATCAGGTTATTTCATAACACTACAGGGATCGTCTTATGGCATGCACGTTCAATGGTCTACTTTTTGTATTGTTCCTATTGTTCTGGAATCTTTTATTAGTATATAATATGCTGCGGCTTCTTTTAATTAGTTATTGTTACTATTTAGATATATAGCTATAGGTAATATTTGGTTATATTAGTTTTATATCTTTAATTTAATTTATATATATATATTTATTTAAATAGTTTATTTTTATGGTATAGGGGAGGCTTAGAGATGGGTGGCTAAGAAAAATTAGCCAGATGGTAAATTTGTCCGATAAGCAAAATAGTACCAGATTTCAGCCGATATATATTCGACCGATGGTGAAGGTTTTGGGTAGCAGTAGAGAAAAAGTGCTTGGTTTTATTTTTCAAAAGATAGATATACGAATATTACAGAGCGCCGATAGAGGCAGTAATATTGTATTTAAGTGTTAATAAATCCTGCCTATTTGTTTCCGATTTCTTATAATTCTCATTTCGTTAAAGTGTTCATTATCCTATATTGACCTTTTGTTATATATCGTTTAATTGTCTATACACAATTTGATTCCGATTATAAATTAATTAATATATACACGGTTTAATTACTTTATTATTCATCTCATTATTTGCGCATACATTATCCGATTTGCTTTAACACTTGATATTTAACGTCATATTGCCTTGCGACTATTAACTGATCCTTATTTATTTTTCTGTTACTACCTAACCGAACGTCAAAAATCGGTGGTAACGCCATTTTGGATTAATTCAAAAGCGAAGAAAAAAAGAAAAGAAAATTAACGATTCTTCGGAAAGATTCTCGACCACCGGTTCTACTCATAGAATACTGAATAATACTGAATCTTAAAATAAAATTAGTATTATTATTATTATTTCTTCTCGCAATATACTGTATTCTTTTAAACAAATATTTACATCTGGAAACGCCGCTTCTTTATTTCCTCATCCTTCAACATCCTTCAACACTATATATAATACAATACCATTCTCACTTGTTGGGAATACTCTGAAACTAGCGAGTGGATTATTTTTTAGCAATTACCGTACATGCTTCGCAATATAAATTTCTGTATCTTCCGGTTCAGAAGATATATCACTTGGTAATATGTTAAAATAATATTATCTTCATTGCTCATAATTTCACTATTAACAAAATTAGTATTTTTTTTGTGTGAAACAATGAGCAGAGATAATATTTCCGTCTTCCACGTGAGATTACTTTAATATGCGTATATACTGTATGTGGAGATAATATTTTATTCGCGTAAAACAAGCATTCTTTTTTTTTCGTGTGAAATATTTATAAACGATGATATATGTGTAAGAAATAATGTTTACATAAAACAAGTGGAGATAATTTTTTAAGATAATATTTCCTTCGTATGGTAGTGAATTCAAATATATATATATTAAATTAAAAATGTTTTTATTATAACTCCGAATAATGTTGTTATCAAGTTATTATAATTTTAAAAAATGCACAGTAACCAATCAAAATTTTTTTTTTAATTTGACACATGTAGCTCATATTTTTCTTAATAGGAACCGACGGCGAACCGAATGGAACTAAAACGAACCGTCCCCATCCCTATAATCATCTAAAATAGGATTTATATATATTACCATAATTATCTGATTATCTTAGTTACATACTATACGTAAATTATTCTTTGCTTCTATCCCTTTGCGATGTACTCCGATTACAATAGTATCGGTCTATACAGCAATATCTTCTTGTATATATTTCAAAACAAATTGTTTATGGTGCATTTTTCCATCGGACTTTAAGTTTGTATATTATATAGATGTCTTTCCTATTATTTATGTTGCCAAAAAAAAAAATCTTGAATACTAAACTTCAAAACACCAATTATTGGAAGAGATCATATGAAAAAAAGTTCAAAAGTACGCGCTAAATATAAGAAAAAATAATTTTGAATAAATTAAAATACATATAAAGAATTAAATTAAATAAATAGAACGCGTTAAATTAAATAGAACACATTAGAAAAATCGTAAATAAATGCTTCGAATTTTTTATTTATGAAAAATACCTTCAATTTGATTGATCTCATGCTTAAATTATGATCTTTTTAGCTATTTTTTTTCGAAGGAATAATCTCAGGATCGAAATATTCCTTGTCTTCACTTACGGTAGCAGGAAAATTTCGCTTTCTACCACCGGATTTTTCCAATTTTCATCTTTTAATTGATTCAGCTCAAACACAAATTATGGGACCACTCTTAAGACGGACTGTTGGTTCAAGGATGATTCAAATCGGTCGCATCTTGATAGTCCAACTTAACCTCTTCTAAAAGCGAAATAAATGCTGAACTACCGATTTCTTGATTCTCTTTTCTTGGCACATAGTCTAAATTATTAATATGGTAAGTGTAAAGAATTATTGTCTAAACATGGTGTAAAAATACAATATGCATGCTAGACTGAACATGATCACTTAATAATTACAGAAACCACCTATTTCTTATGCAAGAAGCGGCTGAAACTAGACTTCCTCTTGATGAACGCTGTTGAACTTGGATCAAATATCTTCATGTAGAAGATGATGAATTTAATATCTATATCACAAAATTAATTGGTATGACCCTGTAGAAGTGATAAAAAGAAGAAAGTTTACGTCAAACCTTCTTGTAGATATAATAGACCTATTAGTTATTATGAAGAACTATGCTTGTCCCACATGATAATGTTCATTACCTTTTTGATGAACTTTAAGGTGATTCTAGAAGAGGTACGGATTTGAAGTTTATAGCGTTGGGAAAGTCCATTTCTCCTTTCTCCTTCTTTAATTATTATATCTACTTACCGAATACCATCTAATAAAGAAAGAGTGTCATCATCGGTTGTCATCATGAAGATGACTCTAATCATGTGACATGTAGTCTAAAAAGCGCCAAAAAAAATGTGCTAAAGCGCCTAGATAATAATAAATATAGAAAATAGTTTGTAGTAAATTTCAAGAAACAAGCTAAACAGTTTTGTTGCGAGCCATGATAAATTTCACTATAGTTTTTTATATTTTCAGAATTATATTGTTCAAATTGGATTAGATAATTAAAGAATGCATTTTTTTGAGGCCTTTCCACGAGAAAGAATTATCGGTCTTAAACTAAATAATAAAACCAATTGATTGATAGTAAATAATGAACTGAATTCTATAAATCAATTCAAAAAGAAGGTACATAAATATTATATTCTGTTCATCATTAACTTATTGCAAACCAATATTATCATTTACTTCTTTTTAAACTTTTTGAGCACCATTGCATGCGATTTTTTATTTTTTCCTTTACTCAAATTCTTGTGATTTTTTAATTCTTTTGTATTCAACTTCTAATTCTTCATTCTTTCTTTCCAATCCAGTTTCTCTGTATGCTTTTGTTGTAAATACAAGCTTTGATAATTTGATATTCGCTCTTCAGAATCAGTTTTGTAATTATTATTAGACTTTAATTAAAGGATTCTATATAAAAATGTACCTACCTTAGCAGATAAAAGACTTATACTGGATAGATGCTTCTCTTTCCTATAACTGTAGAATAAGTTGTAGCATATTATAGCTTATTAATTTTCTTTCAAAAATCTTGTTAAGGGTATAATATTTTCATACATATTTAACTATTTCGCAAAACTCCGTCTATTAAAATTGTTATATTTAAAGAGCATTTTTTGTAAAGACTAATCTTTTTATGAGAAAAAGATTTACCAGTTTTAGATTAGGTAATTAAATTATTTGATAAAGATTGTTAACTAATATATTACAAGTATATCCAAAAAGGTTAATTTACTTTGATTACCAACTAATATATTGATTTATTATAGGAAAGCGCATTAAAATTGTTAATAAAAATTGATATTTAAATTAATATAACTTGTAGATTTATTGATATATCCTCTTTTTACTAACGTGATCTATCCAATAGGAAAATATAGTTAATTCCTTGTACTTTTTCTTTCCTATACTACATTGCTGAGTTTCTTGCTTTTAGGAATATTAATTTTTTATAATTTCAGTTTGTGTGAAAGAAAACCCAATTTTATATAATGGTGTTTGTTCAATGGATTTGCTTTTATCAAAATCAACAAGAAATTCTACAGTTAAAAATCTTTCTTCCATTTAAAGTAGGCATAAAAAAAATTATAGGAAATATTGTTTATATTTTTAATACAACAACTTTAATTAAAATTTCTATTTCAATTCCTTATTACTAATATAGCATACTTTATTGAACTTTATTTTCTGTAAAAATCAAAATATAAGATATAGTTAAAAAATAACAAGGAAATCATAGAAAAATAAACTGAATATAAAAATTATATAAATTTATGCTCAATAATGAGTCATGAGTCGGATCAGATCAATTTTAGTTAAATATTATGAACTCACATAAGTAATATTGAGTCATTATATATATAAAAATAATAATAGCTTGAAATTGATAAATTGTTACTCATTAAACATATATATATAGTTTCAGATTGATAAAATATAATCAAGCTATTTTTTTATATTTAATCCTGCTAAATAAATTTTGAATGTTTTTTTGGTTTTTTATATACTTTATTCTTTCCTTTATTCTCGTTTTACTGTTTCCTAATTTTATTCTTCCAAATAATTTAGTTTCAGAAAAAATGGGTAACCAAGGTGTGCCAGCCTTTTTAAAGAAACTTTATAAAATGGTTAGCGATCCTCGGTCAAATGATTTAATTACCTGGTCTGGGGCTGGTAATTCTTTTATTGTAAAAAAACCTCAAGAATTTGCAAAAGAAATTCTTCCTAAATTTTTTAAGCATAACAACTTTAGCAGTTTCGTTAGACAATTAAACATGTATGGATTTCATAAAATACCACACCTTCAACAAGGAGTACTTCAATCTGATGAACAATCTGAACAATGGGAATTTGGTCATAAACATTTCCTTTGTAATCAACCGGAACTCTTATGCTATATTACTCGCAGGAAAGTGAATGATAATGAAAGTATAAAAGAAGAGCCAAATACTCGCAAAGAAGGGAATGGTAATGAAAATATAAAAGAACAAGAGCCAAATGAAGTGGATATAAACCGTATATTAAATGAAATTGATTTAATTAAAAAATATCAGGCAACTATTAATGCAACTTTGAAATATATTCAAAGAAATAATCAAGTTCAATGGCAAGAAACTATTCCAACACATAATGTAGAAGAATCTAGTAGAAGAGATATGAATTATATATTAAATGAAATTGATTCAATTAAAAAATATCAGACGACTTTAAATGCAAATTTAAAGAATATTCAAAGAGATAATCAAATCCTATTACAGGAAATTATTTCAGTACATAATAAATATCTTAATCAACAAAATACTCTTAATAAACTTTTAAAATTTCTTGCTTCATTATATCATACTGATAAAAAGACTTTATCAAAGAAACGAAAATTATTACTTGAAAATTCTGATGAAGCTGATTTCCCATCTTTAGATATTAATAACTCTGTATCACCAACTTCTTTGACTATTAATAATGATCAGTTTGACATTTCTAATATCTTACCTTCCCGGCCAATTCCACCTTCATTAACTGAGCAAATTAATGATACTGATTTCTTGGGTTTAACTCCAATTGACTTGACTGAAATTGAAACTCGTACTGATGAAGATGGATCTAATATTGATTATTTGACTACATTAACATCTCAAATGCCCGATGAAGCAATCAATTTAGAAGATAATTTTATTGAAAATTGTAATTCCATTGAAAATGATAATTCCATTGAAAATGGTTTATTATCATATTATAATATGAACTTTAATCCTATAGAACAAGATCAACAACTACTATATGATTTTAATTAGATGAAAACAATAATTCTAATAATCCTAAAAATTAGTTATAAAAAAAAAATCAAATTGTTTGTGATATCTTAGTATTCTTCTTTATTTTACAATGTAATTTTAGGTAATATTTTCAATAAATAAAATTATGTAATTTACAATTATTTTTAAGTTTTGATACTGAAATATTTTAAATCATAATTAAAATTTAGAAAAATCTTTAAAATAAACCATTTTCTCAATTAAAATTTTTTCCTTAAAAAAATTGTGATTATCTTCGTTATTCTAATTGTTTGTAATTTATGGATTAACTTTGAGAATTTCATGTTAGAAAAAATTTCAAGAAAACAGATGTATATATATATATAATAATAATATGAGTCTTTTGATTTTGTAAATAAACTTTTTTTTCTCATTGATTTGAATTTAAAACTATTCTCAATTCTTAATGTTTATTGTAATCTTAAAATATGTTTTTTTTGTTTCAAAGTAATAATAATTATAATAGGAAATAAAAGATTTTTAGGACATGGTATTAAAATTAACTTTTTTCCACAAACAATCATGCATTTTATTCAGGAAATTTTGCAAAAAAAATAATTTTGTTATTAATATAGTACGTTTTTATTTAATAACAAAAATGGCTAAACTAACTACTGTATTAATTAATAATTATAATATAAGCTCTATAGATAATAAAAAATTAAAAGCAATCAAAAATTAATTCAAATTTAATATTGTACTAATAATTCTAAAGAATATTACATAAACTAATAATCCCAGAAACTGTTAATCTAAAAATTTTTTAAACATCTTTTATCTATTTAGTATAGTACTGCAGAAATGATTGCATGAAACACATAAACCCAATTCCCATATTAATGCCTTAAATAAATCCAATAAAATGTTGAGGCATCTAAATCGTCTGCTACACCATCAAATCTGCAGACGTAAGTAAGATATATATCGGTGTTATCCAGAGAGTATTATTTATCATGATAAGATTAACTACAACAATTATAATATATACAGGATCAATTATTGACTGCTGAATTTAATATAATGATTCCTGATTGATTCTGTCGGAAATCCCGTTTAATAAGCGCTCAAGGTCCTCGTACCTAACTTCAATGAATTCCATTTGGTGCGGCATTGATCTTTGGTCGGTAATTTGGATGCTTGTTTCTTATCTCACGCGCGATCCTCCTATGAAAGCATTTTTGATGTGTCTCTAACGCGATTCTGTCTACTAATAGCCCAATCCAGTCCTTGAACATAAGACCCAGTAATAACAGCCAAAGATGGTCTTTTCTTCACTTGGAGTGTCATGTACCATTGCAGCTTTCACTTGTATCATCTATTGAGTAGAAACTTTGCTATAGGCAAAACATTCAAATCCATCTAATTTACAGTAGGCTTTTTAGAAGAGCAGTAATTGGTTCCAAGAACAAACAACCCCGGTCTGCTCCGGGATATCTTCCAAATAATTCCTAATAATAGTGTTCCAAAAAGCATGAAATCTTTCCAACTGATAGAGAATAAATTAAAGGCCTATAAGTGTATGAAATAGGTATCTTGATCTTCTTCAGATATACATTCTTAACCTTTAGCATATATTTGAGAAATGAACAGGAACTCTTGAATTTAACAAAAATATTCAACTTATATTAAACAGAAAATGAACATTAGTCGTCGGTGACTCTTTAATGATTTATGAGGATTGTTCCAGAGCCCCTTAGTGCCAAAGATCATGATATTGGAATGAAACGAAAATGGAATTGGGAGGCGGATCAGATCGACTCAATTGCCACGGAATAATTTATATTACTCATTAGCATTAGTCAAAACGCGTAATTCCTAATTAATATTGTTACCTTTGGTACGGATAATGTAATTTTTCTCCAAAGATCTTAGACCCACTGCAAATTATATAAAAAGGTACTACCCAAGTTAGTGAATCCATTTATCTGCAAGAAGTTTTGAGAGAAATATTATTTACATAGTCTGTGCGGGTGAGAGCGATATAGTTAGGCTAAAATTCTGTAGATATGGGTAGAATAATTTATTTTAGAGATTTAGTTTAATAAAAGAGTTTTTGGGTAGTTACAATAATGATAAAATAAATTAGGTGTAAAAATCTTAGGAGAGCAAAGAAATAACATGATGCTGGGACTCACATTAATGCCTAGGATCCGCATACTCCCTCACTTTTTGATAGCATCTATCATTTCTGATTAGCTAGAGTTGTTTGCAATAAAGAGCATTTGAATTTATCGTGTGTAATACACTAACACATGGCGTATGATAAAGAAAAAGAATTGGTGATAAATCAACTAATAAATTCAATTTCACAATGTAAATATGCAATTTACCGTTATACACAATCTTTTATGTAGGGTGATTCAAAATCGAAGTTTTGCCTCTTCATGGAAATTGGAAGCGCGTATTAGGATAATTAGACAATTTTTTGTGGCTTAGAGCATTGTCTGATTGAATCATACATATTGCAAATCCAAAATTTGGTATTTCAACTTCATTACGAAACATTTTCTTCTTGCGTATACAAGCATGACCACAAAAACTGATATCCACTCTCAAAGCATTTTTTCAATGATTTCACGTCTGAGAACTGGTCATGCATTAGTATGACAGTATATTATCGGGAGAATTCAGAGCAAAAGAATCTGCAGAAAATAATGGATAACATAAAGAAGGACTTAGTCTAAAGGATAGCTATTTATTCAGCACTTACATTTTTCATTATCGATTTTTTTGCAAGTATTATTGTTAAATTTGCGTTGTTTTTGAAAAATTGTTCTGCATAAAGGAAAAACCAGAAGCGTTCCAGTGGCGTCTGAATATAGAGAATTTTCACGTAATGAAGATAAAGCAGTTCACTGGAAATCATGTGATTCAAATCAAAGGTACCGATGGAGACTTTTTTGATAAATCGATCATTCATATTGTATTTTAATTCTTAGGACGACCAAATCACTTACTTTAAAACAGAATAAGATAGACGATTACTATCCCTTGCGTGGTGACATTTCTTGTCACCCTCAAATTTATTACGATGATATATCCAAGCCTGTGAGCATCTTCACCCGAGAATGTATAGTTTAAGATTAATTAATTTTTTTTATTTTAGCAAAAGACACGTGTAGGTAATGTTCTTCCCGATGCACAGCAGTTCTATCAAAACCACCACCATAAACAAACTTCACCGCCAGAAATGATGAGGATGAATTGCCAGCATTAGTTGACAAGAAATTCCTTGGATAAATAATATTGTAAAATGCGTGCCAGCCACAGCAAAGAAGCGGGGAGATAATGCGTGCCAGCCACAGCAGAGAAATAGGTATTACTGCCATGGTAAGGATATTTTTAGTAAAAATGTTTCGTAACTTGCAAAATCTACAAAGGACAGGGAAACATTAACAGCAGTAGAAAGGGCAACATTGAGATATTCTATGTCAAAGATTAATTGACCTTTCAGCTCTTACCTCTTTTCTTGATCAATACTTAATTATTCAATATTATTTAATCGCATTTTTAAAACCAGGAAACAAATTTTTGTAGTAAAAGTTTTTCTCAAAAGATATCTAATTGAATTAATAGAAGAAATTGATTTAAAACAATTTAATTGTTATTATTTAAATTATGATAAAGTTATAATTATTAATATAATAAATTGTTATTCATATGAACTTACATAGATTATTATAAATTTCTCGGGATGTTTTGATTTTTAACCCATAATAATTTGAATTACTGTACATAAAATAAAATTTTTAGATATATAAGATAAATATAATTTATATATAATTTTAAAATATAAATCTTTAAAAATTTGATAAATCATGATTTCTCAATAAAAAAGATAAAGAAAATTAATAAATAATTTTTGAAATGGGAGGTAACTCTAGAATATTTTGAAAAGTTAAAAAGATTAAAAATTAAATTATTTTCAAAATTAAAAAACGTTCTCTAAATCGTTTTTCCCTTTATATGATTATTTGATAAATTATTGAGATAGAATTATCATCAATTTTAAGTTGAACAATTACTCATTTTTTTTTTTTCATTTTCATTTTATAATTGAAAAAAAAGAATTCTATAATAGGATGTTTTTTGGATGTGTAATATAGAAGATTCTAAAAAGAAGAAAAATAGTGATAGTTGATTATCAATTGTTAGATTTGTTTAGTTTTTAATCTTTTTTTTTTTTTATTTTTGTTGTTATTTTTTAGCATGTAATTGATAAAATTTTTAATCATACAAAAAATTTTATTATTGTGTTTTAGACATATAATTAGTTAGGTTATATCGTGATCTTACGATTGCTTTATTAGATAGATGTATATTTTCATATGACTACGTCGTTGAAAAAGCTATAACCCTCTTGTTTTTCTCGATGATTTTCAATAAGGGAATAGCATCTCTAGCAATTCAAAGTATCCCTATTTCTCCTTTTGCAGATTCATGAACTTTCATATGTAATATCTCGCTGATGAATTTAGTAATTAAATAATTATTTGATTTAAACTTCATAAAAAAAAAATTATAATAATAATTTCATGCACTGATGCAAATATGATTTTTTTTAGCGAAAAAATTAATTGTTGATAAGAAATTTGGTATGAGTTACTATCTCATCTATTACTATCCTTCGCTGTTACTTCTTTGTCTCGTTCCATTTAGGAAATTTCGTGGTTAGGATCCCTATATAACTTGCTTTTCCTCATCCTTAGTTTTCTATCATATCTAAACACTTCCCTTAATTTGAACAATCTTTTTATATTCAGTCATTTATATTCAGCATCTACGCTTCCATATTTTGTAGTAATAATTCAGCTTCTCGTTAGACCCATTGAAATTAAGTATTTGATAAATTCCGAAATTTTAAATTCATAACAAATTTGTACATTATTTTTCAGTTAATTTTATTCTTAAATTTGATGTAAATAATGAATACAATTTTTTTTCTTTTTGTACAAATTATTATGACGAAAAAAGAAATATAATGGTTTTGAAATGCTTAAAAAGTCTTGTTTAAAAATCTAAAAAGAATCTAAAAAGGATCTAATAAGTTAAATATATATATATAAAAAAAATATTGTTTCCAATTTACAATTTATAGTAAATACGATTTAATAATATCTTATTATATGTATTGGTAATATCATATTATATATGTTGACTAACAAGATATTGAATGAACTATATGAATTCACCTTTATAAGCATTATGACGAATTGAATCCTGAGAATGTATTACGTGAGTGATTATAACTTTTAAAAAATTCTGAGAAATAAAAAAAATTATTTGTACGAGAGATCACTTACTATGTATCGCATAACTCATGCTCAGCTGGCGTTGGAATCTTACTTTCTAATACATCTAAGAAAGTTTTAATATCATTCATCAAACCATCAACACCCTCTGTTTTTCCTTCTTCCGTAAGATCATCCATAATATCTTGAGGATGCCATTCAGGAGCTTCTCCAACGTCCAAGTCAAGATTATTTGCAAAGTTATTGTCCCAAGACTTTTTGTAAAACTATACATTAAGAATAAAATTGAAATAAGAATTTCATTAATTAGAAAAATAATAACTTAAAAATATTTTACTTACATTTACTCCATAGGAAACAACAAATGGTTCTTCTCTCAAATAAACTGGCAGCCCTTGAATATCATGATATTTTGATAATTTTTCCCAGAATTCGTATTTAACAATTTCTACAATGTAATCACTATTCCACTGGTACTTCCATTTTGTTTTCTCATATACAGAAACTACATTTATGTCTTTAGTATTTGAATAAATCAAACGACCTTGTGGGCTATATAATTATTCATATAAATTAATTATTAGTAAATAATTTTTGCTCTAGTATTACAAAAGTCATTAATTACCAAACTTCTAATCCATTAATAAAATTTTCTTGAGGGGGAGTATTAAAAAGACGTTTTGCAGTTTTAATTTGAAGCTTCCATGAATATTCACTATTGTTGTTTTAAAATGAATAAATTTAAAATGTCTATAAAAACAATATTACCTAATATTATATATATAGTACTAACTTAGCCAAACATGACATATTAATGTCTAATACGTTTCTATCATGTATGATAGCGCTCCATAATCCGATCTTCCCATCATACTTCTTATGTTTACTTTCATTACCATTCCTAAGCTCCAAATCAAAAGCACACGGCCACTCTTTATCATTTGTTTTACGAGTTGCGTGAATCTTAAATTCTCGATTCGGGGAACCAAAACATCCTAGATCATTACCGGAAAGAACCTCAATTAACCCAATCAATTGACTTTCTTCAGTGGCAATTCTAAGGAAAAAAAAAAAATTCTTAAATTTCTATAAAAATAATGATAACTTAATAGTAATTAATTATAAATGATTACCGTGTAGCAAATTTAGATTCTGTACGAGTTTTTTTCAGAACCTTTTCATTTAGTTCATTAATAGTTAATGTTGCATCGTTATTGAAATCTTTAGTTAGAGGGATACGCGTGAAACACACATGACCAAATCTGTATATGCGAATAATTTTGATAAGAAATAAACTTTATGAACACATAATCTATTATACACATACTGTACCTAACACGCATTTTGATTTCTTCATCTAATAAATGGACAGTTTCCAAAGCTCTAAGAAGAGAGTCCTCGACCCTTTTGAGATTTGACTCACGAATCCTGATGTCAATTGAAATTATACGTGTTATTATCTAATAAAGTCTGGATTACAACTATTAATAAAAAAACAGCTTACTCATGAAAAAAATCAAAATATAAATCTGATGGCATGTAAACTGGTTTAATAAGTTTAACTTTAGGTTCATAAAATGGTAAATAGTATAGATAGAAACGAGCTGATGGATCCGCTATTCTAATCTCACAAGGCTCATGCGGTTGTTCTACAATATGATGAACTCCTAAGAGACTATCTGCTACTTGCGTTGCATGAGGAATAGATCTAGACTAAAAGAAAAATACATTCGTTAATTTAGAATAAATAAGTGGTAAATTTGAAATGATCAAGAAACTATATTTCATACTGCAAGTGTTTTAATGAACAAATTCTTGACCCGCGTTGTTGCTATATCTACAGATTCCCTTGAACTACCAACAATTTTTATTATCTAAGAAAAGAAAAAACTAAAATATTTAGACATATTTAATTAAAATTTAGAAATTGAATATTGAATAAATCATACTTACATTTGAACCTGGTAGAGTTGAATCATGCCAAATATGGCACTTATATTTAGTACGTACTGGGTTCAAAATTTCATCTTTTGCTCCAATAAATCGAGAGATATGAATATCGGTTGTAGGAAAGACAAAGTACTCATTGAAGGGGAACCTTTGCGAATAACCTGGACGTTGTAAATAAATTTCATCATCACGCTCCTGCTCTTCTTTACGTTTTAACTCGAGCTCCTGTTCTTTTTTACGTTCAAGTTCCTGCTCTTCTTTACGTTTCAACTCAAGCTCCAGTTCTTTTTTACGTTCCAGTTCTTCTCTACGTTTCAACTCAAGCTCCAGTTCTTTTTTACGTTCAAGTTCTTCTCTACGTTTCAACTCAAGCTCCAGTTCTTCTTTACGTTCCAGTTCTTCTTTACGTTTTAACTCAAGATCCAGTTCTTCTTCACGTTTTAACTCAAATTCCAGTTCTTCTTTACGTTTTAACTCTAGCTCCAATTCTTTACGTTTTACCTCTAGCTCCAATTCTTTACGTTTTACCTCTAACTCCGATTCTTTACGTCTTAACTCAAGCTCATGTTCTTCTCTACGTTTCAACTCAAGTTCCTGTTCCTTTTGACGTTTTAACTCAAGTTCTTGTTCTTTTTTGCGTTTCAACTCAAGCTCCTGCTTGTTCTTAATAGGAACAGGTTCCGAATAAAATTCTTGTCTATTCCTTTTATCATATTTTCTACTTTGATCGTACCCTTTCCCTCCTAACAAACTTTGAACATGTTCATTCAATTGATTTTTAGCTTCCACAATTTCTTCATATGATCCCCATATTTCTATTTCAATTTTCTATAATTTAAAATCATTGATGAAATTTGACAATAATATGTTCATAATAAAGCATGCGTACTTACATCTTCATACTTTTTATAATTCATATGCGTATTTGTGCTTGACTCAATACGTTTTAAATGCGACTTTTTCTCACCAAGAATCTCAAGCGAACTAAATTGTGGAGGACCCTTTAAAAATTTTTTAAAAAATCTTATTTCAAGAAAAACCAAAAGACTATAACACAAAGAGAAGAATTTTATAAATTAATTATTATTTACCACCCACGTTGCGTCAGGATTATTGTTTCGCGTAGGGCCATCATCTACTTGTTCATTATCTCTCCACGATAATACAGGTTTCTCTTTATTAACTTGCATATTTACATAACTATTTTTAATTATAATGAGTTTCATATTAATCAAAGAAAAAAAGTTATGAAAAAATGAAAAGTATTATAAATACTAATTTCAAACCAACCGATTCTTGTCGGATGTATTAAATGGATCAAACTCATTCACTATCTCATCATGACTATGTTGTTTCTTTGATGAAGTTTCTTTCTTTTCGTATTCATTATTTGCATCATCATTTATACTATGATGTCTTTCAAATTTTTCAAAGAAAAACAATTAGAATTATTTTATTAACCCGGAAAAAAAAATAACAATATACGATCAGGTATTTTGACTAAAAAATAATTTACATACTCTTCACTTTTTTTTATAGGCTGCCTCCATTCTAATGCATCCATCTCATCGTCATCATGTAAATTTATATCATATTTATTATCGCTTTTATTATGGTTTGTTTCTCTAACAAAACAACAAGAAATTGTATAAGTAAAATGAAAATAATAAATCTGGTATCGAAAATAAAATAAAACAAAATAAAAATACCAACCGAATCGTGTCTAATATACTCAATGGATCAAACTCATTTATAATCTCCCCCTTTTTTTGAGTCTGTGCATGTTTCTTTACTGGAACAGGTATTTCACCTAGAGTTTTATTATCGACTGCATCATTTTTTTTGTCGTAGAAACTTTCCCTAATGAATTAAAAGAGAAAATCAGTATATGAAAAATAAGAACTTAATTTTTCTGTGGAGTCAAAAAAGAAAAAAAAAATCCAACCAAACAGATATATCAAATATATTATTAATTGAACTGGAATTGGCTATATTCTCTCCTCTTTGAAAAGAAAAAAAAAGACGATTATGAAAAATGAAAAAAAATTTTATTATTTTAAATACAAAAAAAAAAAAAAAAGAAAAAAAAGAAATACCAACCGATCCCTGACAGATTCATTAAATGGATCAAAATCAATAATGAGTTCATTTATTTTTTGAGTTTGTTGTTTCGGTAATAATGTTTCTTTCTTTTCGTGCTCAATATTTCCATTTCCATTAAAATGACTTTCAAAAGAAAATACAATTTAGAATGAAAATTTTATCATTAAATAATAAAGATTGTAATAACGAGTTCAAATATATTGCATACACTTCTATTTTTTGATTCTGAGGCTTCCATGTTAATTCTTTTTCATCCACGGGTTCATTATTTTTTCTTTATAATGATTTTTGAAGAAAAAATAATTTGAAAAAAAATTTAATTATCAAATTAATAAAACAATACATTCAAGTATATTGACTAGAAAATAATTTACATACGTTACTATTTGATTATTCCATGCTAATGTACTCTCTTCGTCATCAAGTAAATTTATATTTTGCACATCACCGTTATTATTATGGCGGGTTTCTCTATTGTGATAACAAGTTATCAAAGCAAAAAGAATATGTAAATAGATGAGTATAATTTTAACATGTCAGGAAAAAAAAGGAAAACTAATAAAAAAAAGAAATACCAACCGGATCCTGTCGGATTTATTAAATGGATCAAACTCACTTAAATCTCGTTTATGTTTATCACCTTTATCATCGTTTTTATTATGCCTTTTAGGAAACACCATATATGAAATGAGAAAACTAATTTATTTTCTGCGAAAACAAAGAAAAAAAAAAATAGCTAACCGAACGCTTTCAGATATATTATATGTATCAGTTGAACTAAAATTGGCTGTATACTCTTCTTTTTTAACCGGTAGTCGCCATATAGCTTCAATGTCTTCATATAAATTTGTGTCATCACTTTCGCTAATAACGAGTACCCACAAGGTTAAATAAATATAAATCTTACTATTATCACTTTTTATCAAATTAAAAAAAAAAGTAAGAAAAAAAATTACTAACCGATCAAGCTCATCTATAATCTCTTCTCTTGTTTGAGACTGTGCATCCTTTTTTTCGTTATTATTAATATCGTCTTCTCTATAATGATTTTAAAGAAAAAAAAAAATTTTTTTGAGAAGGATGAAAGATAAAAAAACATTAAATAATCAATATTTATATGTATATACATCAGAGAAACATCTCCATACTGTTTTTTCCAGTTTAATGCTTCTTTTTCTTCGCCAAAAAATACGTTCATATCATAGCCTTCACTATGACTGATATTTTCATAATTAAAAGAGATAATTTACGAAAATAAAATGATTAATTTAATAAAAATTACCAACCGATTCTTATTAGTCGTATTAACCGGATCAAATTCAGTCAAAATATCAATTTTTTTTTGAGTTGGTGGATTCCGTTCATTATTTGTGTAAACGTTTGTTCTATAAAAGAAAAGATAAAAATCTAAATTTCAAAAAAAAAAAAAAGAAAGAAAAAAAATTCCGGAAGATCATTTATAACATACTCTTCTCTTTGATTCGGTTGTCTCCATGATAATGCTTCATTTTCTTCGAAATTATATATATCATCATCATCAATATAACGATTTCCCATAATTGAATAACAAAAAATCAGAGAAACAATTCATGGATAAGTTAGAAAATTTAAATCAATACTAACCTTTATTTTAAAAAAAATTGTGTGTAACCGCTTTTGTATGATGCATTTGGAAATGCCGAACAAAAGCGTGATGATCACTAACCCTAATTACAAAAAAAAAAATGAATGTATTAAAATACGCCTGAAAGCAAAAGTACAAAGGTGAGAATGTGATTATATGCGACAATTTTATAGGACATTAAGTGGGATATCAGATATCTCTAAGAGAATAATTGACATCAATCTTGAAATAGACAAGTTTTTTAAGATTATGTGATAATGACGTTATTTAACACATTATGTACAATGTATGACAGACTAGAATTGATTTAGATGTCTAAAGCAGTAAGTCAGCAGTAAGCCTCTCTACATCGGATCATAAATTATGATTATCGAACTTTTTATGTAAGTTCATTATTGATTTCATTATTTCCGGCTCGGTTAAATTAGATTAACGTTAAGACGATTAATCGATGAAAGAATCGGTTAATCGGTTAAAATTAACAACAATCCGGGGAAAGTGAGATTTATGTCACGTGTTATCCCAAATCAAATTTTAACGAATTTTTGTTAACTTTTTGAGATTCAATATAGTGATCGGTTATTCGGGCAGGTCTTAATAAACTTAATGAGCCCCTTTGTATTGCCAAAACATGTAATCCTATCATTTATTTATAGCGATTTCGATTAGGGATCGAAAAAAGTCTAAAATTATTTACAATTCAAATTTTATTTAATGAAACATTTAATTGATTACATTGATCTATTTCAAATTCATGGATGAAACGACACTCTTTTTGTTTTTCTTGATATAGTTCATTTTCTCATTATTTTTTTCACCAATTATTGTTATACAAAATATAATAAAATTGACAAATTGAATCAAAGCTAGTAAGTAGTAAAATAGAAGAAATGTTTTGATGAATGTTTCAAACTAGGTGGTACATTAGTGGTACATTAGTTTTTTTGATTTGCTAAGAATTGGAAAGATATTATTTAATGATTATTATTTAATGTCATTGTTCAGTCTTTTAGAAATATGTGGAATTTTAATGACCGATATTTTTATTAGACATCTAATATTAATAATTATATTTCATATTACAATATAAAATATAAGTATACACTTTACAAATTTTTTTTTATTTTGCAATATTTGCAAGAATAGAATTTATAAAATTTCATATTATTTCACTTTTATTGTATTTATATAAAATATAAACAAGATTATAATAATTTTTACGTTCAATTTCTATAATCTACTTCATATAATAATTTATTTGATCCAATATAAGACGCTTAATTTTAAACAAAAATATTGCGTAAATTGATGCTTTGAGTGTATCTGAACATAGTAAAATTTATGAATACTATTTATTAGGGAAATGTACTCATAAGATTTTTACAGACTTTAAACCACTATATTTATTTGAGTATTGTACAGATTGTTATCGAATTTCTTTTAATTGAGTAGAATTAACTTTGAATAAAAAGTCCATTTAATTTTATTGGCTGTAGGTATTGTTTATTTATGGAATTACAAGTCAATCCCAATGTAAGAATAGGACATTATTAATTAAAAATTATACTACAAATATTAACCAGTGGAAATTGTATTATGGAAGAATTTTTACAATTATAATCAAACATTTGATTGATAAATAATCATACAAATTTAAATCCATTAAATGTATTTTGGATTATTAAAAAATTTCACATAATAAAAAATAAGTAATAGAGTGAGTGTTAATAATGAAATGTACGAAAGGTTAAATGAGTATTATAAATATTTGTTTATTATTACATGGATATAAAAATTAAGAATTTTATGGCAAATTCCAAATGGGTAATTTATATTTTTAATGGATTAAATTATTTTATTTAAGTTAATTATTAACGCTTCAGATAATAATTTATAATTTAATAATTTTATACATCGAGATGTTCATTCATAGTGGTAATACGTTATTGACTGAAGATTGGAAAATTACAGACTTAAAATTATCACAACCTAACAAGTGATAATAATATTATATTTCATCAAATCTCACATATAGATATGATTATTTGGGAACTTACAACAAAGTTTAATGAACATAATAATTTTTATCTTATTTATAAGATTATTGAGTGAAATTGGACTGAAATTATAAATGAAACCCAAATTTCTTTTTTTTGTCAATTTAATGAAAAGATGTTGAAATTCTTCAAAAAGGCTAATTTTATCGGAATGCTTTCAAAAAAAAAAAAGAATGAAATAAGAAGCTCCAAAATTTTGTAAAAAATCCCATTCAAAAGCAATTTTTACACGAGTTCTTTGATTCTAAATCTTCAATAAATTTTTATTTTCAATAAATTCATTTGATGCGAGACGAGGTATGTTACGGTATATCATATATGTATTAATAATAACTTGAAATATGAATTAATCTATCAGATAATAACAGTTTAGAATACATTGAAACAGTACATCAATGTCTTGACTTTTGTGAATCTTAATATCGTTAATATAGTTTAAAATGATTAGCATTATATTTCTAAATTTATTATACTAAACTTTTTTGAAAAAAAATAGTATATATATTATATTTTATTCCAAATTGGTTTAATATTACAAAGGTATTTTTATTCTGTAAAAGTAAAACTCATTACATACCTGTAATAAATAATTTTTTTTTTCGTTTCGATTAAAAATAATTTTTTCAATTGCAAAATTAGTTAGTGACATTTATAAAGAAATATATCAATCAGCAAACACTTCTTTCTTTGTTTGTAGTTATTAATTTTGATCTGATAGTCCTGATCTATATATATAATTCAATACTTTACTTTCGTTAGTAAGCTAGCTAATAATCAATTAGATAAATTAGTGCAGGTGAGATAAAATTCTTTAAAAATTCTTATTGGGCCGAGTTTCGATCAATTTATTATTTTTGTCCTTTAATATTGCGAACATATATTCTATCATGTTAAACTTATTGTATTGGAAAAAAAATAAAGGAAATTATATAATAAATGAACTCATATTTTTCTGAGGTGATTACAGCGGATACCGATTGCACATGAAAGAAAATTTACGATTTATTTTAACCCACCACAAAAATAATTTTAGATGTATCAATTAAAGTTTTAAATAACTTTATTTAAAAACTTATTCAAATAAAAAAAAAAGAGATTAATAAATAAATATAAAAATAAATCACTTTTAAAATATAAATATAAAGTTAATAACGAATTTAAAAATTATTTGTTTGTTTGAGATCTATTTTAAGTTTTCATAATAGACAAGCTAACCCAAGATTTTCTATTAATTTTTTATCATGATATCAGAATAATATTTGTCAAGCATTTAACGCTTTCTAACGTTTGTAATCAAAGTTGAACGTCTCTTTTTTAACGTAAGACCCTAAGATATTTTACATTTATTTTTTTTCTTTTTGCTTATTTGATTCTGCCATAAAAATTTCCACTAAGATATAAAAAAGTAAATAAAAATATGAACTAAGTTAAATAAAAATTTTTAAATATTATCTTTTTAAATAATATTCTGACTATTCCCGAAAAAGCCAACTATAATTTAAGTCTCATCTTTCAAATTTCTTCTTCTTGATTAATTTCATTGAGATCTATTATTAGTAATAATTAAATAAAATTAGACGAATTGAACGGGAAACTATTAATAAAATAATAAATCACTCCAAATAAATTATTTTACCTGATTCGCTAAGTTGAACATCAAAGCATTCTGAAACTATATAATAAATAATAAAATAATGTTAAAATAAAAATATGAATTTATAATAAAAAAAGTATTAATGGTTATACTTACTTAGATTTGTTGAGACATCATCTATTATTAAAAAAAAAATTAATATTGTTAAAACTTACTTGAATAAGATTTTTTCATAATTAAAATTGAAGATTTACCTGAATTAACTTGGAAAGATGTTAAATCTGATGAATTTACAGGTTCTGGAAGATTTTTAAAACTTAAAAGTCTACTTGTATAGATTGCTTGAGGATGAGTTTTAATACTTTCAGACTTATTTTCATGTGATCTGTTTTTAAATTTTATTTCTCTAATTTTTTCATATTCACTCATTTGAGAATAAATTTCGCCATTGAATTTCATATATTCTTCATGCCATTTTGCTAATATTTGATCCAATTCTTTAGCAGATGGTCTATTTTCTGCTTTAGCATCCCAACATTTCATAATTAAATCTACAAGAAATTTTGGAATATCTTCAGAAATTTTTGGTCTAAGTCCTTTACATATTTTAATAGCTAAAATATGATCATGAGGAATATCTTTAAAAGGAATTTCTTCAGAAAGGAACTCATTCATAATTATTCCAAATGAATAAATATCAGCTGCTTTTGTATATTGATATCCACGTAAAACTTCTGGTGCCATATATGGTAATACTCCATAAATTCCTTCTTCTTTAACTATTTGTTTATTTGCTGGTTGACACATTCCTAAATCACTTATATACATAGTCCCACCTTCCAATATATTACCTGAATGTAAGTCTTTATGGACTTTTTCAGCATTATGGATATCTAACAGTCCATTTGCAATTCTTGATAAATCATAAAGTTTCGTATCATCATTAGAATTAAGATAGTAATTTCTTAAATTTCCATTTTTACAATAATGTAAAACCATCATATAATCTTTGGTATTTGGATCTTGAGTTATTCCATAGCAGTAAACAATACCCCAAATATAAATCTGAAGATAAGATGTGATCTAAGAATTAAAATTTTTTTTAAAAAAAAACAAAATTTAATAAAAATTATAATGTCAATTTAAATATAACATGATAAATTAATTTTTTTATTTAGTTACCTCATTTAAAAAATTTATACTAATATCAGAAGAATTATCCAAGCTTTTTAATGCAGCTTTATAATTTGTTCTTCTAATCCATTTTTGATTTTCAATATCCCAATAACCAATATAACCTCCAGACCATTCAGCTGAATAAATTTTACCAAAGCCTCCTCTGGTAATATAAGTGACATTTTGAAATTTCTCAAAAGGTATCCATTCAAGACATGTTTTATAATGTACAGCATTAAGTTGTGAATGTTGTATTAATTCATCAATATCTTTATTTCCACTAGTCCAATTTTTAAAATTTTTTTCAAATCTTTTTGCATTACAAGATTGACACCATTTTTCTCCTGTGCCAGGTTCGTTACATTCCCCACATATACCATATACTTCTTTTCTTTTTTCTATATCGTCCATATAAATTACACTATCATCAATCTCTTCTGATTTAGTGGCAAAATTAATAGAAGAAACAGTAACATGAGACTAAATAAATGATTAAAATATATTTTATTTATTATTTAAATCATAATATCTAAATTATAAAGTGAAATTGCATTTACCTGATATTTTTTCCAATCAAAATCTTTCCATAAATTTCTTGGTTTTTCTTTGGATGTTTTATTCAAAATTTCCATATTAGTATTTCTTGACATTTTTTTGAATATCTTTTTTAACGACTCCATACTTATCAATTACGAAATAAATGTTAATTACAGTAATTTTAGTTATATGTGTTACTACTGTTATTTACTTTATAATAAATGAAAAGTATTAAAACAAATTTTAGTGAACGTAAAGTTATTTTATATAGCTAAATGTATACAAAAATATGCACAACATGTATCATGCACATCCTGAGGCTACAATCCATACCAATCAGATTCAACAATTTTGTCAGCCGCACATTTTTTTTTTTTATTAAATTATTCATTTTACAAATTGAAGTATATATGGTAGCTGGTATTATATAAAATTTATTAGATATATATACATATTTCTTATTAAAAAATTATTAAGTGTACCAATATTTATAATCATAAAAGTAACTTTTGCTGTCGATACACTTTCAATTGTAACATGTAATGGTTTTATAATTGTTTAAACTAATTTAGAAAAAAATAAATTAATTAATAAGTTATAAATCGCCAGATTTATTGCGGATGCCATCGCAATTTCACGAAAAAAAAAATTCACAAATTTTTTAAAATAAGAGTCTGAAAATTTGAAAACCAGATAAACAATTTATTTAGGTGGCCATATAAAGAAAGAGATTTTCGTTTGATACTTCAATTAGAAAATAAAAAAAAAACCATAAAATAAATAAATTGAATCGATTTTTAAGAAAAAATTAACTTCACATATTTTTAAATGAAAAAATTTATTTCTCACCCGGGTGATTTCTCCCCCGAATTTAATATATATAAAAATGACGTCATGTTATGGAAAAAAAATTTTTAAAATAAAACTTAATATAAGCTTCGTATAGCCTTCAAAATTATGACTTATAGGTAATTTTGACTGCTCTTTACTTAATACCTTAAGAAAGGTTATGAATAACATTTTTGACATTTTTGACAATTTATGACTTGGGGTGAGGAATATCGAATGATTCAAATTAGTGCTTCGATCCATATCCGGATATTTTTTTTTCGGATATCCGGATTTTGCAGTTTTCATCCGGATTATAATCTAAATGAAAAATATCCGGTTTAAATCGGAATCCGGATGAATCTTTATTTATTTATTTTTTTTGCATAGCACCGTAACTTTATATAATTAAGATTTACAAATTATTTATAGAAATATGTATATTTTCTTTCATTAAAGAAAAGTGAAAACACCAACATCACATGTCGGTCAACTGAAAAATTATTCAGATCAAATTACAAAAAAATTGAGATATTATAAAATTTATATAATTATAACAACTTTTTTTTAAAAAATTAAAACCTTAGTGTTATATAATTTGATTCAAATGATTCTTTAATTTTTGAAAGAAGAAAACAAATCACATTTTAACATTTTAAAAATTGCCTTCTAACTCAACACATCTATCTATAGTAATCTTTAGTTGTAAATAAAATATCTTGTTTATCCAAAATTTCATAATTAGTTAATTTATAGAAAAATTTTAAACAATAGTCTGAGACAATGCTGAAATAATATAAAATTGCTTTAAAAAAAAGTATTAAATAAAATTGGAATTATGAATCGCGGTCTTAGATAATTTTGGCCAAATTGTAATTCTGGCCGAAATTTATATCACGTGATACCGGAAAAATAGTTTAGCCACCGGATAAAAATTTTTTATTGGCTATGATAAGAATCTAAGAATAGTGGCACGAAAATTTTAATGTTACACAAATTTGTAATTCTGGCCGGCGTTATGAATTCCAGCCGGAATTATTGCCGATCAGTTATAAATCCAATCCGGATCTTTTTGTGTAACCTGAATGACGGTTTTCATCCGGATCGAAGGGTGAGGAATATAAATTCACCCTTTTAAATTTGACCACAAAAAAAATTTTTGGTGAAGGAAATCATGTCACTGATCATAATTTAGAAAGTTACCCTGCAAAAGGAAAATTATTACCAAAGGTATTTAGGTGTATTTTATTAATAATCTACTGTACATATAATATTAATACTCATATTTATTATATAATTATACTGATTTTAATCGTAAAAAAGATTTTTAAAGACGATATTCATGCGTTGGAAAAATATTTGGTGCAGCTGATTTGTAGTGCCATTTGTTATATCAACATTTTATAGTAGTTCGTATTGCGGTATATTACTGTTAAATCTTTGTAATCTTTGTTCGTACAAGGTTTAAATAAACATAGTAAAATTTAAAATTTAAAAATTTATAATGAATTGTGAGTTATTAATGACAACATTTATTCTTTTTCGGGTGTGATAGTAAATACTAGAAGAAAGCGACGTTGTAAATAATGTTTCATGACACGCATCAGTCGGTCAAAACCGGTCAAGAACCTTACTTTTGACCGACCGACCGTTTGATTAATAATTCATGCTTGTTTTCATAATTATAAAGGATTAGGATTATAAAGTTTTAAGTGTAGCAAGACACGCTATTTTACCGGAATTACCGGTTAAAAATGTACTGTACCTAGGTGTAGTAGTATGTATGGGATTAGAGTGATTTTCGATCGAACAAATTTGACCCTGTCATATGTAATCAATCATGTGATTAATCAACTTGATCGATCAAGGCATACTTTTAGGTAAAGTAGTAATTAGAACCCTGTAAAAAATCTGATCCGTGTTTTATCTTTCCATATTTTTTCCGTGAATGTATCATTTTAATGGAATTTATAGCCTTAAATTATGGAAATTTTCATCTCCCTAACACGGATATCCGTGAATGTATCATTTTCACGGAATTTTTACGGAAGTCACGGAGAAATAGTGGAAATATTCGGATAAAAATTTTTTATAGGGGAATTATATATTATAGAGAAGCTCGTTACCAATTTCATTTTTCCCCCCCTCATATATATTTTTTATATAAATTGAAATTTCTATAAAAACAAATATTAATTTATTATAGAATAACAAAACTGATGGATATGAAAGCACATAGTACATTTAAATGAATTAGGTCAATTTTTAAGTAAAATACACGAAACACATAAGTAAATTAATTATTACCATATCTTCAACATATTTATTAAGAAATAACTAAGATTTATTTTTTAAAAAAAATTATGGACATTTCATTTTTTTTACAAAGAGGGATAGATATGAAAATAATATCTGATATGGTAAAATTGGTATGGTTAATCAATGCCTGAATTTTCAATGATATTTGAAATTTTTTTCGGTCGCAATTGCGTGAGGAAATTAAAATTGCAAATTTTATTCCTTAAAAATTCTTAACCGGATTATATTTTCGGTCAATTTAATTATTATATGTTCTATTATACTTGTTGTATTGGAATATAAAAGATGCTAATGTTTTTTACTGCGGATACGATTGCAGTTTCTGTTTTATGAAAGAAAATATACGATTTTTTTAACCCCACCTTAAAAAAATAATTTTGAATTAATTGAAAACTTAGATAACTAGTTTTTAAAAAGAACAAAAAAAAAATTTATTCGGATAAAAAAACTACTGTAATAATAAATATAAAAATAAATTACTGTTAATGAAAGATAATAGTAAACTTTAAATTATTTGCATGTTTGCAACTAATTTTAAGGTTTCTTAATGTTTAATAAACCAGCTAACTTAAAGATTTTCTATCGTAATTTTTTTTTATCATGATGTAATTCTGCAATCAAAGTTGAGCGTCTAGCTATATATACTATAAATAATATATATAATAAACTTTTTTTTTTGGCTATTTGATCTTACCCATAAAAATTTCCACCAAAACATTATACTAAAGTTTATAAGTACTATCTTTAAATTTATTCTGGCTATTCCCGAGAAAACCTACTGTAACTAATTTAAGACTCAAATTTCTTCTTCTTGATTAATCTCATCGAGATCTATTATTGGAAATAATTAAATAAATTAGACGAATTTGACGAGAAAACTATTAATAAAATAATAAATCACTCCAATAAATCATTTTACCTGATTCGCTAAATTGAACAATCTAAGCATTCTGAAACTATAAATTAAACAATAAAATGACGTTAAAATAAAAATATAATTTATTAAAAAAAGTATTAATGATTATACTTACTTATATTTGCTGATACTGATCTATTATTAAAAAAAATTTGATATCGTTAAAACTTGAATAAGATTTTTTCATAATTAAAATTAAAAATTTACCCGAATTAACTTGAAATGATGATAAATCTGATGAATTTACTGGTTCTGGAAGATTTTTAAAATTTAACAGTCTGCTTGTATAGATTGCTTGAGGATGAGTTTTAATACTTTCAGACTTATTTTCATTTAATTTGTTTTTCAATTTTTTTTCTCCAATTTTATTATCATATTCCCACATTTGAGAATAATAGTCATGTGTTTCCTTCCATTTCTTTAATATTTGGTACAATTCTTTAGCAGATGGTCTATTTTCTGCTTTAGCATCCCAACATTTCATAATTAAATCTACAAGAAATTTTGGAATATCCTCAAAAATTTTTGGTCTAAGTCCTTCACATATTTTAACGGCTAAAATATGATCATGAGGAATATCATTAAAAGGAATTTCTTCAGAAAGGTACTCATTCATAATTATTCCAAATGAATAAATATCAGCTGCTTTTGTATATTGATATCCACGTAAAACTTCTGGTGCCATATAAGGTAATACTCCATAAACGCCTTTTTTTTTGTCTGATTTCTCTTTATTATTTGCTGGTTGACACATTCCTAAATCACTTACATAAAAAGACCCACCTTCCAATATATTGCCAGAATGAAAGTCTTTATGAACTTTTCCAGCATTATGGATATTTAACAGTCCATTTACAATTCTTAATAATCTATAAAGTTTTGTGTTATCATTAGAATTATTTAAATAGAAATTTCTTAAATTTCCATTTTCACAATAATATAAAACCATAATATAATCTTTTGTATTTGGATCTCGAGTTATTCCATAGCAGAACACAATATTCCGAATATAAATCTGAAGATAAGATTTGATCTAATAATTTAAATTTAAAAAATGTCCAATGAAAATTATTTGAAAACTTAAATATCACAATAAATTAATTTTTTTATTTAATTACCTCATTTAAAAAATCAGTACTAATATCTGAAGAATTATCTAAGCTTTTTAGCGCAACTTTTTTATTTGTAAATCGGTACCATTTTTGATTTTCAATATCCCAATAACCAATATAACCTCCAGACCATTCAGCTGAATAAATTTTACCAAAGCCTCCTCTGGTAATATAAGTGACATTTTGAAATTTCTCAAAAGGTATCCATTCAAGACATGTTTTATAATGTACAGCATTAAGTTGTGAATGTTGTATTAATTCATCAATATCTTTATTTCCACTAGTCCAATTTTTAAAATTTTCCCTAAACCTTTTTGCATTACAAGGTTGACACCATTTTTCTCCTGTGCCAGGTTCGTTACATTCTCCACATATACCATATACCTTTTTTCTTGTTTCAATTTCATCCATATAGATTACTCTAACATCAATCTCTTCTGATTTAGTGGCAGAATCAATAGAAGAAACTGTAACATGATTCTTGATAAATTATTATAATATATTGGTTATTTATAATAATATTTAAAATGATAAATTATAAAGTGAAATCGCATTTACCTGATATATGTTCCAATTAACAACTTTCCATAAATTTGCTTCTTCTTTGGATGTTTTATTCAAAATTTCCATACTAGTATTTCTTGGCTTTTTTTGAATATCTTTTTTAACGATTACACACTTAACAATTACGAAATAAATGTGTTGGTTACAGTAATTTTAGTTACTTTATAATAAATGAAAATTATTAAAACAAATTTAGTAAACGTAAAGTTATTTTATAGAGCTAAATGTATACAAAAATATGCACAACATGTATCATGCACATCCTGAGGCTACAATCCATACCAATCAGATTCAACAATTTTGTCAGCCGCACATTTTTAATGTCATTACCTAATTGAAACATCGTGAAACCTAATCATTAAAATATTGTATTACAAGATTCATGTTGATCCAATTTTTTTTTTTATACATTTTACAAATTGAAGTATATATGGTAGCTGGTATTATATAAAATTTATTAGATATATATACATATTTCTTATTAAAAAATTATTAAGTATACCAATATTTATAAGGTTTTATAATTGTTTAAACTAATTTAGAAAAAAATAAATTAATTAATTAAGATATAAATCGCCAGATTTATTCATTGCAATTTCACGAAAAAAAAAATTCACGAATTTTTTTAAAATAAGAGTCTGAAAATTTGAAAAACAAATAAACAATTTATTTAGGTGGCCATAAAATAAATAAAATCGATTTTAAGGAAGAAATTAACTACATATATTTAAATAATTTAATCACGAAAAAATTTGAATGGAAGAAATCAGACCATAATTTAGAAAGTTAGCCTGGCAAAGGAAAATTATTACCAAAGGTATTTAGGTGTATTTTATTAATAATCTACATAGAATATTAATACTCATATTTATTTTATAATTATACTGATTTTAATCATAAAAAAGATTTTTGAAGACGATATCCATGCGTTGGAAAAATATTTGGTGCAGCTGGTTTGTAGTGCCATTTGTTATATCAACACATTATAGTAGTTCGTATTGCAGTATATTACTGTTAAATCTTTGTAATCTTTGTTCGCACAAGGTTTAAATAAACATAGTAAAATTTAGAAATTTATAATGATTATGAGTTATTAATGACAACATTTATTCTTCTTCGGGTGTGATAGTAAATACGCAAAGACATAACATGTAATTCATGACATGCACCAGTCGGTCATAACCGGTGATTAATAATTCATGTTTGTTCTCATAATTATAAAGGATTAGGATTATAAAGTTTTAAGTGTAGCAAGACACGCTATTTTACCAGAATTACCGGTGAAAAATGTACTGTACCTAGGTGTAGTAGTATGGGTGGGATTAGAGTAGTGATTTTAATTGATCCGATCGAACAAATTTGACCCTGTCATATGTAATCGATCATGTGATTAATCAACTAGATCGATCATTGATCGAGGCATACTTTTAGGCATACTTTTAATAAAATTTTTAAAGTGATTAGAATTATAATAGAGAAAGCTCGTTACCAATTTCATTTTTTTTCCCTCATATATATTTTTTATAAATTGAAATTTCTATAAAAATGAATATTAATTTATTATAGAATAACAAAACTGATGAATATGAAAGTACATAGTACATTTAAATGAATTAGGTCAATTTTTAAGTAAAATACATGAAACACATAAGTAAATTAATTATTACCATATCTTATCTTCAACATATTTATTAAGAAATGACTAAGATTTATTTTTTTTTAAAATTTATGGACATTTCATCTTGTTTACAAAGAGGAATAGATATGAAAATAATATGGTAAAATTGGTATGGTTAATCAATGCCTGAATTTTCAATGATATTTGAAATTTCTTTCGGTCGCAATTGCGAATTTTATTCCTTAAAAATTCTTATCCGGATCATATTTCGGTCAATTTAATTATTTTTGTCCTTTAACATTGTTGAGTATATGCTCTATTAAACTTGTATTGGAAAGAAATAAAAGATGCTAACGTTTTTTCTAGAGTGATTACTGCGGATACGATTGCAGTTTCTGTTTCATAAAAGAAAATGTACAATTTTTTTAACCCACCTCAAAAAAATAATTCTGAATTAATTGAAAACTTAGACAACTAGTTTTTAAAAAGAATAAAAAATTTTTCTATTTAAAAATTTATTCGGATAAAAAAAATAATAAATATAATTTTAATGAAAGATAATAGCAAACTTAAAATTATTTGCTTCAGTTGGTTGCAACTAATTTTAAGGTTTCTTAATGTTTAATAAACCAACTAACTTAAAGATTTTCTATCGTAATTTTTTTTTATCATGATGTCATTCTGTAATCAAAGTTGAGCGTCTAGCTATATATGCTATAAATAATATACTATATAATAAACTTTTTTTTTTTGCCTATTTGATCTTACCCATAAAAATTTCCACCAAGACATAATACTAAAGTTTATAAGTACTATCTTTAAATTTATTCTGGCTATTCCCGAAAAAACCTACTGTAACTAATTTAAGACTCAAATTTCTTCTTCTTGATTAATCCCATCGAGATCTATTATTGGAAATAATTAAATAAATTAGACGAATTTTACGAGAAAACTATTAATAAAATAATAAATCACTCCAATAAATCATTTTACCTGATTCGCTAAGTTGAACATCAAAGCATTCTGAAACTATAAAATAAATAATAAAATAATGTTAAAATAAAAAAATATAAATTTATAATAAAAAAAGTATTAATGGTTATACTTACTTAGATTTGTTGATACTGATGGGACATCATCTATTATTAAAAAAAAATTGATGTTAAAACTTGAATAAGATTTTTTCATAATTAAAATTGAAGATTTACCTGAATTAACTTGGAAAGAGGTTAAATCTGATGAATTTACAGGTTCTGGAAGATTTTTAAAACTTAAAAGTCTACTGGTATAGATTGCTTGAGGATGAGTTTTAATACTTTCAGACTTATTTTCATTTGATCTGTTTTTAAATTTTTTTTCTCTAATTTTTTCATATTCTCTCATTTGAGAATGAATTTCATCATCATTAAATTTTGTTTCATTCCATTTTTTTAATATTTGATACAATTCTTTAGCCGTTGGTCTATTTTCTGCTTTGGCATCCCAACATTTCATAATTAATTCTACAAGAAATTTTGGAATATGTTCAGAAATTTTTGGTCTAAGTCCTTTACATATTTTAATAGCTAAAATATGATCATGAGGAATATCATTAAAAGGAATTTCTTCAGAAAGGAACTCATTCATAATTATTCCAAATGAATAAATATCAGCTGCTTTTGTATATTGATATCCACGTAAAACTTCTGGTGCCATAAAAGGTAATACTCCATAGACTCCTTCTTTTTTATCTGATTTCTCTTCATTATTTGCTGGTTGACACATTCCTAAATCACTTATATATATAGTAATATCTTCCAATATATTACCCGAATGAAAGTCTTTATGGACTTTTCCAGCATTATGGATATTTAATAGTCCATATGCAATTCTTGATAATTTATAAAGTTTTATATTATCATATTTATTTAAATAGAAATTTCTTAAATTTCCATTTTTACAATAATTTAAAACCATCATATAATCTTTGGTATTTGGATCTTGAGTTATTCCATAGTAGCCAACAATACCCCGAAAATAAATCTGAAGATAAGATTTGATCTAAAAATTAAAATTTTTTTAAAAAAACAAAATTTAATAAAAATTATAATGTCAATTTAAATATAACATGATAAATTAATTTTTTATTTAGTTACCTCATTTAAAAAATCTGTACTAATTTCAGAAGAATTATCCAAACTTTTTAACGCAACTTTTTTGCTTGTAAATCGGTGCCATTTTTGATTTTCGATATCCCAACGATCAATATTTCCTTCAGGCCAATCAGCTGAATAAATTTTACCAAAGCCTCCTCTGGTAATATAAGTGACATTTTGAAATTTTTCATAAGGTATCCATTCAAGACATTTTGAATGTTCTACAGCATTAAGTTGTGAATGTTGTATTAATTCATCAATATCTTTATTTCCACTAGTCCAATTTTTAAAATTTTCTTCAAATTTTTTTGCATTACAAGATTGACACCATTTTACTCCTGTACCAGGTTCGTTACATTCTCCACATATACCATATACTTCTTTTCTTTTTTCTATATCGTCCATATAAATTACACTATCATCAATCTCTTCTGATTTAGTGGCAGAATTAATAGAAGAAACAGTAACATGAGTCTAATAAATGATTAAAATATATTTGATTTATTATTTATTTAAATTATAAAGTGAAATTGCATTTACCTGATATTTTTTCCAATTAACATCTTTCCATAAATTTCTTGGTTTTTCTTTGGATGTTTTATTCAAAATTTCCATATTAGTATTTCTTGACTTTTTTTTGAATATCTTTTTTAACGATTCTATACTTATCAATTACGAAATAAATGTGTTAATTACAGTAATTTTGGTTATGTGTGTGGTACTGTTATTTACTTTATAATAAATGAAAATTATTAAAACAAATTTAGTGAACGTAAAGTTATTTTATAGAGCTAAATGTATACAAAAATATATGCACAACATGTATTATGCACATCATGAGGCTACAATCAATACCAATCAGATTCAACAATTTTGTCAGCCGCAATTATTGTCATTACCTAATTGAAACATCGTGAAACCTAATCATCAAAATATTGTATTATGTTGATCCTATTTTTTTTAAAAAAAAAATTATACATTTTACAAATTGAAAGTATATATGGTAGCTGGTATTATATAAAAATTTATTAGTAGATGATATATATATATATATTTCATATTAAAAAATTATTAAGTGTACTAATATTTATAATCATAAAAGTAAAGTAACTTTTTGCTGTCGATACACTTTCAATTGTAACATGTAATGGTTTTATAATTATTTAAACTAATTCAGAAAAAAATAAAATAACTAATAATATATAAATCGCCAGATTTATTGCGGATACAATTGTCATCATTGCTATTTCACGAAAAAAAAAAAATTCACGAATTTTTTTTTCTTTAAAAAATAAGAGTCTGAAAATTTGAAAACCAAATAAACAATTTATTTAGGTGGCCATAAAATAAATAAAATCGATTTTAAGAAAGAAATTAACTTTACATATTTTTAAATAATTTAACCACGAAAAAAATTTGAATGCTGGAGGAAATCATGTTGTTACTGAACATAATTTAGAAAGTGATCTTTCCAAAGGAAAATTATTGTTCAAAGGCCTTAAATGTATTTCATTAATAATTTACATAGAATATTGAAATATCATACTCATACTATTTATTTTTATACTTGTACTGATTTTAATCATAAAAAAGATACTTGAAGACGATATTCGTGCGTTGGAAATTTGATGCAGCTGATTTGTTATATCAATACCTCATACTTCGTATTGCAGCATAATATTGTTGAATCTTTGTAATCTTTGTTCGTGCAAAGTTTAAATAAACATAGTAAAATTTAAAAATTTATAATGGGTTGAGAATTATTAATGACATTTATTCTTCTGCGGAATGTGATAGTAGCACCGATTGGTAATCAGGTGTTAGCCCGTTAAATGATGCATGTATTTAAAAAATATTAATATTTAAGAATTAAATCGATAAAATGTGCTTGTTCCAAATTCTTTTTCTTAAAATCAAAATTGTCAAAGTAAGATTATATGATCCTAATTGTTAAATCATGTAATACAAAAACCCTATATTGGGATCTTTAATCCTGACATTTTTCCTTTGGATAACTGAATTTAGTTTTATATTCAAATAATTAATAATTCATCCGTTTGTTCTCATAATTACTATAAAGAATTAGGATTGTAAAGTTTTTAAGTGTAGTTTTACCGACTTACTGGTGACAAATGTACTTTACCTAGGAACAGTATAGATGGAGAATAATTATTTTAATTGATCCAAAACACATTGATCAAACAAATTCGATCATGTAATATGTAATCGATCATGCGATTATTAATCAACTCGAGCGATAATTGATGCATATTTTTATTAAAATTTTAAAATTATTAGAATTATATATATATTTTTTTCCTGCAATATATATTTTTTTATAATTGAAATTTTTATAAAAAATAAATAATAATTTATTTATTATAAAATAACAAAACTTCATAGTATTCATTACTAAGAAATGACTAAGATTTTATTTTTTTAAAAATTTACAGCTTGTTTACAAAGAAGAGTAGATATGAAAATAGTAATACCAAATCTTGATAAAATAATTAAATCAAATTAAAATTCTCCAGTAGTTTATAAAGTTGAAAAATTAGTATATATTTTAGGACTTAACGATAAAATTGGTATGGTTGATCAAGTTAAGATATTTGTATAGGATTTCATAATAATGAAGTAGCGATGGAAAATTTAAGTCCCGTATTAGGGATCTCTGAAGAAGAATATAAAATTATGATAACAAAAGATCTTGTAGAAAACTTAAATATACTACTAGTTCAGAACATTTGCTAATTGGAATTTGATTAAATAATAACTGATAGTATTATTATAGTAATTTATAAAAATATTTAATAATATGATATATTTTTTTATAAATAATAATATTATATAATACCGTATAGTATAAATAATAGAATACATACCATACATATTGTTGTACGTTACAATTATTATATATGAAAATTTCATTAAATAAAATTTATTTGGCAATATAAATTAATTTTCAATGAAACGTATTAAATAAAGCATATTGTTTAATAATATTTGTATAGTGATGTAAAAAATAGTATGGAAAAGACACGATGTTAAGATGTTAAGCTATTATATAAATTCCAATTTTTATGTTATTTTGACTCGACATTTTTCGTATCTTATTTTTCCACTTCGATTTCCCTCTCTTGACATGAATAATTTAACTTTATTTTCTAAAAAAAAAAAAATACGACAAACCGACAATTAACGATTTATTTGATCCGTTCGTTTTCTTAATAATAAAGAATTGAAAATCTTTAAATGTAGCAAGTCTCACTAATTATTAGCGTTATTGATGACAAATAATGTGATGGACCGATCTAAACTCGGTTTTAGGGTAAATACTGTGTAAATAACATTGTATCTTTTTTTCATATGATATGAATCAGCTTATAATTCATTGAATTTTTCAATGATACTTTGTGATGCGGTTAAGACACCCACAACGATCCAACACGTGACAACGTGGTGTCAAACGATCTCATGAAATCATCGACGATACTTTTCGAAGTCGTAACATGTTAAAAAAAATAGTCTTAAATAGATAGTATTCTGATTCATCGCTAAATAATATTTAATACATCTAAGAAATATCTTAGATTAATTTTCGCTGCTAATTCTTGCTATTATTATTTACCACCTGTTGAAATCATTAAAAAAATCCATCCATTGTTTCTTGTTAATTTCGCATAGAGTTCTGCTTTTTCACTCGCTCAGTCGCTCCCTCCGGAAAAAAGTAAATCAATTACAAAAGTTGAACTTTTATAATTTTTCTTAAAAAAAAAAAATAATGCGCCTTTGTCTATTTCATATACAGTAAATTTCTCTTAATAATAAATTTCCGCAAAAATGGCGCAGTACAGTATAATTATTAAAATGTTTTTAAATTTGTTTGTATTCTATATTATAAATGATACAATGACACATTATATGTCATTTGAGTCAATTGCTAATATTCTCAATGTCATGAAAACAATTTAGTATTTTTAATCCAAAAATTGTCATTGACTGATATAAATTATAAAGTAGAAAGATTTTAATTATTCTAATATTAACAATGATATAATTTTGATATCTTTTTAAATTTCTATAAAATGATAGAAAAATCACATCACGTTTTAAGCTCAATATTTTATTACATTAAACTTAAGATAATAATTATGTAATCTATCAAGTAGGTTTATTGTTAAAAGATTTTAATTTTAGCTAGGGTAGAATCAAGAATCAAAGTTGGCATATTCATTAATAAATGTGGTTTATAGTATTATGAAAAAATTTTCTGAGAGAATTATCTTCACGTATATTTGGAAATAATAACGTACATGACATACTGTATTTGTAACTTTGTAAAAAAATTTGCATAAAATTATTATGGAAAAGAAATATTTTATCTACCTATTGTATGAATGAAATTTTAATAGGCACATCTAACAAATTTAGTAATTTTTTTTTTACAAAATAAACAAATTAACTTATTATCTATAAAAATAATCTCTAATATTTAAACTTTAAAATTTTATAGAAATTTTTTCCTAACAATTTCGAAATGTGTGACCAGGCGCAGTCACCATATCACGGAAAATCACTGAATTAAAATCAATTTATTTATAAAAGCTAAGATTATAATTATTATTGTTTTAATCTAGATAAACCTAAAAAGATGGAATAATAGTAACTAAAATTAATAAAGAAGCCAATGGCGCTGTGTATCTTTCTAATTATTTTAATTAAATAACTAAAGATAAAAGATAAAAGGAATTTTTTTTCCAATATATATTAACCTACCATCCGTAAAGCTGGCTGTGGATACAACGCATAAAATTTGGCATATTCCTAAGTTTAAACTAGGAAAAGTCTAGGCAACTAACCATATATTGAATTTCTTGGTTAGTATAATCACCACAATCAAAATTAAACATATTGCACAAACTTTTCAGCATTCTTTTTTCTCTAAGCTAATGATTATTCGTTAATGATCGGCAGTAATTCGGGTCGAATTTATGATGTAGGCCAGAATTCTGGCATTTTGTGATATACAAATATACTCAAAATTTATGATTTTAATTCCGGCCGGCATTATGAATTTTCTGCCGGTTCGGATATTATCTCCGGATAACTGTTTGTTTTCTTTCCATTTTTTAATTTTCATTATTTTCATTGTAAGAATTCTTAATCAAGCAATCCTTTTATTTTTTCCTTTTTAGTAATCCCTTCATTCTGCCTTTCCTTTTAGACATTCTTTATTTTACCATACAATATACGTGCGCCAAATTTCAAAACATATATATATACTCTTCTTTTTTACTTGATACAAAATATTTATATTTCGTTTTTTGAAAATATAAATTTAAACAACAAAAAAAAATAAACTCACACAAGCCATAGAAAATGTCTCAGAATCAAGGTAAACAACAGTAAACTTGCTTTATAAACTAAAATTTTGACATTATATTTCAAATATTGCTATTTCTCTAAATATACGTAAAATTCAACTCGTTCAATTCTTTAAATATTAGATCATTTATATAAGGATTTAAGTAAAATTTCGGAAGTATGTATTATAATAAATATCAATCTTATTTTTTTTTAAAGAGATTACTTTATTTAAAGATATGTTTTTCTTTTGCAGAAAACAAAAAATAATAGTTATGTTCATGTTAGTGAGACGAAGCTAATTCATAGTCGGTAATTGAAATATTTGTTTTCGTTTCTTAAAAATAAATACCTTTTAAACTTAGTATCTTTTTAATTAATCAATCTTAGTAAAAAAAGAAGAAAAAGAAATAGTTATATAAAAATAAGTTACTTAAAAAAAAACCCTCTTTAGTCACGCCAGTCACGCCCCGAAATTTTTTTATACAGTTACTGTAATTATCAAATAAATATAAACTAAATTTCTAAGCTCAAAAATAATTACAATATCTAAATTCAAATAATCTCTTCAATAAAGTTGAGAAAATAAAATTAAATCGTAATATGTCCATTTGTTCTTTTTTAAAAAAAATGATACCATTTATGAATGTATAATAGTAAGCATCGAAATTCGAAATACTTGTAGTGGAATTTTACCACGCGGTTAGTTAATAAAATAAAGAAAGACAAGAAAGCTCCTCTGAAATCTTTAAATCCAATAAATAAATTCAATATAGAAGAATTTGAAAAATTAGTATCGGTAACAAGTAGAATCAAATCTTTTGATGATTTAAATTGTAGATATGATCTAAATAATATTTAGTAAATTTTTAAAGACAAAAATTGTAATAAAATTTGCAAATATTTTTAAAGCAATATCAGACAAGGATCATTGATAAAAAAAAAGTGAAATAATAATAAAAAATATATATATATAAATGTCTTTTGTTCAATCTTGATTAGATAAATAATGCAATTGTATAGTATTCTGTAATAATATTTATTTCTCTTAAACATGAAAATAATTTTGAAGTGAATAAGACATTTTAACTGAAATTTTGGATTGGACGTTTTTTCGTTTGACCGCTTAATTGTAATGTCGTTAATTTAAATAAATGATAATAAAAAATAACAAAAATAATAAAGAAAAAATTATAAAAACTTTTGGTAATTTTTATTCACTAATATTTTGATCTTTCGTCAGACATATAATTATAATACTCATTATATTTGAGTAGGGATATTGTTTTTTTGTGTCATCCGAAATCCGAAGTCAAAAAAAAACATAAGGACATCTATCACGATCAATACCTGAACGCTAATTCTATTTTCTATTTGTTTTCGCTCTTTTCCGTCATCCTTAGTTGTCCTTCTTTTCCTAAAGGAGTTAGTTGAATTTCAAAAATATTTGATTTTATTCTCAGAACGAAGTTTGCCAAATTTTCTTACTAATTCATCAATTATATATTTCCAATGAATAATACTAGATCAAATTTGACAATTACGGACTCGTCTAATAATAAAATTTTCTCATTAACACTTAAAGGATCGTGATCTAATTATTAAAGAAAATGAAACATATGATGTGTAGTATATTAAAGATTTGGTTTAATGGATAAAATAAATAAAAATAATAAATATTGAAACCTACCACTCGTAATAATTGTGCGTAAATTAGCGCAAAAAAAGCCAAAGGTTTTTTTTATGTTAATAAATTAAATTTGATTTATTTATTTTATATACTAATTATATTTTATAATCAAACAGAAGCTGTTCGTGGATCGTCAGTCAAAGTGGCCGGACGTGATGTGCTTGCGACGTGGAAATTACTAGTTGCTCTTGTTGTTACACCAACCCTTTATGGCTTCTATACATTCATTGTAGTACTCATTTCATTTAAATGTAAATGGATATTAAAATGGAAAGTTTTTGCTCCTATATCGACTTTTTGCATTTTAGTTACGGGAAGCTATGTAACGATTAGATTGTATGAAAGCGGAATTGATATTTACAAGTAATATTGGTAATATTCTTATGTACCTAATTAGTACTTTTAAACAAAGGAAATAATACTTATTGATATTATACTTAGATCAATTCATCCACTTTTCCTGTCATTACTTCCATGGGCCAAATCTTCTAAAAAATTACGCACAGTTCGTGAACAACTGTCAACCGATATTACTAATCTTATTAATGAATCGGCACCACAAATTTATCACGATTTGATGCTGAAAGAATAGCCCAGACAGTAGAGCGTACCGCAATACTTACATCTTCTAAGAGTTTATTCCACCAATAGACTGGCTGGATGATAGGGTATTTAATTGGGAGGAACATCAGAATTTGATGATGCAATTTACTTTTCTGAGAAAAATAATAGAAGCGCGTCAGGACGTCAGGTCATAGTAGAACAAGTTCATGGGATAAGTGGATCAAGTTCAAGGCCTAAAAGTAGAGCAGAACAACAGGACCCAGAAATATATATAGATAGGTCAGGTGATGAAAAATTTTTTACTATCTGTACATTTTTTCAGGGCCAGAATTATGATAACTAATATCAGTCAGTTACTATAATAGGAAATAAAATTCTGACTGGCATTATCCAAAATTATCTAAAAAAGGAAATATTTTCATGATTTTTTTAGTTTAAAATACGCAAAACTCCTTATATATATATTTTCTGGTCCTAGGAGAACATAGTCGAGTTGAAGCACTAACATGGTTATCTAGAACTGCACCTTTCTCAGAATTAAATAAAACTACAAAGATCAAAAGTAAGGATTCGGAGAGGATTCCGGATATCATGGAGATAAATAATCTAAAAAACTAAATTTGATTGTTTCGGTAGGGTAAAAAACAAAATAATTATTGTCGTTAATTTTTCTTTAATATTCATTTTAGACAATTTAATTTAATTAAACTTTTATTATATAGTGTTAATAATTAAGTATTAATATTGAGTACCGAATTTAGTACTTATAGTTGTATTTAGAGAGGGTGAAGGACAGTTTAATTATATTGGTTTTAAAGTATGGAGAATTTTTATTTTTACGCATTCTGCATAAAATGTTGGTTCTGCAGAGATTAGGTTAGGTTAGGCTTAGTACTCTAGTTAATAGTATGCTTATTTGGAACTTTTGTAAAAAAAGCTACATTGCAAAAATAAATCTAAGCATAATTGGTGTGTATCAAATTTTTATTTTGTACATTAAATGATTCAGTTAATCAAAATAAATATGTTAATCTGGAAAACTTTTGGTTTGTGAAATCTAATTAATTTTTATGTCCTAAAAAGTTTATATTGATTCCAAGCATGTATATCAATTTAAGTTCTGACAGAAATAATTTTACGCCTATGTTTTTAATTATAACTATGTTAAAAGATTTGATAATTTTTAGTATATTTGTTAAGTTATTATTAAGCTAAATTAAATTAAATTGTGAACTTTTATGATTTTCAATTTAATTTGTTTATTCTCTTTACAAGTCGTTCAACAGATTTTGAAGTTCATCAGAATTGGATTGCTATTAACACATAGCTTACCAATATCAAAATGGTATTATGAAGATATGAGTGAATGAACATTAGATTATCCTCCATTTCTCGTATGGTTCGAATGAATCTTATCACAATTCGCATCATTAGCCGACAAAGAAATACTTAGAGTGGATAATTTAAATTATTTTCAACGTGCGACAGTAATTACAAGTATTGGAAAATTAAGTCAATTTTTTTTTATATCGTGAATTTAATATTTAAGGAAAATAATCTTATTAATTTTAAACACATTTTTCTTTATCTTGTCCCTGCGTATTTCGTAATTCTATTGAGACATTATTGTTTTCAAGAAATCTCAATAAGGTACTAATTTATACAATAAATATTTTATTCTTTTTAACTTTACTGAGATCATCATATTGTTAATCATCGAAAATGTTATTTAGGCACAAAAACGTTTTCGTTAAGACATTTTTTTTTTTCTTGGTGTTTCTGTCATTATAATATTTTTACTTTCATTTGGACCTTTTATTATTATGAGACAATTGGGTCAAGTTCTTTCTCGTTTATTTCTTTTTAAAAGGAGGTTTTGTCATGCGTACTGGGCACCGAATTTTTGGGCTTTGTATTCCGCGGCTGATCGTTTGTAAATACATTATTTATATAATATAATACGTTTACGTAATGAATATTTAATTTGCTAATTCTCATTATATAGTTGCAAAACTTCTCGGATGGACGTTAAATGAATCGGCAATTGGTTCAATTACAAGTGGATTAATTGAGGATGTTAATTCCGCATTATTACCACAAGTTAAAGCAAATCACACATTCATTCTTATTTTGATTCTTCAAATGGTAAGAAAATTTTGTAAGTCTTGAATCTCGGTAAATTTTAAAATCCGATGAACCAATTATTTTTTTTAAAACAGATATCTCTTGTTAAATCGTGGGAAGCATCCAAGTTACAAAAATTTTCTCGTATCATTAATATTAAACGGATATTCTTCTTTTCTATTCGGATGACATGTTCACGAAAAAGCAATCTTATTAGTTATGGGTAAAATTATATTTTTATCATATCTGTTTGGCAATTTAACATATTTAATAATGTATATATTTCAGTTTGATATCAGCAAATATGCACTTTTCCGTTCTTATATAATACTTACAGTATCTGGATTATATTCTTTATTTCCGCTCTTATTCAAATTAACAGGTTAAGCATTTATTTTATTTATACTAATTATTTTGAATAATTCATCTAAATAAAATCATATATACTTTTAAGAATCTACCATCAAAATAGTGATTTGTTCATCTTAACTTTTATGAGAATTTTATCTAATTTAAATTATAATAGGTAATTAATTAATTATATTTCATCTTAAGATCCTTTTTTATTTTTTAGAATACTAATCATATTAAACCGTATATATATATTTCGCCCTTTCTATAATTTAATTTTAGAAACAATATTATGAAATATTCTCGAATTAATGAATCAAAATTATCATATTTACTATTTAGAATTTTTTTTCTTTCACAACAATTGTGTGAAGAAAATTGCGAATTTTATTCTCTTAAAAATTCTTAGCTGGGTCGAATTTCGGTCAATTTCCTATAAAAATTGTGAACATGTATTCTATTAAATTTATTCAGGAAATTTTTAGGTACTAGATCGATCCACCAAAAACCACGTAGGTTAGTTCGGAAATACGTGGAATTCTACACATTAAATTGTGTGGACAAGTATCCGCACAAAACCACATATTTCATAATAGAAATATGTGGATTCCTGAATTTTCGTATATCGTAAATTTCATTGGAAATTCATAGAATTCTTTAGAAGAATAAGGGATTCATCCGCAGATATTACTGCGGAGTTCAAGATAACACAGTATAATAGTGCTAGTTAAAAAACATACTAATATAAATTAAAATATAAAGAATATAGAACATGCCTTTTTATTATATAATAAATATTTTTTTGCGGCTCAAGAATAAATATAAGATATAATCTAGGTAATTATTAAAAAAAATTAAATAGTACAGTAATTAGATCGTGAGATTGGCATATTAATAGTATAAGTCAAGGGTTCCTAAGGTGAGTAAAAATAAATATAATTAATATAATTTAAATATTTTTTAATATTTTGCAAATCACCCGATATCAAATCCACGTTTGACGACCTTGAACTCTGTGAATCCATTCCACATGTTTCGTCACAGGATATTCGGAAAATATTGGTTCCACTTGGAATTTCCATGATGGTTCCACGTAGAATTCTCTGCAGATTTTAAATGGCAAAAACTTCCTGGTGTTATTGTATTGGAAAATGGAAAGAAATAAAAGGAACTATATTAATATTTTTCTGGAGAAATTACTGCTGCAGATACGATTGCAGTTTCTTATTTCATGAAAGAAAATATATGATTTTTTTTTAACTCACTTCAAAAATAATTTTAGATTGATCAATTAAAATATTAAATAACTTTAAAATAAAAAAAAAATTTTTATTTAAAAACTTATTTAGATAAAAAAAAAAGGCTAATAATAAATATAAAAATAAATAACTAATAAAGAATCAATTTTAAGCTTTCTTAATGATTAATAGACAAGCTAACCTAAGAATTTTTTATTATATTTTTTAACATGATATCAAAATGACATTCACCATAAAAATTTCCACCAAGATATAAAAAAGTAAATAAAAATATGAACTAAGTTAAATAAAAATTTTTAAATATTATCTTTTTAAATAATATTCTGACTATTCTTGAAAAAGCCAACTATAATTTAAAACTCATCATTCAAATTATCTTCCTGATTAATTTCATTGAGATATATTATTAGTAATAATTAAATAAAATTAGACAAATTGAACGGGAAGCTATTAATAAAATAATAAATCACTCCAAATAAATTATTTTACCTGATTCGCTGAATTTTACAACCAAAACATTCTGAAACTTTAAAATAAACAATAAAATAATGTTATTATTAAAAATAAAAATATAAATTTATAATAAAAAAAGTATTAATGGTTATACTTACTTAGATTTGTTGATACTGATGGGGCATCATCTATTATTAAAAAAAAGTTGATTTTATTAAAACTTGAATAAGATTTTTTCATAACTAATTAAATTGAAAATTTACCTGAATTAATTTGTAAAGATGTTAAATCTGATGAATTTACAGGTTCTGAAAGATTTTTAAAACTTAAAAGTCTACTGGTATAGATTGCTTGAGGATGAGTTTTAATACTTTCAGACTTATTTTCATTTAATTTGTTTTCCAATTTTTTTTCTCTAATTTTATCACCATATTTCCTCATTTGAGAATAATACTTGTTTGTTTCATTACATTTCTTTAACATTTGATACAATTCATTAGCAGTTGGTCTATTTTCTGCTTTAGCATCCCAACATTTCATAATTAAATCTACAAGAAATTTTGGAATATGTTCAGAAATTTTAGGTCTAAGTCCTTTACATATTGCAATAGTTAAAATATGATCATGAGGAATATCATTAAAAGGAATTTCTTCAGAAAGGAACTCATTCATAATTATTCCAAATGAATAAATATCAGCTGCTTTTGTATATTGATATCCACGTAAAACTTCTGGTGCCATATATGGTAATACTCCATAAATTCCTTCTTCTTTAACTATTTGTTTATTTGCTGGTTGACACATTCCTAAATCATTTATATACATAGTCCCACCTTCCAATATATTACCTGAATGTAAGTCTTTATGGAATTTTTCAGCATTATGGATATCTAACAGTCCATTTGCAATTCTTGATAAATCATAAAGTTTCGTATCATCATTAGAATTAAGATAGTAATTTCTTAAATTTCCATTTTCACAATAATGTAAAACCATCATATAATCTTTGGTATTTGAATCTTGAGTTATTCCATAGCAGTAAATAACATCCCGAATATAAATCTGAAGATAAGATTTGATCTAATAATTAAAATTAAAAAAACAAAATTTAATAAAAATTATAATGATGTCGATTTAAATATAACATGATAAATTAATTTTTTTATTCAGTTACCTCATTTAAAAAATCTTTACTAATTTCAGAAGAATTATCCAAGCTTTTTAATGCAACTTTTCTGTCTGTGTATCGATTCCATATTTTATTTTCAATATCCCAGTTAAGAATAAATCCTTCAGGCCATTCGGCTGAATAAATTTTACCAAAGCCTCCTCTGGTAATATAAGTGACATTTTGAAATTTTTCAAAAGGTATCCATTCAAGACATTTTGTATATATTACAGCATTAAGTTGTGAATGTTGTATTAATTCATCAATATCTTTATTTCCACTAGTCCAATTTTTAAAATTTTCTTCAAATCTTTTTGCATTACAAGGTTGACACCAATAATGTCCTGTGCCAGGTTCGTTACATTCTCCACATATACCATATACTTCTTTTCTTTTTTCTATATCGTCCATATAAATTACACTATCATCAATCTCTTCTGATTTAGTGGCAGAATTAATAGAAGAAACAGTAACATGAGTCTAAATAAATAATTAAAATATATTTTATTTATTATTTAAATCATAATATTTAAATTATAAAGTGAAATTGCGTTTACCTGATATTTATCCCAATCAACTTGTTTCCATAAATTTCTTGGCTTTTCTTTAGATGTTTTATTCAAAATTTCCATATTAGTATTTCTTGACTTTTTTTTGAATATCTTTTTTAACGATTCTATACTTGTAAATTACGAAATAAATGTGTTAATTACAGTAATTTTAGTTATATGCGGAGTACTGTTATTTACTTTATAATAAATGAAATTATTAGAACAAATTTAGTGAACGTAAAGACGTAAAGTTAATTTATAGAGCTAAATGTATACAAAAATATGCACATGCATCATGCCATCATGCACTTCCTGAGGCTACAATCCATACCAATCAGTGTATAGAGACCCTTGTGTGTAGTGTATGGTGATCTTTAGCTATGTACGTATGGGATTATATAGAAAACATGTAGCGTATGGTGAGCTATGTATGTACGTATAGTGGTCAATGTATGGCAACGTCCGGTATACATCACCCCATACATACCGTACGTTGATCACTATACAGACATACATAGGCCTCTATACATGACATGTTTCCGTCGTACCATACGTGATTCGTACCCTACGTATGGTTGCACTGAGTGTACTGTATGTACATACATGGCAAATAAATGATACTAATTAAATCAAAACGTACGTACGTATGAAAGAAATAAGAGACCAAACACATAAATACAAATGATAAGGCGCAGCCGCAGTAACTGTTACACCGGCAAATTTATCCATCACGTGACATACCTCTAAATCATCATCTTCCCCAGTATTACCTAGGGGTTAGATAAATTAAGAACTCTTTCCCCCTTTCCATTTTTTACATAGAAATCCGCAGTTAATTACTGTTTTTTTTTTATTTACACATTTTTTACGTTTGTTAACGCTCGAGAAGACAGAGGACCACTGGGTGGCCTCTTATGGAAAGGTTCTTCTCCTTATCACCCGACCTCTGAAAGAAGTTTTTACAATATTTTACTTCATATTTCAAAACATATTGAAAAATATGGTTTTTACTTTTAATAAACTTATTCCTTTGGGAAAATTCTCTTTCGACGTCTCATTCAATAAATTTCACGTGACTAGACCCAATCGGGCTGGATGTAACAAGATTTACGAAATCAGAAGATCAAAAAGTTTCTTTTTTGAGTTAGCTGATTCTTCAGCAAACACCAATGATATTCATCTTAAAATACACACAAATGATTATCACATGAAATCAATCCCTATTAGCTACTCTTCCACCTGTAGCTTTCCTAATCTGAAATATCAGATTAGTAAGATGTTACAACATTTTTTTTCTCATCAAAAAGTCATCCCACGCTCTATTCAAAAAAGATATTTTAATCTTATTCGTTCCAAATTACTCGATAGATATTTCATTATCAAATCACGTGCTGACAGTATCACACAAAGAAATTCCCGCACAAAAACTTTCTTTAATTTCTCTTATAAACGTTATCATTTTTATTTCGGTATTTTTATACCATGTAATTTTCCACTATTTATAATTTTGGAACTGAACACACACAGTTGTGTAGTGTCCCCTCCCCTTTCATCATGTCTCACAATAGACGTGCCTGTGTTTCTCATCAAAAAAATTTAGATATTTTTCATAATATCAAGAAACACACCCTGGTTCAAAATAATAATACCATTAATAACAAACGGTTTCATGCAAACTATACTTATCACCGATGGCATTATAATGTCATAAAACACATTCACTCAAATCGTCTAGGAATTTCCTATGACGTCTCATATTTAGCAAACGGATACGAATCTTTTTACAAATACAGGGACCGTCGTATGTACCGTAAACGATTGGATAATTTCTGCTCACACCACTCCGATAGTAGTAAAAGGAGTAAAAAACAAAAAGCCCGCTTTCAGCGGGCATGTAGATCTGTTTTCTACAATCGTAGTAATAACAAGAAGAAATTACAGAAACGTGTGGATAGTCTTGAAGAAAAACTTCACCGTGCCACTCAACATCGATTTTTATTTCTACCTTCACAACATATCAACAAACCTATACAACATTTGAAATATCACAAGAAAGAAGTACTCAGAGATGAGGAATATTACAATTTTTATATACCTCCAGATCCCATTAAGACTCAAGGTGCATTTGCTACCGTAATCAAACTTGACCCACCCCTTCAACCCCGTCCAGGGAATGATTCGATTAGAACATCAAATATTAGCTCGCCTGCCAATACCTTACAACCCGCTCTCGTTAAAGACGAGAACATTTGGCATGACAAGCTGGGCATTTGGATTCCTAACGACCTCTTCCCTTATGTAACTGATGAACCTGTTTACATTTCTAAAAGACAGGCAAAACTTAAAGGTTAACAATACACACCAGGTAGTGTGTATTGGTTAAACGGTATTAAAAAACGTAAAGAAGCTCATGAACTAGCTTTACAACAAGAAAAAGACCGAGAAGCAAGTGAAATTGCACGTCTTGCCCATGAAAAAGAACTCTCTGCCAGAGCTAAGCTCTGGGGTACCTCCTCCAACCGTATAGAATTTCATGAAGATATGACGAAAGATCTCACTAATTTTCAAGATCATTATCACAAGAAAATCACGCCTCTGATTGAGCGTCGTGCCGTCCTTGAAAACAGAATTAAACAAAGAAAAAATGTTTATAAATCTAATAAACAATTACTTCAATTAGAACAGGAATTAGGTTCTTTCCAAATCGACTATTTTTCAGTCATGGACGATAATGCACCTCATTATCATTATAAAGGATATACATCCGACGACACAAAACAACTCGAACTCAGGCCACACAAACGTCCTCCTATCTTGATTACGGATGAAATTCACATCAAGAAATTGAGACTGGATATTTCGCAGTCTCCGAAAGACTCGAAAGTCTTCCCTTCGCTCTAACTCCTTTAGGATACACCTATCAGCTTTCTTTTTTTTTGGTAGCGCGCTGATAGTTATAGATTTACATCGATTTTAGCTACTTTTTATCTTTTTTTGACTTGTATTTTATTACATCTTTTTTTTGGGTAACCCCACGTACACAATTTATAACAACGTACAACAATTAGAATAGTGTGAACCACTCCACCTATGACAGTATTGACAGGTGGCGGTCTTTTATGACCAAAAGAAAATACGGATCTTTACTTCTCTCCTTAGTTCAGATTGCCTTTACTTTGGTTATTTGGGATGTGATGTCATGTTAGGGACTCCTCCAGATTCGTTAAAAGTACCAGAGTGGCGCTGTCCTCGGGCGGTTTGATTATAGCTTAGTATCAGATAGCGTTTGACTTTTGTTTTATCTTTTGTTCTTGTCTATCTTTCTGTAATCTAGTTCACGTGGTTTTAAAAATAAAAATAAAAATAAAGGGGTTAGATAAATTAACGGGAGACAACTTTAGGTTACACAGACTGATCAATAATAACCAGAACTGTCGCCACCATAAATTGGTTACACAATCGAAATCTACTATAAAATTGCGCAAATTTTTTACTTTTTTTTATTTTTTTGATGCGTACGCATAGAAAAGCAGCCGATCTCAGAAGTCAAGGTTATATATGCTAGCTCTATATAGGCGAAGTTTTTTTATTAAAATTAGACCACTGGTTGCTTTGTTCTTAATTTTATATGTTTTTTGCTCTTTTATAAAGAAAGTTAAAATTACATCCTTTTTTTTTCGAGATTTCAATAAGTATATACTAAATATTTTTATGTAAAACGTTTTAAAATAGCCTTTTCTTCTTTTATTATGTATTATTTTTAAGTGTGTAATAAAATTTTATATGTTTTTGAGGTATTTCAAACAGCCGATCCAAAATTTTAAAAAATATAAACAGAATATTTTGAAAAAAAAAAATATTTTCGTGTAGTTTCACATTTCGTCATTACCAATTTATCATTTTTTTTCATAGATTATATTGATTATTGGTAGATCTTTCACTTTAAACATGGGGTACCGTTGCATTTTACTATTAACTCATAGTAATTTACATATTGTAACCCCTAGGTATTACCACCAAATTTTTACCCCACGTGACCTAATAATATTCATCACCGGCATCACACCCCACTGCGTTTTCACTGTTTATATTTATCTGAGGGACAGTTTTTTTTTTGCCTTCCAAAATTATTTTTTTCACAACCCCTTAACTGTCACCGGTCACGTGGGGTAAAATTTTAATTATAAAATTGGTGGTGTTACTACGGTAAATCTAAATCATTACAATCAGCACTGTTTATATTTTTTTTTGAGTAGGTAAAATCCTTATTTGTCACCACTGTTTACTTTCACGCGTTCGTGCATAATGCCGTAATGCTGGCCCTGTGCTACAATTTTTGCCTGTTCAACTGGTGTCTGGTGAAACATATGCTGCGCCACTGGATACATTTATATATACACATAACAATCGTATAGTGCACATCACTATACACTACATACATAGGTGTCTATACATGACATCTTTCCTATATAATCTACCAATCAGATTCAACAATTTTGTCAGCATTACCTAAAATTATACATTTTACAAATTGAAGTATATATGGTAGCTGGTATTATATAAAAGTTATTAGTAGATGATATATATATATTTCATATTAAAAAATTATCAAGTGTACCAATATTTATAATCATAAAAGTAGCTTTTTGTTGACGATACACTTTCAATTGTAATATGTAATGGGTTTATAATTATTTTAAACTTTAATTTAGAAGAAATAAAATAATTAATAAAATATAAATCACCAGATTATTGCGGATACAATTGCCATTGCTATTTCACGAAAAAAAAAAAATAATAGTCTGAAAATTTGAAAAACAAATAAACAATTTATTAAGGTGGCCATACAAAGAAAGAGATTTTTTCGTTTAATACATCAATTTAAAAATAAGAAACATAAAATAAATAATTATATTGAATCGATTATAAGAAAGAAATTAACTTTACATATTTTTAAATTTAACCGCAAAAAAATTTGAATGGAGGAAATCATGAATGGAAAGATATTGTTGCGGCTTATTTGTATTTGTTATATCAATATTTCAAATTTTAGTAATCTTTGTTCGTTCAAAGTTTAAATAAACATAGTAAAATTCAGAAATTTATAATGTGAGTTATTAATGACAACATTTATTCTTCTGCGGAGTACATAATTTGTAAGATAACCATTTTCACCATTTAATAATATATCTGATAGTAAGTACTTGAAGAAAGCTACGCACTACTTCGATCGTTAGCCCCGTTAACGAATATTAACAACAGTAAATAACTGCAGAATATAATAATGTTTCATTATTAAATTTAAAAATAATAATATTTAAGAAAATTAAATCAATGAAATGTGTTTGTTCCAAAAATTCTTTTCCTTAAAATCAAAATTATCAGAGTGAAATTATATGATCCTAATTGTTAAAATTGTTAATCACATGAGAAATGTAAAAACCCTATATGGGATTCTAAATAATATAATGTCAATCTTTAACTCTGTCATTTTTATTTTGGGGTATCTTAAATTCTTTTTTTCTCTTCACATCAATAATTTAGTTTTGAATTCTAAAATAATTATCCATTCGTTCTCATAATTCTAAAGGATTGTAATGCTATTAAAGACACACTAATTTACCGTCGAATGTACTGTACCTAGGATTTATTTAACAGTGTTGGCAAATGACCTTGAAATGACCTTTAAATGACCTGATTACGTCATGATTTTACTATGAATATATCACGTGATCATATACGAAATGACCTAAGGTCATTTTAAAAAAGTGAAATGACCTCAAAATTTTCCAACACTGCCTAGTACATTTAAAGGAATTGGACTAATTTTAAGTAAAATACATGAAGCACGTAAATAAATTAATTATTCTCATATTTTTGTCTTCAACATACTTATTAAGGAATGACTAAGATTTTTTTTTTTTTAAATTTAGTCATTTCATCTTGTTTACAAAGATGAGTAGATATGAAAAAAATACAAAACCACGATAAAATAATTAAAAATTTGCCAATAGTTTATAAAGATGAAAATTATATATTTTAAGACCTAATGGTAAATTGGTATCATATGATTAATCAAGATATTTATATGAAATTTCATAATAATGAAGTAGTGATAGAAAAATTTAAGTCCCATATTAGAGATCTCTAAAGAAGAATATATTGTAATTAATTATAACGAAAGATCTTATAGTTGAACTTAAATATGTTAGCTCAGAGTATTTGTTAATTAGATTTTGGGCTAAAAAAAAAAATTAAATAATAACTGATAATATTATTATAATATTTTATAAATAATAATAACAGTACTTTTTTAAATAATATATGAAAAAATTTATTTGTTAATTTTGATATCTTAATTAAATATTTATTCTTCAACATATAAAAACAGATGCTAATTATTAAATAAAACGTATTAAAAATATATTGCTAATAATATTTTAATGATGGATGTAAAAAGCAGCATGGTAATCATGGTAATGAACCGATGTTAAGTTATACTAATTTTTACGTTACAGTCTGATCTCGTCCACGATATAACGAACTCTCGACTTATCGAACTTTTTTAAAAAACCAGTTTCATATTATTCAAAATTATCTCGATTTATACCGAATTTTATATAAAACTTGATATAACATATACCGAACTTTTATTATTTTACCATTTATAATAAAGTATATAAAAAAAATTCTCGATTATACTTGAACAGTGATCACGTGTTTGGAATTTCTCATAATTTATGCTGGTCTTAGTGATAATCAATTCTGGTCAAAATTAATATTTAATCACGCGGCAGATTTATATACCGAACTTATTACTGTAAGTTCTGTAAGTTCGATATAAAAAAATTTACATACAGAACTTCTATTGTATACCGAACTTATGCTCTTGAACCAAGAGATCTGTATATCGTGTGTTTTGGCATGGACATTTTTCGTAACTTATTTTTCCATTTTGATTATTTTCCTCTCTTCGCATGAATAATTTCCTAAAATACAACAATTAAGCAATTTGACCTGTTCTTTCTCATAATTACTAGAAACGGAATCCGTTATGAGTTTGAAGTGAAATTTATACAAATATATACTGTATATATATATATATATTTTATTAATCAATAAATATAATAAATTTATTCTCCATCCGAGGTGAGATTTGATATTGCTCTTTTGGTAGACTAATTTTAACTTAAAAAATAGTTTCGCAAAATAATTTTATGTATTAAAATTTTATTTATTATAAATACACTGCTAACTAAAAGTAATACATTTAATTATAATCATTTATTATTTCAAAAGTTTATTTTATGTTTTATTAAATAGATTAACAAATCTGCAATCAAAAATTTCAACTATTTTAAACGGGACTAGTAGTAAATAACACAAAAAAGGAAACCTAACGACAATAATAAAGAGAATTTCAGTGATAATAAATAAAAATGTACCGATAAACAAAGAAAAAATAATAAAAGATGAAAACAAAAAAAAATAATGAAAAAATAAGAAAAGCAACGAAAGGGGATAAAGTGAAAAAGGGAATGAGAAGGAAGAAAGGGAACGAATGAAAGAATTAAAAAGTAAAGGGAATAGAAAGAGAACGAAAAAATAAAGAGAGTAGAAAGAGGGTAAAAAAAATAAAGGGAGTAGAAAGAGAATAAAAAACTAAGAAAGATGACGAAGAACAAAAATAAGAGATGATGAAATGAAAATAAAGAAGGGTGGAAATAAAGAAGATCAAAGATGAAATTCACAAGATCAAAAAAAAAAGATCACAAAGAAAAGAATAAATAAAGTTAATAGAAACAAAATATAAGAAACAAACATAAAGCAAATTGAAATAAAAAATACTTCAACCACAAATACAGAAGATTTGATACCTAAAAGAAAATTAGAAATGAAACATAATCACAAAACTGAAGAACCTAAAGACCTAAAGAAAGAAATAATAGGCAAAAAGTGAATCAAAAAGAAAAAGAATAAGAAGGAAATACACCTTTGATCACAGAACTGAAGACTAAAAGAAAGTAAGAAATTGGCAATGAGAAGCTTAAATGAAGGAAACTTACCTTTTGCTGCAGAACTGAAGAACATAAAGTCCTAAAGAAAAGAAAATAGGAGCGAATGGTAAAAATAAAATTAAAATAAAAAACCCGCTTTTTACAAAAGTTTTCAAAGTGAAAAAAGGGATTTGATAATCGATCTCTGATGGCCATGATGACTTGACATGTCAAATGGAAATTCTCATGCGACTGGTCGATTTTCATTTAATTCCTAAAAGTATAATTTCCTACGCTTCGCTCCGTAACAAAGATTGAAAAGTTTTAAATGCAGCCAGACACTATTATATTAGCGTTATTATTGGTGACAAATATGTGATGGGCCAATCTAAACTCGGGTAGGATTATGGTAAATACTTGGTGTAAATGATATATTTTTCCCCATGATATGCTTAATCATTTTAGAAAAACCAATGCCTGTCAATCAGCTTATAATTTGTTATTTTTTTTTTGTCACAATTACGTGAAGAAAAGGGAAACCTTAGTTGTATAATTAATAAAAATTAATCTTCTAGTTTGGAAAGTAGAATCAGTGAGAATCTTTAACTTAATATGAAGATATAACATTCGCTTACAATTTTGTCATTCATATATAAAGTATTCATAATGATTAGGAATTGTTTACTTTTTTATATTTGAGTAAAGATACATATGCAATTCAATATAGGAATGAACGTAATCAAAGCACGTTATCATCGTTATTGTTAACGTTAAGTATATTCATATATGAATTTGATATTGATAAAAAGATTTAAGGGTAAATTAACATAACGATGTGATGGGTTCATTATATTAAAATAGTATTCAGTTTATAATATATCATTCTAATTTTTTAAATTATTATTTTTAAATAAATGGAAAAACATATTAAAGCTTTATTGAATATAATTGGGTCGTTAAATTTTTATTTCTGAAAATAAAAATAATTTGTTAATTTGGTATGGCAAGCCACTCTGGTCAAAAGTGTGCCGCATTTTGCGGCAGGTGCGCCTGTTTTTAGGCGCCTGATGCGCTAAGTGCGGCAGGTACACCTATTTTTAGGCGCCTGAGTGCGGCAGGTGCACATAGTTTTTAGGCGCCTGATGCGCAGGAGGCGCCTGGTTTTAGGCGCCTGAGGCGCCTAAGTGCGGCAGTTGCTCCTGATTGCAGCAGGTGCGCCTGTTTTTAGGCGCCTAATTGCGGCAGGTGCAGCAGATTGCGGCAGATGCTCCTATTTTTTGTTCCTTTTCAATCATAGGCTTTTTTTGGAAATAAGCATCTTCTGAGCTTTTAGCATAGATATACGTACATTGCCAAATTAATTTAATAATTTGATAAAAATAGTAAGTTAAGCTTTTTTTTGGTTCAAACTCGTTCCAATGGATTGGATGTTGTTCTATCCTTGAAATTATCACCAGACTTGTGGTTTGTGTGATGATCTCTTTTTATCCTGCTATAGTTATTATAATACTATTTTTAAATGTGAACAATTTTAGTTTATTTCAAAAAATTCAAAATTATTACAAATCTTATCTACTGTTTAAATTTTCATGATTTATATATGAGCATAAAGAAGTAGTCTTTCCTAGTTAATATTACCTTCAGTTAATCTCAGTTTATTAACAAAAATAGAAATAATTGCATAAAATTTTTATAAATCACTAATTATTTTGTGTAGCATATATACTACTGTACAATTATATACTAATCCATGGTTTTGTATAAATGTAGCAAATTAATAGAAATTACTCAGCTTGCTCAAATATAGCATTGGTATTGAAAATTTTAGTTAACCAAAGTCATGTACTATAAATATTTATACTAGCCCTGCTTATCCGATTCTAGTGTAATTAATTTTAGCAAATTAAAATTGAGTATAAAATCATATTCAATTTTTTCTTTTTATTTTCAACCGATCATGTTAAAGCTGTATTGCATTTTAAAATTTCGGAATACACAGATCATCAATTTTCTTAATCTGTTGTTTCAGTTGTTGTTCCAATTTTTAAAAATTTTGAAAAAAATCAAATGGAAGTAAACAGGGCTACTGTCTAGAATTGCATATAGTATTCCCTTTTCACAAAGCAGTAACCCTACTACCTATGATAAAAATAGTTTACTAACTTTAGCATTACCTCAAAATTAATCTCTATTTTATTTTTATTTCATTTTATTAATAATTATGTTATCAATGTTAATCTCGTTTTTTCTTGTAAAATAAAATTTCTGTCTTTAAAAACCTTACTTAACAAAAAAATTTATAATATATTAAAGGGTTTAAATTTTATATGCAGGTGCATTGCAACGCACCCTTTATAATATCTCATATATAAAAGTCAAAAACACCATTCAAACCATACTTTAGTCTTTAAGTAAAGTTGTAGGGCAAGCAAAAATATGCATAGTACGTGTCTTTTGAAAGCTTTATAATATGTACATAAAGTTTATGCGACGTTTATTCAAACATCAGAAAATTTAACGATGTCACGTGATAATAAATGATCGACATATTTACTATGAGAAAATTACCAAAAAGGGGGCGCGTTGCTACGCACCCGCGTAAAAATGTTTTTTCCTATATTAAATTACTATTAAATTATTATGTTTAAAAAAAAATATTTTTTTTTTTACAAAACTTTTATTAAAAAATAATTTTTTTAGCATATTTTTAAATTTTATAACTTATAATATAGTAATAATATTAAAAAAAACAACTTATATAACTAATTAATAAAGATACTGTACCTTTGACTTTTTTTTTTAACTAAATGTTATAAAATAATATTAAACTGACACATTTTTACTTATATATTTTAAACTATTTTTATCACGGTGAAGGATTACTGCATACCAAATTTCATAAGACCTGGATATTTTACTAGAAATAAAAAAAATTCCTATCTTAGAACCCGGGTAATTTATAAACTCCTAATAATTTAATAATTATAAAATCTTGTATTAATATGATTAATAATAATAACAAACATGAAAGACCTTTTTGTGATTATTGTATTCAGTTGTTAATTTTTTCAATTTTTTTGTTCATGTATTTATTTTACATTAAAAGATGGAATGTTGAGACTGAATTTCTAAAAAAGTCAAAATCTTTTATTTAACTATGTAATCAAAAGGTAATAGAATTCTTATTGTAAAATTGCATATGAAGTTTAAAAATAAATTTTACTAGTTTCACTATACAAATATATTTAAAAAGAAAACTAAAAATACCAATTATAAAAGAACGACAATGAAATTAATTATTCAAGATTATAAGCAAAAAAAAAATTAAAAAAATAAAAATAAAACAAAAATAAATGATACAATGGATAATCCATTAAGATAAAAATTTTTTTTATATGTTTATATTCATAATTATTTCGAACATTTAATTTAATAAAATTTAGTTGGTTGAAAAAAAAAGTGATAATTTCAAGGATAAAACAACATCCGATCCATTGGAACGAGTTTGAACCAAAAAAAGCTTAACTTTACTATTTTTATCAGATTATTAAATTAATTTGGCAATGTACGTAGATCTATGCTAAAAGCTCAGAAGATGCTTATTTCCAAAAAAAACCTATGAACAAAAAACAGGCGCACCTGCCGCAATCTGCTGCACCTGCCGCAATTAGGCGCCTAAAAACAGGCGCATCTGCTGCAATCAGGAGCAACTGCCGCACTTAGGCGCCTCAGGCGCCTAAAACCAGGCGCATCCTGCGCATCAGGCGCCTAAAAACTATGTGCACCTGCCGCACTCAGGCGCCTAAAAACAGGTGCACCTGCCGCACTTCGCGCATCAGGCGCCTAAAAACAGGCGCACCTGCCGCAAAATGCGGCACACTTTTGACCATTGCGGCTTGCCATAATTTGGTAATACAGGTTATACATGAATCCAATTTAGCTATTAAATCGCTTATATGAAATATGTAAATATAAAGTAAAAATGAAATTATACAATATAGTAAATTTGTATACGTGTTAAAGTCCTATTGGATGTTTGGTAATGCACACATTACTAGTATTGTAAAAATGATGCCGATTTTCCTACTCAACCTTTTAAATATAATTCTTACTTTAATAATAATAATGATAATTTATGTGTTATTGCTAATATAATCTTTGTCTACTTGATAACTGATCAGCTTCATGTATCCGAATATATAAAGAAGGTTCTAAAATAACAAGTGAAATATGTTAAAGCACTTATATACATCAAATCTATTTGATATCATTTTAATTAATTCTATTTTAGTATTTTTACTTTGTCTTTGTATTGATGGTTTAACCAATCAATATTGAGTATATATAATATTAGTATAGTACGATTTTGTTAGTTAGTATGATTGTAGAATTTTTACTTTGTATGTATGATTTTTTATGGTATATATATACTTATCACAATATATAATAATATGTATGTATGATAGTATAATTTAAATTTTTTTATTACATAAAACAACACATAATTATGTTTATTTAAATTTTATTTTCATATTAAAAAGAAGGAGCGAGCGCCATCGAAAATGTGTATGACGAGGCTGGTAAAAAAGTATGATTTATATACGTATGTATGATTTTTTTTTTTCACTACATACGTACGATTTTTCTATATTTAACAATCAAAGTAGTACGTACGATTTAAAATCATACGTACTAACAAAAAATGCAATATACATACTATTTTACAAAATCATACTATACTAAGATCAGATACACCGATCAATATTTAAATCAAAGATCACGAAGTACTGATATAAAAATTTTATTTTATAAAATATTCTTAAATACAACAGGACTCAAGAAGTCAAATATAAAAAAAGCATAAAATAAATGGAAAGAAAATTATGTTATAGAGATAACTTTTATATGTTCTTTGATTATTTAAAGGGTCAAAAAAAGAAAGAAATTCATTCTAATCATCTTGATTAATTTCATTAAGATCTACAGTACAGTAAAAGCAAATAAAATAAATAGGTCGGTAAATCATGTACATGAGTATCAATTAAATACATTTAAATAATATATATACTTTAAAACAATGTTTACTTAAACATTCTGAAACTATAAATTAAATAATAATGTTAAGTAGTATAAAATGTGAATAATATAGTAATTGTTAATAGAATTACTTACTTGGATCTGATTGATTTGGTAAAATATTATCGTCATCGTCTATTATACAGTTAAACAAATAATAATTAATCAAGTAAGTTAGTTTAAAATAACAAAATTAAGTAAATTACCTCAAGAAAATTGAGAAGGTAAATCCGAAGAATTTACTGGTTCTGAAAGATTTTCGAATTTTAAAAGTCTAGTAGTGTAAATTGCATATGGATGTTCTGAAAAAATATCTTTACGTGAATTATTTTTAAATTTTCCTTCACTAATTTTATCACATTCTTCTATTTGAAGATAAATTTCAGATTCGCTAAAATATTTTTCATTATTCAATTTTTTTAATATATAATATAATTCTTTAGCGGTTGGTCTATTTTTTGTTTTAGCATCCCAACATTTCATAATTAAATCTGCAAGTAATTTTGGCATACCTTTATAAATTACTGGTCTAAGTCCTTTACATATTTTAACAGCTAAAATATAATCATGAGGAATATCATTAAAAGGAATTTCTTCAGAAAGAAACTCATTCATTATTATTCCAAATGAGTAGATATCTGCTGCTTTTGTATATTGACGTCCATGTAAAACTTCTGGTGCTACATATGGCAATACTCCATAGATTTTTTCTACTTTATCTGGCTGCTCCAATTCACACAATCCTAAATCACTTATAAGTGGATTAGAACCATTATACAATAATATATTCCCTGAATGAAGATCTTTATGAACTTTTCCAGCATTATGAATACCAAGAAGTCCTTCTGCAATAGCTTGTAACATATCAATTTTTGATGCATAGTTTATATAGCCTTTAGATTCATTTAAATAACATCTTAAATTACCACCTTTACAATACATTAAAACCATCATATATTCTTTAGTATTTGGATATTGAGTTATTCCATAACAACGAACAATGTTAAAAGTGTAAAACTGAAGATGAGATTTAATCTAATTATCATCAAAAAGGAATACTTTTATTAATAAATAAATGCAAATAACAATCTTTATATATAAGACAAAGTAAGTTAAATTACCTCATTTAAAAAATATGATATATCAGAAGAATTATTCAAACTTTTTAATGCATATTTATCAAAACTTTTGAATCTATACCATTTTTGATTTTCAATATTCCAATAATTAATAAATCCTTCAGGCCATTCAGCTGAATAAATCTTTCCAAAATCACCTTCTGCAATATAAGTGATATTTTGAAATTTTTCAAAAGGTATCCATTCAAGATAATATACACCATTAAGTTGTGATTGTTGTATAAACTCATCAATATCTTTATTTCCACTAGTCCAATTTTTAAAGTTATCCTTGAATCTTTTAGCATTACAAGGTCGACACCAATAAAACCCTGTGCCAGGTTCATTACATTCTTTACATATTCCATACAATTGTTTTCTTTTTTCTAAATCTTCCATATAGACAATTTTGTCATCAATCTCTGTAGTTAAATCAATAGTAGAAATTATAACACGATCCTTTTAACAATTAATTAAAAATATTATTACTATTTTAATGTAAATTATTAGTAGTAAGATTTAACAAATAAGTAAATTTTTTTTACCTGATGACCATCTGACTTACAACATCTATGAATAAATAAATTGTTATTAATAATAAAATAAATATTTAATTAAGAAAATAAATTTAAATTTACCTGCAAATAAATCGAAGAGATAATGATTCCGGAGAGTTTTCGGAATATAAAAACTTATTAGTATAAATTGAATTGGAGAGTACATGAGTATTTTTAGAATTATTTTTTTTTGAACTGCTTTTTATTTCATTCTTCATGATTTTATCACTTTCTTCTATTTGAAAATAGATTTCACTATTGCTAAAATATTTATCATAATTCAATTTAATAAATATTTGATATAATTCTTTAGCAGTTGGTCTGTTTTCAGCTTTAGCATCCCAACATTTATTGATCAAATCTACAAACAATTTTGGTATATCTTCAGAAATTTTTGGTCTAAGTCCATTACATATTTTAATGGCTAAAATGCGGTTATGAGAAATATCATTAAAGGGAACTTCCTCTGAAAGAAACTCATTCATCACTATTCCAAATGAGTAAATATCTGCTGCTTTTGTATATTGGCATCCACATAAAACTTCTGGTGCCATATAAGGTATTACTCCACATATTTTTCCTATTTTAATTGGTTGCTCTTCATTTTCTGGTTGGCACATTCTTAAATTATTTATATATAAGAATTCATCTTTGGTAATTAATATATTGTCTGAATGAAAATCTTTATGAACTTTTTCAGCATTATGAATATCTAGAAGTCCCCTCGTAATTTGGAATAATTTAAAAATTTTTGATTCATAATCTGTAAAATTTTTTGATTTATTTATATAATTTCTCAAACTTCCACCATCACAATATTCTAAAACCATTATATAATCTTTAGTATCAGGATCTTGAGTTAATCCGAAACATCGAATAACGTCAAGGGTATGAATTTGTAAACGTAAGTTAATCTAAAAAAATGAAAATTTTAGTAAATAATTCTAAAGAAACAACAAATCAATTCTTTCATTCTAATTACCTCATTTAAGAAATCTGTAATTATATCAGGAGTATCGAAAGAATTATCAAAATTTTTTAACGCAACTTCCATGTCACACCTCTTCCATTCCTGATTTTCAATATCCCAGGAATTAATACATCCGTTGGACCATTCAGCTGAATATAATTTGCCATGACTACCTTTCGAAATATAAGTAACTTTTTTAAAGTTTTCGAAAGGTATCCATTCAAGACATTTTGTATGATGTATAGCACTAAGTTGAGATTGCTGAATAAATTCATCGATAGCTTCATTTTCACTAGTCCAATTTTTAAAATTTTCTCTAAATCTTTTAGCATCACAAGGTTGACACCAAAATTCTCCTGTGCCAGGTTCATTACATTCTCCACATATTCCATACGCTTGTTTTCTTTTTTCTAAGTCATCCATATAGACTACTCTTTCGTCTATCTCTTGTTCATCAATTGAAGGAAACGTAACATAGTCCTATTAAAATAAAATGCGCGGTTTAAAAAATTATAATTATTTAATTAAAAAAAAAAATTTAGCAATTTATCATATCAATAATAAAGTGAATTTCTTTTACCTCATACTTTTCATAATCAAGGATTTTCCATAAATTCTTTGGCATTTTTTTTAATTCGATACTAAATTAATTTTATATATAAATAGTAATTTTAGTTATAATTAATTAATTACATTATTCAAATAAATAATTTACCTTTTATAAAATTTTACGATATTTAAATAAAAAACTTATTTTAATAAATATATATAATATATATATACGGAGTTCGGAGGTTAGCAAATATTTTGTACGACTATAAACAAATAATTTCGTCTAACAAAGATTGACGATGCTTTTTTTTCCAGAAAAATATTTTTTTTTTACAAACATGAATATGACAACGAAGCTACTGTTACAACTAAATTAAGCGATCAATTATAATAAAAAATAAAAAAGACTATTTAATATCGGTAATTGAATTTTGTTGTACATTAGAATTTTATTTTCTACAAATAAAAAATAAAATTTGAAAATGATTCGTGAAGAAACGATTGATGATGAGTAGGAATTCGCTTTTAACTATTAATAAAGATTATATTTACATTGATTAATATCGTTTATTGATTTAATACTGTTTTCGAAAGTTAAGGGAAACATGAATTTTTATTAAATTCAGACATGGAAACATGAATTACAGTAGCACAGTAACACGACATTCATAAAACTTTATTTATATCACGTGTTATTGTTATTTGCAACCTGGCATCAAAAATTCAATCGTCGATTTACATATAATAGCTTTTTAGTACAAATATAAAGCAAAGATTGATTTGTTTCAATCATGTTATCTACTTGTACATCTAAATATATAAATTAAAAATGAAAAATTAATCTTTGAAAAAATTTTATTTTTTCTAATTTTTTTTTCATATTTGTTATTTTGATCATGAGATTAAAATTTCTTGATTTAGAAAATTTATAATTTATAATATCTATTCATTATTTAAAACAAAAACGGTTGATACAAAACCTTTTTTTTTTTTTGGTACCACGCATGCGTTTCTTTATGTAACATAAACATATAAACTTTAAAATCTTAATTTTCAGAATTGGAATAACAACAAAGAAAAATGGGGAACAATCTGTTGTTTAAAAAAATGCCAAATAATCTTATCTTCGACCGTGACGTTAATGAATTAAAAAGTATCAGATGGCCTTCACGGCTATACTAATTTCCGCCCCTATTCTGGCTGGTGAACCGGGTCCGATTTCTGGAATTTTATGATTTGATAATCATTTGTAATTATCCGGACCATGCCTTCGGCCGTCATTACATAAAATCCGAGCTAACTCCACATCGGATCCAATGGGAACCTGGGGCGAACATTAGTATAGCCGGCCTTCACATATAAAAGGGTTTAAGTAAATCCGAATGTCCGAACTGTTCCACATGTGGTACATGCTTACCATCAGATTATTCAATAAATTACATCATGAATGATAGTCATCATGCACATCACACGAGCAGATTTTTATTTCTCACCCAAAAAAAAATCGTGAAAAAAATGTTTACTAAAAGCAATAAAAGTACCAAAAGTCCTGAAGGTGTTGTTATATTAGATTATACGGATCTTATTAATAACGTTGATCTATATAATGAGATTGAGGTACAATTGTTTTAAAAAAAAAATAAAAATAAAAATAAAAATAAATTAAATAAATATATAATTTATATTTATAATTATTTTTATATAAAAAATTATATTATATTTTTTTCAGGAAGCATTTGGATCAAAATCACATTGTCTTGGAATATTATTGGTAAAAAATCTTCCTGAAGTTTACGTGGAAAATCGTTCTCGTTTGTTACGTTTAGCGTCAGTTTTCGCTTCCTTACCAGAAGAAATTAAAGAGAAAACTGTTGATGAACAAAGTTATTACAAATTTGGATGGAGCTGTGGCAAAGAAATCTTTAACGGTAAAAAAGGTATGTGTTGGAAATTACACGTAAGTTTCATTTATTTAAACTATAATTAAATATCTTTTTATTACATTCAGATACGTTAAAAGGTTCATATTATGGTAATCCAAAATATGATTATCCTGATGCTACTGAAGAAGAACTGAGAGAATTCCCGATGTACTGTCATCCAAATATTTGGCCAAATGAAGATCTTCCAGAATTTGAAAAAGCGTTTAAGGATTTAGGATGTTTTATTATAGATATTGGGAAATTGGTTGCTCGTGCATGTGATTCATTTGGTTAGTATGTTTACATAATATATATTCTTTCTTTTTTTTTCGTATTTATTATTATTAATAATCAAACAGTTTTAACAAAGTTACCAAAAGCGGAACCAAATTACTTAGAAAGAATTATTGATGAATCACAAACCATCAGTGCTCGTCTTTTACATTACTTTCCTATTCAGACAATGAATCAAAAGAACGATACTGATGATATTGATGATATTGATGATTCTTGGTGTGGATGGCATACTGATCACTCATCGCTTACAGGTAAATTGGTTTGCAAAAGACCTCGGTCGACTGTCAAGCCTATATACATTTGCCTAAAATTTTTTTTATTATATAGGGTTAACATCATCAATGTTTGTTGATGAACGTGATCCTGCTTATCCTGAAATTGAATGTCCAGACAATCAAGCGGGACTTTATATTAAGAATCGAAACGATAAAATCATTAAAGTAATAATACCAAGGGATTGTTTAGCTTTTCAGCTTGGTGCAGCCATGCAACTAGCATCTGCTGATAATCTTCGGGCGACTCCTCATATGGTTAAGGCTATTTCTTCTGATATAAAAAGTGATATACCAATTAACGTTATAGCTAGAAATACTTTTGCAGTATTTATGCAACCTTCTTTAAATGAGAAAGTGGGTAATATTACTTTTGCTGAATTTGGACGAAAAATCACCAAAAACACTTATTGAAAAAAAAAAATAATGTAAAAATTTAGTGATAAATATTCACAATTGAAATACTTATTTACTTTAATGAATACGACTTTATAAAAAATTTTATCCGTTATTTCTATAAAAACTTCGTAAAAATGAGCCTTTCACGGATCCATTCACGGAAAATGCAAATAAATCGATAAATTCCGTTGATGATATAAGGTTATTAATTCCGGAAATTTGAGCCTACGGAAAAACGGATCGACTTTTTTTACAAATAGATAAATTTAGACGATTTAAATTTAGACGCTTTAATATTTTATTATTATAATTAAAAATAATTAACCAATTATTATTAGAACGTAAATGTTTAATTTAAATAAAATATTAAATGGGGATAGAAAAACCGATATTCTCAGTCATTAGGAATACTGCGGTGGCAAATAGGAATTAATATATTAAGTTTTAAAAATATCGGTCCTAGTCGAAACTAACCATTTTAAATTTTTTTAAATTAATTTCCTTTTTTTGACCGTAATAATTTAATGAAATGAATGAATGAATCTTGTTTATTATTACTAAAATGGCATAATTGACACAAATCGGATGAAATTCATTTAATTTATTATGATGATCGTTTATATTTATGATGATCAATTATCTCATTTAAAGATTTTCGTTTTAATTTTCGTCATTTAATTGTTTGATAGTCATGTTTCGCAATTTAAAACTTGGATATATATTTAATCGTTTTTCAATAGTTTGTTTATTTTTAAAAATTAAAATCACTATTCGTCCGATGAGATTATATAATATTTTTTTTCGTTATAATTAAAATGTTTTCGTCTTTTTATTTTTTTTATTATAAATATTGAATGAAATTATTCTTTTTCGTCCTAATTAAAATGTTTTGTTTTTTTATTTTTTTTTTATAATACCGAAAACACTCTTTTACCGAAATTATTATTATTATTATCATTTTTTGATCTTTGAAATTAAAACGTTAATATGACAAAAAAAGTCGGATCATCCGGTGAAGACACCGCAGTAGTACAAATTAACAATTATACGAATGATGCGAATATGGAGAAGGAACTTGATACAGTTCACGAAAAAGTTATAAATGAACAAACCCATATAGAAAATAACAAAATATCATATTGGAAATTATATAGTCATGCTACGAAGCAAGATTGGATTTTAATGATATTTGGTCTGATTTGCGCCACCATTTCCGGTATCATTGTCGTAAGTATTTGTTTTTTTTATTTAAACTAAGCAAATTTAGAAAAAAATTTATAATGTTTTATATTTGGTTTTTTTTTCTTATCCAGCCTTTTATGACAGTTCTCTTCGGACAATTAATTGATAGCTTTAGTCAATTTCAAACCAGAAAAATCGATAAAATTGAATTCTTGGATAAAGCCAATTATTTTACACTTTTATTCGTTTATTTTGCTATAGTTGCTTTTTTTACCAATTATTTTTATATGGCATGTTGGGTCGCGACTGGAGAAAGGTAAAAATCACCAAATTAATAAATTAATATCACTCAATTTTTTTTATCTAATATAAAAAATATATGCATATATATATATATATTTAAAAAAAATAGAATTACTCGAAGAATTCGTGAACAATATTTTCGTGCGATCTTAAGACAAGATATCGCTTATTTTGATAAACTTGGTGCTGGTGAAGTAACTATGAGAATTACTAATGATACTCATTTAATTCAAGATGGCATTAGTGAAAAAGTTTCAATGGGATTTTCCGTAAGTCTTTTAAAAATCTTTTTAACCCTCTTCCTTCTTCTTTACTGCGCCACTAACTATATAAATTTTTTTTCATAAAGTTTATGGTGCAATTTTTCGCGGCTTTTACTATAGCATTTATAATAAATTGGAAAATGACTTTAGTAATCTTTGTTATATTTCCTATGGTCATGCTCAATGGTGGAATATTTAATAGATTAATAGTTAATTATAAAAGAAAGGTGTTAGATTATTATTCTAAATCTTCTGTTATAGCAGAAGAATCAATATCTACAATTAGAACAACTATCGCATTCTCTCAACAAAAAAATGTTTCAAAACTTTATGATTCTAAATTAGAAGATGCTAAATTATCCGGCGTAAAATCAAGTATATTAAATAGTTTTGGTATAGGTACTAATGAATTTATTTTGAATTCAGCTTATGGCTTGGCTTTTTGGTTTGGTTCAACTCAAATTATCAATGATGAGACAACTTCAGGAAAAGTAAGTTTATATTATTATTTCTTTTTTTTTTTATGCGAAAACAATATTAACTAAATAATAATTATCCGCATTATATGTATACAGGTTATTAGTGTATTCTTCTCAGTAGTAGCGGCATGTTTTTCTGTTAATCAAATTATGCCTGATATTATGGCAATTAATAGCGCTAAAGGAGCTGCAGGAAAAATTTATGAAACAATAGAAAGAACTCCTCCAATTAATATTGAATCAAAGGAAGGTGATATATTAGATAATGTTAAAGGTCGAATTCAATTAAAGAATCTCTCATTTTTTTATCCTTCACGTCCAGAAATAAAAACTTTGAAAAATGTATCTTTGGATATCGAACCTGGAACTACTGTTGCATTAGTTGGTTCTTCTGGTTCTGGCAAAAGTAATTTATTTATATTAATTTTGATTAATTTTTTATTTTTTTATTCGTAAATATCGTTTCAATTATCTAAAAAAAAAAAATTAATTTTTTCATCTCTAGGTACGATTGTATCACTAGTTCTTCGTTTTTATGATCCTATCGAAGGAGAGATTTTATTTGATGGTCACGCTATCAAAGGGCTTAATTTAAAATGGCTTCGAAGACAAATGAGTCTCGTGGGACAAGAACCCGTTCTTTTTAATACTACAATTGCGAAAAATGTTGCCTATGGATTAATAGGATCAGTTTATGAAGATATTGATGAAAATAAAAAACATGAAATGATCGTACAAGCATGTACAATGGCAAATGCTCATGATTTTATAATGAAATTACCAGATAAATATGAAACAAATGTAGGGGAAGGAGGATTTTTATTATCAGGAGGACAAAAACAACGTATTGCAATTGCAAGAGCGATCATAAAAGATCCAAAAATTTTATTATTAGATGAAGCTACTAGTGCACTTGATACTAAAAGTGAAAGTGTTGTACAGGATGCTTTGGATAAAGCTTCAAAAGACAGAACGACAATAGTTATAGCTCATAGGTTATCTACCATACGTAATGCTACAAAAATTGTTGTAATGAATAATGGTGAAATTGTTGAAATTGGTAATCATGATGAATTGATTCAAAATCCAGAAGGAGCTTATTCAAAATTAGTTTCAGCGCAAAAAATTCAAAACGAAGAAAAAGACTTTGAAGAAGATTCTATAATTGAAAGAAATTATAGACTTTCACATAGATTGTCAAGACCCGCACCCGTTGTTAATGAATATAGTGATATTGAAGAAGGATCTAATACGGAATATCGTTATTCTACTTGGGAATTAATTAGAAAAATTAGTAAAATTAATCATTCGCAATTGTATTTAGTATTTATTGGAATGACTGCTTCATTTATTTGTGGTACGCTTTTTCCGGTATTTGCTATTATATATGCAAAAGTTATAGATGCTTTTACGAAACCTAAAGATGAATTACGAGAGGATGCAAAATTTTGGTCACTTATGTTTCGTAAGTTGTTAAATTAATGTATTTATTTATGGTATTAAGATCTATATTTACTAATTATTTTTATAATTTTCTTTAGTTGTTATCGGTGTTGTTGTTATGATATGCAGTTTGATTGAAGGTTTATGTCTCGGAATAGCCGGAGAAAACCTCGTTCTTCGGATTCGTTCGATATCATTTTCTTCAATATTACGACAAGATATTAGTTTCTTTGATAAAGAAGATAATAATGTTGGCGCTTTGATCAGTATATTAACATCGAATGTAACGGATATTGGTGGATTGGCTGGTGTTACACTTGGTACTATCTCACGAACCCTTTCTACAATCATAGTGGGAATTATAGTTGCATTAATAGTTGGATGGAAGTTAACACTTGTAGTATTAACAACGGTACCTTTGTTAATGACCGCCGGTTATCTTAGATATAAGATGATGGCGGGATTCAAAGCACGTACACTAAAGGTTTATGAAAAATCGGCACAAATAGCGTGTGAAGGAACATCTAATATCCGTACTGTCGCTTCTTTAACAAGAGAAGAAGATTTATTAAAAATATATAGTGATATGTTGGATGGTCCAATGAAAGAAGGATATCATAATGCAATTTTTGGTAGTTTAAATTATGGGTTTGCAGCTAGTATGAATTATCTTTCTAATGCTTTAGCATTTTGGTATGGAACTCTTTTGGTATGTATGATAATAATTATTAATTTATAAAAAAATTATTTTTATTTTTGTTAAAAAAAAAAATATTTTTTTTTTATTATGATAGTTTACGAATGGAGAATATGATGTATACAAATTTTATACTGTGTTTATGGCAGGTAATATATATTTCATAATTTTTATTGCATACCAAATGTCCAAATGTCGTTCAACTTAAAAATTAAACTTTTTTTTTTAATTTCAGTACTTTTCGGAGCGATGTCAAGTGGACGTATTTTTAGTTACGCACCAAATATAACAAAAGCAAAAATTTCAGCAGAATCTATTATAAAATTAATTGAAAATGTTCCAAAAGTAGATTCTTGGTCTAAAGATGGAAAAAATATTGATAATGTTAAAGGATATGTCAAATTTTCTAATGTTTATTTTCGATATCCTACACGTCATAATGTACCAGTACTTAATGGTCTTAATTTAAACATTAAACCAGGTCAATTTGCTGCATTGGTTGGACCATCAGGATGTGGTAAAAGTACTACAATAGGATTAATTGAAAGGTTTTATGATGTGATAAGTGGAACAATCCAAATAGATGGAGTTGATATAAGTACTTTAAATGTTGATGATTTAAGAAAACATATTTCACTTGTTAATCAAGAACCTTCTTTATATGACATGACTATAAAAGAAAATATTTTATTTGGTTGTAAATCAGATCAAAGACCGACGCAAGATGATATTGAAAGAGTTTGTAAGGAAGCTAATATTCATGATTTTATTATTAGTCTACCAGATGGATATGATACTCCTGTTGGTAGTAAAGGAACTCAATTATCAGGTGGACAAAAACAAAGAATCGCAATTGCAAGAGCATTAATACGTGATCCAAAAATTTTATTATTAGATGAAGCGACTTCAGCTTTAGATTCTGAATCAGAAAAAGTTGTACAAGAAGCTTTGGATAAAGCTGCAAAAGGTAGAACTACGTTAGCGATAGCACATAGATTATCAACCATTCAACATGCTGATATTATATTCGTTATAAAAGATGGTAAAGTAGCTGAAAAAGGTACTCATCAAGAATTATTAGCAAGAAAAGGAATTTATTATAATATGGTACAAGATCAATATTTGGGTAAAACGAATTAATTAAAAAAATTAATAAAATTAATGTAATTTATTATTCTTTTTTTATAGAGTGAATAATTAGTTTTTATAAATTTTTCTTTCATGTCATTTTTTTTTTAATATATTAAATAATTTTGAAGTTATTATTAGAAATTAATATTAAATATAATATTAAAAAAAAATTTAAAATTGAGCATAGAACGTTGAAATTAATTCCAAAAGCGGCAAAATTTTATTAATTTAATTAAATTTACATAAAAAACAATTTCTAAAATGGTTAATAATGTTGTTAGCCCTCAGGCCTTTAGTTTTTGCAGAGACACCAGTCGTTATCTATAACACAATGGTCCCAACATTAACTTCGTGATTTGGTTCATTTGCTCAGCAATTGATATTTTGGATAAAACAAAATGTATTGTTATTTTTTAGTTCCCTATTTTCAGTGTCTTGTTTGATTGGATTTCAGTCATAGTTGGACGTACTTAATCTTCCTGCCTGCAAATCATAGTTAATCTGTTTGGCGTGCTGAGCCAGTCAACACCATATTATTTCTGATGCACTGATCTTAATTATCTTAATATAGAATTAATACCATTAGCACATATGATTCTATTGTCCTGAATTACCAACCTCAGCATCGCCACAAAAAATGGTAGCCAGCTGGTTATACATGTGATGATCACTTTAGAATCAAATCAACGATTTATCGAATTTTAGGGTTATTGATCTTTATTTATTATTTTTTACAAATAGAAATTTTTTTTATAGTTATATTTTTAAATAATATACTGGGATGAACAATATTTATGTTCTTTATACTTCTAATATAATTATTCCCAATACATTGTATTATTAAAACCCTTCGGGTTCTTGGCATAGTTTGACGATCTTATGTCTTTTAGTTTTCTCTAATTACTTAAAATTTGAACGAACATTTTCTAACCATAAATATCGTTTGGGTTTATTAAGTGACTCTTTTAAATATGAGTTTATAAAAAAAATTATAGTGAAAAAAAGAAAAAATTTTTAAATAACGTGATTGATCCAAAATCATATGTAACCGGCATGTATAACCGACAAGTAAATACAGCTACCACTTTTCGGTGGCGATGCTAGGGTCGTTGTCCCGAAATTATGATATTAAATTGAATTTTTTATAATTGTGTATTTGAAAAATTATTTCTTTATTAAAATTGAATAAAAAAAATAAATAAACACTTAAAGTGTAAAGCATCAAAAGTTATCTTTTAGGCGTGCTTATTATAAAAGGAGTAAAATAATTTTATTATATATATATTTTCTATATTTTAAGGATTTTTTTTTTCGATTTTTTTTAAGATACGAGCCAAAATTTAAACGCCATAAAAATCACGTGGTGGTTCTTACTATTCACATGAGACCGGTGATTGGACACCGGTTGTAGTTCAAAGTAAATTTAATGAAAATATTTATGATAATTAAATAGACTCAAAATTAGGGATGGGAGCGGCTCGTTCGGCTCGGACTTTCATGAAAGACACAGGTAGGTCATGTGATGATGATTAATTAATAAAACGTCCCAATTTTACGTCAATCCGAATTTTTGGAGTCTCAGTTCGGTTTAATTTTTAAGTTTAAATTTTACAGCTATTTGCAAAAATAACAGACCACCTAATCCATTTTTTCTCCGAAGATACATATATAAAGATATAATAGATATAATAAATAATAAGTATAATAAATAAATTAAATATAACAAATATAATAAATATAATAAAAATAATAGGCCTGGTTGGCTGTACAGCCTTGGCACAGTAAACCTTAATTTTTTACATGATCATTTTTGTGCAGCATGATAGCACAACAGCAGGACAGCATGTTGCAACTCTTTATATAACTAGGGATAACATTGGCCCTAAAAATTTTTTTTATTGTAACCTCTACTTTTGGTTAAAATATTTCTTTTTGGTTGTTCATTCATGATAATTGAATAAGAAAAAACATTTTTTTTGTCAAAAAATTTGTCTAAAAAAAATTAAATTTTTTTCAATAAATCAAAATAACAAATGGAAACTGAATTTAGTAAACTAAATATTTCAAATAATGAAACTGATATAATAAAAACCAAAAATTATTCATATTGCAATATACCTTTTACTGAAAAATTGGGGTGTAAAGAATGTATTAATTATTTAGAAAACTTAGCAGAAAATGGTAATAAAGAAGCAATGTATAATTTAGCCAACTGTTATGGAAATGGGGAAGGAACAGAAAAGAATTCAGAGAAAGCATTTTATTGGTATCAAAAAGCAGCAGAAAATGGTTATACTGATGCAATGTTTGATTTAGCCATATGTTATGAAAATGGAGAAGGAACAGAAAAGAATTTAGAAAAAGCCTTTCATTTGTATCAAAAAGCAGCAGAAAAAGGTCATATTATTGCAATGTATAATTTAGCCACATATTATAAAAATAAAGAAGGAATAGAAAAGAATTTAGAAAAAGCCTTTTATTGGTATCAAAAAGCAGCAGAAAAAGGCCATATTATTGCAATGTATAATTTAGCTACATATTATAAAAATAAAGAAGGAACAGAAAAGAATTTAGAAAAAGCTTTTCATTGGTATCAAAAAGTAACAGAAAATGGTTATGAATATGGAGAAGGAACAGAAAAGAATTTTAAAAAAGCCTTTCATTGGTATCAAAAAGCAGCAGAAAATAGTTATACCAATGCAATGTATAATTTAGCCATATGTTATGAATATGGAGAAGGAACAGAAAAGAATTTAGAAAAAGCCTTTCATTGGTATCAAAAAGCAGCAGTAAATGATGTTAAAGAAGCAATGAATAGTTTAGCCAAATGTTATGAAAATGGAGAAGGAACAGAAGAGAATTTAGAAAAAGCCTTTCATTGGTATCAAAAAGCAGCAGAAAATGGTGATGAAGAAACAATGTATAATTTAGCTGTATGTTATGAAAATGGAGAAGGAACAGAAAAGAATTTAGAAAAAGCCTTTCATTTGTATCAAAAAGCAGCAGAAAAACGTTATACTGATGCAATGTTAGATTTAGCCAAATGTTATGAAAATGGAGAAGGAACAGAAGAAAATTTAGAAAAAGCCTTTTATTGGTATCAAAAAGCAGCAGAAAATGGTTATACTAATGCAATGTATAATTTAGCCAGACACTATTATAAAGGAGAAGGAACAGAAAAGAATTTAGAAAAAGCCTTTCATTGGTGTCAAAAAGCAGTAGAAAATGGTTATACTAATGCAATGAATAGTTTAGCCTATCACTATTATAAAGGAGAAGGAACAGAAAAGAATTTAGAAAAAGCCTTTCATTGGTATCAAAAAGCAACAGAAAATGGTTATACTGATGCAATGGATAGTTTAGCTATACATTATGAAATTGGAGAAGAAACAGAAGAGAATTTAGAAAAAGCCTTTTATTGGTATCAAAAAGCAGCAGAAAATGATGTTAAAGAAGCAATGAATAGTTTAGCCAAATGTTATGAAAATGGAGAAGGAACAGATGAAAATTTGGAAAAAGCCTTTTATTGGTATCAAAAAGCAGCAGAAAATGATGTTAAAGAAGCAATGTTTAATTTAGCCAAATGTTATAAATATGGAGAAGGAACAGAAGAGAATTTAGAAAAAGCCTTTTATTGGTATCAAAAAGCAGCAGAAAATGATGTTAAAGAAGCAATGTTTAATTTAGCCAAATGTTATGAATGTGAAGAAGGAACAGAAGTGAATTTAGAAAAAGCCTTTTATTGGTATAAAAAAGCAGCAGAAAATGATGTTAAAGAAGCAATGTTTAATTTAGCCGAATGTTATGAATGTGAAGAAGGAACAGAAAAGAATTTAGAAAAAGCCTTTTATTGGTATCAAAAAGCAGCAGAAAATGGTTATACTGATGCAATGTATAATTTAGCTAGATGCTATTATAAAGGAGATGGAACAGAAAAGAATTTAGAAAAAACCTTTCATTGGTGTCAAAAAGCAGTAGAAAATGATTATACTAATGCAATGAGTAGTTTAGCCTATCACTATTATAAAGGAGAAGGAACAGAAAAGAATTTAGGAAAAGCCTTTTATTGGTATCAAAAAGCAGCAGAAAATGGTGTTAAAGAAGCAATGAATAGTTTAGCTATATGTTATAAAAAGGGAGAAGGAACAGAAGAGAATTTAGAAAAAGCCTTTCATTGGTATCAAAAAGCAGCAGAAAATGGTCATACTGATGCAATGAATACTTTAGCTGCACATTATGAAATTGGAGAAGGAACAGAAAAGAATTTAAAAAAAGCCTTTTATTGGTATCAAAAAGCAGCAGAAAAAGATCATTTTATTGCAATGTATAATTTAGCCATATATTATGAAAATGAAGAAGGAACAGAAAAGAATTTAGAAAAAGCCTTTTATTGGTATCAAAAAGCAGCAGAAAATGGTGTTAAAGAAGCAATGAATAGTTTAGCTATATGTTATAAAAAGGGAGAAGGAACAGAAGAGAATTTAGAAAAAGCCTTTCATTGGTATCAAAAAGCAGCAGAAAATGGTTATACCAATGCAATGAATAGTTTAGCCTATCACTATTATAAAGGAGAAGGAACAGAAAAGAATTTAAAAAAAGCCTTTCATTGGTATCAAAAAGCAGCAGAAAATGGTCATACTGATGCAATGAATACTTTAGCTGCACATTATGAAATTGGAGAAGGAACAGAAAAGAATTTAAAAAAAGCCTTTCATTGGTATCAAAAAGCAGCAGAAAAAGATCATTTTATTGCAATGTATAATTTAGCCATATATTATGAAAATGAAGAAGGAACAGAAAAGAATTTAGAAAAAGCCTTTTATTGGTATCAAAAAGCAGCAGAAAAAGATCATAATGCAATGTTTAATTTAGCCAATAGTTATAGAAATGGAGAAGGAACAGAAAAGAATTTAGAAAAAGCCTTTCATTGGTATCAAAAAGCAGCAGAAAATGGTTATACTGATGCAATGTTTGATTTAGCCATATGTTATAAAAATGGAGAAGGAACAGAAAAGAATTTAGAAAAAGCCTTTTATTGGTATCAAAAAGCAGCAGAAAATGATTATGAAAAAGCAATGAATAGTTTAGCCAAATGTTATGAAAATGGAGAAGGAACAGAAGAGAATTTAGAAAAAGCCTTTCATTGGTATCAAAAAGCAGCGGAAAATAATGTTAAAGAAGCAATGTTTAATTTAGCCAAATGTTATAAAAACGCAGAAGGAACAGAAGAAAATTTAGAAAAGGCTTTTTATTGGTATCAAAAAGGAGTAGAAAGTGACAAAGTGAATCCTAAGAATGAAGTTGAATTATGTAATGAATGCAGGCAGACATATACTGATTACCAGTGGTGCCAACAATGTAATACTAAACGATTTCAACAAGATTTTTTAAAGTGGACTAGTAAAAATGAATTTATTGATAAATTTATTCAAGAAACACAACTAAATGCTAAAAATAGTTATGAAATATTAGAGTGGATACCTTATAATAAATTGTCAAGTATTAATTATTATGATAAAGGAGGATTTAGTGAAATCCATAAAGCTAACTGGACAGATGGACCTATTTATGGTTGGAATTTTGATAAACAACAATGGAATAGACAAATATGTTATGAGGTTGTTCTTAAAACACTTAATAATTCATCAAGTTTAAATAATAAGTTTCTGGATGAGGTATAGTATTTGTATTTTATGGCAAATTTTATTTACTTTTGCAAAAATTTAATAATTTTTTTATCATTTATGTAGTGGAAATATTATTATAGTTGTCAGAAAAAATCATTTTCAAAATTTATTCAGTTCTTTGGTATTACTCAAGATCCAAGTAATTTAAATTATATAATAGTAATGAGTTATGCAAAAAAAGGAAGTTTGAGAAAATGTTTATCTGATATAATTAAATTCAAATGGCAAGATAAGTTACAATTGTTGAAAAAAATTATATTAGGACTTAAAGTAATTCATGAATCAAATTTAACTCATGGTGATTTTCATGATGGCAATATTTTAATGTCAGATAATTACAAAGAGATATTTATTATTGATTTAGGATTATGCAAACCTATAAGTGATTTACAAGATTCTGATAATAAAGTTAATGAAATTTATGGAGTTTTACCCTACATGGCTCCTGAAATATTAAGAAAAAAACCCTATATTCCAGCAAGTGATATTTATAGCTTTTCAATGATAATGTGGGAATTTACATCAGGCATTCCTCCATTTAACCATGAAGCACATGATCATCACTTTATCTTGAGTGTTTATGAAGGGAAACGTCCTGAAATTGTGAAAAATACTCCAAAATGTTATATAGATTTAATAAAAAAATGTTGGGATTTAAGTCCTTCCAATAGACCAACCATAATAATGCTTGAAAATATTATATCTGAATGGATTAGATGTATTAATAAATATTATGAATTTAACAGGGATGTAGATTATGGATATTTTTTACCTAATATTGATAATCATCAAAGAAATGATATGAAAGAATTTGTAGAAGCAAATGAAGTTTTAGTACAAGAAAAAGCAAACACTTCTACCACAGTAACCACACAATATCATCCACAAGCATATTATACAAGCCGCAAACTTACTGAAATTTCAGCTCAAGAAGAGTCTCAGGGTTTTGATTGTATGATTGAAGATTAATAATTCTATTATTTATTTTTCTTTTGTTGGATTATTTATCAATGATCGCATAGAAAGCATTATTATGCTGTACTTTTCAGTTTTTACAATGTTTATTTATATTTTTATTTGTTTAGAAAATTTAATATTTAAATTCATACTTTGAAAATTTACTAATATGATTTTCTTAAATTAATACCATAATCAATATTTCTCATAAATTATAATAGCAACTGAACACCTAGTTGTATAATGCTAGCCTTTCTGATACAATTTAGATTATTACTTTTGTGATCTCTTTTCTAAATGAGTTTGATAAATTATTTTATATTGTAAACAAAGAGATTAATAGTGAAGTAATGATTATGGATCAAATTTTCTAGATTTCTATATAACTTTAAATTTCTAGTTTTCTGCCGGAAATACATCAAATACTGTATAATTATTGGCTAAATTATAATATCATGCATTTTTATAAAATTAATAAATACTTATATTTTATATTTCTTAAATAAATAGACACTTTTGTGGTCCCTATAAAAAGGTGATTTGAATATATTATTATGGATCATATCCAAAAAGTTCTAATTTTTATGTCTTATTAAGTATTACAATATAATATTAACACCTAGTTCTTAACAGCAACTAAATAACTAACATGTTTAGTTAAATATCAAAGGAAAAAAACATACATTCTTAAGGTAAACATTTATTCATATTTTATAGTATTTATAATTTTATATTTATTCTATATCATGCTGGGAAGTAAGAAAATTATATTTTGCTTTTCTTTTTTATTTCAATTTATACCAAGTTTTAATATTTAAAATCCGGTTTGGTCAAATATGTAATAATGCAAATTATCAGTTATCCTCATAGATTTCACATAATTGTTATTTAGGTCGTTATCTCATATTACTATGTATTAGCATAATAATAAAATTATTGGATAGTAACGGGAGTTTATTATAAAAATTGCATGAACGGTCCCGTCAAACCGACAATCTAATGCGGCACTACGTGCCGCTATTAGACTATTATTTATTTTAATCATCAAATAATATATAAAAATCAATTGCCATTTCATCATTCAATACATTTATTTTAACAATTTATAAAAGAATTTATTTTTATCTTTTTATATAATTTATTTTAGAGGTCAAAACATTTGTAACTTAATCAAATCAAAAAAATGTATATTGTACAATCTACATTCTACATATTATTTCATGCAATTATAATATATTAAAAAGGAAAGGCTTTAGAAAAGATATCTAGAAAAAATAAAGTCCAAACATAACTAAATTATGCATAATAAGTGAATATGAGATGTCCTTCGATATTATTTTAAATTTCTTCTTTCATATTTCATATGTATTGAGCGATATAAATTCTTTTTTTTTGAATGTTATAAATCAACAAAAAACAATAAAAAGCAACGATGGTAAATTCAATCTTTCGATTTGTATCTAATATTCTATCATAAATGATGACAAAAAAGTTAATATTGATATCGATATAGATTCATCTAGATTGAATTAGATTTTGATAAAATATTAAAAAATGTAATTAATGTTAAGAAATTATCATCCTCTTTTAAAAATAAATTTTAAAAATTCAGTCTTCATTTAAACAATGATTTTTATAATACATTTTCATTGTGAAAAGATTAGAGTATATATATATATAATTTTATAATCTTTATTAATTATTCATGTTATACCCCGTCGCACTAAGTGTGACTTATGATATAGAACATTGTAATTTCCCTAATTAAAAGTATAAGCTTTTTTTTCCCATGAAATTTTTATACAGTTTTTTTCATAGCAATAAACTTTTTTATACTCCTCAAATTATTTTTTCATTATTACAAATATATAAAATTACATTACTACACTATTTATTTAACTATTCAAATGGTTTAACAATAACTTCTACTTTTACATTATTACAATTTTGAATATTAATATTTTCAATATTAATTACTGGTAATTTTGATGAATCTTGAGTTATTTTATGGTCTTGTTCTAAAGATTGTATTTCAAGTTGATCATATCGTAATAATTGAGAAGCAGGAATAAAACCTAAAAAGAATATGTAATTTTTCAGATTAAAAGTAAAAAAATAAATATGGAAAATTATGGTACCTTGATTTCCTGATGTATTTTCTCTTAAAGGATTTTGTTTTTTGTTAGAAAAATTTTTAGTTAAACATTCTTCATTAAGATCATCCGCATTTCTTTTTTGGGGAATAAGAAGTGAAACATTTTTTTTTCTTTGTTGAGCAGTTGAAGTTGAATATGCAGAAATCCCAGCAAGTGTTCTATGTCCTGTAATATCCATCTGTTCTGCATGAGATATACCAAGTAACATCCATAAAGAAATTCCAGTTGAACGCATTGAATGATTGACAAGATTACGTCCATTTGCATCAGTTTTACAATCTGCCACAATATTTTTAAGCATATTATCATGAGAATTTTTGCCAAGTTTTAAATCAGAAAACCAATTACCATGATATATTTCTCGTGGTGTATTTATTCTTAAAAAAAACTCTGAAGTTTTGCAGTTTTTTGGTCTTTTAGATTGATATAATAGAATATCTGCCACTGGTGAATAATTATTTGGTAGATCTGGAGGAATATAATTATGCTGACCAGAATTGTAAGGATTTTTGGCACCTCCTACATTATTTTTCTCACGAGGTATATTTACTTTAATACTGTGATCTTCATTGAGAACAATTCAGGAATTTTTTAGTCTTTTTGGATCACCATTACGCAGATTGCAAAGAAGTGTTAACCAAAATCAAACATGGTATGTAAGACCCTTTGGTGTATCAGTTTGTATATTTGGTGAATCAAGGATAGTTTTAATCTCACATATTTCAAGTGCATCAGTTTTCTTACGGGATGTATCTTGATTGTCTTGAATTTGTTTAATTCGACCATCAAAAATTTCATGTAATCGTTTCCATTTGTGTTTACCATGAATATTAATAATTCTATTTGGATAAAAAATATCTGACAATCCTCTAGCAATTGCAGCAAAGCCTACATGTAATGAAGAAGTGCATATTCTTTTTTTCCTGATTTTCTAACACCACAAAAAAATTGACAAAGCTGTTCTTGTAATGTAGTATCATCCAATAGTTCAAGAGGATTAGTAAAATTGGCTGCTTCTCTATAGGAATTAAAAAGATTCATCCAAGTTTTAGTACTATCATCTGTATTAGCAATGTGAGAATAAGCTTGAATAGCTTGTAAATCTTTATTTGTAGGAATAACAAATCGTTCATATGTTGTTAACTTGTTCGTTTTAGTAGAATTATTTGAGCTAGTTGATAAGGTTTCCTTGAAATATCAATTTTTTTATTAGTTTATCTATTTATTTCAAAAAAAAAAGAAAATAGAAATATGCTTTTTAATTACCATCTTTATCCTTTCAGTCTTTAATTGTATGTAAAAGAAAATTATTTTGTTTAAAGAACGTAGAAAAATATTTAAGGGATGAAAATAAAATAATTTGTACGTGTGATAGTAAAAGTATAAAAAGTATAAAAAAAGTAAAAAAGTTTATAATCATACACGTGATAATACAGTGATCATAAGTCACACGCTCCTGGGTATAACTTAGTAATTTCATGTGGGTGGAATACCATGGGTTTTTTCCCTTCGGGAAAAAAACCCTGATATTCCTAAACCCCCATAAAATTACTTATATTAATGCAGCAATAAATTTATATCATTGCATCAATTAAGAAATAGTATTAATAGAATTCTGAATTACAAGAATGATAATAATAAAAAATAAAAAATATATAAATAAATAAATAAAATAAAATAAAAAAATAATAAAAATAAAGAATTAATCATATAATTATGATTATTATAGAAAATTATTTTTACGTTAAATATATTGATATCCTTCCTTCATTTTTAACTTAAATTTATTGTATACTAAATTATTTCTATTTTTTTTTCCTGATAATAATCGTAATGATAATAATATAAAAAACAATTATAATGCTTACGTGCTATATCTGCGTTCTTGTAACCTTTTATTATTTGATCATATTTCAATATCTTCATATGTTTTTAGTTTGTAAAGAAAATCGCTCATAAATATTTTGATTAATACTTTTATCGTTTGTATTTCTATAATCTGTAATCCAAACTGGCATTCTCTTTTTGAAGATAAATTACTTTTATATAATAAAAAATATTTTAAATAATTGTTGTTAAATATATTGTTACGCAATTTCTTGCACACGTGATTTCCGATATTATATGATGATCCGATGAGAATTCAGTACGTTTGTGTACATGTCGATTTCCGGTGTTACGAGTCGATTTACGCTGATACATAGTTGCTGATTTGTGTATATCAGTTAACTATATTAAAGATATTGATTTTATATGATAAATTTACTTATACAGTATATCGTTTTTATATTTATTCAATTTATTTAATTTATTATTAATTATATTTATTTACTTTCTTTATTTGTATTGTAAATATGTATACAATTTTATTAGTAGTTATTGTGTAGAAATTAATTCAATAGTATTAATTGTCCAAAAACTATTATTCGTGTTCTATTAAAAGTGGCTTACAATAAAAGTTATTGTGATGAAACATTAACAATAGATTAGATTCCGCCCTTAATCGTTAGAAAAAGAGATGGCAATAAGATATAAATATGCCTCTACCAACTCCATGATAGGGAGTGACCTTGGTAGTAGTTCTTGAGAATTTTTCCCTATCACCTTTATTCGCTTTGTTGTAAAACCGAAATTCTACATCTATTAATAAAATCGTTATACTTTGGTTAATTTCACACGTTGTTTTTGTATATTCACATAAGATTTGTCTTATATCCATCGCGTATTATTACTAATCGTATTTTATAGTTGTTTACCTTGACGATTCTTAATGAACAATACCGGAAATACCAAAATAGGTAGTATTGAGTAAGAATCCTGTTGGTATCCGTGTGTTTATACAAGTTATCTACCATACGTCCCTTAATTACCGTCAGTAATCGGTAACAATATCATCATTAAAATTTTTAGCTTCAGTTGTTCAAAATAGTCAAAAAAGGTATTGGTGAAATATTGCAAGTTATTTAGCAATACTGCAGTTTCCCATGTGACTTGTACTAAATAATTTACTGTAAATGTTCAATATTTTAAATCTTTTAACTTATTTTTTAATTCGATTGACTTTTCTCTCTTCACATTTATTGATTTCAATTTCCGATTTATAATTGATCAATTCAGATGTAAATATTAGCAATATAAAATGTCTCATAAATTTTTTCACATGTGAGTTTTGAGTAAATAGTGAGATACCTTTCTTCTTGCATCATTATGAAATTATGTAATATTCGTAAAACAACTTACTGATGAAACTTTTTTGTCCATATTTATACATTATATATATTGTATTTTTATATTGATTATTAGTATATATTAACATTAATTAAATATAAGAGGATAATATAACAATACTACAATACAATATACATTTTTTAATTCGATAACGAAAGTAAATTATTCATCTGATATGAATACTTATGTAAAGATTGTTTGTACGACTACGCGCAGTTTTTAATTTATAATAGGAATGAGATCAATTTAAGAATCGTAAATCATTATCTTTGATAAACTATCTGCTTTTTCTTATTAAATAATTATATTGATAATTTTATTTTATGAAATTAAATACAGTATTAGTATTAAATACGCAATTATAAGCTATTTAAGTAAAGCTAGGTAATCCATAATTTGATGGCTATCTGTTATACAAATTAAACTCAAATTAAACTGATATCACACTAATAATTTAGGTTATATCATATTATGTTAAATCTTTCACTGCATCAAACATGTTTTTGAATTTATTACCAAAAATTAATACACAAACAGCTAATGGGAATATGGGATGTAAAAAGTCAAGTTATTTTCAGTAATTAGTAACAATTTGCATAAGCGATACGCCAAATCTAGTGATCATTTTATAAAGAGATTCTAGGAGTTTCATAAATTTCTTCCAAGTATTTAAGATATTATATGCAAATATTATGGATAAAGAAAATCTGTAAAAGGAACAAAAAAATAACAAACAACTTTTTTACCATTTATTATAAAAATATTTATTTTTTTGTACTAAATTAAATTACGATTTCATTAAAAAGAAATATATCGCATGATTTCACGAATTTATAAAAAAAAAATAACAATAATAAATAAAAAATAAATAAGAATATCAATTAGAAATTTCAAAATCAAAAATAATATCTAAAAATTATATAAAGTTAATACAAAATAAAAATATAAAAAAAAAATTCTATCAGTTTTTACTAGTACAAACTTTTATATTGCACTAGTATTCGGGTGAAATTATTTTTCAAAATTCGGCCAATAATCGAAATCTCAAAAAACACTAATTTGGGAATGCATTTGTAGATCATCTTGGCGAAACTTAGTTTTATCCGAAGCATTAACTCGAAAACGGAGATAAATGATCAGCTTTTACAACGTAGTACAATTTGCGCCCTTCATTATTAATAATTTTTTTTTTACGTTTTAATAATTCTGAAATTTAATTCTAATTAGTGAATATTATTTCGGTTAACTAGATCTCTTCTCTGTTTACTTTATTTACTCTAGATTATAACCTAAGAAAAATTATAATCTGTATAATGGAGGATAAGCCAAAGAATTTATGGAAGAATATTGACTATTATAAATATCAGGTAATAAAAATCCACATTATAATAAATAATTATAATAATATTAAATGTTTTACAGTTTAAATAATAATTTTTTTAATTATTAAAGGCCCATGTTACAGTTTCTACTATTGATTCAGAAGATGTAGACGAAAGAGTAGTTTATATGGAAGATTTAGAAAAAAGAAAGCAAGTATATGGAGTATGTGGAGAATGTAATGAGCCAGGTACAGGAAATAGATGGTGTCAACCTTGTAATGCTAAAAGGTTTAAGGATAACTTTAAAAATTGGACTAGTGGAAATAAAGATATTGATGAATTTATACAACAATCACAAATTAATGCCGTATATCATACAAAATGTCTTGAATGGATACCTTTTGAAAAATTTCAAAATATTACTTATATTGCAGAAGGTGGTTATGGAAAAATTTATTCAGCCGAGCGACCTGAAGGATATATTAAATATTGGGATATTGAAAATCAAAAATGGTATAGACATCAACAATACAGTAAATATGCATTAAAAAGTTTAAATGATTCTTCTGATATCAGTTCAGATTTTTTAAATGAGGTAATTTAAATTCATTTCACCTTAAATTTAAAAATTATTACTTTGATTTATTTGTTTAACAAAAATTTCTCCTCTTTGACATTTAGATTAAATCTCATCTTCAGATTTATATGTTTAACGTTGTTAGATGTTATGGAATAACTCAAAATCCAAATACTAAAGAGTATATGATGGTTTTATTTTATTGTAAAAATGATAATTTAAGAAATTTTTTAAATAATTCTGAAGAATATATAGATTATAGAACAAAAATTTATAAGCTATTTTTTATTTCAAGAGGACTTCTTGATATTCATAATGCTGGAAAAGTTCACAAAGATTTTCATTCAGGCAATATATTATTTTTTTATAATACTCCATTTATAAGTGATTTAGGAATGTGTCAATCAGCGAATAATAAGCAATCAACTAAAGAAGAGGGAATTTATGGAGTATTACCATACATGGCACCAGAAGTTATACGTGGATATCAATATACAAAAGCAGCAGATATTTACTCATTTGGAATATTGATGAATGAATTCCTTTCTGAAGAAATTCCTTTTAATGATATTCCTCATAATGAATTTTTAGCTGTTAAAATATGTGAAGGACTTAGACCAAAAATTTCCAAGGATATACCAAAATTATTTGCAGATTTGATTATGAAATGTTGGAACGCTGAAGTAAAAAATAGACCATCTACTAAGGAATTATATCAGGTTTTAAATAAATGGAAAGATGAAGTAAAAGACAAGAATACTGAATTGTATTCTCAAATAAAAGAATGTGATAAAATTAGTAAAAGCAAGTTCAAGAACAGATCAAATAAAGATAAATCCAAAAATATACAAACACATCCTCAAGCAATTTATACAAGCAGACTTTTAGATTTCAACAATCTTCCAGATCAAGTAAATTCATCAAATCCTCAAGGTAATTGAACTGCTATTTAACTTTTTTATTAATAAATTATTTTACAATATTAATTATTGTTTGCTTAATTTTTTAATAGACGTTTACCACAATATTCAATCAACCTCGGCAAATCCAAGTAAGTATTCCCGTTAGAATGGCTATAATATTCATATTAATAATTAATACTGCTATTTAATTTATTTAATTTATAGTCTCTGAATGCTTGGATGTCCAATTGAGTGAATTGGGTAGATATTATTTGTACAATATATTTATATATTTAAGTGTATTCGTAGTCCTTATACCTGATTTGTTTATTTTTTTTTTTAGAACTCGATGAAATTTATCAAGGTTATATTGATTGAATTATAACCAACAGGTTAACAAAAGTTAATTTTATTTGGCGTTGCTTTTTTAATTTAACTATATATTTTACTTGAACATTTGTTAACAAGATTGCAAGAAAGGAAACTCAAGCATAAGATTATATAATAATAAAATTTTTAACTAGTATACTTGCTGTATAATTATTATTATTTGATTGATTAAGTTATAATACTGCATTCAAATATAGAAGGTCAATTTCGACTAATACTTTTATATTTTATCCTATATTATAATTAGGACAATATATCACATGTTATTGGTTAATCGGAAATTGAGTCATCAAAAAATAATAAATTGGTGCTATTTTATATTACTTATCCTTCGCTCATTTGATATGTAAAGTATAATACAGTATATAAATATTATTATTCTTTTTTTATAATTAGTTTAATGATGGATAATATGATTTGATTTATAAACTTCATAATTTTCTTATACAAAGATTATTATATTTATTATTTTTAATTTCATTCCTTTCGGAGCGAAGCATATCAGGTGAACGTATTTTTGATTACACGCTAAACACAATAAAACTAAAATATATCATGAATTCATTTGAAAACATTAAAATTAATAAAAAAGAAATTAAAAAAATGTTTAATAATGGTTTAAATTTTCTAATGTATATTTTTGTTATTTTATATGACAAAGAACACGAACTATTACCTTAATAATTATTTAGCAATACTATTATTTTGCTTAGTTTCCATAATAAGGCGTATTTCTGAAATGATATTAACTAGAATTGAAGATTCCAGTGTTGTTTTAAATGTTGCTTTGTTATATTCTCTAAATTGTCTTAATGATCATTTAGATTTATGAAATTTTAAATTTGGTTCGGTAAATAATGAAAAAATCACCACATAACATTAGGTTAGTTAAATAGTCATCAGAAAGTTTTTGATGGACGTATAAAGTGTTGAAAACCGCCATGTGTTTCTCAACACCAAAAAATGTAGGGAAATGAACCCTTTGTATCTCAATGCCACTTAAAAACGTTTAAAAACCCATATTACAATATGTAAATCAACGTACAGTAAAACAATAGCAGGTTAAAAACGTGTATACAATGTATAAGAATGCATATATCGATATTAAAAACGTGCATAGCAATGGTGCTTTTTAATCAATGAACGCGATTATTACATTAATATTGCAATTACATAATGCATATAATACATGTAAATAATACTAATAATACATGATAATACATAACTACTAAAACTATTATTACTTTTCTAAATCAGCTACAACCCGAACTTAAAGCCTTAAACCTATAAGAAAAGAAATATTAGTAAAACATTTCTAATAATAAAAAATTTAAAGTTTCATAGTGAAAGTTACGAGACTTACCCTTTTTAATTCTCAAAATTCTAATAAAGACTTGAACCTACAAACCGAAGTCTACAAAAAAGAAAATAACGAAACATTAGAAAATATTTCAAATAAAGAAAAATAAGAAGTTTCATTAATGAAACCTTACACGATCCAATTAATCCGATATCCCAAAATCCGATATCGCAAACATGAAACATCTCATCCGAAGCCTACAAAAAAGAAAATAATGAAACATTACCAAATTGTTCAAAAAAAAAAAAAATTTAGGAAAGTTTCGTAACGAAACTTACCAAAATCACAAAGCCTAAAAAAAAATAAAAGAAATATGGAAATTAACAAAATGTTTCCAATAAAAAGAAAATACAAAGAAAAACGAAAGTTTCACAAACATATGAAACTTACTGTTTACCTGAACTGAAATTCCAAAAACTTACAGAAAAGAAAAAGGAAATATTAATTAATATTTCCTAATAAAAAAATTAAAAAAAAAGATTTTACGAAACTTACCTGTTTCCAATTGCCTATCCAAAACTTACGAAAAAAATCCAGGTCAAAGTTACCTACAGAAAAAAAAATCCAAGCTGAAGGTTGAAGTAACCATCCAAGCCGACCTATAAAAGAAAATCCAGAGCTGAAAGAGAAAATCCAGGAGGTAGACCTATATGACAAAAAATAAAAGTTAATAAAAAAAGTAAATTTTAAAAAGCGAAACGCTTCAAAACTTACATTTCAATAACTTTCAGAAGCCGAAACCTAAGAAAATAAAAGGGCGCAGGAAAAAGAGAGGAGGGAAGGTGAAAAACTGAAGAGGAAAGAGAGCGAAGGGGAAAGTGGGAAAGTGGGAAAGTGCGGAGGAAGGGAAGGTAAGGCACGGGAAAAATAAAAAAAGTAAAAAGAATAAAGAAACACATTAATTAAAATTTCTTTTAAGAAAGAGTAAGAAAAAAATTGACAGGTGTTGCGAAATTTACCATTTCAGTGTTCCAGTGCCTTTGAACCCAAAATCTACAAAAAAAATTCACAACACCCAATGTTGTAAACATATCGGTGTTCGGCGTTCCCTTAAAATCTACTAAAAAACATAAGAAACGTTACGTTTCTTATTAAAATTTTAAAAAAAAGTTTCGTGAAATCTACCATACATTATGACGATCCAAAATTTACAAAAAGAAATTAAAAAATGTTTATAAAGTATAAGCGTTTCTTTTAAAAATATTAAAAAACACAAAGTTCCGTAACACCTGTTACAGAACTTACCATACATTTCAGCGTTCCAGTTCTTGATAAAAAAAAAATAAGGAACGTTAAATAACGTTTCTAATTAAAATATTTAAAAAATACAAGTATATTTATTTATAGTTATATTTAGTTTATTTCAAAAAAAGGCGCTGAATTTACCGTAGAAAATTTGTTGGTGTTACTAGATATTTATAATCACATGATAGTCATGTGATAGGGTGACATCGTAATAAGATTGTTTGTCACGTGATGGCATGTGATGAGGTGCATCATGTGATGAAATTATTATGGAAGGTCTTTGTAGACGCGACTTGATTCGTAAAGAGTCAATGAGTCATTAGATTAGATGTGAGTCATGATGAGTTATTTTGATTGTACAATGAAATTGATTGTATAATAAGATTGATTGAGGTTTATTCTAAACTTAATCAGGATTGTGATTCAATCAGAAATTTGATAGATTCGATATATTTAGATAATATCTTTTTCTTCTATTTTTAATTATACGATTTTGGGATATTTGTAGTTTATCATTTTTTTCTTTTTTTTTTACTTTGGTGCATGTTTTTAAATTCTCGAAAGGTTTATTGCAATTTTCTTTTTGCAATTTTCTTTTTCCACATTAGTATTCCTACGGGTTGGTATTCCATTTTGTTTTAAATATCAGATTCAAATTTAGGCCGTATGTGCAGGGATTGGCACATACGAGACCGTGACCTTGTCACATGTTCAAAGAAAATTTAAGTTCGGGATCAACATAATCGAATGAAAGATACGAACACATTGATATTATTCAGTATGTTCACAAGATGAGAGATAAATTGCACAAGATAGGTAAATTAACAGTCTAACAATGATTATCAAGATGTGAGTCATAGCTAAGATGCGCTCCAGCAATATATATATAACCGTATTCCGAGAAGATGAAAATAATCAATATTCTGAGAAGTGAAAATAATTGTAAAAATTATAATATGACGTCTCTGAATACTAAAAACAGTAAAGTTACTAAAAATCAAAGACCTAAAAGACAATCCGAAGAAGAAAAATACAAACTTCGAGAAAAAGTAATCAAAGATGATGCGGATAGAAAAAAAAAGTTACACTTGCATTCAACGAATTTAACTACTAGTCAGGTTAAAGATACTAAACCGCAACCTCCTTATGACCGATAAGAAAACAGAAACAAAAACAACAGGGTTATTACGTTCAGTAAGTATCTTCCTAATAATATTTTTTTTTAGGTAATAGTAACATATATTAACATATATTTAACAATATAATAGTTATATATATATATATATTTTTCATTTTCATTATCCTCGGTCCTACTGTACCTATACTTTCTTTAGGATATATAGGAAATACTATGTACTGTATATTTGTATATTTCACATGTAATAACTGATAAAATTTCTAGCCCTGTATTTTTAATTTCTCAAAATAAAGTTAATTTACTCGTGATATTTTTGAATATTTATAATCCATTATTATGTTATCAATGTATGCGGTGCAACAATTTTATTAGTAGCTGAACTATTTATCGTTTCCTCAGAGTTTCAGTATTACATATGAATTGCATAAAAGCTAACCATAAATCAATAGGTCAAATCACATTATCTCTAAACACGCTATAAATCATTCATAATCATTAGTGTTATGAGCGCCTTGGGAGAAAGCGTGTTACGGAATTAAAAAATTGGCCATTGTAATGTCTGATGACTATAGTTTTTACAGAAAATCAAATTTTTATTATTCTTTTAATATTTACATCACCACCAGTAATTATCATTAGTTAACAAAGATAATCCTTTTATTTAATAATACAAAATAGTGACACGAGTCATAATATACTATATAATATAATTAATATAATGCTTGGTTCTAATGTAATACTTATACTAAACAAATTGTCGATCCAGAATTCATTGTCTTTTTTACTAAATTTCTAAAATTCAGTAAAATATTTTCAAAGTGTTTTTGTTCTGTTCCCAAATTATCATAGTAATAATATTATAAAATTACCCTTCTCCATTTTCGAATTTTACTTTTAACAATAATCACTTTCTAATATCAATTTTTTATGATCTAAAAATAAATAAAAATAAAAATAAATCACAAGAATAGTTTTACATAATGTTACGTCATTTGTAACATTTCATAAAATATTTTACAATTTTATACACTTAAGCTAAATATATTACTGTGCCACACAATTAATAAATTCACTAAATAGTTTATGACGATCTCACCACTTATCGGTTTGACGGGACAGTTCATCCAATAACTGATAATAAATAAATATGGAATTTATTTTTTAGTAATTTTTCTATCATTAAGCTTATAATTATAATTTTTTATTTAAAAATTTTTTTATAACTATTTTAAAACAAATTTATATTTTTTTACTTTTTTTACATAAAATATTTTATAAAGATTTTTTTTTTATTCACATTTTTCCCATTTATCTTGATAAAATTAAAGAAATTTCTAGTGAATTTGCATCTATTTTTAATTTATGAATTTTATGTCAAATTTTTCTTTAAAATCGGAATTTATTTTGAGCGTATAACACGCATTTTTATCACGTGAATAAATTTACGGTTTTTTTTATAACACACTGTACATGATTACTCTTTCACACTATTACGCAATAATTGGTATGAATTGTAGTTCGAGTCCAAGGCCTTTTTGGTAAATTCGATCGAATACGCAGTGTCACTTGCCTTGGATATTTTTCTGGGGCTATATAAAAGGAAGTGTTAGTCCCGAACTGTTGTGACTATACCATAGACATAATCAAAATTATCATCACGCTTCCTCTTGTTCGTCTCACATGTGCTTTCAAGCTGTTTGATATTCTGAGCGAAGCCTACGGGAACCTTGTGTTGTTTATCCTCCGTGATACAGATAAGGTCTTCAGCCTCCTATCAATATATTTCCATAGTTTTGTGTTAGTGGTAAGTTATCATGTTTGCGACTAGACCTATTGCACAATAAACCCGGCCTCGGCATTTTTCGCCAACTATTCCATACTGAGGACATACTTATTTATTTAATCCATTACGATGATGGAAGCATGAAGAAGTGCTACGACATATTCATTACACATGGCTGTAAAGTTCCGTAGGAGCGCAACCTACCAAAAATTACTTCCATGCAACGCTCAAAGACCTTATTATCATCTTGAATCTCGTGAATTTGCGGTTCAAGAATCTATACCATCGGAGTAGAGATCATATTCCGCTAATACCTCACTCAGACTAAGGTACGAGGAGAATAGGCGCTTCGGCTTTTCTTTGAGGGTCTGAATCTCTTTTGCAAGTTTTTATAGCTGGTCCAAATTCCAACCCAGCTTACATAAAATAATCCTTACTTATCATATTTCAATAAATACTTGACCATTTATTTTTCACTTGCGAAGTATTCCTAAGGTTTTGCTCTTTCAAAAAATCGATAAGGGTCTCTGTGTCCCAGTTCATAATTAGTCATTAGGTAGATAAATAGTTCAGTGTACCGAGTTTTGACCTTGGTTCAAGAAAGCTCAAAAGGGGGATTTTAATGGTAATTTAGGAAAAAGAGTCGTGCTCAGCTGTTGGGGGTGAACATAGTGCTTTTATAGGGATATTGGTCTTGGATAAAAAAATGTATTACGTTCCGGGGTGAGACCAGATTTTATTCTGGGAAAAAAAGCAAGCGTTAATATACGATTTTATATCGCACAGGCATTGCATCATTTCACGTGACTTTGATCGATTCATTGATAAAAGGTTGACGAAACAACTGATACATAAAGTTGTGAACAGGTCGCATTACGTCATTACGTGATGTTAATAAATAATTTCTATTTATCTATAGCTTTAGTAAAAGGAGAAGATTTTTATAATAATATGAATTAGATTAGGATCTAGATTGGGATAATGCTCCAAAGTCGCAGATCTCATAGTCATTTCCACTTTCTCTGCCATGATCGATTCTGCAGAGCCTAACATCCCTAGAAGCAATATGCCCTAGCGTCAGAAACCTATCTTTAAGTGCTTCAATAGGTATAACAGATAAATCAACATTAAGATCGAAAATGCCATCACCATCAATGAGAAATATGTTAGTTCCGTAATTGGTCATTTTCCTACTTAAAAAAGTATAGTCAGTGAAAGCTCACAGGTGGTGGGTAGAATCTGTTTCCCAAGCCAAATAGCGAACATACCTTATTTTGCATTATTTTTTGTGGGAAGGTTTTTCGCGGGAGAGTTGGCTGAACTTCCACATACTCCTACATGCTTTATATCTTTCTGGTAAAGAAAGATAAGGAGAGTGATTAACATTATCGTATGTAACCAGTGTAAAAAAATACTTTAGAAAAAGCTTTGGATCGAATTAATAAATATATGGAAGTATTAATATTAGAAGAGTTTCTGATGGAAAAGTTAATGTAGAAGAAGATATTAGTGATCTACCCTATAAAAAAAGAATGTCCAGAAATTGTTGTCGGAAATGTCCAGGAGGGCTCAAGAAGTAAACATTTCTCGGACACCTGAACATTTTCTGGACATTTTCGATGACAATTTCTGGATATTATTTTTTATAGAGCTAGGAGGATGTGTTTTATTATCTTTAGGTTCAAATAGGTTAATAACAAGGGAAATACAATTAAAAATATTAACTATAAATTTAATATAAAAAATTAATGTGCAATTATAACTTTGTGCATTATTATTAGATTAAAAATTCTTTAACAAATAAATTGAATAATTATACTTAAATTTATAAAGGTGAATTTGAAATTTCCAATCTTAAAAAAAGCTGAATATTGCAAAAATGTCACCCTATAAAAAAATTGGATACGTTTTTTATAAAGTTTTTATACGATTTTTTTTCCTTAGAAATAACGTATCATAATAGGATACGGAAAAATGCACAATTACGTATCACTAAAAATATGGTTTTGATACGGAATTTGCACGGAATTCATATGGAATTTACATGATTTGATCACTGATTTTATCACGAAATTTATACGATTTGGTCACTGAATTTACTATTTGTATTACAGTTATTACAGTTTACTATAATTATATTTGCATAAATCTAATTTTACTTTATTAAATTAAATAAAAAATAAAAAATAAACAAAATACAAATACATTATGAAAATTCCCTCCTTATTAAAACCACCTATTGCAACCAAATTATCTATAAGTTCAGGTTCATTTGGAGTAAAACAACCTAAAAAAAACAAAAAAAAGAAACATAAGAACGTCTAACTTAATTGGAAACAAAACCCCCCTTCATATAGTATCTGCAATCGTCCAAGTCACCAAAGGTCAGCATTCCTACAAAAAAAGAAAGAGAACTCCAGAATGTCTGACCTACATAAATGAAAAAAATTATGAAGCATCTGATGAAAAAGAAACCAAAACAACAAAATAAATCCAAAACTGACCTACAAAAAAGAAGACTCTGAAGCAACAAAACTGAAACAACCTACAAAAGAAAAGAATTTGAACCCAACTTACAAAAAAAAAAAAAGAAAATTTGAACTGACCTAAAAAAAGAAAAAAATCCTGAACAATCCTACAAAAAGGAAAGGACTCCCAAACTGATCGACAAAAAAGAAAAAAGAAACTGAATCTTCTCACAAAAAAAAATCTGCTGGCCTATGAAATAAAAAAAGGGATAAATATAAATAAAAAAGAAAGGGGAATAAAGAATAAATCAAAAAAAAATATTTTTTTAAAAAGAGAGGGAAAGTTAAAAAAAAATTTTTTTTTTAAAGGGAGGACGTCAAAGTTAGAAAAATAAAAAATTTTTTATAAAGAGGAGATCATGCAGATTTTCATAGTCAGCTATTTATATTGTGACTATTTTAGTTAGATATAATTGATATAACAAATTAACAATACAGCATGATACAAAAGCCAGAATGGATAACACTTTTATTGGATGTGGTAAAATTTTCATTCAATCGTCTGATCCTGTGAAATGATTTGAAATATTTTGGATTTTTTTATTATACGGTATTATTATTGTTCAGACAAAGTTATTTTTAAGCCAATCATTTATTTAAACAAATTTTTACGAAACAAATTTATGATATTTTTTTGAGAAAAAGTTTAGTAAACAATTTTTTGTAACCAAAAAAAAAAATAATAACTACTGTAATTTTGCGGTCAATTATATAAATATTTAAAAATTCAATGATTTTAAAAATAAATTATAATTAAATTAATTACAAAATAGGTTCATCATATAAACTCGCTGCTTTATCGGCTAAAGATTTCGCTTTAGCGCCTAAAAATAATTAATTTGTTATTAATTTTAGGATACAGGGTAAAAAAAAATTAGAAAGAATACATGCCAACTGAAATTTTGCGATCAAACACAATAAATATTTATTGATGATTTTAAATATAATTTACAAAGTCATTAAATAACTATAAAATTCTTCACTGGAAATTTTCTTCTCGATGAACTTAGTACCCAGGAATTCTAGATTCTTAATTAATAAGTATATGATATTAAGCCAGCCTAATATTATATACAAAATTAACCAGAATTTTATCTGACAAATCTAAAAAAAAATATTTTTGGAAAAAATTCAGCTATAAGGACCTGGTATTTTTTTTCCTTTTTTTTTAAATGATATTCTTTTTCAAATTGATAATTAATTGTTTGTTTTTCAGTGCAAAAGTGAAATCTTTTACTGATAAAACAGCAGAACCTAATAATGCTACTATTGATAAGAAATATTTAAGACCCCAACGCCATGTAATTTAGATTCTAGTTCAGGATTGAGTTGTGACCAGCAGTGCAGGTTAATTATTTTTATGGCTGCCAATGCTCAATATTTTGCTGCTAGGGATCAATCCCAAATTTTATCTATAATAAATTTTATATGATTATTTTTTTTTAATTTATACTAATGATACATATATAAAAATATATTATGAAACTAAATTTTTTAATGTATACATTCTATACTATTTTAATTAAATATATTATTAGTTTTTATCCTCTAGTTCATCTAGTCTTTGGGCCTCCCCTAGCAACCATACAATATGACCAAGAACTTTTTTTACTCGATCTTCCATATCTTCATCTCCATATATAATAACCATTGGTTTTGATAATTTAAAATTAGGGTTTCTTTCATTATCTAATGAACACTCCAAAAAAAACCATTTTTCAGAATCAGTTATAATACCAAAGACATTTTTCTTCTTACTTGATTCACATTGAACTGCATTCTGAGTAACACCTTGTTGAAAATCTTTATCTTTAACTTCAGTAATCCCAATTATTCTAGAATTTTGAATTTGAATTAAAGCAAAGTCTACAGGCCCATGACCATTCAGACCTGAAACATTTTTTTCTGGATAAACCTTAAATTTATCTTCAAAAAGGTTAGCAATAGCTACAAGGTATGAACAAACATATTGACTTTTTGATGCTTCATTTCCAATAGGAATAGCTTTGAAGTGGAAATTCAATTCAGTTATAAGATGCTTGATTATTACTTGTGACTTTTCATCATTTAATTCTACACATCCACAAGTAAAAGGAGGGAATACAGATAATGTTGGATCACTATCTTCACTAAGTTTATATAGTTTACATATTTTTGGAAAAGTCCAAGAAGAAAAGGATAATGATGTTTCTATAATACAGTAAATTTGAGGTTATTTTTTGATACAAATAATTGAAGCATATTTTGAAACTCTAGATCACTTTTAGGAGAATATTTTTCATCATTGCATGAAAATGCAAGTGTTGCAACATCTTTCTGAAGTTCTGGAAATTGATATAAAGCAAATACAAATTCTTTAAGGTCTTTAAGAGTCACTTGAGAATTAGTTAGCTCATCATAACAATCATCAGGAATTTCAACCTGCCAGAGTTTCAGCTGATCAGGATCAATGCCAGCAAAATCATTATGTTTTTCTTTTTGGATTAAACTCTTAAGCTCACTAATGGTTTTGTTTTTGTTAATATTAATAGCAAAGGCATTGTGTGCATTTCCTTGAACTATGCAAAAAAGAGTGATAGTAGTTCGGCACTTTTTTGATTGTGAATTGAAATTTTCCTTTTCTTCTTCAAGTTTTCGCTTTACAGAATCCTTCTATAATAAAATTTATTAACAATTTATATAATCACTAAACTTATTATATTATACTGACTAACCTTATTTAATTCTGTAATCACCTCCTTCCAGTAAATTTCTAATTTTTTTGCATGACGTGTTTGTTCATTATTTACCTATTACAAGAAATATTATTAGCTGTGTGTACTAATTTTTTATTTATGATAAAAGAAGGTATATAGCCTGTTCCTCCTCCAGAACAAGCAGACTTTTACCAATACAAATTTAAGGCACCTGAATTAAGGACTTGGATTTACCAAGTTGGTTAATCCAGTAATTCTCCTAGCTCAAAGCATCAATTTAGGAGTTACCTTCAAATTTGCTAAATAAAAAACACACCTTTTCCTTTATAGAAATTAAAAATTCCTCATTAATTATTTGATGTTTTGCTTCTATTAGAAAGTGATTGATCCATTGATTATTAAGTTCCTTCCAATTATTAGTTGGTAATGATGAAGTAACAATAGTGTTGTAGTGAAGGAGTAAGAAACCATAATATGATGCTAAATTTCCTTTCTCTTTGAAATAAGATTCTAGGGCTAAAGGTCAAAGGGATAGTTAGAAAATTGAATTTATTTACTAAGTATATAAAATTTATTTACCCTTATGTTCAGGATATAGTTTACTCATAATTATTTCATTAAACAAGAAAATTAAAAAAAAGTAAGGTTTTGTTAAAGGAAGATTAAAAAATTGTAAAGTAATTGTAAAAATTAAAAAAAAGTTAAAAAAGTAATATTAAGATTAGAAAAAGTAAGAAAAAAAAACTATAAAATTATAAAAAAATTTAGAATAAAAGTAAGAAAAAAAAACTATCAAAATGCATAAGGATCTTAAATACAAAAAAAAATAACTTATATGTGGTATGACTTGGACTGACATATTATTGTGAAAAAAAAAAATAATTATAGTAAGTGACCTAGCTTTTGTTAGTCTTGCAAGTAAGATGATACAGAATGATATAGTTTTACTCATGATAATTATTATAATGACAAATTATGATTTTTATTTAATATAATGTCATATTTTTTTACTAAAAAGGAAAAAAGATCTTACAAAAAATTAATAGTTATGACATATATGATTGATATTATAACAGATACATTGTTCATAGTAATTAGTAAGAAAGCATTAGCTACTTCTTTTAATAAATATAAAACCATTATTTGTAATCTTAGGATTTAGGAACCTGATAATGATACTATCTAATTTTGAATTGTTCATATTAAATTAGCATTAGAAATCCAATACTTATTTTAAGTAATCTAATTTATTTTTACTTTTTTAGAAGTGTTCAGCAAATGACTTGATGATTCAAATGACAAATAACAAATGACATGTCATTTCAATGCTCAAATGACAAATGACCTTAGTCATTTGAATGTAATTTTGGCCAATATTATAATTTTTGCCTACACTGAATTCATTGTTTTTTAATTATAGTCACATGCTTATTTATGTGATAAATATTAGCCAATCAAAATCATATGATTGAAATGACTAAAAGACAAATGATTATTTATTTTATTTTAAACATATAGACATGACTGGAGCCTAACAATACATAAAGGACAAACATAAACCATAGCCTATGTCATACCCATAGGAATTAAAGAAAATGAAACTGAAAAAAAATTAAATTTACAAATAGAAAAAGAATTAACTAAATCTAACTCTAAATCACTAGGATGTTGAATGTGAGATGACCATCCTCCAGAATGAAGAAAATTAGAAGTATACAAGACCAACCATAAAGATGTTTGAGGACCATGTGTGCGACGAGGGACCATGAAGTTAGCAGTAAAGGGATGAAAAGACCAAGAAGAACATATAGTAGGAGGTGAGAGGCTTATCAAGATATGAGAAGGACTGATTTTAGGGTCTCATGAGGAATTTGAAATGGTGGAAATAATCCTAGGCTAAGTTGATCCCAAAGATTTTTTACACCTAAATTTGCATCTTTTTTGTTTAGAGGTAATGCCATGTTGATGGTCCCATTCATGTAAATGGATACAATGTCAAGGCCAAATACGTTTGTATAAATTTCATGAAATAATCCCATATAATATTACAGGTGAGTTTATCATTAAAAGTAAAAGAATGTACTAAGTTGTTTAAATTTTGTGGGATAAATTGATGTAAAATTAAATAAATTTCATGATGTCCAGAATTATCAATATTAATATGATTAAATAACTCATAAGAGTTAATAGAATGTGTAATTGAAGAATTTAAAAAATTGACATTTGAGTCAATAAGTTCAATAAGAACATTTTTATGATGATGATGACAAATGATTATGAATAATAACAAATGATTTCATAAATTATCTAAATAGTCAAATGACCAGATCATTGTTTTTTAGTACTAATATGATTTTACTTCAAGTATTAATGTTAGTGACTAGAGAGCAGTGTATAAAATCTGAAAAAAATTATATGTGCACATGTGCACATAAAGCATGCACACTAAAAAAATTTTGTGAACAATAGTGCACATTAAATTTTAAAAATTGTGCACATAAAAATTAAAATATGCATATGTGCACATAGTGCACATGAATTTTATACACTGCTAGAGAGTCATTATTTATAATCTAATTTATTTAGCTTTATAGTGCCACCGGATAAATGAAAAATCAGATAAATTTACTGGTATTGATATTATTTTAACACAGATTTTATTTCGTAAGATACCTAAATCTTTAACCAATTCATGGCGCAAATGACATAATCGGATAAATATCACATTTTCTGAATACCTTGTACTAATATAGTGACTTAAAATGGTCATACTAATTTGAACATTTGATTTGTAATCATTTGTAATCATCTGGACTCATGTCTTCTGCCATTACTGCCATTATTACATGGAATCTGAGCTAATTCCACTCAGATCCAATGGGAATCTGAGGCGAAAATTAGTATATAATATAATTTACTGTATTTATTATTAAAATATGCTAAAATTTAAAAATTTATTACATTAATTAAATATATTTTCTAAAATTTTTATTAATAAATCATGATTAATTCCGTTCATTTCACCAAAAAATATGGGAAAGACTTTTGAAAATAAATATATATTAATAGTTGAAATGGTAAAAGATTTTGAATGAAAAGAAATAAATTTTCTTTTCATAGTAATGGATATCCTTTTCTTCTTGTACTTTCTCTAACTGATTCATATTTGAAATTGTCAAAAATGAGTGACTGATTTTTGCAAAAAGATACAAAAGAAATTTTATTAACGAAAATATATTTCAAAGAATATAACTTTAAAAAAAACTATTATTAAACCAATATCCAAAGCCAAAATCTGAGAAATAAACATTAGTTAACGTTCTCTTAAAAAAAATAAGCTTTAAAGTGTAACTCTGAAGCATACCATATACAGTATTTAAAACAAAAGAAAGAAGTTCTGAAGTGGAATTCTGATTGTTTATTGATGGTCATGTGATGGACAATAGTTAATTTTTTTGGACGTCTACTTCGAGAAGCAATACTAATAGCACCTGTTTTTTTATATTTAGATATAATATTATAAATTGTGATTTTACCATAACCAGTTTTTTCTGAAACTGTTCATTCTGAGTCACCAGCTTCATAAAAACTGATAACTCTAAAATCTGAAAGTTCTCTTTTACAAAAAAAATAAAAATAAAAGAACAATATGCATGATGTTCACTTTTATTGATTATTATATGGTACAAATTTTTATTTATTGCAGGTCATTTGCAGATCACAGGAGTGGACCTAAACTTTTGGCTGGGAGTAAGGTTGCCTGCCGAAACTAAAAAGGAAATTCCGAAAGGCTTTATTTCTAAATGCGAATTGCAATCTCGTATTCTCTATCCAACGTATTGGTAAAAATATTATTACTACATAGTTCGCAAAGAAATGCAGGAAACTTATAGTAAAATCTTGATCGCTTTTTTATTGCATTATCAGAAAGCCGAGTAAAATATTCAGTATCTCCCTCGTCATTATGCTCTTCTAAAAACTTTATATGAGCTTCTTCAGTCCATAGATAAGTCACCATTAAAACACCGAATTATGAATTAATCACTTGAGATTTGTCCAGGAATACTTTATTTTTTTTCGTTCTAAGAAAATAATGGTGGGAAGCTTTAATTGGTAAATATAATATTTATTGTGTTTAATAATCATTATTTTATAAGAACGTTTTAAATAAAGAATATTATTTGCAATTTTATTGACGTCATAATAATATACGCAGTAATATTATTAAAAGTTACGTCATGGAGTCAACCAAATTTACATTATAAAATCAGATAGATCAGATAGAAATCTTTAGAAGTAAGGTTATACATATCAAATATCTATTCAATAAATATAAAAATACATATAGTGTTCTTATAAAAAAATATACATATATATAAATATTTCTAAATTGTTCTCTAAAATTTGAGTATATTAGTTATTAGAATCTATAGGTTCATTATGAATAATTTGAAATACTTCACATTCTTCTACATCAAATTTATTTTTAGTTTGCCTGATTGGTTTTAAATAAGAACTTCTTTTACAATAATTTCCAAAAGATGAACTCCATATAACAAGATCATTTTCTCCAAATGATGGACCGTAGTAAAAGTGATTTTTTATAGCATTATTCTTATTCATTATACGACTTAAAATATAATTATTAATTCTATTGCTATTAAAAGAAAATATAAAACTATCTTTAGTAATGCCATAATTACCATTAGACTTCCATTCAAGTGGATTATATCCTCCAAGAATTTCGTTACTGCCTTTCACTTTAACAATTGTTACTGTGCGAAGTTTATTATCACAAATTTCATGAAATTTATCTCGGTCAAGTCCATCACGGGATCCACTAAATAATAATTTAAATTCATATGAAGGAATTAATTGGTCCGTAATTTCCAATCTATCGATCCATTTTGAAATAAGTTCAACATGTTGTTGAGTTATAATTCTTGAACCAACAATTTTTTCGCTTTCTCTAATGTTACACGGTCTTGGTCTATCACTTGATCCATTTGGCCTGCTATCAGGATTCAAAAGGTTTAAAAAAGATTTTATTAAATCCCTATATATATCTTTTGGAAATACTTTTTCATAAGGCAATACTTTATCAACAAATTCTCTAGAAGATAAATTGTGGAATTCAATCAATGGAATACAATGTTGTAAGGTATTCTTTAAAGTTTTAAAATTCTGTTTTGAATATGTTGCAGGATCAGAAGGAAGTTCAGGATTTTTAGCAAGTCCCCAATTAAGAACGTGTTCCCAAATTTGAATTTCATTCATTTGAAGGTTATCACTTTGAATAATTGTGACCAAAAGATTTTCTGAAATTGAAGAAAAATTTGTTGTTTCAAATATCTTATTTGGCTCTTTGGTTATTAAATCATTGCAATAATTTTTAAATTCCGCGAAAGAGTCATTTTCAAAGCTCATTTGATATATTAAATTAAAATTTTGTTCCATCCAATTTGTTTTGTTTCTGATCAAGAAAGATTGCAAATACGTGAATAACTCTTGAAGATTAAGTTCACTGGCAGCATCTAAGATTTTCATTACGTCTGAAGTATCATATTCGTCCAAAGAAAGTTTCCCGCCATATAAATAACTGAAATAAATAAAAAAAATAAATATGTGTAAAATTAAAATATTATTAATTAACCGTCATCAAAAGTTTATTACCTTAAAATTATTTGAAATATTTCTGGTAAAATATTTGGTAATTTGATATGTGCCAAAGTTCCATCATTTTTCTTTTTATCAGTTGACAAAATTCTTTGCAAATAAGGAGAACGATAATATAAAATAACTTTATGCGCACGAAAGACTCTTGTACAATCTTCATTACCAACTTCAATAGTAATATCATAATATTCTTCATCATTTAAAATTTTAAGGAAATCTTGTGATAACCTTGGTAAAAGGTTTTTAACAACCATTTTTTTATTATTCTTTAAAGTTTAACGAGAAAAGAATTTAATCCCAAATTTGTAAATGGATAAACCTTATATTGTAATTCTGTGCAACATTCAAATTTAAAGCACGTGACTCTGAGGTCATATCGGCAAATATGATTTTCCGGATTTCGAATTTGTTTAAAGTGGCGTAGCAAGCATTAATTATTACTTTATTCTATTAAATAAACGATGTCATGTCATAATCGCAACCATTGTAGGTTGTTTATCTATAATATCATACTAAAAAAAAGATTTATTTTGCATGTTTTATCTACTTATTCGTTTACACAATCGGCATAAACTGATAAAAGTTTCACATCAAATTTACCATCTTTTCTGTAGATAATTTCCTTCTTAATTTGGCCAAGGTTTAAATAAAATGAATGGATAATTGTACGTTAATAACGTTAATTTAACGTGTTATGTTAAGCTTAGTGTAGCTTAATAATCAATTTTAATTGTTAAAATAACTATGCTAATTAATCTAAACTTCATCAATTAGAACTTCACCTATTACTGTATCTGTAGGTAATCGCTTAAATATGAATTTTGAATTACAAGTTGCGATCACCCTTAAGTTTTTAAATATAGATTCTACGATGCGATACAAATCCTGAACTGAAACTTCATTCTTTTTGATGGCCATATCAATTTTTCTAAAACTTTCATTTATGAGAATTCATATTATGGTGCACAAGTGAGAAAGAAACTGAGGGATAAAAAAATATAATTAATTACAATATTAAATATTTAAAAAAAAAACTATCACTGTTAAAATATCCTATATAATTCGCATTCTTCTACATCAAAGTAATCTTTAGTTTCTCTAATTGGTTTTCATAAGAAGAACTTTTGCTAAAACACATTAATTTTTCAGATACGTCACACTGGGGTGGTAGATATACTAGTTAAATCAAATATATGTATAGTCTCATATAAAGTTTATTATTTTCGTGATCAACATATTAAGCTTAAAATTGGTTTTTTATAATAAACTTTCAATTAAATTTGATATTTTTTAAACTTTCACAACTTTGGATTCTTCTCCTCATTTTTCGCTCTGAATTCTGCAAAAACATTCTAAAACACCATCTCTTTCATGAAATATTTGATTTTCTTAAAAAGAACTGCAATAAGCATATAGTAAGCTTTCTAACTGCTTCTTTATAGGAAAAATTTTTTTTTTCTTGAGTAATTTCAAAAAAAGCATTCTATTTTCATTTTTGTGTATCTGTTTGTATTTCTAGTATTTCTTAAAAGTTAATATAACATGATTACTCAAATTTTAAAGATTTCGAATTTTTTAATGGGCAAATGGCTATCACAAATTTTTAAATAATATGAAGTTTATATTTCAAAATGTATAATACCGTCAATAAATAATTTAAATGTTAGTATCCAAAAATCCGGATACCCTATATAATTTTCCTAACACTATTCCAAATTCAGTAATTAAAAACTAGTATAGTAAAAAAAATCTGGATTATAAGACTATACATATATTTGGTTTAATTAGTATATCTACCACCCCAACGTCGCACCATATAATAAGATCATTTTCACTAAATGAAGGACTGAGATAAGAATTATTCATTACAGAATTGTTCCCATTCGTTACACGACTTAAAATATAATATACTAATTTTATCTTTGCTAAAAGAAAATATAAAACTATCTTTAGTATTGCCATAAATACCATTAGACTTCCATTCAAGTAGATTATATCCTCCAAGAATTTCGTTACTATCATTCACTTTAACGATTGTTATAGTGCGAGGTTGATTATCGCAAAGTATTTATTTCGTGAATATCCATCACGAGATGCGCGAAAGAATAATTTGAATTCATATGAAGTAGTTAACTTGTCCGTAGTTTCTAATCTATTGATCCATTTTGAAATTAATTCAACATGTTGATAAGTTACAATATTTGAGTCCGCTATTATTCTTTTACTTTCTTCCGTTACTTTAGTTATATCGGTTATCACTTGGCTTGCTATTAGGATCTGAAAGTAGGGATGGCAACGGTCACGGTCATTAACCGGTTATGACCGGTCATGACCGTGACCGATATCGGTCGGTCAAAGACCTCTGACCGACCGGTTAACCGACCGTTTGACCGACCGTTTAACCGATCCTGAAAACGTTTGCGAAATGTAATTTAATAAAAAAAATGTTTCGCAAACGTTTTTTTAATTATTTTAATAGAAAACGTTGCGAAAACGTTTTTTATTAAGTATTTCAATTAAATTACGTTTCGCAAATGTTTTCAGGATCGGTTAACCAGTCGGTCAAACGGTCGGTTAACCGGTCGGTCAGACCGGTCGGTCAAACGGTCGGTCGGTCGGTCAAAGGTTCTTGACCGGTTATGACCGACCGATGACCGACCATGACCGACCATTGCCATCCCTATCTGAAAGACTCAAAAAAGCCTTTAATAAATCTCTATATAAATCTTTGGGAAATAGTTCTTCATAAGGGAATACTTTTTGTAAAAATTCTTTAGTAGTTAACTCGTAGAATTTATAAATCTTTCTAAGGTATTCTTTAAATTTTTGAAGTTGTCCTTCGAAAAGTTTGTAAAATCAGAGGGAAGGTCAGAATTTTGAGCAAATCCCCATTTAAGAACATGATATTCTCAAATCTGAATTTCACTCATTTGACGGTTATCATTTTGAATAATTGCAATTAAAAATTTTTCTGGAATTAAAGAAAATTCAAAGAATTAAACATTTTATCTGATTCTTTGGAAATTAAATCAGTACAATATTTTTGAAGTTCCAAGAAAGAATCATTCTCAAGACTTGTTTAATATATCGAATTAAAATTTTGTTCCATATCCAATTTGTTTTGTTTTTAATCAAATAGAATTGTAGATACGTGATTAATTCTTGAAGATTAAGTTCGCTGGCGGCAACTAGGATTTTAATTACATTTCTGGAGTATCATATTCGTTCAAAGAAAGTCTTCCGCCATACATATAACTAAAATATAAATAATATACATTATTAATAAAAAGAATATTATGAATATAATTTGTTTTTAAAATTATTACCTTAAAATTATTTGGAATATTTTAATATTTTAGGTGATATATTAGGTAATTTAATATGTGTCAAAGTTCCATCATTTTTCTTTTTATTGGTTGAAAAATTCTTTGCAAATAAAGAGATTTTATCATTCAAAATTTCAAGTAAATTTTGTGGTAAAAATTGATTTTCACCCATTTTTTATAAATTTTTAACGTTAGCGAAAGGAAAGAAAAATTTAATCCAAATTCGTAAATGTTCAATTATATATAATTAGCCGTTGTATTCTGTGCGACATTAAGTTTTTTAAAGCAACTGACTTTGAGGTCAAATATAAATTTCCGGATTTTTGATAGTCAATAGGTTTTTTAAAGAGGCTTAGTAGTTTATTCAAAAATCATGTTAATCATTTAATTAGATGTCACAACTCACAACTCACAACATAATCGACGATTTGCCGCAGGTCCATAAATGTCGATTGTATATATTAAAGATTTAAGAATTATCAATAATTTGTTGCATATTTTATCTACATATTATGTCGATACGTTTATACAATCGCATAAAAGTTTCGCACCAAATTTTTTCTTTTCTGCAGATAATTGACTCATAATTCTCCTCTTAAGAAAGATCTTGAACGCATATTTTAATTTAAACTAAATTAGCCACTTTACTGTCAATGCATACAGTACAACTACCCTATTATATTCAGGTTCTGTAATAGTTGGTGATATTCCGGCTATTATACTAGTTCAATTTATATTAAAACATTATGTTGTAAATTATATATAATTTACACAAGTGAAGAATCCTATCATTATAGTTTAATAGATATGGCCGTTTTCAATCGATTTTGGTCAAGTTTCAATGAACCTACATATTAGTACGTTTTAATACTAGCTCTAAACCATATATCCAGCATATCTCCCAATTGTAGATCTCTGTGTATTGTGTATTGTGAGTATGCAGATCTGTGAAATCACTCATATTATACAGTCGGCCGAACCTGAAACTTGTTGTGCTGAATCAAAGTTCCCCAGAACGAATTTCTTATAATTAATTACTCTGGTTATACCGAATATTCATAATAAAATGCTTTTACTATATACCGAACTCACCTTAACAGCCCAGGTAGCATGCAAGTTCGATTTTTTTATTTTTATTTTTATTTCACAAAGTGAACGAGGCAACAGTACAAATTATATAGATTTTTAGAGAAAAATCGAAAACAATTCTAAAACTGAAAACCAAATCGCTACAGGGGCGATGTCACCTTTCTAAACTAAAGGACGGGTGATCAACCGGATTGTAATATACGAAAAGTCATGTGACTATAGTCTACTAATCCTGGCCAAATTTATAGTGCTGACCAGAGTAATTAACGAAATACAATTCTGGCCTGCACTACAAATTTGGCCAGAACGGAAAACTAGTTCGGTATATTATATAACGAATTCACTTTATATCGAACGAAAGCGGAGGGTTGTAAATTTTATATTATGTGATTAATAATCTTGATTTGATTGGCTAAAATCTGTATCACGTGAAAACGAGACAAAAAAACCAATTTCTTTTTACAAAATTAAAATCCATTTACAGGATCGAATTTTATTTAAGTTTTTAAGTTCCTATTTTAGAGGTTCTGCACTGTATATTACGCATTTTGCGTAAAGGTAGTACTAATAAGAACTTATACATGGATGGACACGAATTAGATTAATTAGATTCATATCATACCAAAATATTATGGTATCGAATTATTTGATATGTAGGTGAATGAATGGTCATTCAATTTAGTTTGAATAAGTTGTACTATTTATATAGCCCCGACCAAAACGATGATTACAATAATAATGGCGAATTCTGATTACAATCAGCTAGTAATTATCGTTATACTGTATTTCTCATTAAGAACACTATATATATATGATGTTGTAAAGTGTTCGTTCCTGGCCACCAGATCCCTTATCTAAATTCACAATAATTATTGAAAAATAGAAAACAATCGCGTGGGTATGTATTAAATATATGTATCATATAAATTATATACAATTATGAATACAAATAAGTCCGATTAATTTAATGGATCAAAACATATTTCATTACGGATATTAATCGTCGTAGACATCCAATCGGGGTAGGAGAACATTACTAAAGGAAGTGTAATTAAAAATGTTAATTTGTATCTAAAAACCGTTTAAAGTATTTGCATATTTTGGGTTTGATGAAACTTGAATTATTTTTTCTTTTCATAATAAAAAAAAGTTGACTCAAAAAATTCAAAATTAAAATGGAAATCGTTTTCTATTTTTGATTTATTATTTCTTTTGTAAGTGTCTCAGTTTTTATTAGAAAAAAAAACAAATAAGTGAAGTAAAATTATAATAATCATTAAACATAATCATAATTACATAAATACATAAGAACGACTATATCATAGATAATAATAAAAATTGGTAATATCTTATAGTGGATCATAATGGATGGAATAGAAAATCAGGGGAAGATACATACAATACATAACACAAGATTTTAGGGTTCCTTTCATTTTTATTCCATTCCCACTTCATCTTTTTCGTTCCTTTACACTATCCTTTATCATTTTCATTTTTTTTCCATTCCCACTTCTCTTTACACTACTCTTTGTTCCTTTCATTTTTTTTATTTCCTTTGCTCCATTTTGTCCCCCTCCGTTCTTTTCATTTTTTTCATTCCCACTTGATCTTTTTTGTTCCTTTTGTTTCTTTCACTCCCCCTTTGCTCCATTTCGTTTCTTTTATTCCCTTTTACTCTCCTTATTTTTTCATTCACCCTCATTTTTTTTGATTAATAATAAACTTTATAATTATTTACTTATTTTATATTACATCAATCTTAAACTTATAACCAACTTAAAAAAACTATTTGAATAATTAAATGTATTAGAATCTATTCATTTCATATATTATTATTCTTTTGGTAACTTAATTTAACTAAACCAGAATAAAAATCTTTACTCAAAAATCTGGTAGTTATTTAGAGAATTACGGATATGGATTTGGTTATAATAATCTATTATTAAATCAACAATTTCTTCAAAAAAAAAATTGATATTTTTACATATTTTATAATTAATTGATTGATTTTATGAATTTGAAAATCAAACTATTTATCCAGCGTTCAATTTAATTGAAAAAATCTTACTCATCTTTCTATCAACGTCGGTCAATTTTCCTATATCTGATATATTAAATTGATTTTTTTTAAAAAAAATAATATTTTTATTTAATATTAAAAAAAAAAATTAAAAAAAATTTGAGGGGGAGAAAAAGGATGAAGAAAGAAATCAGTTTAAAAAAGGGAAATTTCTGAAAAAAAAAGGAATCCGAAAAAGAAATAAGTACGAAAAAAATTCTGAAAAAAAAAGGACAATAATCCGATCCAAAAGAGCGAAAAAAAAAATTTTTTTTAAAAAAAATAACAATACGGTCTAAAAAAAAGATCGAAAAAAAATAGTTAAAAAGACCAAAACAATGGGGATTATTTAATAAAAAAAAATATAATTTTTTCAGTTTGGGAAAAAAAATTAAACCTAAACGGGAAAAGAATGAAGAAAAAACAAATTTTTCAGGTTAAAAAAACTAAACTGAAAGAAAAGGGAGAAAAAATTTTTTTGAAAAAATTTTAAAAAAAAGGAACCAAAAAAAAAAATATTTGAAAAAAAAAATCGGATAATAATCAAGGTAAAATTTTATTAACTAAAATTAATAGTTTTTTATCAGGCGGAGGCATGTCACGCCGTCACGGGTTTTAATTATATTGGCATGGGGATTTCAAGTTACACAATTCAAATTATTTATGCAGATGCGTTACTATTACTAAATAAAATAATATATACGTTTACCAAAAAAAAAAAAAAAATTATTTATGCAGAGACTAATCCAAACTCCAGACAAATTTTTTTTAATTATATAGGTTAGTCTATTATTAAGTTTGATACAAAAATGATATTACCTATTATTAATAAGAATCAGCGCCGCAACATTCATCTGATCATCGATCCAAACCTAAATAGTGAAAGAATGTATTTTGGGAAAAAAAATTCGGTTTGAAAGAAAAAAACCAAACCGAAAAAGGAAAAGGAAAAAAAAATTTAGATCGAAAAAACCAAAAAAAAAAAGTATTTAAAAAATTCCGATTAAAATTTCATTAACCTTAGATGTACAACATGACTTGCCGATCAAGAGAGTCTAGAACATGGATCAGCAATTCATCTAAACGTTAGTCACACAAACACTTTTTTTTTAATTATATAGAATATAGATATAGATTACAACATGTATCAATATAATGTTTTTACATTTACAATATCTGTGTTTAAAATATTAATGTTTTTATACGTTTTTACATTTATAAAAATAATAAATAAAAACCTTTTTATTAACCTTAATACAACAATTACAATGTATATCTTAAAAATGTATTTATTGCATTGGTTACATCTATATGATCAAAAATAAAATTAAAGAAATAAAGGTTAATTTATTTTCAACTAATTTCCTAAGACAAAGCACTTAAAAAAGAATTAGTAAAAGTTAAAGGAAAAAGAGTGAAAAAAGAAAGGCTACTCACTTTATTCAAATCAAAGGGTCGCGATTAACTCACCGACACCGACAATCATTTCACGACAACCGTTTCACCGACAAATATATATAAAATTAAATATAAAAATTTTATAAATATTTTTACATATATTTTTATATGAAATAGGGAATTTTTATTGTTAGTAACACGTATTTCTTTGTTAGATTTAATAAAATACAAAAAAACTACTATAGATTTCCTTAGGGGAATAGCACGTACTTTTCACTATATTTTTTTTTAATAAATGTATTAATGTTGTGATGATCAAAAACTAAAAAGGTTAATATATATATGTTTGTTATTTCTTTATTATTTTAATGAAATTTATAATAATTTATATAAAAAAAAAATAAAAAAAAAATATAATAGATATAACTATATGTTATTCTATCTACTAACCCATCTATGATGAAATAACTCATATTCAATATTTATTTTTTATTTCGGTGAAATGATTGTCGGTGAAATGAACCAGACCCATAATATTAATCTTTTCGACTATAAGGTTAAACGACGTTTCGACGTCAGTTCCATTCTTCAATATACGGTTACACCTGCGCTATCAATTCTGAATTCTACAACGCTAGACACACCTTCATTGTGAAAGATGTAGCCAAACAACTCAACGCTGACATGCAATACGTAATTTCAACCAAGGATAAAGAAATTATCAACAATACAAATATGTTTTTTCGGAGAACACCACCTTGGACAATGAATCCAATACCATAATGAGTGACTGATCATACATATCTGCTGCCAAATCCATAGCAACTGTCATAGCCGTGTAGGACATGACTAAATCACCTCCATCTTCAAAAACAACAATAGACCTATATATACGCCATCATTCCACATCTGACAGTATTTACGTGTGGCATCAGTCAACAAAAGAAAAATACGGGCGTTTAAATTAGTTTGAATTAATTTTTAGATTTCTTGTTCGCTTTTTTATTCATTGTCTCTTTCTGGTGGTTAATCCGGCTATGCTAGGATTCTTGTGAATAATGGGCAGGGCGACTCCTTTCCCAGTGCTTTGGGGTTAGACGAACTCGCATTTTGTATCGTTTTTCTTTGAATTTCGGAGAAACTCCCTATTTATATAAAATTATGTGTCTGTATGTCAGTGATATAATCCGCAGTTCGATCAACTAACTTCTTCAAATTTTTTTTTTTTTACATTTTTTTTCATTCTTCCCTTTCCTTCGTTTGCCCTTTGTACCCTTCCTTCGTCTCTCCCTTGTTTTTTACTTTTCCTTTCCTTCCTTTTTCCCTTTACTTTTTCATTTTCCTTCTCTTTCCTTTCTCTTTTCCCGCTTCTCTCGCACTTTTGTTGAAGAAATCTTAAGCGTTTCTCTTCTTAGGTGCAAATTTCCGGTAAGTTTGTCTTTTTTTAAAATTTTTCATTTTAACGAACGATTTCTAATAGTTATTTTTCTTACTTTTTTTTAGACTTCGAGTATTTTGACGTGTGGGAATATGGTGGAAAAATTTTTTCTTAATAATCTATTTTAATGAAACATTTTCTAACATTATTTCAAATTTTTTCTTTTTTTTTAGATGCTTCTTACGGTCTAATTGTTCGTTTTCTTAACTTTTTTCAGATGACTTGGTTCTTCGGCTACTTTGACGAGTAAGAAAAATTTTTTTTTTCCTAATTATCTATTTAACGAAACGTTTTCTAATGTTTCAGTTTTTTTCTTAGGTGGTTCTTTCGGTCTTTTTGGACGCGAAATTTTGGTAAGCTATTTAACTTAATTGTTTTTGTTTTTAACGAACATTTTCTAACAATTCATTTACTTAGGCGTTTCTCTAAAGTCACTTTGAGAAATGGGATTTTGGCATGGTAATTCTTAGTTTTTTTTCTTTGATTATTTTATTTTAACGAACTTTATTAACAGTTCGGTTTTCTCAGTTTTCTCTCCTTTTAGGATTTGCCGATTCTCCCTGAAAATGGAAGTGGGTGTCATTTCTTCTGGTCTTTTTGTCTTCGTTATTAACTTTCTCCTTTCTTTTTTTGTAGGTGTAGGTTTCGATTTCTTTTTTCTTTTAGGTTTTGGCGGCTCTTTCGTGTTTTTTTTTAGGTTTTGTCAATTTCTGGGTGGGTGTTCTATTTTATTCACATTTTATCTTGTTGTCTTAATTACTAACAGTTGTCCTTTCTTTGTAGGTTTCAGTGCTTCTTTTTTTTGAGATTTTGGCGGAAGGAAGGTTTTTGTCTTTTATTGTATATTTATTTTTTATGACGTCTTTGATACCAATCTTTCTTTTTCTAGATTTTGACTTCATTTCACCCTTCGGACACGTGGGATTCAGTGAGAAATCAGAAGTGTCTATGCTGCTATAGATTTTAATGAAACGTATACTAATGTTTCAATTTTTTCTTTTTTTAGATGACTGAGACTTTGGACGCATAACAATTCGGTAGGTAAGAGATTTTTTTGAATTATTTTTTTGACGAAATGTTTATTTAACGAAACGTTTCCTAACGCTTCAATTTTTCTTCTTTTAGGCGGTTCTTCAGTTCTTTGGACGCGGGACTTTGGTGAGAGTATTATTTTTGTTTAATATCTTTATTCCGTCTTTTAAAAATGGTTACTTATTTCTTTTTCTTTTTCAGGCGGCTTTTTGGTCTCCTGGACGTGACACATAAGTTTTTAAAATTTTCCTTTAATATTAACGAGCAGCTATTAATAGTTCTTTTTTTATAGATATTTCTTTGAGTTTTTTTGGATGTGTAAGATTTCGTTATGGTAAGTTTTTTTTTCTGTCTTAGTTTATTTATTATAATGAAATGTATGTTGACGTTTCAAATTCTATCTTTTTTTTTTAGATGGATCTGGACACATGGGAAGGAAATCGGAACTATATTTTTTTTGAATTTAATTCTTTTAGCATGAGAGTTTTTTTTTAAATAATTTTTTTTTTTTGGCAAAATGTTTTATTAACGTTTCACTTTTTTTCTTTTTGTTAAATACCAATGAGGTACCGTTTTTTGACTTAGGAATATCGAAGGGTGTCATTAGAGTTAATTTAATCCAAGTCAACCTCGGCTGTTGATTGGACTAAAGACGAGTACCCTCTATACGGTACACTTGTACTATTGTTTAAGATCAAGACTGAATTCAACAATCTATCTTTTGATATTTCAAGTATGACCTGGACGATGGCTGGACACTGGACGCGTGGGATTTTGGTTAGAAATCGGTTAATTAATTTCTCTTGTTTTTCTTTAATAAAATGGTAGAGAAATAAACGCTTATGGGAATGCAAAGTGACGGCACGAATGTATTTTTACAAATTAAATTTACAATTTATTTATAATTAAATTTTACAATATATTTTACAATAATTTGCTATAATTTATATAAAATATACATGAATAAATTAATATTACAATTGATGTTATATAACTATTGTACGATGTCCCTACAAGACCAATAACGAGTATCTCAACAATAATGTACTGTAATATTAATTTACAATACATTTAAAAAATTTTAAGTTGTTAGCAAAGTGTTATCCCGGAATATCTAAAAAGAATAAAGGACTACATGGGAACTTAAAAGATATAAAATGAGTGAATTTTGGAATTAAAAAGAGGCGTAGTATTTTAATAGCATATTGGGAAATAATCGATAAATATTAGTAAGTGGGAAAATTAGGAATATTTAATAATGATTTTATTGTTCCGATAGCATTTTATTAATGACTGCATTGAAGCTGCAATGCGAAATAATATTTACTTAGGGGAAACTATCGAAGTTCGAAGCATGAACTCGGGTTATTAATGGGTTATTTTGTTTTTTGTTGTTATTAATACAGATTAAAAATGTTCAAGGTTGGATGGCAAACGTGATTCATCACGGACTCAGCCTTACAGTACTAATTCAGTCGATCGTTTACAAAATAATCTCACAAAATTCCCCTTACGTTTTAAATCTGATTTTGTCAGAGGATTCATAATCCGGATCGGGACCCGTGAAATTGTCATGTGATTTTGGTAACACCTAAATCTATTTATATTCTAACCCCCTATAATTTTATATATATATACACGGATATCAATTATTGTTAAATGCGACCACAATGGACACTTATTTGCGTATTTGTACAATTAATAGTTCTTGATAATATGTACTCAAACGTTTAACCCTATTTATGTAATAACTAAAAAGTGAATAATACGATACTTGAAACGTGTTTCATTTTCCGTTATAAATATCTATTACGATAATTATGAAAAACAAAAAAAATCGAGAAATAGAAATATTTAATATATGTGATTGTATTTTAAGTGAATAAATCCAAAAAAAGATATCAAATCAAACATTTTTTGAATCTTTCGTGTTATATTATGACGTTATATACTCTAAATTGGATTCAAACTCGAGAACTATCTATTATTCTTCGATATTGATTTTAAAATGAATATGGGTTTATTATAAAATTTATTTTTAAAAAAATTCTAAAATTAGTTCTTTTATTATTACAGTATTATTATTATAAAACCTCGCTTGACCCAATTCTCATTTAGACGTTTCGTAATCATTTGAAACGTGTGTGTTTCATGATTGGTTTTATAATATACAGTATATATTAGTTATTACTTATGATTTTCGAATGTTCATAATTAATCAGTTCACCAGATATGTACATACCAACATTTTTGATAATATTTTATCCGTGTTGAATCAACTTTAGCTAAAAAAAAAAAATTTTTGTTATTATTTTAAATTACCGAATGTAAAATCTACAAAACAAATTTAATTATATGGTTTCTTTGGTTCATTTAATTCGATTTTCTAAAGCATAAATAATGATATATAATATAATTTGATTATGACCGCTTGATTTATTTATTTATCAATAATAATAGTTCTATTTGTAAATAACCTAACACGCAAAATTTTAATTTCTCAAGCATTTAATTTTTCATTCCTCCAAAGAAGGCTACGTACTGTATTGACGATTTACTTCTCTATGGTTAATACTGTAAATTTGATATACTTTAAAGCAACAAATTTGCTGTAATATGTGAACATTTGTGTCAACTAAGAAATAATAAGCCATAGACCTAACTTGGTAATTACCAAAAAATTCATATGCATGGAGCAAGACTATAGTATCTATTGGTAGAAAATTTTTATTTTAAAATTACAAAATTATGGTTCTCTAAAGCATAAAAGAGAGATTAAAATAATATAAATTTAAAAATTATTAATATTGAAGGCATGTCTGAAATGTGTGCCAGGTTAATGGCGCAGTGTGGCGCTGCGATTTTTTCCAAAAAAATTAAATTGCAATTTTTTTTATTTAAAATAAAACCTTTAAATTCCTGCATTAGGTGTATTTTTGTCCGCTCTGCAAATTTACTTAGAGCATATACGGGTGGTTTAGAAGGCCATTTTCGAGTTATTTAGTAACAAAAACTGTTCTTTCGACAAATCCAATTTTGGAAATGATCGGCAAAGACGATAAAATCGGTTGTTATATACTAAAGTCAAAATCTACTTCCAAAACCTCCTTCCATTTATAAGTGAATTTTGTAAAACAGATGAAAATACATCTAATGTGTAAATTTGAAAGCTTTACATTAAAAAGAAAATCTTTAACTTAAATCTTTTTGAAATTACTGCGCCACACTGCGCCGTCAACCTGCACACATTTCAGACGTGCATATTGAAGTAATGATGACGTCACATTGATAATCAAGGCTTACATCACTAATTTTTAGGGTATTCAATATTGCACAAATACTTATATTTCTCAAAATTTATGCAGTTAACAATATTATACTGTATATCAGATATGTAATTTTTTTGTGCAAATTTTTTACAATATATCACATAGAAAATTATTCAATATACATATTATATATATTAAATATGCAAATAATGTGCATTTTCAGGGTGTGCAAAACAGATTTTTCATGCACGAAATTTTGCATATTTTCTACACAAAAAATTTCCTGATGTACGCTCATAAAAAAAACATCTTTTAATTTATAAATTTACGAGCGTAATATTCATTTAATTTATCCACGCAAATCAACTTTTTTTCGAATAAATGACTGAGCGGTTGTTCCTTTCATTAATAAACGCAAATATGTAATTATTTAATTATAAAATTTTAAATTCTCTTTTGATAACTTAAAACTTTATCATTAAAATTTATTATGGGTGAGTGACCAACCAATTTCTGCATGTAATTAGGTTAAAATAAATAAGGTTCATTTTCCTGTTCATTTTGATCACTTGTGAGGTTCGTTCATGATGGTCAATTTTTATTTATTATCAATATACCCTATGAAAACACAATTTCCGTAAAATATATGTAAAAAAATGTTATTTAACCATATATTATTCGAAATATCATTATTTGTTTATTATTTAAACATAATTTTATTTAATGCAATATTGAATATTCGTAAGTTGTATTGTAAATATAAACAAGCACTAATTTAATGTACAAATAACGTTCAAATAACATGTTTAAACATAATGCGAAATGCAATTGTTACATAATAAGGTCAATTTATGTATAGTAAATTCCTATTGTAAAAGTTATGACTTTTATTTCCTTTTATATTGTCATTTTTTGGCAGGTTTGCTTGAATTATTACCTTCATCAATTGGACGTTTTTCAACATTTGTCCTTTTACGAGAAGATCTACGAAGTGTTGGCTGCGGTGTTGATTTTCTAATGTTAACAGAATAAATATTAATAAAATCAATTATTTATTACACATTTAAAAGATACATACGAATTTGAAGATTTATTTGGCAATTTATTCTGTTTTTCAATTTGCTGTTTTTCAATAGATTCTTTATTTCTATTGTTTCGTCGTGGATTTGATTTGACATTCCTAATATTTAAAGAAAATATCTTCATTATTCCAGTTAATTATTAATCAAATAAATTTATTTTATACATACACAGAAGAGTCATCCAATTTATTAAATTTAGTTGAATCACGTAGTACTAACTCATCATCATTTTGCTTTTCATGATCTTCACATTCTGAATTTCTTGCTTCGTCATTACTATTAAAATCTTCTTCAGACTGTTCAGACTGCTGATAGGTATCTTGTATTTTAGGCTCTTCAGTATTATTGCCAAGTGTTTTTGCGTATATAACATTATTTTTTGCACGTCTTTTATTAACTGGTTTATTTTTCACAGCTCGCCTTTTGTTCGTATTCTGACGGCGGATATTATCACCTATGAAAAAACAATTCATTATTTAGTAAATTATATTTATTACAAATGTAAAAATATTAATTATGTAATATAATACATACGATTAAAATTTATTTTACGACGCATAAGATATATTAAGGCCCAATCACCAATGCAATTTGGAAAATGAGGATTATCTTTCTTAAACTTGCGAATAATACCAGCTTTAGTTTTTTTATCAAGGTTTTTATATTGTACTTCAGCAGAAGTATGCCGATCAACAAGGTTATAGAAAGCAGTCTAAATTAGAAAAAAACACATTAAAAAACAATTAATTAATATTTGATAATTAATATTATACTTTATTAAATTCACCTTATAACTTTGATATACATTCTTTTCTAAGTTCAATTTTGAATGCAAATTTGTAAAGTTGACAGGTTTTGGAATTGGTAGATCATCTTTAATTTTACAACCTTCATGTGAAGCATCTTTAGTCATACAATCTTCGTGTGAAACGTCTTCTTTAGTCTTACAATCTTTATGTAAAATATCTTTTTCATATACTTCTGCTTCTGTATCACTATCTGATTCTTGTTCAGAGCTTGATTGTTCTAAGCTGGATTCTGCATGCTTTTTGGACGTCAATTTAGGCACCACCCTATCCATTTTTTGAATAAATTTATTGGAACCGGACTTTATAATATTTGAAGTTTCTTTATTTCTTGAACTTGAAACTGATGATTTATTTTTTAATTCAGCTTTCAATGTCTTATTTTCATTTTCTAAGGCAGTAATACGAGTTAAAATTTTTGATAACATATCTTCTTTTTGATTATCATTATTATTATCTGAACTTTCAAGGTTAGAATTGTAGTCACTTTTATTATCAAACTCTTTTGAACTCTCTTTAGTAAATTTTTTTTTTGGATATTTTTGAATGATATTTTTGGACATATTTATAATTAAGAAGATAATTAATTAGTAGTTTTTTAATTAGTTTGAAAAGATTACTTAAACTTTACGTATTTATATCTTTAAAAAGTTAATGTAAAGTTAATCAGGTATATATATAGATAAGTGTATTACATCATAATATTGTAATATTTATCATTTAAGTCAATTATATACATTTAAGTATAAATATGTAAGACAATTAAGCTATTTAACAAATTGTTTGTTTTTTCAATTGGATTGAATTTATATTAAACATGTTAAATCAAACATCTAAAAAAGTTCTTTGTACATGTTTAAAATGTCGTCAAAATGACACTGAAGGAGTTGGATGTTTAATTTCAAAATCTACAAGAACTAGACATCGCAAACAAGAAAAAAAAACAGCAGAAATAAACTCAACTTTAAGTTCAACAACCTCAAGTTTAAGTATTTCAGATATACGTTCTAGTTCTGAAAGTGAATCTTCTATTCTTATGGATCAAGATGAAAATATTGATTTTTTGCATTCTAACGCTTCTGAAGCTAATATTATATCTACAAGTATCGATAGGTATATTTTTTAATAAATTTTAGTACTTCAATTTTTAATTTTTAATAAAATACAATTTTAAAGGCCGGAAGAAAATGGATTAAATGAATCATCAAGTTTATTGGATAATATGGAAAATTTATCTTCTGGACGAGATGATTGTTTTTTTAATATTGATGAGTCTGATATAGAGCAAGAATTATCTCCAAATGTAACCGATGAACTTTCTGAATTAAGTGAATCTTCTGCAGATAATTCAGGTACAAAAAATATATAAGGATTAAATAATTTGAAATATTTACTCAAATCTAATTCATTTATTTAATTTAGATTTTGAAGGAGAGATACAATTAACTGAAGAATTAATTTGTGCTTTAAGATTATTTCGAGTTAAATCTCAGTGTAACTTAACGGATAATGCATTTCATCAAACCATGGTAGCAGTTAATGGTAATGATATTAGTTTATTTCAAGTTAAAAAAACACTAGAATCAATTGTTCCAATAAAACCTACATGGGTAGATACTTGTATCAACTCTTGTTGCGCTTATACAGGAAAGTATAAAGACAATGATTTTTGTGAATATTGTCAAACATCAAGATTTCAGACTAGAAAACATGTTTCACGACAACAAATGGCCTTTTTTTCCATTAAAGACCGTCTTAGAATTCAATATCAAGATCCAAAACGTTCCAAAGAGTTGAGATATCGTGCAAATTATACAAGTCATCAAGGATTTGGTTTAGATGGAATAATTGGAGATATATTTGATGGCGCTAGATACCAAAAACTTTTATCTAATGGATATTTTGAAGATGATAGAGATGTTGCATTAATGGGTTCTGTTGATGGCTACCAAATCTTTCAACAAAAAACAGATGATTGCTGGGTTGTCCTTATAATTAATGCCAATATATGTCCTGAAGAACGTGTCAAAAAAGAAAATCTCTTAATAGCAGCAATTATTCCAGGCCCAAAAGAACCCAAAGACTTTAATTCATTTATGTATCCTATAATTAAAGAATTAAAAGAACTGGAAGGTAATTTTTCTTTGATTTAAATTTTTTGATTTTATAATATTTAGTAATATTTTATTACTTTTAGATGGGATAGATTGCTATGACGGATTAAAAAATGAAACATTTTTATTACATGCCCATATTTTATCATGGTCAGGTGATACTCCAGGATTGACCAAACTCATGCAATTAACTGGCCATAATTCATATAAGGGGTGCCGGTTTTGTGATATTCGTGGTATTTACTTAAATCATGTGTATTTTCCTACTAAACCACCTATGGAAAAAGAAAATGAATATGAAAGATATGATCCTGAAAATTTACCTTTGCGAACTCATAGGCAGTTTAAAGATCGAATTTTTCAATTAAACCAAGCAAATTCAAAAAGAGAAAGAAAAGAATTAGAAACTGAATTTGGTATATATAACTCTTAATTAAATTTTATTGTTTTAGTAATTTTAATAATTATTTATTTATAAGGAATAAAAGGGCGTAGTATACTCTTTAACCTTAAAGCAATTCATTTTCCAAATTCTTTTCCGATTGATCTAATGCATCTTATATATGAGAATATTGCCTATTACATGTTTAAATTATGGACTGGAACTTTTTTTAATGATAATAGTGATCAAAATATTGGTGATTATATTCTTAGCCAATCTGAATGGAAGATTATCGGTGAAGAAATGCATCAAGCACGGAAAGAGTTTCCAACTTGTTTTGGACGACCACCACGCAATATAGTATTATACCATAAAGGTTATAAAGCTAAAGAATGGGCTGCCTGGATTACCATGTATTCATTGCCTCTTTTGAAAGGTAGAATGCCACAGAAACATTACAAAGGATGGGCAAAATTTGTTAATGCTGTACGTTTATGTCAAAAATTATCATTAACATCTCAAGATATAAATGATATTAGATTTTTATTTCAGCCTTTTTATGATTATTATGAAAAGTAAGTAGTTTATTATCAATTTAATTTCAAATTGTATAGTATAGTCTTGATATTTAATTTATTTTTTATTTTAGAGAATATTATCAAAGTTTGGAAGAGTGGCTAAGTACAATGAAATTATGCTTTCACAACCTTTTACATATTGCCGATAGTATAGAAAACACAGGTCCATGTTGGGCTACATGGCAATTTCCGATTGAAAGAGTCTGTGGAATGTTACTTCCTTTAGCTCGTTCACGGTTACACCCTTACAAGAATATAATTAACAATATACACGTATGGGAAATGTTCAATCATTTACAATTTTATCAAAATATGCATACAGCAATATTTCCTTTACAAGAAGTCAAGCACAATTCAAATAATCTTGCATATTCTCAACCTGATTCTGAAGAAGTATTGCGATCTCCATCAAAAAGGCATAATCTTAGGCAGTCAGAATTAAAAAAAATTAAAGAGCATTTTTCCACGACTCACAATGTTAGAGGCCGAAAGTTAATGGTAATTTCAAATTTTATATGTGAAAATTTGTTTAAAGGACTTTTTTTTAATCAAATAATTTATTTTTTTTAATTCATAGTCCTTTTCTTCATTTGGCATGAAATATGGACGCCTACAGACAAAAAAGGGCCATCAGATTGGATCCAAATGGGCAAGACAAAATCAAGATTGGGCTCGCAATAATTACTCAGTTTTGGTACATGTATTATTATATTAATTTATGTTATGAAATTGTTATCATTAATCTTATCTGCTATGATAAATTTATAGGTAATTATGGAAGTGGATAGATGGTCTTCATTTCCTCGGAAAACACCAGAATTTGTATTGAAAAAATTTTATGGACAGGTTGAATATTATCTTGCTTACGAATTTGACAAAGTAACTTATATGTTAGCATATATTCATTAGACTGCAGATGTTAGAGAAGATAGTGCAGGTCTTATTTCATTTCAAAAATTTGGAGCGCATGAATTCATTGATGCATTTGCTATAGACCATTGTGTAGGGTTTTTTCAGATTAAAACTACTTATTATGTAATAGATAAGGATGTAGATTATACAGATGAATAACTGATTGAATGGGTTAGTGAGAATAGTACATTTAATAAACAAATAATTTACATTTAAATTTCAAACATAAAACGGATGGGCTCATTTTTCCGTATATTTAACGTTTAAAATACATATATAAAATAGTTAAATTACTAGACAACTATATGACCATTATTTATCAATTATTTACTATTACATTTTACGGACAATTAATTTTTATAGGGATATATATATACACTATTCGTTAGTAGTTCTTTCATTGGTAATAATAAATAATATTTATGATGAATGATCCTTCGACTATAACCCATTATTTAAAAATTCATTGATGATTCTTTGTGAAATAAAGTTCATTGGTTCGTTTCCTTTCATATTCTTTTTCTCACCCTTTTTATTCAATTTTTTGTTGTAAAGATAAGATAAAATAAAGTTCAGATTCATTTATTTACCATTAACAAATTGTAGATCTTCTTCAAATGAACGTCTTAATCGTACTAATGTATTTTCCAAATATGAGGCAAATAAATAGCTTATATTTGTTATATTTGGTTAATAATTTGTAGACCATTATCGTCTATTTTTTTGAATCAGAATAAAGTCCGCATCGATTTCACGATATAAAAAGATGTCTTATCTCTCAGGGAACATGTGTTCAATCAAATTAAGCGCAAAAGAAAGGTTCTCAAGCCAGTCTTACTGTGTACATGTGAATTGATGGAGCTATTGAATTTTAAAAATATTCGGAAATTTTATACTGTACATGCCGATTACCGCAATCGTTAATACAGCAAGGTTCGTGCTCACGTGGATGTCAATCATTGATTTTCCATAATAAAAATAATAAAAGAAATTATCAAAATGAAACCCAAAGGATACTATTCTTTTTTCTCATTTTCATTTTCCTTCACGAGTTTGGAACCATGAAAGCGAGATTGTGCGATATATAAATTATGATGGATTTACAAGTTATCAGTCACCGCGCATGTAACATGTAGATCAATTTTATAATAATAAAATTTTGTGTAACCATAATTGAATTACATCATTTAACAATTAATCATCAATTATAATATACAACACCATACCAAATAAAGTAATTTAATAGATTATCATGTGCTCTATCAGTTTCTTAAATTAGTTTTTCGTTTTACTAATAATTTTTTTTTCTTACATATACATGAAGTTTATTTTAAAAAACACACTTTTTTTGAGATCCTTTTAAAGGTAAGAAGAAAAATGTAGTTTTAACAACAGAAATATATGTAATTTTGCGAGAAAAGAAAGTTTTTCTAAGCTTCCAATATTGGTTATTCAAACAGATTTTACATAAACTTTAAAAAATCAAAATTTTATATTATTTCTTAAGTACGCAAATTTTTTTAAAGTAGTAGTTTTAGCAATTTTGACATAAACATATCACCTTTATATATTAAGTAAAAATTGTTCAGCGATATCAAAACTACTTGCAACTCAATTTTCATTAAATTTCATTTAATAGTTTGTTAAGTTATTTGTATTTTTATAACATTAAATTTGTTATTTTTTCCGTTTAGTAATTTTAGAGCGCATTTAGGCACTTTATTCATAAGCAAATCGCCTTTGTTTATTAAGTGTAAATTGTTCAGCGAGGTCGAAACTACTTGAATTTCAATTTATACGAAATTTTAGCCAATATTTATGAAGCTACTGATGTTATTCATAACACAATTAATTTCAATTTTTTGCACACAATCAGTTACTTCAGAACGTAATTTAGACACTTTGGTCATAAGATAATCACCTTCGTGTATTAAGTGATAATTGTTCAATGAGGTCGATTCCATATGTATTTCAATTTTCATAAGTTTTTAATCAGTACTTATGGAAATATTAACGTTCATTTATTATCTATTCATTTAATACATTCAGAGCGTAATTTAGGTACTTTTGTTATAAGAGAATCGCCTTTGTGTATTAAGTGAGAATTGTTCAGTGGGGTCGAAACTAATTGTGTATTGAATTTTGTTAATTTTCGTTTGATATTCGTGAAGCTATTGATGTTTTACGTAATGGTATAGATTTTCGAAACTTTATTTTCTTTTATTTGTAATATAAAAAAACATTAATTTCAAATGAAGATCCAACTTGAAAACTTAGTTTGAGTAATGAATTTTTTTTTAATAAATCTGTAGAAATGATCAATAAGTTTATTTTGCTTTTTAAATTAAAGTGTTATATTATATAAATATAATGTTACATTTGACATGTATTTTTCTAAATTTAATTAAATTTAGGCCGGAATTATGGATTTGGCCAGAATTAAGAAAATTTTGGCCGGAATTACAATTTAAAAATCATCAATTTTAACCAATTAAAATTAATTTAACCGATTTTAATATATATATATATACTATATATTCAATAAGTAAGCTGTGTCACAATTTTTATTATATCAATCATAATAACAAAAATTAGGGTGTTACATGCGTACTGGTTGTTATATATGTTGTGCGATTTGCGTCAGCTGACAGTAACGTCATCTGATGGCTGGCCTAGTAATGCTGGCCAACCAACTTAAGGCATTATAATATTGGGCAAATAATGTAGGCCGGCGTCATCTGACGCAAATCGGAATAGTATATATTTATTGCAGTTCATCGATTTTAATTATTAATAATATAAATATTTTATAAGTTTTTTTAAATAATAGTACTATTAAATTCTTCTTGGACAGTAATAATAAAGTAAATATAATTACTTTAATTTTTAATAGTAATATCATCATTAACTATTATTCATAAGAACATTGATTATGTAAAACGTTGGTAATTTCTGGAAAACTCCGTGAATATGATACATTTACGGGAAAATAACTTAAGCGACTTGGATAATTTTCAATGTTTGAGGCTATAAATTCCGTGAATATGATACATTTACGGAAATAATAAAAAAACACGGAATAAATTTTTTATAGGGGTAATAAATTGTCTCTAGTAAATTATTACATATTTAGATTACCCTGTATAAGTTAATTTTGAGTTGTATTACTGTAACGTGTAGCATGCCTCCGTAATTTATACGGATTGTCATCTTAAAATAGATTGGGTTTAACCATTAATGATGTTGATTATGTTGATCATGAAAATCAAACAATAGGAATGTCTCATGTTACAATGATGCCCTTAACGTTAACAATACATTTTTTATGCTGTGTTACCGTTTCTCTATCATTGTTTTACACTAAATTAAGACAAACTTTTATGCAATACTCATCAGAGTTGTCTATGAGGAATAATTCATTTGTTTATTGCGCAATTTTGTATCCAGTAATCATAGAAAGATAAAAACATAGCAGAGTGATAGAAAAGGAGTAATAATATATGTCAAAAATTGTCAGCTTTTCTGCCAGTAGTGATATCATAATTTTATCACTAAAACTATAATAAATTTAATAAATTTGAAGAATTTAATATTTTGTTCATTATATAGCTTGTCCCCAGAATATTATTTGTGTGCATAATTTACTATATGGTTCAAGTTTATTGATCTCAGTGCAAAGCAATGGGCTGTTGCTAGTATGTATTAAAAAAAAATAAAAATTAATACATATCTAATTGTATAATCCAAGCTAATGTTACACATTTTTTTATATGATCCTAATTTTAAATTTTGATGAATGATGAGGCAAATCATTATCATTTTCATACAATTATATTCATCATAAATTAGGCATGTAATGGACGTTTCACTAGTAACTCCTTTGATACTATGCATGTGCATATATACCAAACACTTGTTTATATTGGACAATATTAGTGTCAGAAAATTTTCAGGCATTACATTTGTTGCACGTTTTTTTACACATATGAATAAAACAATGCAGATCAGTTTTTGAAATACAAATTTGGTAGTATAATTAATATATTTTTTTATTTTGAAACACATTCTAAATGTTTGATTAAAAGAAAAGTTATTAATAGTTAGTTAATAAATTACAATGACAAATAACATATATAAATATTCTGTAATCCCTCTGAGTAAAAAATTTAAAATTTTTCAAGTCTCTAAGTTTATTTCCACATTTTTCACACATATTACCCACCAAGTCTCTAGTAAAAATGTTAAAAATGTTCAATTTGGCAAAGATGTTGACCATCTTTATATATTTAACCTCCATCTGTTGCTTTCTTGTTTCATCTCAAAATGTATTATCTCGAGATATATTATCTCAAAATGCATCATTTCCAAATACACCACCCCAAAATACATCAGATCAAGATATATGGTACACTTATGAAGAACCTATAGAAGGTCTTAAACTATATGAAACTTACACACTTTCAGAAGGTACTTTGATGATTTGGATGGCCTTTGAAGATAAGGAAGATCCATCATGCATGTTACCTTATTTTCATTTACGATTGATAGAAAGAACAGGACGAATAACATATATAGACCTTAATTACACTTTTCCTCCAGAAGCAGTTTGCCCCATTAATATAACTTATATACCTTTAGGTTATAATTACATAATGATAATTTATGTTAAATCAAACAATGGTGTTAAGGGAAAGTATGGCTTGATAATTAATTATAATAGTGAGATTATAAAGTAAGTTTAGATGTTGTTGTATCTTCATTTATAAAGGGCAATAATAATTTATTTTATTTTTTTAGTGAAATCTACTTAGGAAATGTTAATGACTATATTATAGATAGTGGAACATCGGGAAAAGGTTTTATTCGTATTGAAGAACATGATAAAAGAGGATTAGCAGCATGGCATTGGCTTAGTACCCCGTAAGTATTTTACAAGTAAATACTTTTTAAATATTTCATTGTTCAGTTGAATAACTTTTTCATCTTTATTTTAGAGATATTACAACAGGAAAAGTGGTGGAACTTGGAAGTGGCGAGTTTAGTGTACCAAACCTATTATCATATACTTTTGTAAATAGTTTTAATTTTAGTTTAGTTGATGGAGGGATTGGATATGCATATATTCTAAAATACGATGAAATGGGATCATCAGCAACAAATGATCCAAATATTCAATACTGGAAAATTTATGTTTCATTTTTAAGAGAGGAAACATATTCATCTACAATACCTTCTCTTATCTACCAAACTACTACAAAATTAAATAGTATAGCATTTAAATCATGTTTTTATAACAATAATGCAGGATATATATGTATTGTATCATTAAACAATACAATTACAAATAAGGATCAATCAAGAACTGAAGTGAATTATTATCAGTTAGAATTTTTAACAACTGGATCCTTTGTACAATTTGGTATGGTCCCTAAAGAAATAAGTAATACAGGCAATTTTGATTTGTCAAGTTTAATTTATGGAGGATTTCTTGTAGAAAAATATTATACAAATACAAAGGCAATGAACTTTTATATTTTAGATAATAATGGAAATTATAAATCAGGGGGATCTTTTGGCCCAGAGTTTGTTATTATTAGTTATTTCAGAAAAAATAGTACTTTATTGGGAGTAAAGGAAACTGGTAATAAATTAGAATTTTTATTGAAACCTTTACTAAGATTGAATAATCAAGGTAAGTTTTTAATTTATTTTTTACTTTTTAATTTTATTTTTTTTTAATAAAAAAATTTTTTGATTTATAGGAGCTGGATATGATAATCCTGCAATTGAATCAACAAAGCCAGCTATCAATGAAGTTATTGATCCTTTATTAATCAATGAAATTATAATTAAATATAGCATTCCAGTAAGGTTATCTACTGCAAATATTTCGATATTTCAGTTAAATGATGACCCATCCAAGCCAAGATTATTACGGCAAACAATCTCAGGAGATTCCAAACTATGTACTATTGGAAGTGATAATCATACTGTGCATATTCCAATTTTCAGTAGTACATTTAATCAGCCAAATTCCTCTTATAATGTGGTGATTAATAATAATTTTGTCATTTCTCAAGAGAGAAATGAACCTTTATTAGGAATTAATAAGAAAATTTGGATGATTTCAACAAGTAATATATATATTTTTTTTAATTTTTAATTTTTTAATTTTTTAATTTTTTACTGATCAAATAAAAAAATTTATACTTCTTTATTATATTTAGAGCCATTTAAGACCGGACAACATTCAGCTTCAGTCACAGGGTTACTTCGATTGAATGAAGAAGGGAGTTCAAAATTTCTTCAAACAAATCAGTCGGAGTTTTTCAACAATATAATTCAAGAATTTTCCAAAATAATTCCGGTAGATGAACAGAGGATAACAACAAATGGTAAATGGCAAAATGACCCCACTTTCCCCAAAAAAGTGTTGTTATCATTTACTATAAATGAAGCTAAAAGTGCCATGGAACCAAGTTCCAAAACAATCTTTGATAATTTGGGCACTTTGATTGAAAGAAAAAGGTTTACTGCACTTTCTAATAATGAATATTCTTCATTAATTGATGAAAGTGCATCCTTTACAATAACCAGTAAGTGTTGTTCATTAAATATTTTTGATATTTGTAAATAATTAATATTTCATTAAATTTTTAATTCTATTATTTTACAGGTTATTTTGGAAAATTTTTGCCACTAATTATAATATTTTTAGTAAGTATGGTAATATTAATAATATTATATTTTTTGGCACGTTGGAAAAACCCTGAAGGAAGAAATATTGCCATATTTGAGACTGCATTAATAATGCAGGATTTTGCTGTGGATTTAATATTCACATTATCAAGGGTTAATAATACTCCACACTTGGTAATTCCAAAGTAAGAAATTTTGTTTAATGTTATGTTATTTTTATTATTTCAAAGATTCATTAATAATTTTCTTATTTATTATTATTTAGTATGGTATTCCTTGTTGTTCCACATGTAGTCAGCTTCTTATTGGCTATAAATATTCTTTTGTCTGAAGTAGCTATGAATCCAATGTTCTTTACTTGGTTTTCAGAGCTTCCAACACTATTGTCAATTTGTACAATATTTTCAGCCATTGATATACTAGCAATAAATACTTTGACATCAAATTTATTTGGTTTCAAAATATTTTCAGCCCCATTATCACAAAGGTCAAGAAATATTATACTTTGGGGTAGTTTCATAAATATCTTTGCTGAAGATATACCACAATTGATTATTCAGATATTATACTATAATAGTGTTGTGACGTATGATCTTATTCCATCACTTGTAATTATATCTGGTGGATTAGTTATAGTGAATAAACTAATTTTAAGATCGTTTCACTTGTTAATAAGATGGTGTAATCGGCATGATGAAATTATAGATTTTAATAGAAATAGACATTTATCAGCCGGTTCTATAAGATCAATTAGGTCAAATGTTTAGCATTTTACTACAGATTTTTATATGTAAATTATGATATTATTTTTACCATCAATTTAATAAAATATAATACTTCAGACTGTGCCATAAAAATGTATTTGTTTTTTTTTTTGAATATCGTTTATTGGATGAATATGAAAAAGATGATAATCATTAATTTCTCTGACCCAACAATAAATATTTTTCTTTTTGGTAAGCTCTAGTTTTAAGCTTTCAGACAAGTTATATTATGTTAAAATTGATGCATTATTGAAGGTTTAATAAAGAGTTTTCGGAGGTCAATTTTTTTCTTAACACACAGTAAATATGTTTACTGTATAACCCAGTAAAATTATTTGCCAAACGGATTTATATGCAGGAATTATTGATTATTGTAATTATTTTTTCGCGTACTGTATACTATTCCGTTGCAAATAAATAGTATTAAATACTTTATCATCGAATTTAGGCGACACAAAGTGGTAAAAATGGTTTTCATAGTCCGGCCGGGTCAGTTTTGTTAAGTCTTAAAAAAAAATTTTTTTATATTATTACTATGCCGGGTGAGAATTTTTTAAAAATTGAAAAAAAATTTTGCATATAAAATTTTAGAAAAAAAAAATTAAAAGCCTGGTTGCCGGGTTATTGATGAAATTTTTATATTATGAAAACCATAAAATCAAGTTTGTATGGCCTTATTTGGTCTCAAAATATTTTCAGTTCCGTTAACTCGAAAATCAAGAAAAATCCTGCTTTTAGGTGGGTAGTTTTATAAATATTTTTATCGAAGATAATTAATTATTCAAGAATTATATTTTAATAGTGTTATAAGTTATAATATATGATTTTCTAGTAAATTAGTTATAGGAAATAAGTTAATTTTAAGATTGTATCATGCGTTAGTGAGATGGAATCATTGACACAATGAATTAGAAATTTTAATAGACATGGACATTTGTCTGTTTATTTGTTCTTTATATAATATTTGTCTATCATTTCTCAGAGTATCCAAATATAAACAAATATCAAATAATATCACCATTTTATTAGTTGCAAAGCACAAAATTACATCACAATTAAATAATCATTGATCAAATAAACTTTTAACTAAATAAGGAAATGACTCTAATTCTCAACTACCCACAAAAATTTACAGTGGGAACTCACTTGGACCTGCTGTTAAAAATAAAATTTTACGAGCAGAACCACATAATAAAGATATATCCTTCACTCCACTTAAAATTATGTGGTCAAAGAGACAGAAAAGAACTATAGCATGCTACTCTATAGGACTTCCTCTGTGCTCATAACACTCTCAGGATGGTTTATGCTTTATAACCGTCGGAGGAGTTAGGAGAGACTTATGAAAATTGGCTGCAAATGGAGCAGTCCGTTCTCAACTCGCGGGCCCTTCTCCTTGATACTTTATCCTTTAGTAACGACCTGCGTAGGAAACTGGTCCTTAGGAATATCTCTGCAAATTATAAAAAAACCTAGTAATTCAGAAAGAAGTGTCGCGCAAGAGCCATCGAGGTTTGAGTCTGCGGCACTCACGATAACCGCTGGGTTAGAGTAGCCATCAATGGGCCGGGTCCCTGGCAAGAATTTTCGCGCAAAATTAACCAGACGAAATTTCCCATATAATCATACCAAATACTATAAATACCAGGTGCAAAAGTGTTTCTTTTTCAGAATGATTTCGAGAGCTATGTAAAGAAGATTTCCATTAGGGTAGGGAAATAACCTTTATAAAAAAAATATCCCGTGACAATCTCAAAAATTAATTTTAATTAATCGCACGGGCGATGCATCATCGAAACATCACTAAATTGCAGTGGTTTTGTATAAACTTTTATATTCAATTCCATTAAATATTATTATTCAAAAAATATTTATATTTTAATAAGTTATTAATAATAAAAAAAATCTATATAATATAATAAAAAAATACATGTCGATCTTCTAACGTTTAGATTAAGTCTGTATAAATAATCTTGAATTGTGTAGCATGATTCAGTGCCTGATTTAAACTTAAAAGTTAAGGCCATTTATTTGATCGGAAAACGTATAGATTTTTTTAACTTAGCTAATTTTTGATCGGTTAAACAAAATTTTATTGCGAAGATATTTTTCAAAAAATTTTTTTTGCAAACATATTTATTCAAATAATCTTATTAAATGAAATTTTTAAAATTTAAGTCACACATTTTCGATTTTAAAGAAAAAAATCACTGTATTTATTTTTAATGAAGTGATACAATAAAAAAAACAATAACAATAAATAAAAAAGATAAGTAAATGACAATGATCAAGGAGAAAGATGCTAATAAAAAAAATGAAATAACAATGGAGTAAAAAGGGAGTAAAAAAGAGTAATGAGAAGTGATAGGAAACAAAAAAGGAAAAATAGGACATGATGGATGATGAAAAAGAGTGATGGGAAACGAAAAGGAGTGATGGGAGATGAAGAGGGGTGATGGGAGACTAAAAGGAGTGATTGTAGACGAAGAGAAGTGAAAAGGAGTGATGGGAGACGAAGAGGAGTGATGAGGGACGAAGAGAAGTGATGGAAGACGAAAAGGAGTGATGGGAGACGAAAAGGAGTGATGGGTGATGGAAAGGAGTGATGGATGACGAAGAGGAGTGATGGGAAACAAAAAGGAGTGATTAGAGACAAAATGGAGTGATGAGGGACGAAGAGGAGTGATGGGAGACGAAAAGGAGTGATGGGAGACGAAAAAAAGTGATAGAAGACGAAAGAAGTAATGGGAGACAAAAGGAGTGATGGGAGACGAAAAGAAGTGATGAAAGACAAAGAGGAATGATGAAAGATAAAAAGGAGTGATGAGAGACGAAAAGAAGTAATGAAAATGAAAAGAAGTCATTGAGAGACAGATGAAGATGTAATAGAAAATAATGGGAGACAAATAATGAGAAGTAGTATAAAGCGAAAAATGATGAGAGACAAAAATAAAAAAGTGATCATGAGGAAACAAAGTAAAAAATAAACCATAAAGTAAACAAAAAATGAAGTTAGTAAGAAATGAAATATAAGATAAAAACGAAATAAAAAAAAATAAAAAAAAATAAAAAAAATACCTTTATTAATTGTAGAACTGAAGAACTAAAATATCTGAAAAATAATAAAATAAATTAGTGAAAAACGAAATATGAAACAGAAACAAAATAAAAAATAAAAAAATGAGTAAGAAACGAAATGTAAAGTGAAAAACTGAACCTTACTGGAAGAACTAAAGGACCTAAAAATGATGAAATAGAATTAAATATGTAAATTAAATAAATTATATAAATTTATTAGTCTAATCTTACCATATTGTAAATATTTATTATCAAAATACTAAGAAGTTTTATCCCCGGCGCAGCGCGACGGGTTACACCTAGTTTATAATAAAATTTTTTATTATGTAACATTCTGACCCGATATCTTTATATTTTTCAATTTAATCTGAAACATTTTTCAGGTTACAGGTTGGGTCAAGTCAAATATAGTAACCTGATTTGGCCCAACAATTCGGACGAATCTTTGTGAGAGGTGGGATGGTGATGAAAGTATGAAAGGTACAATAATAGGAGATGAGATGAAGAGAGATTATTATATGTTCTGTCATAAGGTTGAGTAGTGTAGCGTCTGAACTCTGAACCTACCTAGTGAATTTATTAATTGTGGGGCGTTGTATTATATTTAGTTAACCCTCATATCAAATAATTCGATAGATTTTTTTGTGCCAAAATGATGATCATATCCCGGAATGCATTAGATCATTGACAATCATATCTTAAAATGAAAAATTATGAAAAATTGTGAAAAATTGTGTGTTTTTATGGATTAGTTAGTGCATTTTTATGGATTAGATTTTGCATTTGATCTAACCATAAGTCCAAATTTGGATGAAAAAGTCTCAGATAATTTTATATATATGTTAGTATAGCGAAGCTAACGTTTTCCTAAATGGAATGGTGTACCAATAGAATTAAGTTTAAGAAAATTTTTAAAAATATATACAAATATTTTTAATCTGGAACAATTTTTAAATCTTAATCGAAATTATAAATATCGAAAACTACAAGTAGATTGGGAAATTACATTTTATCTACTACAAGGAGACCAAGGTACTATGCATACAGATTTTTATGAATCTAAGTTAAAGCGAAAAAAGGTTCAATTTCTTATTGAAGAAATACCTACAATAGAACATATTAAAAAATCATGTTTTTCAATTTTTAAAGATCGTTTTTGTCCAATATGTAATATAGAAAAAGAAGAATTTAATCATGTTTGGACATGTAACCAAAGATCAGAAGACAATTTTATATTAATTCAACAGATAAAACAAATTTTAATTGATAGTATTAATGATCATATAGAAAATCAAGCATTATATGTAGAAGATATTGATTTGCCAGATTTACCTTATATTTGGGATAATTCAATTAGAGAAGATTTTTTTACAAGTATTGATATAATAAAAGGAATAATTCCTTTAAGTTTATGTAAATTTATTAATGGAAAATTAAAAAATTATAAAAAAACAAAGGAAATTTTATATAATTTCCGGAAAATTTCTTTCAATTTAATTAGAGATTTTTGGAATGAACGATGTTCTGTCTATCATGAAATTAATATCGCATTAGGAATTACAAAAAATGTTTTAAAAGAACAATATGGTAAAGAAAAATGTATAACAACAAAAAAACCTCCTACAGATAAAAAATATAATGATACAGAAGGATTAGTTAATTACATTAGATATGGAGGAAAAATAATTGATTACTATAATTGTTGTGTACCATAATAGCGTAGCTCTTTGTTATTATGTTTATAGAATTTTTAATTTATTAGTAGTAGTGTAGTTAATTAAAGGTGCAGTAGGTGTTAGTGTAGTTTATAAACGCTATTAAGGTTGATACGTCTTCCAGTAGTCCATCAAGTAGATGGGTGAAAGTTGTTTATGGGTCGGCAGTGGGATTTAGATCATCTCGTAGAGCAATTAATTCTTATCCCCCCCACAACTATTTAGTAACTAGTTAGCTAGAGCTTTATTTTTGTAACTCGCGTTTTGTATCTTTATTCTAAAATTAATAAATATATGAGTTGAACCTTAAAAAAAAAAAAAAAAAATAGCGAAGCTAACGTTTTTTAGATTTTTTTTTGATTGAAAAAGGAAATAACTTTCCATTTTTACTTTAATTTTTTCTCTTTTCGTAAAAAACTTTTTTTTTGTTGAAAAAAAAAATCAAAAAAATTTATAAAAATAAAAAAGGAAATACCCTACCATTTTTGATTTACTTTTTTCTCTTTTCGTTAAAATTTATTTTTTTTTTATGAAAAAAAAAATCAAAAAAAAATTATAAAAATGGAAAAGGAAATGGGTTTCCTTTTTAATTTATTTTTTTTCTCCTTTTGTAAAAAATTTTTTTTCGTAAAAAATCAAAAAAAAATTTATAAGATGAAAAAGGAAATGGGTTTCCTTTTTAATTTATTTTTTTTCTCTTTTGTAAAAATTTTTTTTCGTTGAAAAAAATTTATATTTATTTATTTATTTTATCTTTATATATCTTTTTATCTAAAAAAAATTTTTATTAAAGAATTCATAAAATTTAAAAAAGGAAAATACTTTCAAAATAATTTTTCTTAATTAATGATTTTTTGATTTTTTTTTTAATAATAATTTTACTCCATTAAAAATATTTTACTAATAGGAAATTTACAGTAACTTTTAAATATTTATTAATATAAAAAAAAAATATTATTATATTTTCAAAAATTTAGGTTATAGTACAATTTAGCATTAGTTTATTATTATTTTTTTTAATAGATCACTAATATCACTGATTTATCGTAATAATAATAATTTTTTTTTTTTAAATAATTTTATGATACGAATTTGCAGATCACTATATCACTATTGTAGTTTAAAATTGTATATCAAATGGTACGAAATGACGTTAAACTATATAATAAGGAATCAGGTGACTACGTCCTGAATTATCTGTTATTTAACCAGGATAAATCAAGTGATTAGAAAATCAGGTGATTAATTGGTAGATCATGACGAAAGAATCTATAATTAGAATACTTATATTAAAAGAAATGGTTTGAAGGTCAAAAATGAAGAAAAATTAAAAGTTTAAGAACATGAAAAATAATATGTACCAATACTTGTAGTTCGTATGAGCAGAAATTTTATGAGATAGGAAATTACAGGTTTTTCAGTAAAACATAGTGTTAAAAGGCGCAGAATGTTTCTTTAGGAGACTATTTATAAAATCATATATAAAGGCGTAAATATTGAAATTAACATTACAAATTTGGGAATGTATTTGAAAATTAGGATATTAATTTAATTACTATTTAGTATTATTAAACCAAGTATATTATTGTATTTATTTATATTATTAATAAAGTGTTATTTTGTTAAGTCCTAATAAGATACCAAAACGTTTCGTTATACAGGCTTAGGTCTTACACTATTTACAGCTGATTTATCGTTCTTAAAAAAAGTGATTAATCTTAATAAGGAAATCATTTTCTTATTTCAACCTAGTAAAAAAATTCTTTGAATTTATGAAAAAAAAAGATTGTAATAAATTTTAAAAAAGGAAGACAAATATCAAAAATCAATATAATATATATATATAAAATCAATAATCTTTTGATTTCGTTAAAAAAAAAGAAAATTTTCATAATTATAAATATTATATAAAAATTTTCTGTCATCTTTTTCATAAAAATAAAACAAAATTGTAAAAATGGCTGCTACTATGAGCGTATTCTGTCTGGTAGAAACCAAGTTTAATGATTCAAAATCTGGAGCAGAGTTTGGGGATGCAGTTTTCAAAATAGGACCACAGTCTTATGAAAAATTTAAATGGAAAGTTTTTTATAATACACGCAAAGGACCTCATTCAAAACAGTGTCAATCCTTTAACGAAAATGACATTGTACATATGTTTGGAAAATTTACATTCATCAAAGTAGAGGGTATTGAAACAATTGCAGTTAGTTATCTACTTTATTTTGATATCTATTTTATAAAAAATTTTTTTGCTTAATTTAAAATTTAACTATTTTGCATTTTTTTTAGTTGGTCTTATCAAGTGCTTATACATTTAAACGAAATGAAGGTGGGAATATGCGCAAAGACCTTCCTGATCAAACTCCTGTGATGTCTTTTTTCTCACGACCTATTCCAAACTCTCACCAAATTATTGACACTGTGAATTCCCTTAAATCAACTACAGATATCTACAGTGCATATAACAATGAAAAGACACGTCTTCATTTTGGCATTTTGTATAATGTTATAAAACAAAGATGGGCAAATATTGCAGCACAATGGAATAGCGATAAAGTGTTCAATATAGTTGGCCACTACGCAGCGGCCAAACAGAACTACATCATAGTAAATGCCACTGAGATAGACTATGAAGATATTAGCAAATCTCCTAATACCTCATCTGATTCATCAAATGCCGCCTCCTTAGATTCTCAGGCTAATATTATTAGCAGATTTTATGATTCTTTGAATCTACAAGAATCTTCACCTACTACAACTACTCATAATATTAACTCTAATCAAATTGCTCCTGCAAATTCCTCTCTTTCTTCTCTTGAAACTTCCAATTTATCTTTATCACAACAAGTTATTTCTAATCATATTACTCAGGATGTAACTTCCAATCCATCAATTTCGTTAACTCCACCATCACAATCTTCTACTCCTATTTACCATCAATACCCCCAATCTTATCAACCTAATTCTACAAATTCACCTAATTTAAATAACACAACTCTTTTACCATACCCTCATTTTAATCAAACACATCCTATGCCCCATCAATTTTCGCCTAATTTACAACATATTCCACCCAGAAATACATCTCATGAATCTAATTCATCACAACTTAACCCTTCTTTAAATAATAATAATTGCATCGTAATTGAAGAAATTCCACCAATACAAACTAAAAAATCACCTAAGAATCCAAGAAAACGTGCTGCCCCCCCAAAAAAACCAAATCTGTCTAGTACAAAAAAGGTAAAAACCCGTAGTGATACAAAACTTAATCCAAATTCAGAACAGGGAGTTATGGGTTTAGCAGTAGCAAGTTTATTAGAAAATGATGAATCGAATGATTCTAGTAGTAATGTGGCTAGTACGCCATAAATCTTTTAACACTATTATATTCTATTTTTTAAAACAGAAAATATTTTATTCTTTCTTTTTATTTTGTTTAACACACATTAATTATTAATAAAATTATATTTTTTTATTATTAAAAATTTAAAAAACAAATCAATATCGTAATAAATCAATTATTATTAAATAAAAATGGAAAACAATGATAATTACATCATGCAGATCATTTTCGAAATCCTGCTAAAAAAAAAAATATTTTATAAAGTCTGTTATAATAAATTATATCACCTTTTTTTTAAAACAAAATATTTTATTCTTTCTTTTTATTTTATTTAAGACATATTAATAAAAATTATATTTTTTTTTGTTATTAAAAATTTAAAATATAAGACAAAAAATCAATAACGAAATAAATTAACCATTAACTAAGAATGGAAAACAATATGCAGATCATTTCCTAGATTCTTTTAGATTTATGTAAAACGTATGAAATCATCTTGCTAAAAATAATCCGCCTGTTTATAATAATATTTTACAAAGTCTATTATGATAAATTATAATAATTAACAAACAAATGAACTCCTTTTTCCAAATTTGAATAAACAAGATACCTATTTTATTAATTAAATTGCGTTGTGTATTTATCACGTAAAATAATATAGTAAATAATTTGGTATATTGTTTATGATATTTAATAATCTCTTTATATTTTACTAACCTTAACCATTAATAGAATTTTCAAATAAAAATATTAATAATATTGTACTATATAATAATTAAACAGGAGAAATATTTATATTGCAACAATATATTACGCCAAATGTATTATATCATTTGAAAATACACTTCCTTTACCGTTTATTTATTTTGTGCAATTAATAAAGAAATGTGAAAATTATATGAGCTTTATCTTGACTTTTATCCTTCGTCTTAATTTTTTTCAATTTCTTATTTTTTAGAAAACTATTATAAAAACGCATCATCAAACTTCTAATTTTTAAAAATATAAATAAGAATGCCTGCCACCTTTATTAATTTAACAGCAGATCATTTTACAAATAATGGGTCTCAAGAGTTCGACTGGACATTTCTAACAGGAACTACAGTTAGATTTAATGCTAATTCAAACCATAGTCGACTTCCTACTATTAACAATACTACCCTGACATCAAGCTTTCCTGTATCTTATAGCAGCTATGCTCCTTGGCGACCTTCTAGAACCCTTAAAAATTTAATGGAAAGATTTGATAATTTAATTTTATACCAATACCCATGTATCCCATGCAGCTATTGTGCAAAACTACTTCATCCTGTTGAATGTAAATGGGAAAATTATGATCAAAGTAAAACCTATCCTTTGGAACATTATCGTTATAATTATCCAAATATCAAATTGATTTTTCATCCAAAATCTGCCCCTACACTTAGAATAGCTGTTTGTTCTTCATGCAAAAATCCTCACACTAGAAGAAATCCACCAAAATACGATCCTATTCCTACTGAAATTCAAAATATTCCCTCATATCATCGAATCTATCTATCCCCTGTTCATTTAAGCTGCTCATTAGGTAGATCTCCAAATAGTAACAACTATACTACATATCGTCATCTTAAAGGATCAATTGGGATGTCTAAAAATATACATGCTTTATCTCTTTATTCAGGTACTATTGGGGCAATCCTTACTAGTGGCCAACACAATTCTTGGTACCATCCTTCTTTAGATGCTGCAGCCAACTGGTTAAGATTAAACAATCCATTTTTCAGACAATATCAACATTATTACAATAGAGTGAATCATCAGGGTCCACCAATAATTATTCCTACTGCAACACTTTCATCTTTAGAAAACAATGTTATTTTACCAGAAAGTTCTCAGATTCGTCCAACTAATATTGTGGTACCACCTTTTGATCTTGATCCTGAGATTCATAACGAAGATTATCATTATGACAGATTAATGGCAGGGTTCATAACTAATCCTGAAGATAAAATGTTACCTATATCTTATTCAGATCCTAATCTTGAAGCTCTTATTTTTCCTGATCTATTTCCATTAGGTAAAAATCACTTTGGGGATATTAACAACTTACCAAATAAACGTCCAATGATAGATACATATGGTAGTTATGCACGATTATTATTAGGGGGAATAGACCCCAGATTTAGGCTTTCCTGGTACTGGCCTTTTTACACATATCTTAATCTTAAACTTAGAAATCACCAAAACAGAAATAGAATTTTGAAACAACGAAATGCAAATCGTGCTGATCATCTCACACTTAGTGATCTTCTTGCTCTTAGTGCTTATACTGGTAGACCTATAATAAATGAAGTAGAAACAACAACTATACCTTCATATATTCGAACTGGTGATACATACTGGAGGAAAAAGGAACACCAATTAAATACAATAATGAAAACATTTGGTTTACCCCAAATATTTTATACTGTTACAATGGCAGAAGGGAAATGGAAACATTTACATGAAATTTTAAAGAAAACTGATGATGGTAATACCATTCCAACAAACCGTCCCTTTCATGTATATCATCATTATCACAATAGATTAAAATCCATTCATCATTACCTTTGGAGAAATAAAAATATATGTAGTTGGGGAAAATGGCATCATCATTGGGAGAGAGATGAATTTCAAAATAGGGGGGCGATACATACTCATGGTATAGCATTTGTCGAAAAATCAATAGATGAACTTGTATTAGATAATGTGATAAGAGCTGACTTGCCCGATCCTGTTCTTGAACCTGAACTTTATCAGAAAGTTCTAGCTCATCAAATTCATCATTGTCAAGAACGTCATTGTGGTGGTCCTCCTGCACCTGGAAAAAGATGTTCCAAGGGTTTTCCACAACCACTCTCAGTCAATACTTATGAAGATGAAAGTACTTTACGTTATATTTATAGAAGAACAAAAGAAGAAGACAGATGGGTAGTACCATACCATGCTCCCACACTAATGTTATGGGATGGTCATATATGTTTCCAATATGTCACTTCAGCTCACTTGCAAAAATATTTAATAAAATATGTATCTAAAGCTGAACCATCTGAACTTTTTGAACTTTACGAACATGATGCAATGAAATCACATGTATTAGGAAGACGACTAGGATCCATGGAATTAATGCTACTCTTATTGGGTAAAACTGTGTGCAGGTCCTCTATTGCTGTTGAATATCTTCCAACACTTCCTTCTAGCGAGAGAATAAGGTCAATTAAACCTATTCATATATTACAGGAAGAAGATATGGATCCATATTGGTCAGATGCTGTGGATAAATATTTTGAAAGGCCTTTGGATCCAATATTTGATGAAATCACCTATCCTATATATCATCGAAAATATCGACAAATATCTAGACCTTCAAATAATAATACTAACTATTGGATTGATGTAAAAGGAAGATATATTGTAGCTCGTAAAAAAGAAATTCTTGTAAGATTTCAATATCTAACTGCACAGAATGGAGAATCATTTTTCTACCAACAGCTATTGCTCAAACTTCCTGTGAGAAATGAAGATCAAATCAAATTAAATTTTCCGAATTATAGAGCCAGGTTTTGTGCAGAATTCCCTAATGAATATAATAATGCCATTAGTCATTTACATCAAACTTCATATACAAGAATAGTACAATTTACTGAATCCTATCTGCAACATTTAGATAATCTTTTATTTGCATTAAGGGAAGACCTTCAAACTATTGGTACTGGGAAAACTTTTATGATCTTTCAAATTATTGAACTTTTAAAACAAAGGAGACAAGATTACATCTTGATGGCACCAACAGGAGTGGCAGCTGAAAATATTGGAGGAAAAACAATTCATTCATGCTTGAGAATTAGTGATGTTCTTAATAATAGGCAATCATTAGCTATATATGATCAAAATTTGCGCCAAGAACTTATGAAAATAAAAGCTATAATTATAGATGAAATCTCAATGGTTTCAGCAGATATGCTATCATTCATTAGTAACTTATTTGCAAAACTACATAATAAGCCCATAGAATTTGGAGGAATACCTGTTCTATTAATTGGAGATCTATTTCAATTACCACCAGTTAAAGGTGCTCAAGTATTTTACTCACCTGTGTGGAAAAGATTTTTCCCATTATTTTTAACATTTTCAAGAAGGCAGCAAGATGATTTACCTTTTTATTCTTTATTACAAAATGTAAGAATGAATACAATTACAGATGATGATAGAAAAATGATTCTAGAGAAAGTGAAACAGCCTCCAACTGCTTCCACTCCATTGGATACTACATTTATAACTGGGTTTAAACAACTAGCATATAATATTAATACTGCTATTGCTTTGCAATTACCCTCATTAGAACCTAATCGATCCCCAATTGTCTCTAATGCAATAGACTATTATAATGATGAACTTAAAAGTATTAACGAAACTGATAAAATGTTCAACAAACATACAAATTATCCATCTGAAGTCATCTTAAAGGAAGGATGTCGAGTCATGTTCCTCAATAACAAATACTTTTCTAAAGGGATTTATAATGGATCAATAGGTGTAATATTGAGAGTACTAAATGAATCTCTTGTAGAAGTTGTATTTCCTATTTCTACTGGAATGCTAATTATGAAGGTAGAAAAAGATACCGCATATTTTGTATTAAATGGTGCTCCAGCCAGACGTACACAATTTCCTCTACAAAATGCATTCTCCCTTACTGTTCACAAAACGCAGGGCCTAACATTACCCCATGCCACAGTTTCGTTAGATGCTTCTATGTTCGCATATGGCCAAACTTATGTTGCTATGAGCAGAGCAACATCATGGAAAAATCTAGATATTACGTACTTTGACCTTAATTCCATCAAGGTGGATAAAAATGTAATCAAAGAATATGAAAGATTACAGGAGGAGAATAGGGTAAGATTGCAAAATTATCTTATCAATGTTTAAAATACCTAATCACGAAAATTTTACAAATTATATTTCAAATATTTTAAATTTTCCTTTATAATCTATACTATATTCTTTTTATATAATTTTTCCATATATTTATTTAAAATTATTGTTATATATAAGTATATTATTGTTTATTTAGTTTTTTAGACTTGAATCTAGGTCAGTAATCAGATTAACATTATGCCATTACACCGTTATCATCAGCGCTTTTTTTTTCTGATTGTTATTTTTAATAATAATTATTTTCCTAATTACCATATTTTTTTCCTAAAATTTTTTTTGTTCTTTCAAGTAATATAATCAAATAAATGATTTTTTTTATTTGAAAAAACATGTTTGCATAATTCTTTAGTTAGGATAAGTATATTTTTATTATTTAGTAAAAATAAAATTAGTTAAATTGAAAATTAATAAATTATAATTTTTAAATTATATAGATGGTTTTTTTATCTAAATGATTAGTATAATAATTTTTTTAATATTGTTATTTCTTTTATTTCTTTTATTAATAACAAGTTATACTACAATAAAAGCATTCAAGAAAAAAATAAAAAATTATTTTTATCCAAAAAAACCTTAACCAATTAATAATCAATTAACTAAGTGCTCTAATAAATACCTAATCACGAAAATTTTACGTGAATTAAATCAAATGGCAGCTCCCCTGCTCCCCTGCTAATAAGTCAATTTCTTGTTTAAGTGTATAAAATTTTTTAAGTATTTTATTTACTGCGGTCCGGAATGACCTTAAAAATTGGGATTGAGATTATGGTCACTATGGGGATCAATTATGGTCCGTAATAACGTAAAACTATTCTTATTATTCTTATTGGTTACTTATTTGATATTATTTATTATAAAACTCGGGAACTGCTATAATTTTTATCAAATTTAATAAAGGTTTATTTTGTAGCTAGTGGTAGCAAACGTCTTAACGATGGGCACTAGCTCTACAGTCTACAGTATGACTGACAGTCTGGACCAGAACGATTTATATTGTTTATCTAATAAAAAAATTGCCAAATTTTATCTATGTTTATCTACATATATTTTTCAATAATTAACGAAACTTTAATAAAAAAAAATTTTTTTTTTTGTAATTTCGCTATCATGTAACTTACATATTATATATATTACTTTAAATTACTATTTACGCAACTACCATAACAAAGTCCTTTGGTCTAGTAAAAATTAAAATTACAAAAATGTTAAAACCAATCATTTTTTTATTTTTTATTTTATTATCATTGTTTTATTGTTACTCCATTAGCTTAGTATAACTTGGAATGATTGACGATGCTTGTGTTTTGAAATGATATTAATATCATCATTTTTCATTTTTTTTAAAGACGCACTTAAGAATACAATACATGAAATAAATTTAAAGTTTTTCTCATTTGAAAAATGCAAATCTTTCTGAATTACTCAAATTTTCAAATCCGTCTATTATAGTATAATCAATAGTCATAAATACATATAGAATTTGCCACCCGGTAGGTATAACTACATTGTGTAAATGATGCCGATCAGGAGGGAATGATTTATATATTTACTGATAATGCTTTTTATGTTTCCAATTTTTCTTTTATTATTTTTTTTTTTATAAATGTCAGGTTCTCTAAATTTCTTTATCATAAGTATGTGATACATCATTATTTATCGTTACACAAAGAAACCTTTAACAAGGACTCTTATAACCTAAAATTAGAAATCGATTTGCTTTCTTTCAAAATAAAAAATACTATTCTAAAACAAGATAAAAATCAAACACAACAAAATAGATTGACAAAATTTTTATTTTCTTTATTTTCCTTTTTAAACAAAAAACGATAAAAAAAATACTAAAACAAGCTCAACCAATCACTCATCTAAAAAAAACAAAGCTCGACTAAATTAGTTGTCGTTATATTAAAGATTAAAGAATGTTTGAAAAGTTTTATTCCAATTATTTATAGATAAAATACATTGTTTGTATTTAATTTGGGAGAATTCTTTATTAAAATTAATTTCGGTTTGGGTAAATAAATTCGTTTTGTTGATCATTTAAGGAATATAGGCCCAATTGAAAAAAATCAATATATAAATGGCTTCTCAATTGTTAAGAACTACACTAATTCAGAAAATCAAAATTTTTTTAAAAAATAATTTTTCAATAAAAGAAATTTTAAATATTCAACACAAAATATCCAAACACTATAAAAATGAATTCACGTCAAATCTTCTTTGCTCTCTTGATTGTGCTTATGGCTACTATCGTAACAGCCTCTACTTTGAATTTAAATCAATTAACTAAGAGGTAATACATACAAATACAATATTTATACTTTTTAATGAAATTTATTAATTTATTAATTTAATCATTAAAGAAGAAATGCTCAAAAAGACAAAAGTCCATCGAAAGAAAAAAACGGTGAAGTCAAGATTGCCCTTGGCCAACCTGACCGAGATGGTGGTATCTAAGCTATTAATTTTGCATATTAGAATCTTTTTATTAGGCATTATTTATTCTCATTATTTCACCTATTTAACATCATTTCAAAGCATAGCATTAATAGTTAGACGTACCATTATAAAGAATGTGTTAATATAGATTATTTTAACAACATAAAAAACACAAAAAAAAAATCATTCCTCTTCAATTTCATTTTTTTTTTCATTTCTTTTCTTTTAGAAATCATAAGTTTTTGAAAAACTTCGATATTGTTTTCTTCAATATTTGTACCAATTTCTTTTTTAAAAAGAATTAAATAGAAATGTGCTTTATAAAATATCTTTTATCTTCCATAACTGGATAAGGATATTGTCATTTCGAAATTTAGTAATACCAAGTTTGGTATGCAGTTTCGTGTAAATTTTAAATAATATATAATTGGACTAACCGTTTAATCATAGTTGACTCTACGCGGAATTACATCGCTAGTATCTGCTATATAGGTAGTATTATCTGGGTGTTACGGAAAAGTATTGGTATCCTACTCAAAGTGATAAATAAAAAACTTGCCAAATTATACACCACTTGCTCTTTTTTGTCTTACCCGAGTTATCTAACTACAGTTAAGAATTAAAAATAATTAAGATTAACTTTAAAAAAATATTTTGAAACTCATCATTGCTATAACTACTACTATTTATATTGTATGTTCGGTATTATATATTTTTTACTCATTTGATAGTTCATTGGTGAGGATGTAATAATAGCAGTATAAATTGTAATTAACATGACCCAAAGAAATTACATTGATGATTCCACGTCTGCACTTTGTACTTTATATAAAATGTGTGTTTTGTTAACAAAAAAAAAAAGAAATATTTTTATATATAATAATTTTTTCTTACAAAACAAAAAATAACTTAGTATTTGATGTTTAGTACTTCTCTTTCATATACTTCTTTGTTCATTCATTTGATTCAATGCTGACAAATAGGCACTTCATTGCCAGCTCTTTCACCAAAATGAGGTACGGTAAATACGGTAAATAGTTCTTCGGCTATTAGTATTATATCATTATACAGTAGTTATTTAATTTAATTTTACTCACCTTAGGAACTGAACGACTTATACTCTATTTAATCTTTTTTAATAATTACCTAGATTATATTTTATATTTATTCTTGAGCTGCAGAAAAAAAAATTTATTGTATAACTAGGTAACGGTGACCGTTAAACGTCCGAAGCGGGCGTCACGCTGCACAAAGTGAAATCTTATTAGTGTTATATTTTGCAACGATTTGTAGACATTAAAATTACAAATTATTTAATTTCGGTATTTGATTTATAATTATGTTAATAAAGATAGACTATTTGTAATAATAAATAAAGTTTCGTTAAGATTTAATCATTGAAATTTAATCGCTTTTCTTCAGACAATCTCTCTTGTAACCTCTTACATTTTTTAATGCGTTGTAGTCATTCAAACGAAAATGGCTTAAAAAGTACATCATTAAGAGCACGGTCCCTAGAAATTGCCACAATTTTCATTAAGATTTTAATAACGAAAATAAATTACACAAGATATCGTTTTTTCGTTTATTATTAATGAATCTTAAAAAAAACAACTAAATTTATTATATAATTAAACTAACGTTTAATAAGTCTAATTCTAAGCTAATAGTATCGAAATTATTAAGCTAATAGTATAAACTTAAATGAAGTACAATGCATTGTTATATATTGTCACGTGTATATAATTCACGTGTGGGACAGACCATTGCATAACCACCCTAGCGTCACCTCCAAAAAATGGTAGCCGGATTCTAATTTGCCGGTTGCACATGATTTCGGATACTAATTTTTGGTAATCTCATGAGTATTTAATAATTTTCAAATTTATTTTTTTAAACACATTATTACACATATTTCAAATTGCCAGAATTTTATTAAAGCATAACATACATATATATTTATTTATTTCAAACATGTTTCTGAAATTTAATACTACTATTCCCAATATCTTGTATTCTTATTAAAATCTTTCCAAGTTCTCGGCATAGTTCTACGATTTTCAAGTGCTACAATATCATTATTCATTTTTTCCAATGAATTAAAATTAGAACGAACATTTTTTAACCATAAATGCCGTTTTGGCTTGTTACGTGACTCTTCTAATAATTCTTTGGTCTAAGAATTAATATTTACATCAATAAAAATTAAAAATTACTTAGTTATATGCAATATTCATGTATACCTTATTTAGTATTTCTTGCAAATAATTTAAATCAGTTTCATACATATGCTGTTCATCGTCACTTTCAATAATATAATTATCTTCATTTTCAGTATCTTGAGTTATTGGAATGTTTAGAATTGTATGATCTGGTGTATTCTCTAAGCAAAATACATTTACCAATTTACCTTCATAGGAGGAAATTAATGGATAATTTCCATTTCTCTGTACCTTTAAATAAATAATAAATATTAGATATAGTACTGTATAAATATAAAAAAAGCAAACCACTTACTTTTTTAAAAAATATTCCATCAACTTTCTCAACAGAATTAACTAAATGTTTACACAAAAAAAACCGGCTTTTTATATATGCAGGACATGAACATATCCACTTAGCTGTATCTGTTAAATATTTGCCATTTAATTGAGTAGGTTTTTTTTCATATTGTTTCCATTCCTTTTTGAAATCTTTTCACCATGGTACAGAATAACGTCCTTGCTGTAGTAATTGAATTCGATATAACTGCTGGTTAATGACTTTTTTAACAAGAATAAAACATAAATGATCAACTCGTGGCTTATGAAACTTGTATAAATGATCATGCTTAATATGCCGCCAATGAGATTCAACAACCATTGTTGTTTTAATATGACTAACATTTTTGTTAGCTGCCCGCGCCCATAAAATCCATTTGCCTTTAGAATACCACTCCTTCCAAAAATAAATCCACAATCGAAGCAAATCATTGTTCTTACAAAATTGTATCATTTCTCCTACACATTCTTTCCAAATTTCATCTGCATTTGTAGTAAAAGTACCATCAAGCTTTGGTAATAGCATATGACGATTAGAATGATCTTTTATAAGATTAATTACAGTTTCTCGTAAATTTAAAGGGCAAAATGATCCAGAATTTGAATTATTTACAATTCCCCAGTTAGGATCTATTGTTGAACACTCTTCATGTGCAATCTTTGGATTATAAGAATGGTAAGAACTTGTTTTATTGGATGATAAACGTTGTTTAATAGCATGTTGAATATGCCAAACACACAATTGCAAGTGAGCTTCAGGCCATACTGTTTGTGCTGCATTGATTTCTGCAAAATCTTTATCAGTTAAAATGTAAGGAATATCTTTTAAATTTCATTCTTTTAAAGCTTGCATCCACTGTATAAGAACTCCAGTTATATTTCGATTTTTTCCAGTTGAAATTAGAAGATAGCTAAGAGGAAACCCAGTACCATCAATTACTCCCATAATAGCATATAGTTCCCATGCCAAATTATTGGTATTGTATGTTGCATCAATCTCAATTGCATCAAATTTATTATAAAGTAATTGGTAAAATAATACTGTTAAAAATCCTAGAGCAGGCATAGAAGTATTGAGATTATCTAATATAATTTCTTGATTAAATTCTTCTAATAAATATTTTGTTGACAATAAAGGATCAGGATCACGACAGTATGTTTTATGAGATTCAATGGACCACCAATAATAGGTTTGTTGAACTGTTATATTCTCATATCCATTAATATGATTTTCTTGAATCTGGTGAAAAATTTCAGAAACGGAACAATTAAGATTATCTTGGATAAAGTTCTTAATTTCAAGTGTTGTCTTAACATGCCTTGGTCGGGAATGTAACATTTTGTGAGAATATTCAACATTAATTAAATTCAAGTTTGAAAATATTTCTATATTAATTATTCCTTCACAATGATAGCGTTCTAAATATGCAGGTGTATCTCTTTGTTTGTCTAAATCAGGATGTTTTGCTCTTCGTTTTCCAAGTTCAATTCGGCAATTACAGTAGTATATTATATGAAAAGAATTTTCTTTTTGAATTTTCTTATAATAAACCCATGAATAGCCATCACCTTCTGAAATAGAATTTATTATACGATGACCAATTTCATGTTCAATGTTTTCTTTATCAGATTCATTGTTTTCTAAAATAGCATCATGAAAAGATGATAATTCCACTGGTCAGAATAGTCCATTTCGTCCAGATTTCAAATTGACGAATGTTGGACGAAAGTTGATCTAACTTTGGCTGATCGTTGCCAAAAAAATCGTCAAAATTATTATGGACGATTTGCACAGTTCGCCTGCCACTTGGCAATCACAAATCAGCAAAAATTCGTTATTATCGGCAAAAATTCGTTATTATTGGCAAAATTCGGAAACAAAACTATTCGTCAAACTTTTAGTTATAAAATGTACACAAATCGATCTCGAAACACATTTACGAAAGATTACCAATTTATTTCTTTTGAAATGCCGGATTTAGTTTATTCATAATAATAATAACCGATTTTATTCAATAATAAATCAAAACAATTAATTATATATTTATTTTAATAAAATTTATTAAATTTATTACCAAAAAGCAGTCAATAATAAGAAATTAATATTTCGCAATAAATCTATTATAAAATGATAAAATTAATCAATCATTATGTTCGGTTTGAGTATTATCATCAGTTTGTGACTGCGATTCACAATTTTCAGCCGGAGTATCAGGACCAGAAAAATCCGTATCGACGGGCATATTTTGAGTTTTGTATGCCCATTCTGGAGCATTTTTAGGGTGTCGTGAGGTGATACAATAGCTTTCGTCATTATAGTTTCTCCTCCTCGTTAATTGCGCCGTCTGTAGAGAAAATACGTGAATATCCAAGACGTTTCAGAGAAAATTGATAAGCTGTAAAGTCATAAAGTCATTAAAACAAATAAAATTAGTTGATGTTTTTAATAAAATATGATAAAAAAAAGATTATTATACCTCATCGGAACGCCAACTAAGGTTATAAACGATAATTTTTCTTTTACTATCCGGTTGTTCTTTATCCGTTTCTGAGTCTTCAGGTGAATGGTAGCGAGTATCTTTCAGAATGTTTAGGACCTCTGTCTTATCATAATCCTTTACTTGATCGTCATTACGTTTAAAAAGGGAAATAGCACCCTTGACTCTACGCGATTTTTTCTGAAATATAACGAATGTTTAGTATCAATTTCGAAATGACAGTAAAAAGACAGATTCTACCTCGCTCAATCTGTTGTTTTTATGCAGTCTTCTGTTATCTTTATCAATTACACCTCGCTCAACATATAAAAGTCATGCTCTACGATGCTTGTGTAAGGCAGCTAACCAATCGTTTATCTGCTTATACAAAGGACTAAATCGAGGCTTCATGGAAGCAATCAATCGTGGTATTAATTGTCGTAAAATGTCCGCGTTCATCTCATTTGTAAATTTTTCGTCGTATCTTAACGTTAATTCGGGAGGCATCGTTTTTAATATTACCTTCATTTCAGTCTATAATAATTTATAAAAGATTCGTAAGAAGGATATTCAAATCGTGTAAAATGCAAAATCTGTCGATCTCTAACGAACTCTAGCATTTTCTTCATCAGTTTCAGAATCGTCGTCTGATTGATCAATTTGACGTCTCGCGACTTTTCTTTTTTTGCCAGGTCTATTATCGTTGTCGTTACTTTCACTTTCCAATGATTCGACATCGGCATCATCTTGGCTCGATATTTGTGATTTGAGATTATTAATCTCAGCTCGAAGAACTTCATTTTCGTGATTGATATACTTATTATGGGAATGTAATTTGATATAATCTTGCCGAAGTTCATTTAATTCACCTTTAATTTCTTTTAACTCTCTATAGACTTCGCACATTCTGCCTTGTAAATAAGCATGCTCGTCACAGAGCCGACTATGTTCTAAATAACGTAAAATATTTGATAAAAATTCGTTAAGTACATTAAAATGTGTCACAGTTCATTACCTCTCTTCAACTTTTCATAATCACTATTATTGTATCTATACGCCAATGATTCTGATGGTTCAACGGAACTCGAAGAAAAATCATATGGTAAAAACTCTCGTGATAAGGAATCCCTGTGCGGCATTCGAGATAAAGACAATTCTTGTGGTTTAATAGTTCTGGTATGTTCAAAAGAACTTTTCGGAAAATGCGCACTGGCCATTTCTTTATCGGTATGTGATTCTTCCAGATCTTGACTTGTTTTTGACTTTTGACGAGATTCCATTAGAACTTGACTTATATCAAGGACAAATAGATCTCGATAATTTTTTTGGTAAACTTGGCCGGTAGCAGGAGTAGTTGATGTTTGTCCACGAGCCACTTTGACGATTTCTACTTCATCAGACAGTTCGTCTCTATTTGCTGCGGATTTTTCGTATTGATTCGTTTCTGTATTAATAAATTTTTTTGATATAGTAAGTACACCTTTGAATAACGGAACGGAATAACGCAAAACAATCAATATATCGACTTTTTTTGGGGGTAGAAGTTTGTCCGGTATTAGGAGTAGTTGAAGTTTGTCCACGATCCACTTTGACGATTTCTTTATCGGATGGTTTATTTTTTGCTGCGGATTTTTCGTATTGATTCGTTTCTGTATTAATAAATTTTTTTTGATATAGTAAGTATATATGATACACCTTTGAATAACGGAACGGAATAACGCAAAACAATCAATATATCGACTTTTTTTGGGGGTAGAAGTTTGTCCGGTATTAGGAGTAGTTGAAGCTTGTCCACGATCCACTTCGACGATTTCTTCATCAGGTGTTTTATTTTTTACTGCAGATTTTTCGTATTGATTCATTTCTGTATTAATTAATTTTTTTGGTATAGTAAGTATAAATGATACACCTTTGAATAACGGAACGGAATAACGTAAAACAATCAATATATCAACTTTTTTTGGGGATAGAAGTTTGTCCGGTATTAGGAGTAGTTGAAGTTTGTCCGGTATTAGGAGTAGTTGAAGTTTGTCCGGTACTAGGAGTAGTTGAAGTTTGTCCGGTATTAGGAGTACAGTCAACTCCCTCTATAGTCACTCCCGTTATAGTCACATTCTACTATATAGTCACACCAGTTGAATGTTCAAAACACTTTATTATTAAAAACTATCCTATATAGTCACAATCTATCTATAGTCACTATCACACCTATCCTCAAAAATCTTATATTAAAAAAAACCGTTTATAATCACAGTTATATAAAAAATATATTAAATAACTTGGCATCTAATAATCGTACAAAGATGTATCATAGCTTGTTAGAATCGTCTCACTGAAATGAATCGAATGGTGGTAGTTTTATCCTTTTGCGATCACTGGCTGATGAGTTATTCAACAAAATGTTAAGCATCGGCATTATTATATTTCTTGATTTACGTTTACTGCGCCATTTAACATTTTGCTAAATTTCTCAGTACCTAGTGATTGTAAAAAGACGATTAATAGCTCGTTGGAATCGCCTCATCAAGACGAATCGAATGGTGGTAAGCTCATCTCTCTGTGATCAATATTGACGGAGTTACTACTTAAAAACCATTTAATATTTTTTAATTTCGGAAAATGATCTAGTGATTGGATTTCGATGTATTTTATACCATTAGATTCGTCGCATTAAGACGAATCGAATGGTAGTAAGATTGTCTCTCTAGGATCAATATTGGCAGAGTTCTTACACAAAAACCATATTTTTTAATTTCGGAAATTAATCCAGTGATTGGATTTCGATGTATTTTATACCATTAGAACCGTCTCATCAAGACGAATCGAATGGCGGTAAGATCGTCTCTCTACGATTAATATTGGCGGAGTTACGATACAATAAAGTTTTAAGTATAATTTTGGCTAAAATTATGTTAATTTTTGGCCGGAATTATGATATACTAATATAAGAAATTTTTTATATAGTCATATCTGTTTATAATCACCAAATATGAACTGTCCCAAATGTGTGACTATAAAGAGAGTTGACTGTAGTTGAAGTTCGGTCCCGGTTCACTTTCTTAGATGCTTTGTTAAGTTTTCTTTTATTTGACGATTTTTTCTTGTTTTGGCTCATTTCTATATATCAATAAATTTTCTTACGGTTAAAATAGGAAATTGCAAATCAAAAGTAATTATATATCATATGGTCGAAAGTTACAAATTACCAGTTATTATGAAAATGAAATAAAATTATCTTAAATTTCAATGAGATGAGAAGAAAAGAAAAAGAGAACGTACGAGTTAATGATCAGACGAGTTTTTATAGAATTTATAAGTTTATTATTAAGCTTTTGACAAACTTTCACAAGCTGATTTGATAAATAAAAGTTTATTTATCGTGTCTTCTGAACCGAAATGATCATCGATTTTAATTTTTCAACAAAAATGATTTATCAAGTACAATATACTTTGCAAATTTTAGTCGATTTAATTTATCGAATTGATATCAAAATATTCGATTTAGTATGACCGCAGTTAAATCAATTAATTAATTAAAAATGATTTATCGAGTACAATATACTTTTGCAAATTTTAACCGATTTAATTTATCGAATTGATATCAAAATATTCAATTTAGTATGACCGCAGTTAAATTAATTAATTAATTAAAAATGATTTATCGAGTACAATATACTTTTGCAAATTTTAGTCGATTTAATTTATCGAATTGATATCAAAATATTCGATTTAGTACGACCGCAGTTAAATCAATTAATTAATTAAAAATGATTTATCAAGTACAATATACTTTTGCAAATTTTAACCGATTTAATTTATCAAATTGATATCAAAATATTCGATTTAGTACGACCGCAGTTAAATTAATTAATTAATCGAATTGACGTTAAATTTTTACAAATTGTAGTAAAGTTTTAAACGATTATTTGATTTATTGAAGCGATTAACTTCAAAACTCGTCAATTGAAAATGACAAGAAGGAGATCGGTTTCAAGCATTCTTGGCAATCAAAAAAAAAATGAACGTAGACATTCGTTCCAAAAACCTCGCAAAAGGAAGAAAGTTCCTTGTTATTGCAATAATTGTAATGGAAAATTGGTATTGGAACGAACAAAGCTTCTACACGAGACAGGAGGTAAAACGAATGATTCGAATGAAGACGAATCAAGTGAGGACGAATCTCTTTCGATAATTCAAGAAACTAGTGAACAAGACATTACCGAAAATATTGAATTACCTCAAGTAAATGTTGACGTTCATCAGACTTTGACATCAGGGTCAGATTTCGGGGATACACCGAAAGTCAAAGGTTACAAATACCCAGGAACATAGATGTTAATTGTTCTTTTTTACCTCGGAGGCGCGTAAGATATACAAGCCATCCTATGCCTCAATCAACAAGTTTGAATATCGAATCGGACGTATATAATACTAGCGAACAAAACACTGAAATGTCTTTGGGTAGCGAATCAAATAATGAATCTTACAACAAAATTTTTGAAGATTATTCACCTCCTCCGTATCAAGCCAACATGGATGCCGAAGAAAATCCGATCGATGATAAATTTTCATGGATTTTATTATGGATAATGAACTACCGTATAACATACAATATCCCAGAAACGGCAACCGAATCTTTAATAAAGTTCATGAAAATAGTTCTAAACGAAATCGGTGGTGAAAATTTTAGAACTTTTCCAGATTCTCTTTACCTAGCGAAAAAAGTACTTGGCCTAAAAGACCGATTTCAGAGATTTGTTCCATGTACAAAATGCCACAAACTCTATAATAAACAGGATGTAGAAAACTTTCGTCAAAACGAGAGTTTATCGGTTATGAAATGCTCGTCTCACCGAGGTACACGCACTTGCGACACACCTTTATCACGACAAATCGATGTTTCAAGAGTTCAAGCCGAATCAATATACCCATTTGCTGGATTTCGACAACAACTTTCTGATATGTTTTGTCGACCTGAATTTGAGAAATCCCTCCGACATTGGGCAAATCGATCAAATTCGGATAATATTTTATCCGATATTTATGATTGATGAATATGGAAAGAATTCAAAGATACAAACAATGATGATTTGTTAAATTTTTTCCGAAATGAGGTTGCCGACTCGCATCTTGGCCTCATGTTGAATGTTGACTGATTTCAGCCATTCAATGGAACTAATCATAGTACCGGAGCCATTTATGCAGTTATATGTAATTTGCCGTGTAACATACGATTTAAGCGAGAAAACTTGCTGCTCCTTGGAATGCTACTGGATCCAAACGAAGTGAGTCTACATAAAATTAATCATTACCTTGCACCAATCGTTAATGAGCTGATATCCCTCTGGGAAGGGATTATTCTAAATCGAATATACGAGCATCAGTTAGGAAAAAAAATTCGTGCAGCGTTGATAATGGTTTCGTGCGATATACCTGCTGCGAGAAAAATTTGTGGGCACGTTTCTGCATTGGTTTCTTGTCACCGATGCCAGAAAAAGGCAAATTATGAAAATCATCAGCATAATTTTGCTGGAATGGGAGATATGGAGGATTGGTTTGTTGCCAGAGATTCAAACGAACATCTCCAAAACGCACTTGGCTGGCGACGGTGTAATTCGGACGCATCAAGAAAGAGATTCGTTAAACAGACTGGAGTAAGATGGTCAGAACTACTTTGCTTGCCTTATTTCGACCCAATTCGTTCACTATCGTTGATCCAATGCATTGTCTATTTTTAGGCATTGCAAAATGGATTGTGAAGCGAATTTGGGTCGATCAGGGAATCTTAACTTCAAGTATGCTCAATGAAGTTCAAAAACAAATGAATCAATTTCAAGTTCCGGTCGATTTGGGTCGAATTCCTAGCAAAATCAACTGCGGGGAAGGATTTTCTAACTTCATTGCTGACCAGTGGCGAAATTTTTTCACAATTTATGCCACAGTATCGCTTTGGGACCATCTCTCAGCTAAAGATAGAAAAATTCTGACTCATTTTGTCAGAATTTGTTCGATATTGGTAAGTCGGATTATAGAATCCAACATGTTGCAGGAAGCCCATAGACGACTTGTTAAAATAATAAAGCTCATTGAGGTACAATACGGCAGGAATAAAATTACGCCGAATCTACATCTCTCGCTTTATTTGTCTAAATGTTGTTATAATTTCGGCCCATTGTATGCGTTCTAGTGTTTTTCATTCGAATGCATGAATGGAATACTCGGTAAGATACACTGGCCTTTATTATTATTATTATTATTATTATTATTATTATTATTATTATTATTATTAGTTTTAAATTTTCTTTTAAATACAACCCTTAGGATCATTACCGAACAGTAACAGAAAAATTGAACCAGAACTAATGCGTCGATTAATGAATGATAACCGAATCAGAGATATCATTACTTCTAGCGCTCAGATGAAAGGTCTTGAATTACTTGAAAATCATCCTACCGTTGGATCACTATCAGAAAATGACCAATTCGCTTCAGATGAAATGGAAAGGTTTTGGCTAAATTCAAAAAATATCCAGGAATCTACTGTTACTAGATGCGAAGCGTTTCCTGGTGAAATGTTAAGACCTACTTCCGAAAATGTAGTATTATCACAATCGATGCTTGATTTAATGATCGATTATTATATTGCTACATATGAAATGTATAATTTCCGAAAACCATCTGATGCTATAGAGCAAGATGCGATAACTATTCGTGTAAAAATGGATAAATTTGGGAGATGTCATATTGGATCTGAGGTGTTTGGCTCCGCGTTGTCATTTTGACACATAAAAAGTTCATATGTATTAGCCAAATTCATAACGACTGATGGAGAAGTCGATCATTATCCTGGACAAGTCCAGTATTATTTCAAGCATGAAATTGACTTGCCAAATGGACCTACTGAGCATTATTTGGCTTTTATTAAATGGTACCGACCAGCAAACACAGCAAATATTCAGTATCATTTTAGTATTGATGATACTGAAGAAACGGAAACATGCAATGTTGAATTATGGAAAACAGATTTTTTTCCTGAAAGTAGGGATTGTATTATTCCAGTACACAACATTCTTTGCCGATTTGTGCCCGCTAAATATAAAATTTCTTCTAACCGCAACGCAACTGAATATTTAGCGATAAATCCATTAAATCGCAAGTTTCACATTCAGTAATTTACTAAAAGCTACAGAATTTTTCTTTACAATAATTGTTTAACGAATTTTATGGAATTGATTATTTAATAATAAATAATACGAATAAATTGATTTACAATAAAATTTGACGAATCTTTAACTTCAGTGTTTTCTTATTTTACTTATATGTCATTATTATTTATTGATATTAATTAAAATTAATTAAAAAATCGGTTAAAAATTGTCAAAAAAGTTTTAAGTCGATCGTTGTTATTAATAAAAATCGATAAAAAAGAAGTATTGGTCGATTTATGGTTTTTTTTTATGTTACAGCTCAACCAAAAATTGACCAAAAATCGACCAGTTGATTTATGCTGAAATTTTTCTGAATTTTGTAATTAGCCGAATGTGTGACGAATCACGTGACGACAATGACGAACTTTTGACGAAAGGTATTAATGCCGAAAGAAATGATTTCGACCAGTGCACATGTTGTATACACTTCATTCGAAATATTTAACGTGTTTAACATATCAGCTTTTGAAATATACTTCTTTTTTGGCTTTTGTATAAAACTATGTGCCTTTTAATGATATATTTAAAAAATAAATAAATAACTTAAATAATTAAATACAGTAATAATAATAAGGGCTTACAACAACAGAAGTTATGGACGATGACGTGGAGGCTCTTCGCATACTCGCTGTGAATGATGTGGAAGGGCTTACAGCAACAGAAGTTATGGACGACGATGTGGAGGGTCTTTGCGTACTCACTGTGAATGACGTGGAGGGTCTTCGCATACTCGCTGTGGAGGAAGGCCTTTGGAAACTTAACGCTGTAGAAGGTCTATTATAACTTGTTATTGTTGTGGGAAACGAAAAAGTACTATCCAGAGAACTGAAAATAAATTTTTTTTTAATAAAATTTATGAAGAGTTGCATAAAAATCCTTATTTTTCATACACATACTTTATTTTTTCCAATAAAGCTTCATTTTGTTTCTTGATAAGGTCCAATTGTTCTTGGAGATCATTATTATTGCTCATAGTCACGTAAAAGTATCGAACGTATCGTAAACGTATAAATGTTAAAGAGAAAAAAGTAGGAAAAATACATGGATTTTTATGATGACTGGGGTTTATTAACATCAGGTGATAAATTAAAATCACATACATCCCCCGTGTAAACAGATACGTGAAACAATGTGAAACATGACCTGCCTATATGTAGCGATCATAGGGGCACAAACACTTTAAAAGAACAGATTTCAGCCCATCATTTATTGTCGGGATTGTCGGGTACTCGGGTTACTCGGCTAGTCAGGTTATTGTAGAAAAGATATATAACACAGGACATATATACACATATATATGATGGCGTAGTATAAAGTATAATTGTATATACTATATAATATAATTATGTTATACGTTAATTTTAGAGTTTATTTTGAGCTTTACCGAATATTACCGAATATTTTCGAGTTCTTTAAAATTTGCTAAGTCCCGTACATTATGAAATCAGTTATAATAAATTTCAAGATTTTCATTTCGATATTTGTATTTCGAGCTTATTAAGTGTCAGGCTTATGAAATGTCGGGATTTAGATTTTAAAGTGTCGGGATAATATACCAAACTCTCGAATATATATATAAAGAAAGCAAATTCAAAGAAAGTACTAACAAATTATATGTGATAAAACTCTCCAAATACATATAATAAACTTTATTAAATTAAAAAACCATTAAATAAATATATTTTTTTCCTAATTGAAATTATGCCTAAGTGTGAATGTAAACATTGTTTAAATTTATCAAATGGTAAGGGAAGAGTACTTCATAGAACAACAGTAGCTCGACATTTATTAGAAGAAAAAGAGGCACAAGCTCTAGAAGATGAATACCAAAGACTTCATCCTGAAGAAAATTTTTATCATTCTGAAGAGGAAAATTTATACGAAGAAAACTTACGTGAAGAAGACTTGTATGAAGAAAATGAACGATCATTTATGGTGACAAGTGATAATGAAGAAGAAAATGAACGATCATATATGGAAATGTGTGATAATGAAGAAATTCCAGAAGAAACTAATGATGATTTTAGTTTCCAAAATGAAGAAAATGAGAAAACTAATAATTATGAAAATGATCATTATTATTATTATGAAAATGATGATTCAATTTCTGATTCTCAAAATGAATCAGAATCTGATAACATAAATTCTAATGCTGATAATGAAGAAGGTGAATTCCAAAATAAATTATTAATAGTATTTAAATACATTAACTATTTATTAACAATAATGATAAATTTTTTAGATAATACAATTATTTCTGATGAATTGCTTGAAGGATTAAGGCTTTTATATGTGAAATCAAATTTTAATTTTTCTGAAGCTGCATTTAATAATATATATAAAGCTTTCAATAGAAATAAAATGAGCTTAAATAAAATAAAAAAATACTTGGTTCGATAGTAGGAATTGAACCAAAAATATACGATATGTGTGTCAATTCATGTTGTGCGTTCGTAGGAGTTTTAGAAAATGAAAGAAAGTGTAAATTTTGTAAAGAGGACCGATATTATAGTAATGGTAAATCAAGAAAAAATTTACCTTTTGTCTCTATAATTGAGCATTTAAAGCTTCAATTTAAAAACTCTAAAAGATCCAAAGAATTATTATATAGGCATAACTATACTAATAATATAGGAGATCTTGTTCATAGGGACATAGGTGATATTTTTGATGGGCTGATTTATAAAGAGTTATTAAATGATGCATATTTTCCCAATCCTAGAGATGTTGCATTTACTGCATCTTGTGACGGTTATCAAATATTTCGACAAAAAACTGATGACTGTTGGGTATTTCTTTTTATAAATAATAATTTGCCTCAAGAATTAAGGGTAAAAAAAGAAAATTTAATGGTAACATTAATAATCCCAGGGCCAAAACAACCTCAAGATTTTAATTCATTTCTCTATCCATTAATTCAAGAGATGAAAATGTTACAAGGTATATTAAAAAATATGAAAAATAATAATTAATATAATATTTATTAATCATATTTTTGTATTTACAGATGGGATATTATGTTATGATGGAAACAAAAAAAAATATTTTACTTTACGTGCTCACATATTAGCTTGGACTGGAGATCTTCCTGCTCTTTCAAAAATTTTATATTTAACGGGACATAATTCATATTCAGGTTGCAGATTCTGTAACCTTCGAGGAACTTTAAATGAAATGAATAGACATGTATATTATCCATTACAACAAAATATTGATCCTATACGATTACCAATTCGAACACATGATGAGATGCTGACTAGCATAAATCAAATAGAACATCTGAAAGGAGATCGTAGAGAAACTTATATACGTAACTGCGGTTAGTTCAATATTTTAAATAAACTCATAGTGAAATTGATTAATATATTTTCTGAATTTTTAAAATTCTTGTTTAATAAAAAAAAATTAGGAATTAAAGGAAAGAGTATATTATTTGAGTTATCTTCTATAAAATTTCCGCGTTCATTTCCAGTAGATATAATGCACCTTTTTTTCGAAAACATTGCACCTCACATGTTTTGACATTGGATAGGAAAATTCTATCCAAAAAATGATGAACAGAATTCAAATAATTATACAATAAGTTCTAAAACATGGATTGAAATTGGTGAAATCATGGAAAAAAATAGATCTAATATGCCATCTGATATTGGACGTCCTCCACGCAATATCATTAAACATTCGGCTGGGTTTAAAGCTGTGGAATGGGCAAATTGGATTATTTTATTTTCTTTACCATTATTAAAAGGAAGGCTGCCACATACAAAGGTAATAATAAATAAAAAGAGTTAATTGTAAAAAAATTGATAATATAGGAAAGCTTATTTAAATAATTTAAAATAATAGTTACTTCTTAGGATGGTCAAATTTTGTTGAAGCTGTTCAGTTATGTATTCAACCTCGAATAGATTTTGAAGATCTAGATAAAATCTGAAATTTATTGATACAATTTTATAATCATTATGCAAGGTATCATCTTTATGGAATTATATAATAATATTTTATACATTAATTAACATGTCTTTTTATAATAATAGTTCATACGGGTTAGAAGGAGAAAGATTGCCGGTGTATTTAATTTCTTTTCATTACTCTCTGCATATAGGAGATTGTATTGAAGATCTTGGTCCTTGTCGTGGATTTTGGCAATTTCCGATGGAAAGGTATTGTGGAATGTTAATTCCACTTATTAGCTCTCGAAAACTTCCATATGTGAATTTAATTAATAATGTGTTGCTGCAAGAAAGGTTTAAGTATCTACAATTTTTACCAACGTATGATGAAAAAGTTTTTTCCAATTTCAAAGAAAAGGAAAAAACATGGCCATCGCATAGGGTAAAGTCTAGTATTGTATATGATAATCAGTATGAATTTTATTCTCCGTGTGTTAATTGTAAACTAACAAAAAATGAGGCTATAAAATTAAAGCAATGCTATGCAGCTATATTCCAAAAAAACGCCAGGGATATTAGAGTAATTTTTAATTATAACTACTTTGCATTGTATATTTATTTATTTTTGAATACTTTTACAGATGTAATATCATTATTTATTATTTAGGACATTGAAGAAAGTTATATGAAGTATGGGAAACTTCGTACAAAAGATGGCAATATTGTATCTTCTAAATGGTGGAAAAAAGAAAATGATAGTAGTCGAAATGATTATTGTGTCGCTGTAAGAAATTGATAATTAGATTTTATAATTATTATAAATATCATTCAAATATTAAACAGAAAATTTTATTATAGATTAACTTAACTATTGATGAACAAGAAGAGAAGACTTTTGGACAAGTTGAATATTTCATGCTCCATAATATGCAAAATCAAGAACGAATGTTTGCATATATTCGAAAAATCAAAAAATTGGAGAAAAATATTGGAAATTTAAAATTTTTTGATTGCTTCGGTCCTCTACAATATGTGGAAGTAATTGGTATTGATAGAACTGTTGGATTTTTTGAAGTGTATGATAAAAAAAATTATTATATAATAGACAAATATGCAAACTGGTAATAACTGCAAGCTGATAATAAAATAACATTTTTTCATCTTTATAAGAATAAAGTTTTCGTAAATTTTTATTTATTTTGATGATCGGGAATGTCAATTTACTTTTAACTTTATAAAGGCCTAAATTTAAGGAAAATTAAGTTTCAATCGCTAATATTTTCGAGTTCAATAAATCTTTATATTGGTTTTATAATAAATAAACGATAATTTCAAATTTTTTTTTGTCGTAAAATAATAATTTTTTTGACGTAATTGAACCAGTTGCGATAAACATACATATGATTGGTACTACGGTTAAATGTTATGATTTTATACATATAGGTATATGTTACGGCGGGTACACAGATATAAATATGTAATCATTAAATTTGCGTGTCTGATAATAGTAAAAATTTTGGTTTTTGGCCAAATTTCGTTAAATTAATTGAGATAATGGATATCTTGTTAACAAATTTATGTTTTATTTATTCAATAAATATTTCTTTGTCATTGTTTAATCAATTGCTTTAAAAATAAACAATGGTATACTTTGAACAATGGCAAGAAAAGTTCGCGCGAACTTTTCTTGCCATTGTTTAATCAATTGCTTTAAAAAAAAACAATGATATACTTTGAACAATAGCAAGAAGAAAAGTTCAAGCGAATTTTTCTTACCATTGTTTAATCAATTGCTTTAAAAAAAACAATGGTATACTTTAAACAATAGCAAGAAAAGTTCGCGCGAATTTTTCTTGTCATTGTTTAATCGATTGCTTTAAAAAAAAACAATGGTATGCTTCGAACAATAGCAAGAAAAGTTCGCGCGAATTTTTCTTGCCATTGTTTAATCAATTGCTTTAAAAAAAAACAATAATAGACTTGAGTTAAACAATGGCAAGAAATGTTCGAGCGAATTTTTCTTGCCATTGTTTAATCAACTACTTTGAAAAAAAAAACAATGGTATACTTTGAACAATGGCAAGAAAAGTTCGAGCGAAATTTTCTTGCCATTGTTTAATCAATTGCTTTAAAAATAAACAATGATATACTTCGAACAATAGCAAGAAAAATTCGCGCGAATTTTTCTTGCCATTGTTTAATCGATTGCTTTAAAAAAAAACAATAGACTTGAGTTAAACAATGGCAAGAAATGTTCGAGCGAATTTTTCTTGCTATTGTTTAATCAATTACTTTGAAAAAAAAACAATTGTATACTTTGAACAATGGCAAGAAAATTTCGAGCGAACTTTTCTTGCCATTGTTTAATCAATTGCTTTAAAAATAAACAATTGTATACTTTGAACAATGGCAAGAAAAATTCGCTCGAAATTTTCTTACCATTGTTTAATCAATTGCTTTAAATAAACATATTAATATTAGTTACGAGATCCGATTCACTATCACTAACAATTACAGGAGGAACACAATGTTTAACATGTTGAGTATATCCAGATTTGGAGAAAAATGTTCTTGAGCAATATGGGCATTCCTGGGGTATCATTTTAAGGTATTTGTATAGGATTTGAATTATTTACTTGCTATTGCCTTTGGTAAAAATGACCGTATTTATACACAAATTTTTATTTCCTTCAGTAAAAATGGCCATATTTACATATAAAATTATTTATCATATGGCCATGAATCTTATTAAGATCAGCCGATTCACAAAAATTTGTTACTTTGATCTTTTTTTTTGCACATAATTAATAAAAAATATGTTTTTTCACCACAAAATACGTTTTTATTTTATTGTTTTTATTTTATTGAAGTTTTCTTTAAAAATCTTTGGTCCCAGATCAGCCGAATTGAATAAAATTTTACTAGAATTGGATAAATGATCGGCTGATAAAAGCCGATCATATTTCGATTATTTCCAGAGATCGGCACATGAAGTAAAAAGTCAAATTTGCCTTAAATTTATTATTGAATTGAAAATTTTATTTGGTTTGTTACAAAAAATTTGCAAATTTTTATATATAAAATTCTTGCTAAGCCCTTTACTTTAAAAAAAACATATTTCTATCAGCACCTCCCCCATTCAAAATTGAAAAACATGCACACTTGTTAAATTTAGTAATATAGAAAAGAATTATATTAATTAGTCAGAACCTTTAAAGGAAAAAGGATATAATATTATCGAAAAAGAAGAATTTTTTTACTTACGGAATCAATATATTTTTTAGTTTTTGCCGTCTGTTCTATCATCATCTAATAAATTCTGACCGTTATAAATTAGTTAATAAATAGATACCATTATTACAATTTAAGTTCAAAATTATGAAATTTACCATATAATATTCTATTTTATTTTTCATTGTATTTTCATTTGTTTGTATTGTTTTAGACTTTGAGTCCAATAATACTGCGAACGTGGCTGTTACGAAGGTGAGATGCAAAGAAGATGGATATTCTCCAGCGAATACTCTTTCAAGTATTCGCATAAGCATGCCAAAACTTCCATTTTGATTAAAAAGTTTATTGTAACATTCAGCCACTGCAGGATGATTTTTCCATTCAATTATCCCTGCTGATGAAGTGTTAGTATTGATGGGTGGCAAAATTACTTCTCCAAAATAGCTGAATAAAGCATCTCTAGCTTTAGTTGTCAAGCAACTTCGTAGGGATCTTTGTTTTGATAGAAGCTTTTATTAAAAAAAAAAGATTATTATTATTTATTAGTTTTCTAAAACGTAAATATTAAATATAAAAAATTTACTTCTGGACAAATTTTGTTGTTAAAATATGAAATCCACTGCGTTTTAGTAGTGAATTTGTTGTAAAAGTCTTGATGTCGAATTTTGAGAAATTCCTTAGTTGCTTCTCGTAATTCTTCTTTGGTAGGGTATATACTTATATTAAATGTTGCTTTGGCAACATCTTTTATTATGATCTAAAGAAATATAATTTGAGTTATAATATGTATATGACTTTAAAATTTAAAAAAGCTAGACTAACCTTTATGAAGTTATTATCACCGGAATTATCAGATTCGACCATCTCCTTCATTCTATTGCATAAAAATTCCAAATGTTTATTGGTTTTTACGTTCTCCTCGATTAATTTAATGTTGAACTGTTTATTTTGTTCTATCATATTATCAACCTTTTTGTTGAGTTTTATGAGTTGTTCTAATAAAATAAATTTTTGTTATAAAATATAAATTATCATAATTTTAAAAAACGATAATATTCAAATATTTGCATACCATTAAAAACTTCATAGCTATTTTCACTCATGCTACTCGTGCTACTCATACTACTTTCAATACCTCGGCGTTTGTTTGATGTTTCTTCACCCGCCGATAGAAGTTTTTGAATTTTATTTCGAAATTCTGATCTATCTCCGGACATGTTTGTAATGTTGATGATAATAGAGAATTATAAAATTTATAAGGTAAGAATCCTCACGAAAAAAAATATTGAGCAAGTCTTTATTTTACGGTATTTATGAATATTAAATGTACATACGTGAATATAAAAAAATCTAAATTAGGAAAAACTTAGAAGTTGCTATAAATGTATCCACGTGGAACCAATATCGATGTATGTGAAAAAGCTTAATATTATTTAATGGTTATGAATTATTATGAATGTACATACGTGGATCAGGGACTAAAATAGTACTGTAAAAGTCAGAAAAAACAATAAATTTTGAAAATATACGAAAATTTTCATTTTTCCTGCGACCTGTTAATGCCAATATAAAAAATAAAAACAAATCCCCTGAGCTCAATCAATACTAATGGTTACGAATTATTAAATATATATGTGGATATAAAAAAATCTAAGAAGAAGTATAAATCATACCCAGAAGTTATTAAATGTGCATACGTGGAACCAATATCAATGTATGTGGATCAGGGTCTAAAATAGTACGTGGAACAAATATCGATCAGGGTCTAAAATGGTACGTGGAACAAAGATCGAAACCCCAGAAAAATATGATATATTTAAAAAGTATCCAAAAATTTTCAGTAAAATAAACATAATATATAAAAACCAATAAATTAAAGCCCGTCAGCAAATTTTTTGTACCTACGTGGAATCAAATCGATGTATGTGGAGAAGGACACGTGGATTTGGGTCTACATTAATCATACTCGGGTTATTATAAATGTACCTACGTGGAACCAATATCGATGTATGTGGAGAAGAACACGTGGATTTGGGTCTACAGTCAACTCCCTCTATAGTCACTCCCGTTATAGTCACATTCTACTATATAGTCACACCAGTTGAATGTTCAAAACACTTTATTATTAAAATCTATCCTATATAGTCACAATCTATCTATAGTCACTATCACACCTATCCTCAAAAATCTTATATTAAAAAGAACTGTTTATAATCACAGTTATATAAAGAATATATTAAATAACTTGGCATCTAATAATCGTACAAAGATGTACCATAGCTTATTAGAATCGTCTCACTGAGACGAATCGAATGGTGGTAGTTTTATCCTTTTACGATCACTGGCTAATAAGTTATTTAACAAAATGTTAAGCATCGGCATTATTATATTCCTTGATTTACGTTTACTGCGCCATTTAACATTTTGCTAAATATCTCGGTACCTAGTGATTGTAAAAAGACGATTAAAAAAAACTAAACTAACTCTCTCCCGTTGCCCTCATGACATTATTTACATAAAAATAAAAAATTTTTTTTCAAAGTTTTTTATTACTTTTTCTTTTATTTTTATCTTTTCTATTCTTATTCTGGCCTATGGCCTCTTCTCACGACTTCTCAACCTTGAGTTGGGATGAAGTTCTTTCCAAACTTCGCGAAGTTGAGGACCTTTGCGCTAAGTGCGCCCTTAAACAAGAAACTCTTTTTGCTCGTTACAACTCTCTTCCTGACAACTCTTCCGCCAAGTCACGTGCTTACCTCGCTTTTGGCCCTCTCCGGCTACTAGACGACTCTCTTTCTGAACAAAAATGCCTTTTACACTTGCGTTTGGACTCTCTTTCGTCTACTGCGGATTCAAAAAAGGATTTCGCTTTCCCCCCTGTTGACGATTATCCATCACATGATGATTCAATAAATGATGATCTACCTCCTCTTCCATTAACTATTTGGGCTTCTAAATACGAGGCTGATCCCAATATCATCTTAGATTTATGTACCCCCTCTACACGACGCACCAATCGTTTACGTCCTTCACGGCGTACTCCTAAATTTCTTTGTAAACGCGTATCTTCTATGATTTCCCCTGCATCTTTTAAACGCGCACAGAAAATTAAGACAAAATTGTCTTTTACGCGTCTGGTTTTATCCCCTTCTACAATACGTTTATTGGTTCCACCTTTATTACGTTCTTCCGAACCTGAAATTACCTTCCAAAATGAATTCCTAGACTCCTCTTTCATTACTCCTCAAATTTCAGCTCTTGTAGATACTGTAGAGTATGACAATAACGTTCCTCCTCCGGTCCTTTCTTTAAATAGTACTCCAGCAGATATTTTTCCTGCAACTCCTACTTCAGCCCTCCCTCTTGATCACATGCGGTGTTCACCTTACATTTTTACAATACGTACCATCTTGGATGGACGGATACGTCCTGCTTGAAATGTTGGCTCTAACCGTTTATATTCTATTCGACGAGGCAACTGTTACTTCCTTTTGGACCCCACTCCTGATTCGGATAATTGTTATTCGATTCATACCAATTCTCCTCTTCTTTCAACTATTGATCCATTTCAATTTACATCTGATCGTCCTTCTCCTAACTTAAAATTTATTCTATCTAAATTTTTAACCTTTTTCTTTTACCGACAAAACCGTATTCCCTCTCATGCTCGACGAAAATATTTTAATAGGTTACGCTAGCTTTTATTAACACAACATGTTACTTCCCTCACTCGTTGGTCATCTTCTCATCGTAATAATAGACGTACTCGTACTTTTATTCAATTTCGATATCATCAATCTTGCTTTTACCTTGGCCTTTATTTTGGTTGCCCGTTTTGCAAGACTCCTGCTGCCTATGTTATGTCTCAATTTCGTCATGCTTGTCATATTCATGACAAAAAACTTGTTCATACACCTCCCCCTCCTCCTTCTCCTCCTTTCACCTTACCTTGTAACCGTGTGTCTAAAAGACACGCTGATGGCTTTTATAAAGATGTAACTTCCCGACGCCTAGGACTTTCCTACCGCAAATCTTATGCTTTTCACCATGTTCTTGAGGACGATAATGGTTCACTTTCTGCACGAACCCTTATCACATATTCTGATCACGAATCCATCTCCCACCCTACGAAGAAACAACTTGCCCGTCAAGTACGCCATAAAGACCTTTTATCAGATCGGAGCAAATTTTCACGACATGTTGTTCACCCTGATCTTCTCGATTCTTCTATGTGGATAGCCACCAAGGATCCTGCTATAGTCATTCCTCCTACCTCTTATAATTTGACTATGTCTACTACTGATTACTCAATTGTTCAGAATATACGTAATCTTGTATCCTCGCGTCCTGACGTTTCCTTCTGTTTGAAAGAATGTTCACATCACTCTTCAGTTGCGTTTGTATCTTCTAAATTTACAGGTTCTATCCAAAAAGTGGTTTTGAATCCCTCTTCTGTAGTTGGAAGTCATTTTATTACTGACAAACCCACCTCTGGTCCTTTTGTTGGTCCAAACTGCCCTGCTATTGATTATCAAGATTTCAAAACTCTTGGCTTTAGTCGTTCCATTATTGATATGGTTCGAAGGATACTCTCGAATAGTGCTTCTATTTATGTACCTTCTCACAACTTCCTCTGGTTAATAATTTCCAAGCACAACACTTCATCGGTATCGAAAAAGTATCTTCGAGATGCCATCCAATCTGTTATCACCAAATCGGCCTCCTCTTCGACATTTTCACATTTTTGGAATAGTGATACACGCTTTTCTTTCAAACTAGGTCGTGTTAAACCTAGTGATATCTTAATATTATTGGATGTTTGTGTACCTTGGTTTGATTCACATCCTTATCCTGTTCCTTCTGATTTTCGATCACAGTGGGTTTTACCTGCTGATTTTGTTCATCCTATTTTTTTAATGCGCTAATTGCGCTGGTTCCTTTTAATTATAATTACTCTCTTTTATTTTCTTTTCCTTATTCTCCTCTTTCACTTCTTTCATGCTTATTTTAAGCTTTCCTATTTCCCTTCTCTCTATGAATACAAATTTTATCATTCTGTATCGGAAATTTACATACAGCGCTTTAGCGATTGATGAATTTACCTTATTGAATTACAAATTTTTACAACATTTTATGTCAGCCAGAATTTACACATAAAACTTCAGTTAAAGATTAATTCGACTAGCTTGCTAGTGAAAAACTTTTCCATGCTTGGGAAGAGTCGCAGGGTATCTCAGCTGCTTTCAAATTACGTGGCCCTTCTACAACATCTTCTTCTATTGCTATTTCTCCACAAAAACACAACTCTTCTTTGGCGACAGTTTCTCAGGATTCCTGGATTTCTTGGATATCCTCTTCTATAATTCAGGGTGGATCATGGATCTCGCACTTGGATTTTCTGCGCCGCTTAACAGTTCAACCTCTTAGGGTCTCTTTCTGGTAACGGACTGGATTTTTGGATGTTGGATAGTTGATTCACACTGGCCTTCGGGTAAAGTTGGGGTATGCGATTCTGTAATAGTTTAGTTTTTCTTTGCTTTAATTTATTTTAGTTTAGATTTCTTTACTTGTATGAGTCGTGAAGCTACTCTTTTTATTTTTTTGTTTATTTTCTTATTTTTGTAATATTGTTCGATTATATTTTCGAAACTTAAAATAATAATAAAAGATATAGTCATAAGACTGTTTGCACAGTAAAAAGACGATTAATAGCTCGTTGGAATCGCCTCATCAAGACGAATCGAATGGTGGTAAGCTCATCTCTCTATGATCAATATTGACGGAGTTACTACTTAAAAACTATTTAATATTTTTTAATTTCGGAAATTGATCTAGTGATTGGATTTCGATGTATTTTATACCATTAGATTCGTCGCATCAAGACGAATCGAATGGTAGTAAGATCGTCTCTCTAGGATCAATATTGGAAGAGTTATTACACAAAAACCATTAATATTTTTTTAATTTCGGAAATTAATCTAGTGATTGGATTTCGATGTATTTTATACCATTAGAACCGTCTCATCAACACGAATCGAATGGCGGTAAGATCATCTCTCTACGATTAATATTGGAGGAGTTACGATACAATAAATTTTAAATATAATTTTGGCCAAAATTATGTTAATTTTTGGCCGGAATTATGATATACTAATATAAGAAATTTTTTATATAGTCACATCTCTTTATAATCACCAAATATGGACTGTCCCAAATGTGTGACTATAAAGAGAGTTGACTGTACATATGTGGATATAAAAAAAATCTAAGAAAAAGTATTAATCATACTCGGGTTATTATAAATGTACCTATGTGGAACCAATATCAATGTATGTGGATTAGAGTCTAAAATAGTACGTGAAACAAATATCGATCAGGGTCTAAAATAGTACGTGAAACAAATATCGATCAGGGTCTAAAATGGTACGTGAAACAAAGATCGAAACCGCAGAAAAACACGATATATTTTAAAAGTATCCAAAAATTTTCAGTAAAATAAACATAAAATATAAAAACCAATAAATTAAAGCCCGTCGGCAAATTTTTTGATAAATCTGATTAAATCCTGATGCGAATACTAAAAAAGTATACATATGTAGTTATTCAGTAAAATTTGAAGCAGATATCACATATACGTACCAGGGACGATGATTTTTTGTTGTGATAAAATTTATAAAATATGTTTGTAATAAACTAGTATTTTGATTTTGTTTATTGGTGATATTTTGTTGGTTAATTAGCTTAATAAAGCAAAAAATATGAAAAAAAAACTAAATTAACAAAAAATTAGCTGTAAGTAAGAATCAAGATGCTGAAGTCGTGGTCAATAAAGGGGAAAATAGGCGAATTTTTTTGTTGAAAAAAATCGAGAGTATGAACAAATTCTTTTGAAAAAGGTGAAATAAAATGAAAAATGGTAGTAATTACTACCCTGATGGTAATTACCCCTTTGTTGATTATCTTGTAAAATAGCATGAATTTTCGCTATTTTTTTCATTTCTGGTATTAACTCGCAATTCAGCTTCATATAATCTTTAGCATAAAAAATCAGTCGAAACTAAGAATTCCACCGTGTTGCATTAGGTAACGGAATTTTACGTGGTGATGCAATTCCATGTTCTTTTAAGTGAACTGTGTACATCTTCATGTAGGAGCATTAACAAAAACGTTCTTTATATCTTGCAGAAAGCTTTTTAGATGTTAAATTGGGAAAAGTCTCGCTGAAAAAAAATTTTTTTATTAGTAAAGACAGGTAAGATTCAAAGATTAAGATTATCATGAACTATACCCGATTTATGCGCACAACATGGCGCATGTATAACTGAGCATAACACTTTTCATATAAGCCGCAGAATTAGCGTATAATTTTAACTTTACCGAATATTTCCGAGTTCTTTAAATTTTGCTAAGTGTCCCAACCTTTTTGAAAAATCCGAAAGCATCCAGTTTATTCATATCTAATCCAGATTTAAAAATAAATCTGGTTTGAAACTCTAGGTGCGAAGGATTTCGAGCGTAATATTTCGTAATGATTCCGGTACGTACATTTTCATAGGATTTCGAGCGTAATATTTCATAACGATTCCGGTACGTAAAACTTGCGAAGGATTTCGAGCGTAATATTTTGTAACGATTCCGGTACATAAATTTTTGAAGGATTTTGAGCGTAATATTTCGCAACGATTACGGTACGTAAATTTTCGAAGGATTTCGAGTGTAATATTTTGTAACGATTCCGGTACGTAAATTTTCGAAGGATTTTGAGCGTAATATTTTGCAATGATTACGGTACGTAAATTTTCGAAGGATTTCGAGCGTAATATTTCGTAACGATTCTGGTATGTAAATTTTCGAAGGATTTCGAGTGTAATATTCCGCAACGATTATGGTACGTAAAATTTGCAAAAGTATATGCTATAATATTCTGGAAGTTTACGATACCTGTAAACTTACGTATGTTTACTCCATAAATTTACGGACATCGTAACTTACGTAATATTATGCCCGATTAAATTTGCTGATGACTACTTCGAACAATAGCAAGAAAAGTTCGCGCAATGGTAGATCAAGTAGTAGAATATAAAGATTTTAATATATTGTTATAAACGTATGATTTAATATACCGTATCTATAGCAGAAATGAATGATACGTTATAGATGTATGAATTTAATATACCGTATCCATATTTTGCAAACAGTATACAAAATACCGATATACAGTAGAAAGATATTTATACAATATACATTACAAATGTATAAAATTAAAATACCATATCATACAGTCTATTTACTGTATACTTTGTTACATTTTTTATTATTGGCATTTTGCGAACAGTATACATAATACTGATGTGCAGTATATAAAATTGCGAACAGTATCAAAGATATGAATATACAGTATATAAACAGTGTGCATATTTTTTATAGGGCGGTAGTTGTGCTTCATCATAATGGTCTAATAGTGAAAAGAGGCTGGCTGGTTGGTTTCCTGATGTCCATCCACCAGGTTTCCAGTTTTCATAGGGGAGTAGGATCTGGAACTTTCTATCTGGAAGTCGCGCCTGGAGAGTCTGACCGAGTCTGGCGATAGCTCCTCTGGAAAAGCGGGCACCGGAATACTGAAGTTTCTTGATGTCAGATCGTGTTGGTAAAGTGCGGGCGATTCTTGAGTATTGCATTTTTATGTATATGATTTGTCTTCAACTATAAATAATATCTTTCTATATATATACGAAAAAAAGAAATAATCTCGAATAGCGCTTACAATAAGTCGTTGATAGCGCCTTCAGTATCCTCTTCATCCCAGTCGTTGACAATTCCATTGGCGGCTTCCCATTCACATTCCATATTAGTCTTTAGACGTTCCTCAGGGATCTCTCGCGCTTTACCCTTATCTGCCCTCATAGTTTCATAACCAGAGGGGGTGAGGATAATTTCAGCATCACGATTATCCTTGTATACTCTTATTAAATCCGTGAGTTCTTTACGGCTAGGTGTTTTAGATAAGTATCCATTATATTTGATCCAATCCTTGAAGCGGTCTACTACTTCCCTAAGATAGTACTGGTACTTGTCCTCAATACATGTTGTGGGCATTCCTCTACTTCAAACGTGAGTATTTCCCAGTCATAGTCGTCTGATGCGTCTTGGTACTTAGCCCATAAATCCTTACCTGTATTGTAGAGATCATTGAAGACCTGGTCCTTTGAATTTTTAACCCACGGTTTGCGATCTCATCGGTGTCTTTCTTGCCAAGCCCAGTGCGTTCGAGTGCCTTCCTTTGGTTCAGGATCCTGGTCGACTTCTGGTTCTGTATCAGGTTCTGGGATAAATTGCTCTTCAGGAGCCAGTTCTGGGTCAGGCTTAGTGACAGATGCAGAAGATTTTGTGGGAGACTCGGGTTGTTGTTCAGGAGTTGGGTCCACGGTTGTAGAATCCGAGTCTGATAATAAGTCGTCTAAGATGTCATAGTTATCTGGCTCGGGAGCAGATGGTTTTTCAGGAACTGGGTTTGCGGTTGTAGAATCTGAGTCTGATAACAAGTCGTCTAAGACATCATAGTCATCTAGCTCGGGGCAGACGGTTTTTCTTCCCTTAACTCTTGTAGACGTTCTTTTAAGTGGCCAGGCTTGGGTGGAAGCGGTGGAGGAGTCTTGCGAATTACAGGTGCGGGTTTTTCCTCAGCGGATTTCTCTTGTACGTCTTGTGGATTGTTAGCTAGATTATATATATTTGCCAAGAACTTCTCCAAGGCTTTGGGGTCTGATGCGGGTTTCTTAGAAGTCTCTATATCAATTCCTTCTATGTCTATCTCGTCTGTTTTGTAAATCCAGTTTTTGCCGAAGAACTTCTTGTAGAGGTCCTCCCTGGATATGCTGTAAACCCATGGTATTTTTCCACCCTTGCGTACTACTTTGCTATTTATACCCAACTCATTTGATAGGATTCTAGAAGCGTTTATTTTTGATAGGGGTGAAATGCAATAAGTTTCGCAATATGAAGTATATACCCTATAAAATTCTTGAACAGGTAGGTCGGTCATATAATTTTTCACTACGAAGTATGTGTCCTTTATAAATTGGAATAGTGGTGGAAGAGTCGAGATGATATGTTCCTGTTTGGATGTTGTCATGGGTGGCGGATTTCCATTGAAGTCCGGGTAAGCATTCGCGATGGCTCTCAAATAAGCATAGAATGCCTCACTGGCACCTGGGTATTTCATAGCATCACCGAGTTTTTTGAAGTAGTTGAGGTCTCCCTTGCGGGATGGTGACACGTCCAAGAACACTGTGCGCCTATCGTCATTCTCTACTCTAAGAGCATTTTCGTTAGTAAGGACAATAGTTGACATAAAGTTCTTGTAATGTGTTGGCGTCTTGTATTTTTCATGGATTTCCATTATATCACTCGTTACTTTATCTTTCAAAGAGCGATACAGAGAATTCCACTGGCTTTTTTCTGTGGGCATTTCCTCGAGAAGAAGAAGAACCTTACCCTGTAATTGCCCATTGAAACTTCCAAGAATCGTCTGAGGATCGCTGGTCTTATAAACGAGTTGAGTGCCTAGGACGCTGCGCTGAATGAAATCTGTTATAATACCTTTGCCCCAACCCTGTCCAGATTTTAGGTAGAGAATCAAGTACATTTTCCTTCCAGCTGCCACACCGGCTAACCATTTGATGATATACTCAGTGAGATTCCAATCACCCGAACACCAGATTTCCTGAATGTGAGAGATGATAAATTTAACCGCAAGGTGAATTGTAGACTCAAAGGTGGATATCAGACGTAAGACGTGGAGGAATCCTGGGAAGATATTTAGATAGAGTTGGCCAGTTAAGGATCTGAAGATTCGCTGTTTATGGGGATCACAGGTTGCATTACATACATCGGTATTCTCGACCATAAACCACTTGTAGATGTTGAACTCGGTCTTTTGAGAGGGTCCTTGTTCAGGTTGTGTGTAGAATGCCTTCGTGATTGGACGGATAAGTTTACCAATATTTTTATCAATAACGTGTTTCAAACTTTTACTATCCGGGTCCCACCAGAAAACCCCATGAGGATCTGCACAGGGAATGAAATAACTGCAAAGATACCTCTTGGCTTGATCGAGATCACTCATACTCTTTGCAGCGACAATAAACTGTTTAAGCTCATTGATACTGAAGGCTTTCGTTTGTTCACCGAACTTGGGGATAACTTGAGCTTGAGTGGTCATTTTTTGTTCTATCAAATCGAGTACTAATTTATAGTTACCTAATTTTCAATTGCCGAATATATTTTTTCCAAAGATCCACGCTCCTACCCGATTATTCTCCTGTGGTTCTACATTCCTTCTAGGGGTTATTAACCTATCTGTTTACTCAGTTTGCTATCTTACTGCCTCCAATAAGAAAATGAATGGAATTCTGAATCTGTTTCAGATGTTTCAGAAGTTTCGGATCTGGGGGTAAAATCAAAACTTTTTCTGGGGGGTTGTCCTCACCTGACTTTTACCAAAATTGCCGAAACATCTGAAACATTGAAACACCCTCTCTGATTCTCTCTTATTTTCCTCTCTTTTCCCTTATTTTATCCTTTTTTGCTTATATTGTTATGTTTCAGATCTTGTTTCATATTGTTTCAGATATATAGGGATTCCCCACCCCACGGAGGGGGATGTAAGTACTGCGAGGCTGTGAGGCCGAGGTGGGGTGAGCGCAGCGAGACACACTACCAGCCCGACGACATTGGGTTAAAATTAGACAATGATATTTATCACTATTTAACAATATCGAAATTACTCGATGAGTGTGATTATTATTGATATATATCACATGAGTTTTTCATCGGCATATACCCCTTAAAAAATTTCCTGATGAAGATCAAGAATTGGCGATTTAATATATTACGATACACCATTAAGATTAAAGAGAATGTTAAAAAAATTAGGTATAAGAATAAAAAGCAATTTAAACATCAAAGAGTATGAATCTATATAAAAAGAAAACCTTAAAAGTAGAAATAGTGAAGGGAGGAGTATAGACTTAAAGGAGAAGAGGGGATTACAATTATCCACACAAAGAGCTATATGGAAACAATTTTTTTTTAAAAAAAAAGAGATGATGAATTTGCACGTTAATTTTCACTATTTATATGCAAAATACCAAGAAATTAAGCAAAGAATCTAGGGTATTATCAGACGCAGGCTTTAGTCTTGTATAATAAGGTTCCAGTATACTTAGCAGCAAAGGAAGTTTCACAAGAAATACTTGAACTTTATTAAAAAATAATCCTTAGGAAAAGATACCAGAGGTGGAAAAAGTAAGTATAAAAGAAGGTGAAAAGTATTTTATTGTTGAGAAAAAGAAAGGGGAAGGAAAAAACAAGAAGATGCATTAAATAGTAACATATGCATAGTCATAGATAGCCCAGTTTCTTTTAGATAGATAAAATTAGTTTAATATAAGGACTAAATGTTATTTAATTGCTGTAATAATTATATGAACTACGCAATAGTTTCTACATTATTATAAAGGAATGAAAAAAATTTTTATAAGAAATATGTTTATCGAAAAAATAGGACTATATTTATATTAAATTATCACATGTATTATGTAATTTAATATTAATGATACTTTTTTAAACAAAAAGTCTAAAGTTTAAAAGTTTAAAAAAAAGTTTAAACTCTCATTCTCACCTTTCCTTCAATTTTGTAATCTCTTTCATTTTTCTCTTATCTCTCTCTCTCTCGTACTTTTCCTTTCCTTCACTTTTTTTTTCTTTTAGACAAACATAAATTTCAGTATTTTTTGAAAATTCTTGGTAAAAAGGAATGTTTTTAGCCTGCCTCTTGAAACAATTATTAATATTTCATTTCTTTTCTTCTCTAGGCAGCTTTTTGGTTCTCTGAACGTGGAAGTTTGGTGAGTGTATTATTTTTTAAAAAAATTTTTATTTCGTCTTTTAAAAAATAATTACTAATTTCTTTTTTCTTTTTTTTATTTTAAATGGCTTGGACATATAGGATTTCAGTGAGAAATCAGTTCAGGTTTTCTTATTTTAGAAACGTCTGGATATGCAGCAGCACAGAACAGGTAAGTTCCAAAGAAGCACACCTTCACTAACCAGATACGTATTGGTATCTAACCTTTGAATAGAGTGGGAATGATTATTTTCATTACCAGATCCTTCTGCAACTCGAAAGTTTTATTGATGTCAAGTTGACTGCTTGTAGGCATTTATTTTACTCTGGACGTCATACTAACAGAAATTTGAAACTTTAAAAAGTTTTCTTTTTTCCATTATTGTAGGGAAATCAGCTTCGGCTTGGAAACTGAAATCCTATTTAGTAGTAAGTTTTGAAAAAAAAGGAACTCAAAATTTCATACAAAAGACATTTTTATCATTTTCTTTTTTTTTTTAGGGAAATTAGCTCTAATGTGGCTTCCCAAGTGAGTTTTTAAAAAGGAATTTGAAACTATAAAAAAAGTTTTTATAGCTTTTTTTCCCTTTTTTTTCCTTTTTGAATCCCAAATACTTGAGTTTCGAAAAAAGATGTTATAAACTATAAAGTAAAAAGTTTTTTTTTAACGGGTTTCCCTTTTTGTAGGGAAATTAACTTCAGTTCATTGTGGGTACTGGATTCTCAAGTGAGTTCCGAAAAAAAAGTTTCAAAATTTTATTAAAATACCGCTTTTTATTAATATTTTTCTATTTTCTTTTGTAGGACTTTTTATTTCAGAACTCTTGTGAAAAGTTGTCAATTACGGCAACTTCATCTTTTACTTTGTAGGTCTCCTTTGATTCATTATCAGAATTCGCAAATTCCCTGAAGCACAAATTAATTAACGAAAAAGACAAGAAAAATCAAAATATTTTTATAATACAATCGTTGCATTATTTTATTATTATTGACACATGACTATTTTATTATTTTGTTATTATTACTCTGTCTTTAATATATTTTCATATATAATCATTATAAAATTAAATATCTATTATATTATTGATACATATTTGACATATGATGGCCATATATACCGGTGAACTTTAGCAATCATATTCATAAAATTATTATACAGTATACAAATTAAAATAAGTTAAGGGTTACACAGAGATGCAAAATGAGGTCAAAATGACGTATAAAATATGCTTCAATTAAACTTATTAGTAAGCTATTAATAAACTCATGATCATATAAATACAGTAAAGTTATTTTAAATCTTCTTTTCATCACTATTCAATTCTCTCTTTTTCATTTAATAACCTTTTTTTACAATACAACTATTAAAAATAATCATGGCAGATATGGAAAGATCTAGTAAAAAAAGAGGAAAGGGAAGAAAAACCAATTCAAAAACTCAAACTACTCGTGTACCTCTTAGAAGTCTTAGAAGTCAAAGGCAATTTAATGATGGTATTTAAAATTTTTTATTAATGATAATTTCTTTACTGCAAAATAAACAAAGAATTATTAAAACTGTGGCTAGTGGAACTAAGTAATAAACTTTCTCACAATTATTGAAAAGTTCATCAGGATAATCCTGAAAGAAATAGTCAAGATCAAGAAAGTCTTCAAAACCATGAAATTCACGATCAACAAATTCATGGTAAAATCAATTTTATATATATAGATATATAATTAATTTGTGTACTATAAAATGCTAATTATTTTTGCATATTAATTTCATTTCTTTAACAACCCCTTAATGAAGTTCCTGATAAAGAAAAGGTTACCAATGAGGAGGAAGAAGATAGTAGTGATGGATCCTAGGAGAATGAATCAGAAACTCCAAGAAAATATAGAAAAAATGATACTGATAATTTAATGCCAAAAGCTAAAAAAACTACTGGTGCGTACTTCCAAAATTTGAATGTATATTTTTAAGGTTTACATTTTCCACTTAAATAGAAAGTGAAAAGGAAGAATACTATATAATTCCCATGAAGTTTCTTGAAAAATTAAACAATCAAAATAAAGTTTTATGGAAAAACTGATTGAAACAAGAAAAGAGACTTGAAACAAATACTTTTACGTGAAGAATCCTTATCACCCGCTTTTTTTAAAGTAAATGTTGTTTTTAGTCCTAGATTTGTAAATATTTTTGACAACATTTGAACTTTTTTTAACAGAAAGGTATTGTTACGATTACTAAAGAAATACAAAAGAAATCCTTACCCCACTCCAGAATTATTCAAGGAACATTTTGAGGTATATATTGAAAAAGGGTCTAAGGGATATATTAATGATATTGGAAGACATCGTTGGGATTCTCGATTTTACTCTGAATTTATGCCTATCGTAAGTGTCATTTATTTTTAAAGTCTTTAATATAATAATTTTTATGAATATTAATCTTGTTGTTTATTTGATAATATACTAGTGTCTCGACAAGATGAAAAATCGTCGAGGTATACTCGCAAAAGAAATAAGAGCTACACTTTTTAAAACATGCAATATTCCAGAAATTAAAACAAATTCAGGTGCGAAAATTACTGATTGGAAAAAAAGTCTCTGTGTTACAGAAGCATACGCGAATTTGTGGAAAGTAGACAATACTGGACTTTTCGTAATTAATGGAATTATTATGAAGGCAATGCCAAAAGAATCCAAAGAAAATTGTTTAACACCTTCAATAATTTCATTTGCAATTGCCGTCTGTTGTATTGTTTTAAATCCACATAGTGACGAAATAAGATGCACAGAAGATGCCATTAAGCAACGATCATCTATTTTCTTGGTATGTTTTATAATTTAAATCTATAGAAATGATGATCAGGATTATCATTAATTTGTTACTTTGGTAGGTATTATTAAATGAAGATACATTTCCAAAAGTCGGAAATTCAGGAAGGATCAAGAGAAATGACAAATTATAATGATAATGTTGAAGAAATTTCTGAAGATGATGATGACGCGAGATTATTTGAGTAGTTATTTTACTGTTCAATTCATAATTGTTTGTAATAGAATATAAATTTTATTAGTAAAGAAATGCAACGAAAAGATGTAAAATTTATTATTAAATAAATGCAAAAAATTTCATTATTAAAAAATGCGAAAGTTTTTATTATTGAAAAAATATGAAAATTTTATTTTAAAAGAAGCGCGAAAATTTTTATTATTGAAAAAATACGTGAATCTTTATTATTGAAAACATATATAAATTCTCATTGATAAAAAGATACGTAAAATTTTATTTTAAAAAAAATGCGAAAATTCTTATTATTAAGGTTATTCACTATTTTTGTACACCCGTATACCCCCGTAGGTGGTGTGAATTTGCGTAATTTTTTAAAGACGTAAAATTTTGCAGATCCACGCCTTGTTTTAACTCCTGATGTTGACTGTACAATACATTTAAAAAAATTTAAGTTGTTAGCAAAGTAAGTTATCCCGGAATATCAATTAAGAATACAGGACTACATGGGAACTTAAAAAATATAAAATGAGTGAATTTTGAAATTAAAAAGAGGCGTACTAGTATTTTAATAGCATATTGGGAAATAATCGATAAATATTAGTAAGTGGAAAAATTAGAAATATTTAATAATGTTTTTATTGTTCCGATAGTATTTTATTAATGACTGCATTGAAGTTACAATACGAAATAATGTTTACTTAGGGGAACTATTGAAGTTCGAAGAATTTGGGATTTTATTAATGGAATAGGAAGTTTAGAATATAGGATAATGTTTTATTTAATTTTTTTAGTAGAACCAAGCATGAACTTGGGATATTAATAGGTTATTTTGTTATTATTAATAAAGATTGTTAGGTGGCAAACGTGATTCATCACGGGCTAGCAATACAATACTAATTATTCAGTCGATCATTTACAAAATGACGAAAAGCTGGTCTGAAATCTGTGCCGAATATACTAGCTTTAGAGTAAGGGGTGATGTTTAGCGTCATTTAGCGTCACATGATCACGTGCAAGCCCGAGTTCCAAAAACACTATTTATCTGAGGGACAAAAATTTTTTTTTTTTTTTGTGGTCCAAAACTTATTTGTCACCTGTTATTTGTCACCGAACTCGGCGTAACCTGGCACAGATTTCAGACAAAAATTCCCTTACGTCGTAATCCGGATCGGGACCCGTGAAATTGTCATGTGATTTTGGTAACAAAAGGTTAACCTAAATCTATTTATATTTTAACCCCCATAATTTTACATATACTGTATATACACGGATATCAATTATTGTTAAATGTGGCCACAATGGACACTTATTTGCGTATTTGTACAATTAATAGTTCTTGATAATATGTACTCAAACGTTTAACCCTATTTATATAATAACTAAAAAGTGAATAATACGATACTTGAAACGTGTTTCATTTTCCGTTATAAATATCTATTACGATAATTATGAAAAACAAAAAAAATCGAGAAATAGAAATATTTAATATATGTGATTGTATTTTAAGTGAATAAATCTAAAAAAAGATATCAAATCAAACATTTTTTGAATCTTTCGTGTTATATTATGACGTTATATGCTCTAAATTGGATTCAAACTCGAGAACTATTATTCTTCGATATTGATTTTAAAATGAATATGGTCTATTATAAAATTTATTTTTAAAAAAATTCTAAAATTAGTTCTTTTATTATTGCAGTATTATTATTATAAAACCTCGCTTGACCCATTCTCATTTAGACGTTTCGTAATCATTTGAAACGTGTGTGTTTCATGATTGGTTTTATAATATACAGTATATATTAGTTATTACTTATGATTTTCGAATGTTCATAATTAATCAGTTCACCAGATATGTACATACCAACATTTTTGATAATATTTTATCCGTGTTGAATCAACTTTAGCTAAAAAAAAAAATTTTGTTATAATTGTAAATTATCGAATGTAAAATCTACAAACCAAATTTAATTATGGTTTCTTTGGTTCATTTAATTCGATTTTCTAAAGCATAAATAATGATATATAATATAATTTGATTATGACCGCTTGATTTATTTATTTATCAATAATAATAGTTCTATTTGTAAATAACCTAACACGCAAAAATTTAATTTCTCAAGCATTTAATTTTTCATTCCTCCAAAGAAGGCTACGTACTGTATTGACGATTTACTTCTCTATGGTTAATACTGTAAATTTGATATACTTTAAAGCAACAAATTTGCTGTAATATGTGAACATTTGTGTCAACTAAGAAATAATAAGCCATAGACCTAACTTGGTAATTACCAAAAAATTCATATGCATGGAGCAAGACTATAGTATCTATTGGTAGAAAATTTTTATTTTAAAATTACAAAATTATGGTTCTCTAAAGCATAAAAGAGAGATTAAAATAATATAAATTTAAAAATTATTAATATTGAAGTAATGATGACGTCACATTGATAATCAAGTGGTGCTATTAGGTTGCTTACATCACTAAATTTTTAGGGTATTCAATATTGCACAAATACTTATATTTCTTAACAATATTATACTGTATATCAGATATGTAATTTTTTGTACAAATTTTTTACAATATATCACATAGAAAATTATTCAATATACATATTATATATATTAAATATGCAAATAATGTGCATTTTCAGGGTGTGCAAATCAGATTTTTCATGCACGAAATTTTGCATATTTTCTACACAAAAAATTTCCTGATGTATGCTCATAAACGATGATCTAGAAAAACATCTTTTAATTTATAAATTTACGAGCGTAATATTCATTTAATTTATCCACGCAAATCAACTTTTTTTCGAATAAATGACTGAGCGGTTGTTCCTTTCATTAATAAACGCAAATATGTAATTATTTAATTATAAAATTTTAAATTCTCTTTTGATAACTTAAAACTTTATCATTAAAATTTATTATGGGTGAGTGACCAACCAATTTCTGCATGTAATTAGGTTAAAATAAAATAAGGTTCATTTTTCTGTTCATTTTGATCACTTGTGAGGTTCGTTCATGATGGTCAATTTTTATTTATTATCAATATATATATATATATACACTATTCGTCAGTAGTTCTTTCATTGGTAATAATAAATAATATTTATGATGAATAATCCTTCGACTCTAACCCATTATTTAAAAATTCATTGATGATTCTTTGTGAAAGAAAGTTCATTAGTTCGTTTCCTTTCATATTCTTTTTCTCACCCTTTTTATTCAATTTTTTGTTGTAAAGATAAAATAAAGTTCAGATTCATTTATTTACCATTAACAAATTATAAATCTTCTTCAAATGAACGTCTTAATCGTACTAATGTATTTTCCAAATATGAGGCAAATAAATAGCTTATATTTGTTATATTTGGTTAATAATTTGTAGACCATTATCGTCTATTTTTTTGAATCAGAATAAAGTCCGCATCGATTTCACGATATAAAAAGATGTCTTATCTCTCAGGGAACATGTGTTCAATCAAATTAAGCGCAAAAGAAAGGTTCTCAAGCCAGTCTTACTGTGTACATGTGAATTGATGGAGCTATTGAATCTTAAAAAATATTCGGAAATTTTATACTGTACATACCGATTACCACAGTCGTTAATACAGCAAGGTTCGTGCTCACGTGGATGTCAATCATTGATTTTCCATAATAAAAATAATAAAAGAAATTATCAAAATGAAACCCAAAGGATACTATTCTTTTTTCTCATTTTCATTTTCCTTCACGAGTTTGGAACCATGAAAGCGAGATTGTGCGATATATAAATTACAATGGATTTACAAGTTTTATATGACTGGCCTAGTAATGCTGGCCAACCCACTTAAGGCATTATAATATTGGTCAATATTGGGCTAATAATGTAGGCCGGCGTCATCTGACGCAAATCGGAATCTGACGCACAACATATTTACTAGTATATATTTATTGCAGTTCATCGATTTTAATTATTAATAATAAATATTTTATAAGTTTTTTAAATAATAGTACTATTAAATTCTTTTTGGACAGTAATAATAAAGTAATAGGAATAAAATATAATTACTTTAATTTTTAATAGTAATATCATCATTAACTATTATTCATAAGAACATTAATTATGTAAAACGTAATTTCTGGAAAACTCCGTGAATATGATACATTTACGGGAAAATACTTGGATAATTTTCAATGTTTGAGGCTATAAATTCCGTGAATATGATACATTTACGGAAATAATAAAAAACACGGAATAAATTTTTATAGGGGTAACAATACATTTAGATTACCCTGTATAAGTTAATTTTGAGTTGTATTACTGTAACGTGTAGCATGACTCCCTAATTTATTACGGATTGTCATCTTAAAATAGATTGGGTTTAACCATTAATGAATGTTGATCATGTTGATCACGAAAATTAAACAATAGGAATGTATGAAAATTTAATATAATGATGTCTTAACAATACATTTTTTATGCTGTGTTACTGCTTCTCTATCATTGTTTTATGCTAAATTAAGACATAACTTTTATGAATATTCTTTTCATTCCCTTACAATACTGCTCTGCCTCATCATAGTTGTCTTACAAATATATGAGAAATAATTCATTTGTTTATTGTGCCATTTTGTAGCCAGTAATCATAGAAAGATAAAAACATAGCAGAGTGGTAGAAAAGGAGTAATAATATATGTCAAAAATTGTCAGCTTTTCTGCCAGTAGTGATATCATAATTTTATCACTAAAACTATGATAAATTTAATAAATTTGAAGAATTTAATATTGTTCATTATCATATAGCTTGTCCCCAGAATATTATTTGTGTGCATAATTTACTATATGGTTCAAGTTTATTGATCTCAGTGCAAAGCAATGGCTGTTGCTAGTATGCATAAAAAAAAATAAAAATTAATTACATATCTAATTGTACAATCTAAGCTAATGTTACACATTTTTTTTATATGATCCTAATTTTAAATTTTGATGAATGATGAGGCAAATCATTATCATTTCATACAATTATGTAATGGATGTTTCACTAGTAACTCCTTTGATACTAAACGTATGTGTATATATACCAAACACTTGTTTTTATTGGACAATATTAGTGTCAGAAATTTTTTGGCCATTACATTTGTTGCACGTTTTTTTACAAAATAATGAAGATCAGTTTTTGAAATACAAATTTGGTAGTATAATTAATATATTTTTTTTTGAAACACATTCTAAACTGTTTGATTAAAAGAAAAGTTATTAATAGTTAGTTAATGAATAAATCAAGATTACAATGACAAGTAACATATATAAATGTTCTGTAACCCCTCTGAGTAAAAATTTAAAATTTTTCAAGTCTCTAAATTTATTTCCACATTTTTTACACACATTTTCTCACCAAGTCTCTAAATTTATTTCCACATTTTTTACACACATTTTCCCACCAAGTCTTTAATAAAAATGTTAAAAATGCTCAATTTAGCAAAGATGTTGATCATCTTTATGTATTTAACCTCCATCTGCTGTTGCTATTTTGTCTCATCTCAAAGTGTATCACCTCAAAATACACCATCCCAAGATACATCTCAAGATATATGGTACACTTATGAAGAACCTATAGAAGGTCTTAAACTATATAAAACTTACACACTTAAAGATGGTACTTTGATGATTTGGATGGCCTTTGAAGATGAGGAAGATCCATCATGCATGTTACCTTATTTTCATCTACGATTGATAGAGAAAACAGGACAAATAACATATATAGACCTTAATTACACTTTTCCTCCAGAAGCAGTTTGCCCCATTAATATGACTTTTATACCCTTAAACTATAATTACATAATGATAATTTATGTTAAATCAAACAATGGTGTTAAGGGAAAGTATGGCTTGATAATTAATTATAACAGTGAAGTCATAAGGTAAGTTTAGATGTTGGAACATCCTTATTTATAAAGATCAATAATAATTTTTTTTTTTTTTAGTGAAATCTACTTGGGAAATGTTAATGACTATATTACAGATAGTGGAAGATTAGAAAAAGGTTTTATTCGTATTGAAGAACATGACAAAAAAGGAATAGCAGCATGGCATTGGCTCAGTATCCCGTAAGTAGTAAATACTTTTTAAATATTTCATTATTCATTTAATTAACTTTTTCATCTTTACTTTAGAGATATTACAATAGGAAAAGTGGTGGAACTTGGAAGTGGCAAGTTTAGTGTACCAAACCTATTATCATATACCTTTGTAAATAGTTTTAATTTTAGTTTAATTGATGGAGGGATTGGATATGCATATATTCTAAAATATGATGAAATGGGATCATCGGCAACAAATGATCCAAATATCCAATACTGGAAAATTTATGTTTCATTTATAAGAGAGGGCACATATTTACCTACAACACCTTCTCTTGTCTACCAAACTACTACAAAATTAAATAGTATAGTATTTAACTCATGTACTTACAATAATGGTGTAGGATATATATGTATTGTGTCATTAAACAATACAATTACAAATAGGAATCAATCAAGGACTGAAGTGAATTATTATAGATTGGAATTTTTAACAACTGGGGCTTTTATTCAATTTGATATGATCCCTAAAGAAATAAGTAATACATCAGATAACTTTCAATTGTCAAGTTTAATTTATGGAGGATTTCTTGTGAGAAAATATCATACAAATACAACTGCAATGGACTTTTATATTTTAGATAATAATGGAAATTATAAATCAGGAGGATCTTTTGGCCCAGAGTTTGTTCTTTATAATATGTTTCCAAGAAATGGTACTTTATTGGGAATAAAGAGACAAACTGGTAATAAACTAGAATTTTTATTGAAACCTATATTTAGATTAAATAATCAAGGTAAATTTTAATTTATTTTTTTACTTTTATTTTTATTTTTTTTTTTAATAAAAAATTTTTTTGATTTATAGGAGCTGAATACGATAATCCTGTAATTGAGTCAACAAAACCAGCTGTCCATGAATTTATTGATTCTTCAATCAATGAAATTACAATTAAATATGGCATTCCAGTGAGATTATCAACTGCAAATATTTCCATATTTCAACGAAATGGTGACCCATACAAACCAAATCTATTACGACAAACAATATCAGGAAATTCCAAACTATGTACTGTTGGAAGTGATAATCACACTGTGCATATTCCAATTTTCAGCAGTACATTCAATCAGCCAAATTCTTCTTATTACGTGGTGATTGATAATAATTTTGTCATTTCTCAAGAAAGAAATGAACCTTTATTAGGAATTATTCAGAAAACTTGGATGATTTCAACAAGTAATACATTTTTTTTTTAAATTTTTTAATTTTTTAATTTTTTACTGATCAGATAAAAAAATTTATATTTCTTTATTATATTTAGAACCATTTAAGACCAGACAACATTCAGTTTCAGTCACAGGGTTACTTCGATTGAATGAAGAAGGGAGTTCAAAATTTCTTCAAACAAATCAGTCGGAATTTTTCAATAATATAATTCAAGCATTTTCCAAAATAATCCCAGTAAATGAGCAGAGGATAACAACAAATGGTAAATGGAAAAATGACCCCACTTTCCCCAAAAGAGTGTTGTTATCATTTACTATAAATGAAGCTAAAAGTGCCATGGAATTAAGTTCTAAAACAATCTTTGATAATATGGGCACTTTGATTAAAAGGAAAGGGTTTACTGCACTTTCTAATAATGAATATACTTCATTAATTGACGAAAGTGCAGCCTTTACAATAACCCGTAAGTGTTGTTCATTAAATATATATTTTTGATATTTGTAAATAATTAATATTTCATTAAATTTTTAATTCTATTATTTTACAGCAGATTATTTTGGAAAATATTTGCCACTAATTATAATATTTTTAGTAAGTATGGTAATATTATTAATATTATATTTTTTGGCACGCTGGAAGAACCCTGAAGGAAGAAACTTCGCCATATTTGAGACTGCATTAATAATGCAGGATTTGGCTGTGGATTTAACATTCACATTATTAAGGGTTAATAATACTCCACATCTAGTAATCCCAAAGTAAGAAATTTTATTTAACATTATGCTATTTTTATTATTTTAAGATTAATTTAATTAATTAATAATTTTCTTATTTATTATTATTTAGTATGGTGTTTCTCATTGTACCACATATAGTCAATTTCTTGTTGACTATAAATATTTATTTGTCTGAAGTATCAACAAATCCAATGTTCTTTACTTGGATTTCAGAGATTCCAACACTATTATTATCAATTTGTGCAATATTTTCAGCCATTGACATACTAGCAATAAATACTTTGACATCAAATTTATTTGGTCTCAAAGTATTTTCAGCCCCATTATCACAAAGATCAAGAAAGATTATACTTTGGGGTAGTTTCATAAATATTTTTGCTGAAGATATACCACAATTGATTATTCAGATATTATACTATAATAGTGTTGAGACATACGATCTTTTTCCATTATTTGTACTTATATCTGGTGGATTAGTTATAGTTCATAAACTAATTTTAAGATCGTATCACGTGATAGTGAGATGGTATCATAAGCGTGATAAAATTAGAGAATTTATTAGAAATAGACGTTTATCAGCCGGTTCTATAAGATCAATAAGGACAAATGTTTAGCATTCTACTACAGATTTTTATTTGTAAATTATGATATTATTTTTACCATCAATTTAATAAAAATATAATACTTCAGACTGCGCCATAAAAATGTATTTGTTTTTTTCAGAACATCGCTTATTGGATGAATATGAAAAATATGGTTGTCTTTAATTTCCCTGACCCAACCATAAATATTTTTCTTTTCGGTAAGCACTAGTTTTAAGCTTTCAAACAAGTTATATTATGTTAAAATTGACGCATTATTGAAGGTTTAATAAAGAGTTTTCGGAGGTCAATTTTTTTCTTAACACACTGTAAATATGTTTACTATGTAACCCAATAAATTTATTTGCCAAACGGATTTATATTGCAGGAATTATTAAAGATTTTCAACATATTTTTATTGTAATTATTTTTTTCGCGCATTGTATACTATTTACTATCAGATCACTAATATTTAGTGTCAGGCACGTGATGATCTAGTGTTGTGAAACTATCGATAACGAGGTCGTAATATATTTAACTTAAATAGGTGATAAATAAGTGTTAAAATTATCGAAAATTGACCAAAAAACCAATATTTTTTCGATACATTAAATACTGTTTGACAACAAATTTACCAATTTTTTTTTTATTCATTAATAAATATATAAAAAGAATTCCATTATGAAAAATCGTTGTAATAAATATAATTTATTTATTTATATATCGAGATTTATACAACTATGTGAAATTTATGATCTGATGGATTGGATGTGATTTTAGGATTGTATTAGATTGTATTACAAATGAGTTATAGTAGGTTTAAGAAATGATTGTGCTCGTTGGTTGATATTGGGCAGGATTTAGGATTTGAAGACTCTGTAATTTTGAAATTAGACATTAAGCATTTGAGGTCGTTGAATAATTTGTTGGCATAAATAGCCTTCTTTTTGGTTAGTGACGCGAAGCACGTCTTTATGTTTGCACGGAAAGTGATATTATTGTAGAAAAATTAAAAAGATTTTTTATTCTATTGGATTTGTAAGCAATTCGTTCAAGAAATTTATTTCTGATTAAGGGAAAAAACTTTATTTGTATTTTTCTAGGGAGAACTTTTGTAAAAAATGCGCGAGCAATATTGTACTGACTTTGGAATTTGTTGTTAATTTGTTTGTAGATTTGTATCCAAAAGCGGAAATAAATATAATAAAAAACATTGTCTATAATAATTGTATGTTATTGAACGGGCGTCAAAATATCGGCCGAAGGCCGATATAGCCCCGTTCAATAACAATATTATTATACGCGATATTAGGATTAGTACAAAAATATCGGTACAATGAATTCCGCACAAATAATCCTAATGAGCGTGTAATAATATCAAATATCAAATTATCGCATATATCACACCGCACCTTGATTTAAACTTATTAAGCTTTTTTAACTTTTTTTGACTTTTTTAACTTTTCTCCCCTTCATTCATTTATTTTCTTTCTTTTGGTTTGTTCTTGGGAATTGTAAGTTTCCGTATTTTTTTCTTAAATTTTTATTTAATTTTAACAAGACATTAACCAACGAATTTGTTTCTTTTTTTTAGGTTTTTCTTGAACATGCAGGATTTTGTGCGGTAGTATTTTTTACTTTAATTTGCTTTACTTAACAAACTGTGATTTTTCTGGTCTCTTGAGCACGAGGGAAATTTGGTGAAGAGGAGTTTTTTACACAAACAGTTACTAACAGTTCGTTTTCTTCTTTTTTTTTAGGCATACACTTCTAATTTTGAAGCATCCAAATTTCAGGCAAGTTTCCGAAAATATTTTGAAAACTTTATAAGTAAAAAAAAAAAATGATTTTTTTAATTTTAATTTTCGTAGATCTCTGACTTTGATTTCAATAGTTAAGTTTACAATAATACTATCGAAACTTTTTTTTCAGTATTTCAATATGCGAAGAGCTTTAGAACCAGGGTTGAGTCTGCGACACTCACGATAACCGCTGGGTTGTAGTGGCCATCAATAGGCCAGGTCCCTGGCAAGAATCTTCGCGCGAAAAATTCGTTGAAAGTGTTCCCTAACCAAAAATATTACATTATGAATTTTATTTTATTCCCTATTTTTTTTTTAGATGGGAAAGCACGTCAAATTATGATTTTCACAAGTATATTTCAGAATCGATATGTTGTGCACGGACGCAAAAAAGGTTAGCTTTAGCACCAGTAGCACCGTAAAAAAGCTCGGGCACGTGATCCGTGATGTGGCGACTGAGTTTTGATTGGCTTTATCTTGTATAACATTCGAGTTTTCGGTTTTTGTTTAAGATGGAACTAAATTATCATAGTAAAGATAGTTTGTTTGTATTTAAAAAATTTTATTCTGAGAAAGTTTACACTTTTACACATATTTTACATATTTAACGTTAATAATATTAAAAGTGATAATAAAATTCTTATATATATAAATAAAAATATATATGAAATATGAAATATAAGTTTGTAATGCTATAGAAATGCTTATAAATTCATCCAACGTTTATAAGAATACTTATATAGTCCATATCTGCTAAAAAACTTCATTTATAAATATTTATATAAATTTATGTGAAATACGGTAATGTAGATTTTTAGAAGATCAAAATATGAAATAAAAATTTAAGACAAAGTTAGATGACCGTTGCGAGAAAAAAATATATATACCCGCCACATCAGTCACGTGCTTGAACTTTTTTAAGTTACATTTAATCAAATAATATGGACTAATTAAAACTTGTACTACGTTACTTAAAAATTTCTTCTAGAATGATTTATATATTTACTGATAATGCTTTTTATGTTTCCAATTTTTCTTTTATTTTTTTTTTATAAATGTCAGGTTCTTTATCTTTATTCACATAAAACTTTGTTATAAAAAATTGTACTATCATAAGTATGTGATGCATTATTATTTATCGTTACACAAATAAACCTTTAACAAGGACTCCTATAACCTAAAATTAGAAATCGATTTGCTTTCTTTCAAAATAAAAAATACTATTCTAAAACAAGCTAAAAATCAAACACAACAAAATAGATTGACAAAATTTTTTATTTTCTTTATTTTCCTTTTTAAACAAAAAACGACAAAAAAATACTAAAACAAGCTCAACCAATCACTCATCTAAAAAAACAAAGCTCGACTAAATTAGTTGTCGTTATATTAAAGATTAAAGAATGTTTGAAAAGTTTTATTCCAATTATTTATAGATAAAATACATTGTTTGTATTTAATTTGGGAGAATTCTTTATTAAAATTAATTTCGGTTTGGGTAAATAAATTCGTTTTGTTGATCATTTAAGGAATATAGGCCCAATTGAAAAAAAATCAATATATAAATGGCTTCCCAATCGTTAAGAACTACACTAATTCAGAAAATCAAAATTTTTTTAAAAAATAATTTTTCAATAAAAGAAATTTTAAATATTCAACACAAAATATCCAAACACTATAAAAATGAATTCACGTCAAATCTTCTTTGCTCTCTTGATTGTGCTTATGGCTACTATCGTAACAGCCTCTCCTTTGAATTTAAATCAATTAACTAAGAGGTAAATACAAATACAATATTGATACTTTTTAAAGAAATCTATTAATTTTATTAATTTAATCATTAAAGAAGAAATGCTCAAAAAGACAAAAGTCCATCGAAAGAAAAAAACGGTGAAGTCAAGATTACCTTTGACCAAATTAGCGAAGACGGTAAAATCTAAGCTATTAATTTTTCATATTAGAATCTTTTTATTAGGCATTATTTATTCTCATTATTTCACCTATTTAACATCATTTCAAAGCATAGCACTAATAGTTAGACGTACCATTATAAAAAATGTGTTAATATAGATTATTTTAACAACATAAAAAAAACACAAAAAAAAAATCATTCCTCTTCAATTTCATTTTTTTTTTCATTTCTTTTCTTTTAGAAATCATAAGTTTTGAAAAACTTCGATATTGTTTTCTTTAATATTTGTACCAATTTCTTTTTTAAAAAGAATTAAATAGAAATGTGCTTTACAAAATATCTTTTATCTTCCATAACTGGATAAGGATTTCGTCATTTTGAAATTTAGTAATACCAAGTTTGGTATGCAGTTTCGTGTAAATTTTAAATAATTGGACTAACCGTTTAATCATAGTTGACTCTACGCGGAATTACATCGCTGCTATATAGGTATTATCTGGGTGTTACGGAAAAGTATTGGTATCCCTACTCAAAGTGATAAATAAAAAAACTTGCCAAATTATACACCACTCGCTCTTTTTCGTCTTACCCGAGTTATCTAACTATAGTTAAGAATTAAAAATAATTAAGATTAACTTTAAAAAAATATTTTGAAACTCATCATTGCCATAACTACTATTTATATTGTATGTTCGGTATTATATTTTTTTTACTCATTTGATAGTTCATTGGTGAGGATGTAACAATAGCAGTATAAATTGTAATTAACATGACCCAAAGAAATTACATTGATGATTAAGGAGAATTGGCTGAAATCCACGTCTGCACTTTGTACTTTATATAAAATGTGTGTTTTGTTAACGAAAAAAAAAGAAATTTTTTTATATATAATAATTTTTTTTCTTACAAAACAAAAAATAACTTAGTATTTGATGTTTGGTACTTCTCTTTCATACACTTCTTTGTTCATTCATTTGATTCAATGCTGACAAATAGGCACTTCATTGCCAGCTCTTTCACCAAAATGAGGTACGGTAAATACGTATGTCGAACAAAGACAACAAAATCTAAAAAATGACAAAAAATAGTTCAAAATAGTTATTTACTATCATAAAATATGTTCTAACCTGTAAAAATCTGAAGAAACAATAAAAAGCATTGTTTCCAAAGAAATAACTGGTAGATTTCTTCTTAAGTCTTCCATTTCCAGTATTTGCTACTACAGCTCTAATGTTTTCACTTGACTCTTTAGAAACCTGAATCCACATGCCGCTTATCGGTTCTGAGGATAATGGTGGAAATATAGTAAAGATATATAATAATGGAACTGATTAGAATTATAATGAATATAACCATTAAGGGAATAAGTGGATTGAGGACTGGAAGAAAGGTTTGATATTTTCCAACAGATGGCTGGAATAGAAATTTGATTAATGCGGCTATTACATTAATCGAACCAGCAAGAAAAGATATTGATAAAATTTTAACAAATATATTAAATAAAAAGTTTTCAGATCACGATATGATAAAGGGAAAATTTTCGCTACTCTAAAAAACGAATCCGCGTTTGGACCGATTATCATATGTAGTAAACTTTTTTGGCGTCTTTAAGTGGGTTATTTTATATAAATAACCACAAGATTTCTTTTTTTTTTTTGCAACGCCCACCGGACCCAGACGCAAAATAATAACTTCTTCAAAATTTTTGCAAGTGAAGGTGTTACTTTTCTTGAGAGACGCTGCTTCTTTTTTGATTAAAATATCAATTTGATAAACAAAAAATGCAAGTACTTTTTATTAATATTTCAACTCTGTTCCTTTTTTTTTATATTACAAGTGTTTTGGGATTGTAGAATATTCAGTTATGTTTAGTTATGTTTACCGGACGAATTCAAGGCTTAACATTGAAGAGTGGCTTCATAAAATAAGTGATGTTCCATTCAATAATATTGTCAAGAGAGAATCCATAGGGTAAACATTTTTTGCCTTACAATTTTAAATGTGATCGTTTGTTAACAAATTTTTGTTTATTTGTAGTTAGGAACTTCAATCAACAAGCATCTGATAATCCTCCTCCTTATAGCAAGTGAATATGTTCCAGTGAACGAGTGTTAAGGTATTTATTTTGAGGATTAAGTTTCATTTTTTCTTAATGCTTGCTCACCTTGGAATTTATCTTTCTCTATCTGGTATTGTATTATAATTTTTCAGATATTTTCTTTCGTCCTTGACTATTTACGCACCTGATTTTTCGTAATTATTGGTTTTATTGTTGTCATGTGAAGATATTTTCTTAATATAATTTATATAAAAAATGTAAATTTTCGTTAAATTAGCTTTTTTAACCATATATTGACCATCTCTGCTACTATGTCGGGGTCATTGAGGGGTGAAGCTTGCATTTGGGTCTATTTACGGATTCCATAGATGTCTACAAGATCGAGTCCAAGGTCTTCGGCAAGAGAAGTGGCTGCGTGCAAGTTTTATGTATAAATATGGGTATAACAGATAAGAGATTTTAAATTTTAGGTTTTTCAAGAATGAATATTATAGCACGTGATCGTAAATTATTGTTTCCATCAAAAAATAAGATCATTAATCGATAAAATATATTTGTATATTGCTTTATTGCTAAACCATAAAGGCAAAATTTTCATTACTCTGGAAAAATTATTAACATCATTATATTAACATTTAAATGTTAAAATTTAAAAATGATAACGGCAATTACATTTTTTATTATAAAATAATTTATGTTGTTTCAAAATGTTTTTACATCAACAAGAAATAAATTCACTTTCCCAAATAGAGATTACTTCATCAGCTTCACCATGAATTAACAAAGTTGGGAATTTGATTTTATGTAAATTCAAGATGCAAGTAAATTGTTTGCTTAATAGCTCCCTCTATCGTTCGTTCTGCAAATTAATCAAATTGTTATTTCATTTGATCATAGTAAAAAATTTTTAATAATTATATACAGACCGGAAGACTGAAAGTCTATCAAACACTTGCCATAATTTTATTATATTTCTATTATTTTGTAAATTTGGATTTGATGACGTTGAAGTTGATGAAGTTGACGAGTTGACGCCAATTTATTTGATTAAGTTGACGCCAACGTATTTGATGATGTTGATGTATTTGATGATGTTGAAGCCAATATATGTTATTTGATGATGTTGACGCTAATGTATTTGGTGGAGTTGAAGCCAATGTAATTGATGATGTTAGCGCCAATTTATTTGATGAAGTTGAAGCCAATGTATTTGATGATGTTGAATCCAATGTATTTGATGGAGTTGAAGCCAATGTATGATTTGAATGATTTGATGAAGTTGAAGCTAATATATTTGATGAAGTTGAAGCCAATGAATTCGGTGGAGTTGAAGCCAATGTATTTGATGAAGTTGAAGCCAATGAATTCGGTGGAGTTGAAGCCAATGTATTTGATGATATTGGCACCAATGTATTTGATAATGCTGAAGGCAATGTATTTTTGAGCCAAATATATGTTGACGCTAATGTATTTGGTGGAGTTGAAGCCAATGTAATTGATAATGTTAGCGCCAATTTATTTGATGAAGTTGAAGCTAATATATTTGATGATGTTGAATGATGTCGAAGCCAATGTATTTGATGATATTGGCACCAATGTATTTGATGATGCTGAAGGCAATGTATTTTTGAGCCAAATATATGTTATTTGATGATGTTGACGCTAATGTATTTGGTACAGTTGAAACCAATGTATTTGATGATGCTGAAGGCAATGTATTTTGAGCCAAATATATGTTATTTGATGATGTTGACGCTAATGTATTTGGTGCAGTTGAAGCCAGTGTAATTGATGACGTTAAAGACAAGGTATTTGATGTTGAAGTCAATGTATTTGATGATGCTGGAGCCAATGTATTTGATGATGTTGACGCTAATGTATTTGGTGCAGTTGAAGCCAATGTATTTGATGACGTTAAAGACAAGGTATTTGATGTTGAAGTCAATGTATTTGATGATGAAGTTAACGCCAATGTATTTTGTGGAGTTGAAGCCAATGTATTTGAGGATGTTGAAGCAAGCGTATTTGACGATGTTGGAGCCAATTTATTTGATGATGTTGAAGCCAATGTATTTGATGATGTTGACGCTAATGTATTTGATGAAGTTGAAGCCAATGTATTTGATGATGTTGAAACCAAATATATGTTATTTGATGATGTTGACGCTAATGTATTTGATGAAGTTGAAGCCAATGTATTTAATGATTTTGAATCCAATGTATTTGGTGGAGTTGACGCCAATGTATTTGATGATGCTGGAGCCAATGTATTTGGTGGAGTTGACGCCATTGTATTTGATGGAGTTGAAGCCAATGTATTTGATGATGTTGAAGCCAATGTATTTGGTGGAGTTGGGGCCAATGCGATATTGAAGCTAATATATTTATTTGATGATGATAAAGACAAGGTCTAAGATGCTATGAACTTCTATTTAACAAAAAATCTCTTCAAACGTATTAATGATTTCAACCTTTTGTTATTGAACGTTTCTCGGGAGAACAAGTTCCGATAAGTTTCAAAGATCTGAACTATTAGGATTTGAACTGAACTTTATTGATAATGAAGAACGTAAATAATCTCATAAATTAATCAAAAACATTATACATACCTTGAACAAATAATCAGATTTCCTATCTTAAGATCTGATGAAACATTGAAAGCGATATGATAGTACTTAATATATCAAAATATAATTAGGATCATTAGAAAGAATTTTAATTATTCATATTCCAAGTATTACCAACCATAGAACATTCCAACACGTTAAATTGTTTCAAGTCCAATATGTTTGATTAATGCGATTTTCATCAAATTAATTGAGATCAGATCACTCATTCCAGATTATAAAGCAACAATACTGATGAATAAAGAATTTGAAATTAGTTTTTTGAATTTAAACATGAATGAATAAAAAGTACTTTTATTGATTTTGACCAAGTCTAATAATGATTTTAAAAGTTACAAGTAATTTAATTATTTTCAACAAATAATAACCCTTACAACCCAATAAATAAAAATATCTAATAATTAATTTTCCTTCCGGGCCCATAAAATATCCAACTTTAATTAAAATATTCGATTGAAAATTAAAAAATAATAAGAATTACGTTCACCTTATTCCAATTGCTTAAAAAAAATAGCATATACTCGCAAACCAATTATTAACATCATTAACACAAGAGGAGGCACATTTCTAAACATTTCGAAATGTGTTGTTCAAGAATCTTGTACGTAATTCTTGAGCAATTTCCAAGAGAAATTTCGACTTCGCATATTAAGATGGTATCAAACTAGCCATTTTTGACTACGGTCACGGATCGGTCGGATCGTCTGATTTTTCACTTTTTAGAGTCTCAGTAAAATTATGATAATAATTCTGGTAGGAATTACAAATCAGCTTAGCGCAATTAACGTATGCACAATTACAAACTCTACAATGGAAGGTTACTATTCAATTATTCTCAAATTTATTTATAAAAAAAAATGAACTTTAATTATTGTAAAGAGCAAAAAAGGAAATTTTAATTTCAATTTGCATAAAATACAATATAAAATTTTTTCTCATTCATTTTTTACTAACGTCACTAATAAATAAGTAATAATAATATTGAAACAAAAGGGATTTTCTTTTACTTAATTAATTATTTATTTATTATTTTAAAAGATACCAATCAAAAATTGAGAACATTAATTTTTGATTTCTTGGGAAATTCAATCTTCGTTAAAAGATAAATTAAAAAAAATTAATAATTTTCAAAAAAAGTATAATATGTACAATTTTTGTTTATACAATTGAGGATTAATAATTTCTTTAAATTGGGTAATTTATATATACAATTTAATTTAACAAAGAAAAGCACAGGCCACTACTAATTTCGAAATATATTACGCAATTAGGGATACCAATCAAAAAAAGTTCAAAAAAATGTAATAATAATATAATTTTTTAAAAAGTACAATATCTCATGTTTATCTATTTGTTCTCACGATAATAAAATTTTGGTAATTTTGGTAATTTTTATTTTTGATAATTTTTTATAGAAAATAAATTATTAAAAATAATAAATAATAAATAACTAATTTTTTTACAAACTTTATTGACATAATATTATTACGTAAATGAAAATTTCTTTATTTACTTATCAACAATAGGAAAAATTTATTATATTGAAAAAATTCACCCCGAAAAAAAATATTAATTCCGGATTATTAGCAAATACAGTATAACAGATAAACAAGGGTAATTTATTATTTATGTTTTATTTGTTTTAATATGTTGAAAACTAGTTTAAGTATTAAGATTTTCCGGTACCTGATAATCTTTTGAGAATTCCAAATATGGTACATTAATATTTTCTTATATTGTTCATAAGAAATTTTTTACTTGTGAAAAAAATTTAGTAAAATTGTTTAATGACAATGGTTTATTTTGTTTTACATAATAAGAAATTTTTATCCATTAACGAAAATGTTGTACAACTCTTTTAAAAAAAAACAACGGTATTTTTAAGACAAGGTGATTGAAAAAAAAACAAAGAAATTTAAAACGTCGGTTAATAAGGGAAAATAATATTATTAAAATAGAAGGTTGGAAAAAATTAAGAGAATTCCCGCCAAAAAACTTGTTTAATATATATTCCCCACACTAAACTAACGCCTTATTTTATATCACTACATAAAAAAAAAGAAGCCACAATATTGTGTTACAATACGGAAACCCTAGCCTTGCAAAAACTAATTTTAGCAAATTACAAGAATTTTTCAGCCGTGTTTCATGTAACACATCGCGTGACAAGGTCATGAATTGCGTGACAAGGTCATGAAGTGTTTGAGAATGGGAACGTTCCAGAAGTCGTTTCACATGTTTCATACTTTTTAATTATTTACTAATTGGGGAATTTTTCAAGAAAATCATGATGATTATATGCAGGGAAAACACTGGAACCTTGTCACGAGCAACTTACAACTTACATAATAATTCATGATAATTACGACTTATTTGGAACTATTGATTTTTTTCACTTACGAAAGGTATTAGTTGGTCATGAATGATGAATAAATTTAATAATTCCCGTCCAATTTTAACAAAATATCATTGGCTGTGCACATAAATAAACAAATAAGAAGCTGAAGTTGTTGTTATTGTTGATAATGATGAATGAATGAACGCTAAAAGATTAAGGATTAATATAACACAGCCGTAACACTGCCAAGAATAATTATAAAACTTTGGTAAAAAAATATGATGATAATGATTCTTTCGCCTTTCGGTTTTTACTTGAAACGAACATATTATGCAAAGCAAAAAATCGGTACAAACACTTAACATCATTGTCTCCGCATTGTGTAACTATTTGCCAAGCCACAGTTTTAAGCTATCATCCGTTTGGTAAAAGTTTGAATTAGTACTGTATTTGATTTGTATATGATAAAAATGTACGCCACACATTCACTATTTTTAATATTTAATTCATTCTCCATAATAAGTAAGAACTTATTATTTATAGGTTAATATAATATATATTTTTATAATATAAATAAATAAATACTTAAATAGTTCATTGTATATTGTAAAGTAGGTAATGACGCAAATTTGATTGCATTATTGCATAAATGGATTATTTGTTATACTTTTATGCATTGAGAAAGTATGTTGCAGATTATCATCACTAAATAAATAAATTATTTATATTACGATACTACTTTCTATTTTGTGAAATCCTCCTCGCATTTATGTTACCATCAAAACATGATTTAATCCGCCCATTTTTTACCTGGGTTCGAAAAAAAAAAATTTTTTCTCTCCTTTTCAGCTAATTAATAAAATACCTATTTTTTTATTTCGGAATTTTATTGAGAAAATATTTTATTATATTTTCTCTTTAAAAAACCGAAAATAAAAAAATATTGGGAATAAACAAATAAAAACTTTATTTTTTTTTTTATCTTGTTACCTAAATTAGTCCTTTTTTAGTCTATGTTAATTTTTTAGATATAAAAACCTTCGATTTCTTAACAACGAAATAAAAAAAAAAAATATTTTCTCACCCTTTTTGTAAATAATTGTATATAATCCTTTATACCTAATATAATAATTTAAATATGTCATCATCTTCTTCTTCACAATATAATTCATCACAAACATCTAATTGCGAATGGACAATAAATGTATCAAATTGTTTCGGTCAAGAATATTTTCAAGTGGTATATGGAGTAACAACTTATTTATCACTTTTTATATTCTTATGTTCTATATGGTTATTATCATGGCGTCTTTATAGTAGACCGGATACAAAATTATTTAGAATAAAAGGTTTTTTAACGTTAGAAGGTTATTTACTCATACAAATATTTTGGGGTGGTGGTATGTATAATTTATTATAGGTTTTTTTCTTTTCGGTTTTCGGTCGAAACAAGATTAGCTAAATTAATATTTTTCTTTTTCCTTTATTTAGCTCGGGTCTTCAGTTGTGTTATATTAATATATAACTTATTCCCAGAACAATGGATAGTACGTGAAGTAGTGTCGGATTTTTCATGGTTCCTTGGATTAGTTTCTGTCGTAACATATCTAGCGGGAGTATTACGTACAATTCCACGCATGTATTTCTATAGACAGAATCCACATTATAAACACGCTTTACACCTTCCAAATTTACGTGGTATAGCTGGTGTATACATTTCTTATATTTTAGTACTTGGTGTGATTAGAGTTACTTGTGCCGTGTTTTCGGGTTATTTTCGTCAATTTCCAACTAGTAATTCTAATGAAATGATTAGCATTATTAAGTCCATATATTATTGCACTTGTTCTATAAGTGCTATTATAGTAGCTATTGGATTTTTAGTTTATGGAAATAAATTGGTTGGAATTGCTAGTGAAGGTTTACATTTATTAGAAGGTGTTAGCGGTTATCCTTCAAGAAATTCTCGATCTCGTAATACTCAAAGCAATTTTACTATGGGTGCTGAATTGGAAATAAAACACAGAAAATTGCAACGTTCCGTAAGAAAGGTATATATATTTCTATATTATAGATAGTATTTCTATAATCATCTCATCCAAATGTATTAACTTTTAAATTTATTTATATATTTAGATGCGTTTAATAAATTCAGCGTTTATTCTAAGCTTTGTAGCTTTGGGTATTATCTTAGGGGTATACGCCTTCTTGAGCGACAAGATCATAAATAATATCGAAACTAGCAAAGTATTAGCTTCTGTTACAAATTGGATGCCCATGATATTAAACATCTTTGTAATGGCTGGAATCGCCTATGGGTATGTACCTTAATTATTTTAATTATTTTAATCTATGTTAATTTATGTTAATAATGTGTCTAACTTTTTTTTTTCATCATTTTGGTAATTATAGTGAGATGCGAGTACCTGATAAATCAGAACCACGATTGGAAAATATAATAATTCCAACATTATCAAACTCAATATCTGACGCTTCACAATCTCCAATTATGGAACAAGTATATTCAGACGCGGAAAGTTTATACCATTCACGTGAGAATTCTACGGATTCTGATGTTCCTTTGTTACGTTGGCCCGCTCCTGTTGTTACAGCTTCAACTCGTAGAGGTTCGGCACAATTAGATTCTCCTATAAGTATTACATCACCTACATCAGGAAGTTTTGCATCTACTTCTCCACCACAATCTCCATTTTCTCCACCACATATTTATACTTCACATGCTTCTACATCACATACTTCTACACATACTTCTATACCACATTTGCCTACACTATATACGACTAATCCACATGCGTCAACATCAGATAATGATGATACATCAACGTCCGCTTTTCCTTAAAAAATTCATACAACCTACGTTTATTTATGTAGGATTTGATGTAATATTTATGTAATATATTTAAATTTTTATTTTTTTCTTTATTTTGGACATTTAAAGGACTTCTGGGTAAATAAATATATATTGGAAAAAAAAATAAGAAAAATAGAAAAAGAAAAAAAATAGAGGTTTTTTTAGAGTTTACTTTATTGTAGATTAGTATATTATATTTTTTTTGGGATTGAGTTGAGAAAAAAAGATGTGAATTTGATATTCCTTTATTTCTCTCAACTTTGATTCTTTATTATTATATATAGTTTTAAAGTTAATAGTTTTTGCTTTTTTTTTAAAAAAAAAAAGTAAGCTCTAATTTAGTTCCTCATATACATTCATTTTCTGAGAACGAACAATCTTTTGAAAAGAGAGAGAATTTATTTACTTTTTGAGATAAAATTATCATCGATCCCCTCTTTATTCACGAAAAAAAAGACAATCTTTTAAAAAAAATATCTATAATTATCTATAATTATCAATAGTTATCTATAATTATCAGATCAAATATCCCCCCTCTTAAAAATCAAAATTTACTATCGAATCGAAAGAACAATTTCAATCATTTATTTATCCTATTTAAAAAAACAAAAATCTCATCAATATTTCAATTAACGAAACAAAAATTTTTTTTTTTTAAAAAAAAAATTAATATTACCAAAAATATTTTATTTTATTTTATTTTATTTTATTTTTTTATTTTTTATTTTATTATTATTTGTTACTTTAGTATACTTTAGTTTAATTTACTTAGTATAATTTGAAAATTTGTCCCCTAAAAAAAAATTACGAGAAAAAAAAAAAATTTTTTTGAAAAAAAATATAAAATAAAATAAAAATTTTAGGTACTATTAATTAAATTATTTTATTTATTAAAATTATTGTGAGTTATAAAAAAAATTTCATGATGTCAAAAATTTTGTTTGATTGGTTAATTGGTTATAAATTTATATCTTTATCAAGTGAATTCTATTTGAGTACTTGGGTACTAATATTTTAAATTTCAAATATCGTGGTGATTATTGATTGAATGGTTTCAATCTCGACATTATACTTGTAGTACATATTTTGAACGTATAATTTTTTTCTCATTTGATAGTTTAGACAATGGTTTTATCGATTCTAAATAAATCTACTTTAGGATTTCAACGCCCGCTTTGAACGTTTCCATATAATTCGCTTAGATTTTCACGTTAAAACATATTGACTATTTGGTCGGACGATGATTGACCTTATCTCTCGCGGTTTATTCATATACAAGTTTTACTAATGCGTAAAGGAAGACTATATACTATTATGAAAGATGAAATGCTTTAAGTAAACTCATGCGGGCATATGCATGTTCTGCATATTTTACAAAGTTATCATTTTTGATAATTTTTGGTATTGGAAATCAATAACGATACTTCGGACTGTGTAACGGTACCCGTTCCTTGTCAAATGGTCTAACATTATTATTTAGTAATCGTCGTGACGTCTCGTCTCAATGAATAAATATAATAATTTTTCGATTTCAATCACTTCTAAGAATTACAAATAATAAAATAGATCGTTCAAGAATTCAAGATTTTTTTATAGTTTATTTCACATCTCGATATTTTTTACGTTAATCCAATAAAATAATTAATCCAATAAAATAATATTTCTTTATTAATATATATATATATAAATACGCTAAACTGATACATAATTATATAAATAAATAATAATTCAAGATATAATAAAAATAAAATCCATACTATTGTAATAAACTAATAAAAAAAATGTCGAATTCAATACCTTTTAAACCTGAACTAATTTAATAATTCCGTAAGATTTTTAAAATTTAAAATTCTATTGGTATAAATTGCTTGTGGATGTGATTCAGGTTTCTCTTCATTTGATTTGTTTTTAAATTTTTTCTCTCTAATTTCATCACATTCTTTTATTTGAGAACAAATTTCATTATCTTTATTACCTTTAATATCATCATTCCATTTTTTTAATAATTGATATAATTCATCAATAGTTGGTCTATTTTCTATTTTATCATCCCAACATTTAATAATCAAATCTTTAAGGAATTTTGGTGTATCTTCTAAAATCTTTGGTCTAAATCCTTTACATATTTTAACAGCCAAAGATTCATCATGAGGAATATCATTAAAAGGAATTTCTTCAGAAAGAAATTCATTCATAATTATTCCAAATGAATAAATATCTGATGCTTTTGTATATTGATATTCACGTAAAACTTCTGGTGCGATATATGGTAATACTCCATAAATTTCTTCTTTTTTATCTGATTGTGCTGGTTGACACATTCCTAAACCACTTATATATGCAGTCTTTCTAAATAGTATATTACTAGAATGAAGATTATTATGAGCTTTTCCAGCACTATGAATATTTAAAAGTCCTCTTGCAATTCCTAATAATAAAAAAATTTTTGTTCCAAAATTCATATCAGGTGAATTTAAATAATAATTTCTCAAATCTCCATTTTCACAATAATTTAAAACCATTATATACTCTTTAGTATTTGGATCTTGTGTTATTCCATAACAATGAACGACATTAAAAAGATAAATTTGAAGATAAGTTTTAACCTAAAAATAGAGCAAGTTTTTTTTAAAAAAAAAATAAATAATAAATAAATATATAAATAACAATTTTTGTAACAATCTTTTTTAATACTTAAAAAAAAATTTTTTTTTTATAATTACCCTATTTAAAAGATTCGTAACTATATCAATATCATTAGAATTATTCAAACTTTTTAATGCAACAATTTTTGGATTTCTACTCCATTTTTGTTTTTCAATATCCCAATATCTAATACATCCTTCATTCCATTTAGCTGAATAAATTTTACTATTATTACCTTTTGTAATATAAGTGATATTTTGAAATTTTTCAAAAGGTATCCATTCAAGTCTTGATTTATAATAAACAGCATTAAGTTGTGATAGTTGTATTAATTCATCAATATCATTATTATAACTTGTCCAATTAATAAAATTTTTTCTTGATCTCTTAGAATTACAAGGTTGACACCATTTCCATCCTGTACCAGGTTCTTTACATTCTCCACATATTCCATATACTTTTTTTCTTTTTTCTATATCTTTCATATAAACTAAACTTTCTTCTGATTCTGAAGTTGAATCAAATGAAATCGTAACATGATTCTTTATTAAAATAAAAAAATTATTATTATTATTAATTATTATTTATTATTTAATTAATTAATTAAAATTTAGAAAATTTTTTTTTTTACGTAAAATTATTAAAAGATAACGTTACCTGATATTTTTCATGATCAACATCATTCCATAAATTCTTTGGTTCCTCCATACTAATAATTTAATTTTAATTTCAAAAAAAAAAATAAATTATATTTTTATAAAAAAAAAAGTAAAAAGTAATATACTTTTTTTTTGAAATTTGAGATTCTAAATATTCTAAATATTCTAAATATTTTAAATAATTCAAAAATACAAACAAATTTATAAAAGAAACGGTAAATGGTCGGAATTCGGAGTTAATCAAACCGTTCTTGTACCACCTAAGAAAAAAAAACAATCCAATAAAGGTTTAATGAAAAGCCAAATTAATAGAAACAATAACGATTTCAGGAAATAAATATTCTTTATTTGGGATTTTCTAAATGATAAAAAAAAAATAATAATAATACAATCAAAAAATCGGAATTCGGAGTATTTATTTAATTATGAATATAGGCCGTATGGTTGGTTAATAATCATCTCAATAAAATCCTCGTGTTAGCTTTATTATAATACTAGAAAATGAAATATAAAGCGTGTCACGCAAAAATTTCATATTACGATTGTCATATAAAATTTTTGTGTTTCGATAACTAGAACAATCAAATAAGTTGTTCATAACAAAAGATGAAACTAGTACCTAGCCAAATTAATAGGAACAATAACGATAATAATGATTCTATATCATTCAAATTCCGTTTATAAGTAAATAAAAATTAATTTCGAAGCATATTTCTTTTATTCCCACTCAGGCATATGCACCAATCTTGCTAATTATTAATTGAACTTCACATATATTTTTATACAGTATATTAATATCTAATCGTAGACTCGAGATTATTCAAAGATTTAATGTTCTATTCCTCAGCCTTCTGCCAACCTACTGCTCCTTCTATCTTTAGTTCAGTATATTCTCCGTAGTGACGTAATGATTTGTTCTATGTATACTTATGGTGGTTGCGACGGCTGAATGGCTGAGTCGATGCTCGATGATGGCAACATATTTCAAAAGCGAATAGATTTCCTCAAAATATTATTAACAATTATTCTCATCGACAGTAAAATAATAGGCCGACAACGACGGCGGTACCTTATTTTTTCCGGCATGTAACCAGTCGGGTTTATTTGTTATTTATTCCTTTTTTTTCTCATAAAATTCAAATATTAATGTGACGTTATTAACTAGAGCTTACACGGCTGGTTATTCCTGTATCCTAACTAATTTAGCAGTAATGGAAGTTATAGCGGTATACGCTATAATCTTTTGACCGTGATGACTTGTAATAGTATTTGATCGAGTGATCAATAATTTGGGAATCCTGGTCGTTTAATTATTAATTAAAGTATTCATTTAATCATAATAATCAATCATACAGTATCCGAAAATAATTTTTTTTTTATTATTAAAAGATTCAATATTAAATGTAAATACTGTATTGTATATAATAAACCGAAACTTATTTTGTGATGATGATGATGATAACGAAATACTAAAGTTTATTAACAAATAAATTATGGGATTTTGTTTAAGAGCTAACATTTTTAAGTATATTTCAAGTATAATGATTGGGTATTTGATAAAAATAATCAGATTAATGGCGGCTTATATTGTTGCTGACTTAGCCAAGTCTTTAAAAAAAAACTTGTTGTCACCTGATCACCAACGTTGAGGTGCAGCAACATTGATCAGGACCTCGAAAAAAGGGAAGGGGAGGGGAAGGGAAAGAAAAAAGAGCGAGGGAAAACAAAACATACACCACACGTCACACTCTCCCACACACACCACACACACCACATACCCTCCCACACACACCACACACCACACACCCTCCCACACACACCACACACCACACACCACACACCACACACCCTCCCACACAACCACACACCATACACAAACACATAAAAGACGAAGGGAAGTTAAAGGTATTTATATACTTTTTTTTGAATGAAATTGATTAGTCATGAGTCATAGGTTATAACTAATATTATAACATACCACAACTCCTTTTTTTCATGTGGACCGCAGTCGTTTATTTTTAGAGGATCTACTAATAAACCAATTATTCTTGTGTTGTTTTCGTCATAATTGCTGATCAACAGAGTGCTATTTTCGTAACAATGAAGATCTTATGAAATGCCTTCAGATATTTTTGTGTTGACATATTGATGAACTTTCCCCAGCGCCAAGCCGAAAGAAGTTCTGGTATGTTCTATCTCGCTCATTACGCAGTTCTGAGTTACTAATAAAAAAAAACATCCTTAATTTACATTTTGCGGATCGTAAGACAGGGCGTCGTTAAAAAGAAATTCAAAAATGGAAATAGAGCAATTAGAATCTATGAGGGGTATATACATGATATCATTTTCACAATTATTTCAGGCCTGTATTATTTCGACGCGGGTTCTCTCTTCTAATTATACTAGCATTGATGGGTGATTCTTTTGGGAACCTTGCTGTGGAACTGATTGTAAAATGTATAAAATGGGTGTGGATTCACCTTTAGCTTCACTAGCGATCGGACGGAATATCATGCACAAGTAAAAATCCTCTTAATATCCGCTTTACCGAGTCTGCCTTGGAAGAAGGTTCGGAGGAAGAAAAGGAGTTGTGTAAAAATGTGAAGCGGGTGATGGAGGTTATCGTAGGATTATTAAAGGATAGGGTAGACGTAGAGAAGGAGCCGGTGATGAAGAAGCAACGGGTTCAAGGGTATTTCAAAAAAGAATAATCATATATAATAGTCCGCCACCATTAGCATAGAAAATTTATGTATCCCGGGCTAAGTCCCGAACATTTGTATTTATTTTTCGCATGTAATAATAAAAAATTTTTCTTGATCTGCGTTCCAAATTGGAACGGACACGTGACCGAATCTTCATATCAACCGCACCTATTCCTTTACCACATGCCTCTAATTCTCTAGGTGAAAAATCATAGACATCTATTCATGTTTCTGGCAAGAAGTTCAAAACCTTCCAAAGCAATTACAAAGTGATCAGTGCTATTGAAAGGGAGTCCTGAACATGCAGAGGGGTAAATCGTTTCAAAGAGCTCAATTTATGCTTATAATTAATCTTTGGCACGATAAAAGATGTGCATCAAGTAGACATTTACAGAAAACTTCGCTCACCTTTATACAAAAAATATCATGAGGATCTGATTTGTGAATGGTGGATCGGTAGTCAAGAAAATAAAAAATGTTATTTGACTCGTGATAATATCAAAGCACCGGTAAGTCCGGGAACTTTATTTGAGGAGGTATTAGAAGCATATTCTGAGAACACAAAGTCTATCCTTTGGAGTTACGCTCTTAAGTTCTCTGATAATAGCAGGTAAAGTCGTGAAAACATAATTACATCAGATATAGGGATATCATGTGAGTTACTTTATTTCATATACAGTATTGCAAGAGGCAACATTTATTGCACAATATGTAACTATGATCAAATTTTCTTAAAAAACGTTTCGTAAATATAGTATTTTATTTGTAATTTTAATTTTAATACATTAAACAGATTTATCGATCTAAGCTAATATACTTTGCATTACCAATGATTTAAGTTTTATCATACATAGTTTCGCACAATATTAGTATTTTCTTTAAAAAACTAAATAACCTCAATATGTTTACTACAAATTCATCAACACTTTCCTGAAATTTATGAGCGCCATCTATTAATTGCCTTAAAGGCTTTTTTCAATGGTGGTTTATATACCTTTAAGTCATCAGGAAGTGTTTCAACATTAAGTTTCATTTCTGCATCCCTCGAAGTTTGCTTGTTCTTATGAAACATAACATTACTAGTATCTCTCACTTCTAATATGAACTTTATATCAGTGAAATCCAATCCGATATCCTTATTCTCATCTTTATTTAATAAGTTCTTTAATTGGTTGAGACATTCAGATTCCTTCGCTTTTATTGGCTCGTTACGATCGATATAATTAAGACCAGTTTCTACCTTATTCCAATGATCTATTCCTCCCAGCTTTTCTATTAACAATTGCATAAATGTTTTTGCCCAGTCGTGATAGTCACTAAAAAATTTCGTATATTTTATTTGATCTTTTAACCTGTTCACTTCCTGGTTTAACTCATTAACTTTCCGCTCTAACTCATCTATACGATCATAGAGACTGTCCACTAACTCATAAGTTTTCTTTAGCGTATTCTCTAAAATTCCCAAACTTCTTAAACACTCGTTCGTATTTCCGTCACTGACATATCCTACAATTTCTTCCATAAGGTTAGAAGTTTCGTCTTTTAAGGCTTTAATCCTAACCTTCAGCATTTGGCTAGGATCATTCATGGTGTCGCGTTATGTCGAGGGGAAATTTTAATTTAGAATTTACAGTGACAGATTATCTTTATTTATAAAATAAAAGAATATTATTTTTTTACAGTGACAGATTATCTTTAAGCTTATTTATAAAATAAAAGAATATTATTTTTTTACAGTGACAGATTATCTTTAAGTTTATTTATAAATTAAAAGAATATTATTTTTTTACAGTGACAGATTATCTTTAAGTTTATTTATAAAATAAAAGAATATTATTTTTTTAAGAAACAACTGTAGAGAAAATACAATGGAATCTTACTATTTTTTTTCTTTTTTTTTCGCATTGTGGGAAAGAAAGATCAAAATGTAGAGAGCTAAGATGAGGGTATTTATATATATTTTCTGAATACAGTGACATGGACTCTTATGGCTTGTAGTGACGTAATACAGCAAATAAGATACTTCGATAAAAATTAATAGTTATGGTGAGTATAAAAAGTTGCGTAAATTTACACAAAGATGACTCATGATTAAGTATAAAATTTGTCTATATTATACTATATAATATATATTTATCATATTCATATAGCTAAATCGCCTTATACTTTTGATAAAGAGTGTATAAAAAACTGATATAATTGATATTTTATCTTGTACAGTTAGTTACGAGTGTTACGAGTAAAATACAAAAGACAAGATTCCGTTCAAAGATATCGATACGCAGTATATTATAATTACGTGATTTAAATCAAAATTATTGGCCGGTGTGACAAATTATATGAAGTCACGTGAAATCTTTACAGAATTATACTTCCTTTTCATTTGACAAATATAAACGACTTATTTTATTTTCATGAAAATTTTAATGGCATCGGTAGGTGTCGTAAAATGGGTGAATATGGTCAATCAGATGCTGCACAAATTTATCATATTCAATTATTATTAATAAATAAACGTAATACTACTTACATCTTTTTCATCTTTTTGATATATATTTTTGAGAGACAGCGTGACATTATCATAAATTGCCAAACTCAGGTACAGTTTATTATTTTATGTTGGCAATTCTTCACAGAATTCTTTTATATATCAGAATTTATTATTATAACAAGTTTTAAAAAATAATTCTTTGAAAATTCGATTTATAATAAAGAATAAATAAATAAGATTCTGAAATGTTTAATTATTGCAATTATTAGAAATAAAACACAAGGATTTGGTAAAGGATTGGGTTCATAAATTAAAGTAGTATTACATGGCCTGCCAAACGTGAATCTGCTTCATCGTATACTTAGGAAAATAAAAAAATGTTTTATAAACTAAGTTAGAATTAGAAGTTTAATTATACATAAAAAATTAATTCTTTATCTTCAACAATTTGTAAAATTTGTAATGTTAGAAGAGAAGCGACTCTTATGGCTAGACGCATTTTCACCATCCCGTAGTAACTCGATTGTCCAACTCCGGTCGTCATCCACAAAGAAATCCACATATCCACTTGACCCCCAGTATGTTCCAACATCTCACTTTCTCCGATACTCAAACATATGACCCTGATCCTACTTTTATAGGAAGTGTAGGTTATATTTCGTATTCTGTTTGTTGAAATAGATTCGTTTCCCAATATTTTAATACGTAGACGCCGTTTCCATAATATGATTTACGGAACCGGTGTCGGATATATGATTTAACGTAGCAATTAGTCCTTCAGGATCGCCAAAGCGATGCAACAATTCTATGTAAATGTCATAACTAAATTCTATACGGCAATGTTGACCTAAACCATAAAAAACAGGCGAATTAATTAAAGATGAAATGAAATGAAAATTATTCCATTAGTGACAATATTTACCTTCTATAACGATAATGCCCATTGCAAATTGTTATTTTTTTTTAGAAAGATTTTTTATTAAATCGTATATTAATTACACGTCAAGTGAGAAAGTTGAAAGATCCAGAAAAAACATAAAACGATTTTGTAGATTTATCGTCCATCAGGATATATTTTAAGTCGTATAAAGATAATTTAATAATTAGAATCATCAAAACTAAAATCCAAATCAACTAATCATTGGAAAAATAAACAAATTCATCGAAATCATCAAAATCGTCAAGTTTGTTAAATTCATCAAAATCCAAATCATCAAAAACATCATACTCCGAATCCAAATAATCCTGCACCATCATCATCAAAAAATCGCCACGCCATGATATCAAATTGTTTGCGCCGTGAATATCAATGATATTGTAGAACTATTGCCCGTTATAATAACGTTTGCCACTACTAGCTACAAAAATAATCCTTTATTAAATACAATAAAATATTAATATATCCCGAGTTACATTATAAAATAAGGTGATAAAGGTGATAAAGATTAATTCATAATTCTGAAACTAATTCCCATATTCTAAATCTCAAAATCAAACTGCGATAGTTTACCCTTATTAATAACTCCAATAAACCATTAATCAAAATAATTAATGTGGCGCTTTTTCATCATAAGAAAAAAGGCAAAAAGAATCGGCCAATCGAATATAAGATGAAAATTAAGGATCAAAAAAAAAATGGTCAGTCAACCCACGGATCTACCATATATTTATATCTTTCTTAGTCACACAATATTCCCCATAAAGTTACCCATATAAATGTAAATCAGAATAATGTGACCCCAAAGAAAAATAAACAGAATAGTTTAACGTCATATTTTTATACACTTAAACTAAATATAATACTGCGCCCCAAAATTAATAATTTCACTAGGTAATTTCGGCCACAGCACGGCCCTATAGGTAGGAATGGCAAAAATATTTGAATAAAAATTTAAGCATTTTATTATATAATAGATAATATATATTAATTTTCAATAAAATTTATTTTTTTCATCATTTTTCAAACAGTCTTTGCTAATATTTTAATATTTTCTAATTTTTTAGACACTTTATTATATTTTCTACAAAATTATTTAATTTTCATCAGTTCAATAAAATTTATTTAGTTTTCATATCTAATTCCTTTTGAATTCTTAAATTTTGATAGAGAGACACAAGTTTTTTTACTCTGTTATTATTTAATCGTGCATGGCAGTGGCTGAAGAAGTTGGAATTGAAAGGACCCGGCAGGCGAGCTCAACCACAATAGGAAATTTATATGTGAAATTTGACTTCCACCAACCAATTGGGCTTGAATATTTAGCAGATGCCCAGAGTAATGCTCCGGAAAATTCATCAGTTTTAGCAATATATTTTTGCATGACTCCATAAATCTTTAATGTAAATAAAGTGTATTAGAAAGTATTAAAAATTATTAATAAAGTATTCATAATTCTTACATGTGCCGCATTTTCAAATGTATAAACTTTTCCAAGATATGGTAAAATAATTTTTTCAAAATCATCAGGTTCCAAAGATTTGCCACAAAAACTAAAAAATAAATCTGTTATTATTTATAAAAAAAAATAAAAATTTTACAAAAAATATAATATTACTTTGGATCTAAAAGATTTGCAATTGCCATTGCAGGATGAGAAGCATACTTAAACCATTGGTTAATTAGATCATAAACCTTCATTTTGAAATCTAAATCTAATTTTTGCATATTGACCGAATTTGAAAGGTTTTGCCATTCATTATACACACCAGAAAGTAATGATGTATCAGATTCAAATAAGTGTATAAGCCTGACAAATGGTGTTAAAAAAGAAGATAAGGCATCCAAATTTTCCCATAAAGGATTGCCTAAAATTAGCTCTCGAAGATCTTGTGGAATCCTTGAACTGATTTCAGGTTGCACTACAGACATTTGAAGACCCAATTTATTCTTTAGAATAGATTGAATTGCATCCAAACAAGTTCTCCGGCGAGTATCAACAGGTTGAACTAAAGTAATCGCATTTAATTGATCTAGCAAAATTGCTTCTGCATGAAAGAAATTGATGATTTGTTTTACTTGCGTCATTAATCCTTCTACCCAATTAAGTTTAAGAATATCTTTAATTAAAAGATTCCCGATATGTGCATTACATCCCAGACAAATTAATTGTGGATAATCTTTATTTAGCAATCCCCAAGCAGCTCGCATTGCACTAGCATTGTCGGTTATGACACCAGCAAATTTTGAAGGACCAATAACTTCAATAATAGACTTGAATTCACAGTAAATAAACTCTGCAGTATGTGATTCTACTCCTGTATATTTTGTACCATAAAATACTGGCTTTGGGAGGCAAAGGACAAAATTTAAAACTGATTCTCGTCGAATATTTGACCGTCCATCCGACGCCAGTGTTATATTCGATGCTTGTTCTAGAATTGTGTTCAAGTCTTGCCGCTCAACTTGATATTCTGCATCTAGTAAATTGTTAGCTAGATTGCGACGATTTGGGCTAATGTAAGCTGGTTGTATTGCTTTAATGAATTCAAGCCAATAGGGATTTTCAACTACTGTAAAAGGAATACCAGTTGAATAAAAAAACCTTGCCAACTTTTTATCTGCATCCATTTTGTCCAATGGTTGCTCTTCTGGATTTGTTGAATCTGAAATACTGGTTTGATTTTTTGACATGATAAAACTTAAAGAACCTTTTAAATCTTCAGGAAAACTACTACATTTCATCAAATGTTTTTTTAATCGATCAATTAAATCAACAATGTCATTTTCACAATAATTACATTTTTGACGAGGTGTTTTTCGACCACGTCCATCAACTTTTGTAACTTTTTCAAAGTGCTTACGGACGTCTTCTAATGGTGGTCTTCCTCCACGAGACATAATTTTTAAAAAAAGAGATCATTAAATGTTTCTTAAAAATACAAAAAAGGTTGTTTATTGATTAAAATATAATTATTATAATAATCATGTCAAACTTAAACTGTAAAACAATAAAAAACTGATTTAAATTGTTTTATCTTGTTTTAAATCACGTGCCATTCTATCTATGCTGATTTTATTTGACCGATGTTTTCATCATCGTACATTTTTTTTCTTCTAAAAAAAAATCGATATTAATAGTTTGCGTACAATATTTATATCAATAAAGTAAGTTTTAATTTAATTTTTGTTTAAGATATAATTAATAATAATATTACCTAATATAATATACAGGTATTGACATATTGAATTAGCCATACGATATTGTTTGCCTTAGTTAACGTCACGAAGTGACGTTAACCATAACACCGTACAAATATCCATAAAAATGACAACCATTTGAACTTCTTTATTTTCATTTTTAAAGATTATACATTATGATCAACTTAATTGAATTAATCGTAGGAACTTGTATGGTAATTGTTATTTGGCGTGAAATTTTAGAACCGTTACTCTGGGCCTTATTGAGAATTACAGCAACTTTCCGTCGAATTCTTAATTATAAAAGCGAACCTAGCGATCCTGCGATACGGTAATTGTTAATTTATTCTAAGCACCTCGTTTGATGTTTTCAGTAGCCTAATATTTCATACTCTCTTAATATGGAAAGTTTTTTTGTGTCACCACATATTTCACCTGAGGATTTTAATCGACGTAATAATTAAACATCATTATTGTTTGGTTCTTTAAGATTGCGATAATTTCTTGCTCATTTATTTTTTTTTTAAAAAACAAAGTGTCCGTTAAAGAGCAGGAAGAAATAATTGACGATTTTACTAAAGATTTCCATAGAAAATTTCAGAAGAAATTCAACGTAATTATTTGTGATATTGTTCAAAATATTTGGTTTACTGGTTTATTCATCATAGATTTCTTTTGCATTTTAGGAGAAATTCAGGAGGGTACATTAACTGATGAAATGATGTTCGAGAACGGTAAACACTTTGAACCTTGTGAATTTTGTTCTCCCCAAGATTGCGATTGCACTTATGAACAATATCAATTAAAGATGGAAATGATGAAAAGGATGGAAAAAGAGGTAATTGTTACCTAGTTTCTTAATAATTAATAAACTTTTGAATTAATCTATACGTATTTTTCAAAGAATAAGTGAAATGAATATACTGTAATATTATATAAGTATTTAGCTTTTACCATAAATAAATATATTTTGCAATATAATGCTGACTAAGATCTGCATAATTTATCATAATGACAAGTATTGCTTTTGATATACCGCCTTGACATCGTGCATTGTTAAACTAGCCAGTTTATAAAAAAAAATTAACGTGATCATTATGGCAAAATGGGATTGAAAGAGATTTGTAAAAATAAGTTGTCCTAATTAAAATTAATGTTTCAGATAGTTTAGTAAGACAATAAAGTTAGATAATAACAAGTTAATATTGAACTCAAAAGGGAACTTAAAGTAATTGTTAAGCTTAATCAAAAATTAATAAAATTCGCTGTTTCCTGTTTCCACTACTGTTTCTATACCAAATTACCAATTACGTCAAAAAATGAGCGTTACTGTGTCTACTAGAGTAAGAAATTTAAGGAACAGTTGTTGATACTAACGAAGATATTCGGTTTGGAATATATATTAACACATACATCAGCGTTGTTAAAAACCTACTGAAGGGATATCTCACTAAACCCACAATTCGAAATAGTTGATAAGTGTCCCACATTCAGCAGATGAAATGGAAGTTACATAATTTTTCTATTTTTACCGTATTATCCCATTATTTCTCATTGTTGACATCGCCACTACCATGAGATTGCTTCCAAAATGATTGAGGGCGAATTATTATTTTGTAAAGATTTGATTTTAACTTTTCTAAATCATATTTTAATAAAATCCAAAGATTTCGAGACTACTCGATTTTTCTATTATATTATCAATTTACTTTGATCAAATAAAATTAAAGATCTAAACAAATAAGAAATATTTTAATAATATTTAAATATCATAATTTAGTAGATCAGACCGGGGCATAAAAATATGTTGTACTCTAATGAAAAAATCTAGACTTCTATGTGTAGTATTATTTTAATATTATTTACCTTGGCCACTAATTATATAATATTACTATAATTATTAATAATAAATGTGGATTTATAATACCTGATATTTATTACCATCAACTTCCTTCCATAACCACTTCGGCTCGTTTTCCATACTAATTAGTTTGAATTATATGAATTATAATTTTACATGTGACTAAGATAAATTTCAGAATTATAATACGTAAAAAAAATTTTAATGGTCGTGTATAAAAATGCACAAATTTGTACTACATTTATATTAAGCTTAAACTGTTACGCGGGGAAACAAATAGTATTAGACTAAATACGGATAATGCTTGTTAAACATTATCTAAAAATTATTTGTTCAATTTGATAAGATTACTCATCAAACCACTACATTCATGTACTGTATATTTACGTAAATTAAAGAGTGAGATAATTTATTTTAGAAAAAAATTAATATTTGATAACTAAAAAATTTTTTTCTATTTTCAAATATCATGGATTATTGCATGATATTTAAAAAAAAGTTCTTTTTTAATTGAAAGATTCAATATTAAACATAAATATAAGTATATACATATATACAGTATATAACCGAACCCATCGAAAAATGTATATACAAAAAAAAAATAATAAAGAAGAACAAACTCCCACCCATAAAAATAAAAAAAAATGATAATAAAAAAGAAGAATATAATATACTGATAATATACATTGATACAAATTAAAGTAAATAATTGTTTTTTAATATTTTTTTTTTATAAATTACTGTAAGTAATTTTGATAAAGTTTTCTTCTAAGAAAAGGTGATACCGACAGAACGTTTAGTTAACTATTCACGTTTTTCCATTGAATCTGATAGTCTTTTCTTTCATCAGCACTCAAACGATCATTTATATCAAGTTTATTCCAAAGAAGCTTTAGCGGATGCTTCCGCTATGGGACTTATTACAGTAGTAGTAGGTGATACTGTAGTACTAGCAGTATATGTGGTAGTTACTATTGTAGTAGAAGTTGCGTCAGATGTTTCTCTACTTACACTCGCACTATTATGATTTCTTTTTGTCATAATTGTTCGACGTGATCCATCAGAATTTTCTTCAGCAATTAATCTCTTTTGAATGATTTTTGATGTTTAATATGTCCTGAAATTCTTCTTATACCTAAATTACTTGAAGAATCATTATTATTAATAATAGTATTCGTTCCTACACTTATTCTTATACTACTGCTACTTTTATTACTTATTCTACTACTCCCGTATTCTCTCCACTAATTCGCTTACCATTACCAACATTACTATTTTAACCTTTTATACGCTACATTACGATTTATTTTACTACTAGCTTATTTTGTCATTGAATTCAATCCATTTGAATTAGAATGATTAAAGTAATCAATATTATTGGTATTTGTTGATGACATTGTGTTTGTTACTGGTGGAGTTGAAGAAACAAATAATGACGTCAATATGTTAACGTGGCACCACCACTTCCTCTTATCAAATATTCATCATCACGTCCATTCTTCTTTCATCTCGTCTTTTCTTAATCATTCGCTAGTGCAAATCTATTCGTCATTGATGTGTTTAGTGTTTTGTTTTCGATTTTATTGCTCTAAAATAAAATAATGATTGTTAATTGTTATTATTGTTGATATAAATGAGTTAATATAACAGTATGATAAGTAACTTACTTGCATATGAAAAAAAATTGATGTAAAATCTATACGATTACGTATGTAATATTCATATTATAATTGAATAATGTACGTGATAGATGAAATACCCATTAATGAATGACATTATTAAAAATATTGTCATAATTATTACTAATGAAGAAATTGTCAAACACAACCAGGAAGAAAGAAGTGATGAAATTTTGAAATTTCTGTTAAAAAAAAAATAATAAATTTTCTTTTTAATATTTAAAATTAACATGTATTCACTAACATAAATTGCGGCACGTCTTTAAAATTGAAACATTCCGTTGCATCAACCAATTGAATCTTCTGTAAGTTCAACCCAAGTCACTCAGTAGTTGCCTAACTAGCTATTTTCATTCAACAAAATATTAACGTTAATATTTTTTGTCCAATTTTTCTGAGAAAATTTTCTATAGTTCGCAAGAAACATGTTGAGCCTAGTTTACCGCAAGACACTTTCGCATGATGGAAGAACGAAGTTACCAGAAGTACTACTGTACTAGCAGTTTCTTTACGTTTTAATGCTTTATATAAATAATTTATACAAATTATAAATCAAAATTATTAATCACCCATATTACCCAAATTAAATTATGTATTCTACGGACTCGCTTTATCTAAATCATTAATATCTACACAATGTCCTGTTCTCCATGCGAATGAAAATAATGTTGATATTGGCGATATCAATAATAAAAATCTATTATATCTACTAATCAATTTGGTGGACTTTTTTATTACTATTATTTGTATGTTCATTCTTTGATTATTTATTGGAGTTGTACATGCTAATAAGAAAAAAAAGGAAGAAAAGATTAAGAAAGATTAAAAAAAGAAAAAAACATCTTTCCTCATTTTTTAATATGACTTACTTATAGGATACATTAACTCTAATCCAATGGCTAATTCTCTACTTAAATCTTGACTATTGATCGATCAAAAAAAAAATCAAAAAAAAAAAGATTTCAGCCATAGTATAATTTGATACGCGTCAAAAAATACGTCTAATATATAAATCACAGGATGATGACAATCCCTGGCCCTTATGGAGTGGACTATGGTAACGTACCACCAATTCTTTAACAATGGGAGACAATGGTGTGAGCTGAAATAGTCCCGGCAAGAGGCCATGCTATATTTGAAATTTTCAGCGTATGGCCTCTGAGGAACCTATATTTGACCGAGTTTACAAACGCAATCCACTGTCATTTATTTGGTGGAGATACTGAAGTACAAAAATTAAAAATTAAGAAAATGATCAATTACTACACCTTACAAGTCACGGCATATTTCACTTTTTTTTTTCACTTACACAAATTAGTAAATATGATTGGATGAATTCTTGAAGTTTTGCTCTTAAATAACCTGTTGAAGATAACCAGAAGGATTATTTCAATTATAATTTCTACAATATAAAAATCCCATCGCTATTATAAATATGTACTGTACAGTATAGTGTATCAATGTCCAATGTAATGCCATTAATAAATTTTCTTCTTTACATCCTCTAAGTATTATTAACTAGTAATGATGATGATATTAATATAGTATTCGTTAAATTTTTCGTTTCTTTTTTGATATCATAAAGTTTTTACAGATTAGGACTATCTCTGTTAAAAATAATAATAATAATAATAAATTTTTTTAAGGGGAATAAATTATTTTTACACCGATATTAGCGTTAGTACACTAAATAATCGAAATTCAGGAAAAAAAAGAAAATTCAGGATTAAAAAAAATAAATAAAAAATTAAATATCTACCTTTATATGCTTAATACAAAGCAAAATGTGGTGAAATGATTTGATCCTTAAAAAATTATCATACCAGTTTATAAAATGAACCAATTTTATTAGAAAAATCGGTATATCATGAACGGTAAATGGTATTTCGTAAACGATGATAATAAAGATGCAAAATAAGGTATATTCTTCAAGTTATCGCGAGGATGGATTTATAGTCAATTTAGGGATGATCTCAACATTATCACTTATATAACCTGTAGAGTATCATGTGATTCATTGCAAATAACTTTTTTAGGAAAAGTTTGAAGGTGTTCAAAATTTTTTAGGAATCCGAAAGATATGTCGGTAAATTTTTTTAAATTAAAACTTTTCATCATTAAGCGAAATGGCACTTCGGTAAAACATTCTTCGGCGAAATTGCTTCGGCGAAATGGGTTTCGGTGTAGAGGTTGGAACCGACCAAAAAAACCTTAATCGATTAATAATCGATTAACCAAGGGCCCTAATCGATTAATAATCGATTAACCAAGGGCCCTAATCGATTAATAATCGATTAATATTAAAATATTAAAAAATTTTTTTTTTTTGACCGCAGATTGCACCAAATTGTTTTTGATCATACATTTAGTTATAAGAAAGTCTTATTTATTATTATTATCATTAAAAAATTAATACAAATTCTTCCAAGTTCGGAGAACACGAGACCAAAAATTCACAGCTCTGGGACGCATTAGATAATTTGACCAGAATTATGGGTTGATAATTTTAATCGATTAACCGATTTTTGAGATACCTTAATCGATTAACCGTCTTAGTCGATTAATTAATCGATCAACCTTAATCGATTCCAAACTCTATTTCGGTGAGATGAACTTCGGCGTACCCGTTCCTTAATAATTCAAGTATACTTTAATATTCAAAATGTCAATAAAAATTTTCACGTATCAACAATTGTGCTCCGTAGTTACTTTTTAAATTGATCGTCAGAATTTTCTAAATTCTTAATTCCTAAATCTACTAGTTTAACGTCATCTCGGATACAATTTTAAAATACTAAAAATTTATACACTAATTCTAAATATAATACTACGCCTCATAATTAATAAATTTACTTAATATATTACGGCATTACACTATGAATTAAATTGTGAAATGGGAAAACGTATCAATATATAGAGTATTCCTTGGCTTTTTAATTTTAATTTTATTATTTATTATAGATTATAGAAGAATATAAGATTATAGAGGCTATAGAAAATGTAGTTTTTTTTTAAAAAATAAAACAATGTCAGGAAATAGCATAATAACCTCAATAACAAAGTCTGCACAGGATAGAAAACTTCAGGATAATATGATCATGGCTTCGGTGGATCTTAGGTTTAAAAGTAATATTTCTCCTTCATATAACTTACGTGTTCCTAGCTGACTAGTTCATGTTTATGACATTACTTGTTGGTTCTTTAGGTATAAATCTTTGTTCTTGCAGAATTTAATATAGCAAGATTAATAATAATCTGTCGTATATTTTTGGCATTTTAGCTTAATCAAAAAAAAATATGTATATAGCGAATCATTTTCTTGATATAAGAAAAAAGATCGATTAAGTGATTCAGAACTTTATTAACCCTTCTTTCTTTAACAAAAAAGTTTCATTATTTTAATAAAAAAATTCACTGTTGTTTTAACGTTCAATTTTTTATTTAAAGACAAAATAACCTTTTTTATTAAAAACAAACCATTTTTATATGATAGAAACGGCCATTAATGAGTCAATTAAAATCAAATGAAATTTACAAAAAATTTGTGCTTGTTTAAGAGCTAACATTTTCAAGTATATTTCAAGTATAATGGTTGGGCGATTTATTTACATTTTTAATTTAAATAATTATTTGATAAAAAATGATCACGGCTTATATTGTTGCTGACTTAGCCAAGTCTTTAAAAAAAACTTGTTGTCACCTGATCACCAACGTTGAGGTGCAGCAACATTGATCAGGACCTCGAAAAAAAGGGGAAGGGGAAGGAAAGGGAAAGGAAAAAGAGCGAGGGAAAACAAAACATACACCACATACACACACACACACACACACACCCCTCCCATCACACCACATACCACACCCTCTCACACACCACACACCACACACCCTCTCACACACCTCCCACACACCACACACACATAAAGGACGAAGGGAAAGGTAAAGGTATTTATATACTTTTTTTTGAGATGTACGTGAATGAAATTGATTAGTCATGAGTCATAAGTTTCCAACAAAAAAAAAAAAACATATTTTAATAAAATCCAAAAATTTCGAAGACTACACGATTTTTCTATTCTACTATCATAATACGATTATAGAAAAGCTTGATCAGAAAAAATATTTATTATTTTACTTTGATCAAAAAAAAATTAAGGATCTAAGCTAACAAATAAGAAATATTTTAATAATATTTAAATATCATAATTTGGTAAAAATCAGACCGACGTAAGAATATGCTGGTAAAATATGTTGTATGAAAAAAATCTAGACTTCTGTGTGACAACATTTTTTCATATTATTTGTTATTATTTAATATGATTTACTTTGGCAATTAACTTTCTATTATATAATATCATTTATACTCAAAGAAAATGTATGTAAGTAAAATTTGGACAAATATAAATTTCTAATTTTTTAATTTACCCAAAAAATCAAAATTACATAAATTTTTTTTTGGCGTAATATAATTTACGCATGATGCGGGATATTGTTGTTAATCATTTAGTATCACTCCGAAAAATTTCGAGACATGCTTATTTAATTTTACTATTGTTCATTAAATGTTCTCATTAGACATTATTTATAGGAAATGATTAACATGAAACATAAATTAAATCACTTTCTTTCACGAGATACAGTATTCTTTTTTATTGTCCGTATATATACAATAATAAGGTTTGGTACAAAATTTTTTTCGTGAGTAAATGGACGACAGTATGGTACATACTATGCAACATTTATATTTATATTTATATTTCACTTCACCTTTTACAACTAACCAAAATATATCACAATATCATACTTACATATTTAATTATTATTAGCCGATATATTTTTTTTTTAAAAGAAAATTTATTTGAATGTTGTCGTCAATATAAATTTTTAAAAAATCAGGCGTATCTGATTTTGTTATTAAGTACTATTTTTAAAATCGGGAGAAAATAATTAGTACAGATGGATTTTGTACATAAATTTATAAAAATAGACGTATTACTTACCATGCGTCATCAGTAATGATTCTGATAGTTCTCTTTGAAATAAATACATGACTTAATATACAGTATTTAAATAAATTGGACGTCTTACGTCTCGAAAAAATTACTTATCGTATGTTAAATAAACTCAGATAAATACATTATTCGTAAAACCATACTGTAAATTTACATTTTTAATCTTAGATTTGTATGTTACTCGATAAATTAAAATATTTAGAACATCTTAAAATTGCTTAATAAAATTTTTCAAATATTTAAAATTTTTTACATATTCCTTTAAATTGAATGATTATTCATTAATAATTGAATTACTATTTGATTACAATTTATCTTTCTTCAAAGCTTATGAAATGAAGTTCTGAATAGAATTTTTTGTGATCAAGAGTCGATATATAATAAATTAAAAGATATGGTTTCGATGCCATCAAATATTATATAGATTAGTGATAGTGGTGTACATTCAATAAATTTAAAAAATTAACAAACAAATATAGAAAATAACGAAAAATTATTAAAAAAATTAAAATAGATAAAATAACAAATTAATTATAAAATTATGGAAATAGATGCATCGGTACAACCTTCGCAACACCCATACTTTTCATTGTCTTTGCAACTTCATTGCATTTGTAGCAAATTTCCTTCTCCTCCAAATCCTTTAACGTGATCGTTAAAGAGTTCAACTCAACGGAGCAATCTTCTCCGCGCAGGGCTTCCCATGGTGTGGCTTCTGAGCAATTTCCCCATGGGTGGCCGCATATTGATCCGGGTGGCATTTCAACATGAGTGGAACCTTTTATCGAAGGTATTACATCTACTCTTGCAGAAGCCGCTGACGCGTTGTTTTGTTGTATATTTTTTCTTGTCAGTTTGTGTTTGGGTATTCCAATACAAATTGAGGCTCCAAACATAAAGCGATCCTTAGAAATTGTAAAATTTGTTGTTGTTGGAAGGTTACATAACGCTTCCATCAACTTGAACTTCACAGCAAGGTTTCTTAAGTCTTCTATGAGTGATTCATTTGTTATATTTTTCTTTTCCTGTACATAGCACATCCATAGAAGACATAACGCATCCCAAATAGTTATAATCGGAATTGGACGTAAATCAGGGGGATTAATTATTTTCCCCTTTAGTACCAAAAGGTGTGTGAATTTTTTCTATTGACCTACGTAAAAAAAGTAGAGTCTACTGTATGTATATCTTAGTGAATTAAAACTATTTCAACAATACAATGTTGATATTTTGTTTTAATTATAATTCTGTTAAAGCTTGTCAGTTAGGCCAGGCCAATAGGATTTTCTGTTTAACAAGAATTTTATAGAAAAAAGAGAGGGGGGGAGAGGACAAAAAATAATTTACAAAATTTTTTTTAAATTATTTTTTACTATTTAAATTTTGAAAATATGAGGGGAGGGGAGGAAAGAGTAAAAAAAAAAGAAATCTAAAAATTAGATTTCCATGGGAATATTATATAAAAAAAAATTTTTTTTTATTTTTTAGGGGGAGGGAGGAGTGATTTAAAAAAAATTGATAAATTTGTTTTTTGGAGTCTATCTAAATTTAAAATTTTTGAAGGGGATTGTTAAACAGGATTACAAATCAAAAAGTTCCAGATATTGATCAATCGGACCCGGAATTTAGTATAGCCCTAATCAGATTCATTTATCTTAGAAAAATCAAAGAAATCAGTTACAAAATTTATTGTAAATTTAAATTTTTTAAAAATATCATTTAATATTTTTTCTTTTAAAAAACGGCGTTAGATAATTGTATTTTTAATAAAAAAAGCTATACTTTAAGGATGAGTTTAATATACTTTAAAGAAATGTTTTCTATGTAAACATTATGTAAACTTTTTATGATTAAATAATTTAAACTATTAGCACGTGCAATAAATCAAAATATATCCTTTATTGTACATATTATTATTAAAAAAATTTTTTTTTAAAAGGTTTTCAATAAAAATGGTATTCTATTATACATTTTAGTATCAATAATTATTTCAACAATAGAAAAAAATAATAAAAAGGAATTTATGGTGAAAGACGAAAAAATTAAAAACAACTTACTATGTTTTTAGTGAAATATCACATCTATTCTCATGATAATGATATAAACATATTATTTGTTAAACTGGAATATCGTTAATCTAAATATGTACCTTAAATATCTACATTTATCGCACGGCCCTATAGGATCATATTTTCATTATCGTACAATATTGATATCAATAGTTTATTTGCGTACAATATCGGATATTGATAGTTTATTTGAGTATGATCTGCATTAGCCGTACGATAATATAGATATTGACATATTGTATGGTGGTATTTATATTGGTTAATGTCACTTCGTGACGTTAACCAATATAAATACAACACAATATCTACAAAATATATATATTGTATACTCTATTGTGTTACACCAAAGCAAAATATGGTGGAATGATTTGATAGGTTAATGGATAAAAGAAAGGGAATTAACCGTAAATTATAGTTGAAATCAATTAGACTAATTGCAGAAATCAAAAAATAAAGAAAAAAATAACATGATCGCTTATTATCGTTATAGGCTGTGGTTTAAATAGTTTCTAATGTAGTATGAACTACGGTTATTTGTTCAATAATAAAATGTAGACTTAATAGTTGCAAGGCCAATAATTAATTGTGAAATGATTAAATGATGTTTGAAACCATTATGATATTACATCAAAATTTCTCACTTCTGAAGGATTATCAGCTATATTAAGAACCATATTCAATATAAAATAGCTTTTCCTTTAAGTTTAACTATTAGAGTTAAACTCATTGTTTAAAACATCAATAAGTAATACTAAATTTTAAGTACACAGTGTATGAATAATAAATAAAAAAAGGTATTAAAATAAATTCGTCGATTATTTAAACCCCTTAGCCAAAATACGTTACGAATTTTTTACAATTATAATCATAAGGATTTGCAACGGCTAGTAAAATATATTCATTGAGCAAAGCAATATAAGAATACATTGAGTGGTATATTGGCAGTTGCATATTTTAAACGATCAAATAATAATCATCAAATGAGCATAAAAAAATTTTTAAATCTTTTAAATCTTTATTTATATAGAATATTAAATATAAAATCCAATAATATCATAATGTAAATAAAAAAAACTAAGATAAAAATTTAAAAAATAAAATAAGAGAGAAATAGAAATAAACTAACTTCGATACTCAAACTAGTAATTTAAACTATTTGACTTCGACTTTCACATAAAAAGAAACTTCATTCAATATTATTTTCACTATCTTGACAAATTTCGTTTAATTCTATAAAAAAATAAATAAATTAGATAGGGAATATTAATTAATAACTAAAATTATGAATAATAATAACTCACCTAATTCGCTTAATTGAACATCTAAGCATTCTGAAACTGCTTATTATATATCCCATAGTGTTCAAATGTTAATAAATGTAAATAAAATAATTATAGTAATAATAATTAAGAAAATACTTACTTGGATTTGCTGATGTTGATTGAGTAGCATCTATTAAGAAAAAGAATAACATTAATGATGTAAAATGGATAATATGATAAAGTAAAATTAAATTTAATTACCTGAACTGAACTGAAAAGATGATAAATCTGAAGAATTTACTGGTTTTGGAAAATTTTTGAAATTTAATAGTCTACTAGTATAAATTGCTTGTGAATGTGTTTGAATATTTTCGGATCTATCATCATTTGACTTGCTGTTTTTAAATTTTTTTCTTCTAATTTCATCACTTTCTTGTGTTTGATAATACAATTCGCTATTTTTATCATATATTTCCTTATTCAATTTACTCAATATCTGATACAATTCTTTAGTGGTTGGTCTATTTCCTATTTCAGCATCCCAACATTTTATTATTAAATCTGCAAGTAACTTTGGTATGTCTTTAGAAATTGTTGGTCTAAGTCCTTTACATATTTTAATAGCTAAAAATTCATTATGAGGAATATCATCAAAAGGAATTTCTTCAGAAAGAAATTCGTTCATTATTATTCCAAATGAGTAAATATCTGATGCTTTTGTATATTGGTATCCACGTAAAACTTCTGGTGCCATATATGGTAATACTCCATAAATTCCTTCTTCTTTAACTGTTTTCTTTATATTTGCTGGTTGACACATTCCTAAATCACTTATATATGAATCAAGTGTATCAAATAATATATTTCCTGAATGAAAATCTTTGTGAACTTTTTCAGCATTATGAATATTTAAAAGTCCATTTGCAATTTGTTGTAATTTATCAACTTTAAATTCATAATTGATGTAATTTTTAGATTCATTTAAATAATTTCTCAAATTTCCTTTATCACAATAATCTAAAACCATCATATACTCTTTATTATTTGGATCTTGAGTAATTCCAAAACATTGAACAATATCATGAAGATTAATCTGAAGATGAGATTTAATCTAATTATCATCATTATAAAGGAAAATTTCATTAATAAATAAATACAAATAACAAACTTTTTATATAGGATAAAATAAGTTTTAAATTACCTCATTTAAAAAATCTGAACATATATCAGAAGAATTATTCAAACTTTTTAATGCACATTTATCAAAATCTTTGCATCTATCCCATTTTTGATTTTCAATATCCCAATTTGTAATATATCCTTCAGGCCATTCTGCTGAATAAATCTTACCAAAGCCACCTTTTGCAATATAAGTGACATTTTGAAATTTTTCAAAAGGTATCCATTCAAAACATTTTTCAAAATGTACAGCATTAAGTTGTGAATGTTGTATTAATTCATCAATATCTTTATTTCCACTAGTCCAATTTTTAAAGTTATCTTTAAATCTTTTAGCATTACAAGGTCTACACCAATATTGTCCTGTACCAGGTTCTTTACATTCTCCACATATTCCATATGCTTGTTTTCTTTTTTCTAAATCTTCTATATAAACTACTCTTTCATCTATATTTTCTGAGTTAATAGTTGAATCAATAGTAGAAATTGTAACATGGAACTTTTAATAGACAAAAAATTATTAATATTTTTAACTACAAAAATTCAATAAAATAATTATAATTATTAAAAATATTAAATTGCTATTACCTGATATGCAGGAGAATATTCTTTCCATAAATCTTTTGGCTTTTCATCCATATTAATTAATTTGAGTTGTGGATTATAATTTTAATTTTAGTTATATAAATAAATAACTACGTTACTCAAAATAAATTCAGAATTATTATGAGCAAAAGAAAAAAATTATGTTCAAATAAATTGTGCACATTCGTATTACTATTTGTGTTACTATTTGTGCTACTATTGAACTATTTTTGTTACAAAGAAGATTCGTAAGCAGCTGATCATCAGTAACCCGAAATGGTTAAAATGATTTTTACATAAGGAGATCCAAATTAAGTGCGAAGTAAAATTGTTTACTACCTGAATTTATTTTTCGGTAATGTACTTTCAAAACAATAAAAATAGTAACAAGCCTATGATAAAAGCTTTATATTAAAATCATTACCAAATTATATATCAAAAATAAATTTGATTATTTTTCATTAGGTTTATTTGTCTTTACGCTAGGAAAATAATTTTTAGATTAGTAATAATATGATTGGTTAAATGAACCTTCTCTAGTAAATATAGTAAATAAAAGAAATGTAAGGTATTTCATATTATCTGTATGGAGAAAATATTATTACGAAGATGACCAAAATTGAAAAACTGAAAATTTTATTGTATATACGTGAACCTTGAAAAGTTTGTCATACAATTTTTAAATTGGGTAAATTTAAAATTAAAAGAAAATTTATTTATATTTTTATCTCACAACATTTTATTTAATTTTGTATCGATAGATAATTGAGACCATGGCAATCGTATCTTCTATATTACCTTTGCATTAGTCTTACTAATCTTTGAAGAGTCGCAAAAAGATTAAGAACGAATAAAAATTATGATCAAATAGTTCCAAAAATATTAACAAATATTATTAAAAAACAGAATAATCTAACAAACTTATATTAAATATTATCTTTAATAAAAATTGTTTATGGATGTGTTTTATTTTAGCAAATCTTCAAAGTTGCGCTACTTATGGTGAAATAGTTATACCCATAATATTAAATTTATTTTTTCTTAATTATAATTTTTCTTTTAAATGTATTTATTTTATATTAAAAAATTAAGGAAAATTTATAAAATGATTAAAAAAATCAATTTACTTTTTCCTAAATTTAATAAAATTCATTGGTTGCTATAAGAGAACGTTTTAAATTATGCAATTAAAATATTCCCTTGACTTATTAGCAGCAAGTGTGAACATATCAATATATTTTGAATTTTTCATTCGCTGCTGTTGTTTACTAGTTGTTGATTCCAAAAATGATGACATTTAGAAAGTGTAGTGGACGATGCAAGTTTTGATTTTGGCGACCCAGATAAAGATTCTTCACATTTCTATAGTCAATATATTCAGAAAAATCGTCATTCAGTTCCGTTAAATAGTCACTTTATAAAGATGCAATATAAAGCAAAGGTTTGTCTATAAATTTTTCTTATGAAGTTATTATCGAAATAGTAATTAAATATTTTATGATCTACATTTTTAACCGATTAAATTGATTGAGGTACCTTAAGAGTTAGGACCCCAAAATATATATGTAGAGGTCAGGTGATTTTAGAAATTACTAAAATAGGTAATAAAATTTTGACTGGCATTATCAAAAATTCTCTAAAAAAGGAATGATCTGCATGATTTATATATTTGAACTATTATTATATAATAAAAGTATAATTAATTATAGGCTGCGCCGTAAAAATCATTGATATTCATGACTCACAGCAAGCTTTTTCATGAGTCATAACTTATATTTATTCTAGAAAATTTGCAATAACTCATTACACTACCACACTACCAATATAGTTTCTGATTAAATATATCAATAATTGTTGTCGCGTCGCGTAACAATTTTTACTTTTACGCGAAAATTTTTGCACAAACTTTTACATCATACATCATAAGATCATAAGATACAAACTCAGTCACAGTTACTAATAACAATAAGAGAAAAGTCTACATTGTTATCTTGTACAACTAAAAATATTATAAAAAGACCCATTCTTTTATTAAACTTTCACAATAATTTTTTTATCCTAATTTTTTTATCCCTTTCGCAATAATATTTTATAATATTTTTTTATCCCTTTCGCAATAATATTTTTTTTTTATCCCTTTCACAATAATTTTTTTATCCCTTTCGCAATAATATTTTTTATCCCTTTCACAATAATATTTTTTTATCCCTTTCGCAATAATATTTTTTTATCCCTTTCGCAATAATATTTTTTTTATCCCTTTCGCAATAATATTTTTTTATCCCTTTCGCAATAATTTTTTTATCCCTTTCGTATTTTTTTATCCCTTCTCTAAACTTTCACAATAATTACCCCGGCTACTCCCACACTTCCACTCCCACTCAACCCACACAAAGAAAAAAGTGAGAGACGAGAAGTGAGAGGTATGTTGAACCGTTTTCGTAAAGCTAAAGAGTGGCAATGTGTTACCCTCATTTCTGGTGAAGGTGAACAAGTGGATGCAATGATCAAGGAAGTTACAGCAACCTTGTGAGCTGGCAGGTCTATCTATGATAACTCTGTTAACTGACGGACCTGGCTGAGATACGAATAAGATCTTCTCAGTGTTGAGGTCTACTATTCCGCAATGAGGAATAGTTATGCATCTTCCTCAACTTTGACATCATGCAATTGATTTGTTCTCATTGAGGACTTTTGGATTCAGAGAACTGGAAGCGCTTCGTGGCCACAGTTTTACTGTGAACGTCCTTCTCTGTTTTCAGAATTTCTGGATGATAACATATCATCTGTGTGTCCAGGAGAGATGTCAGTGAAAGAACGCAATAACCTAAAGCTGTGTTTTTGTAAGTTCTTTCAAACAGATACTCGTAGCTATACCTTTTATTGTGCAGTTTTCAGGAACGGACGGTGAAAATATCGACACTAATATATAGGAAGAAGATCCGTACTGCTTCGTTATATTACCTGATACTTTAGAAGGATACTGCCTCACGTCACCCTACCAGATGGCGGGACGAAATTCTGAAGTAGAGTATTTAGCAAAAGCTAACTCTCTTTTACTTTTATTTCTACAGCAAATTTTTCGTGCTTCTACCACTTCTCCTGTATTTAAAGTGATAAAGATGAAAGTAGAACAAAGTAAGAGACCTGTTCCTTACTGATAACACACGCGTCATCTCAGGATACTGAATCATTATAATTTAATGGTTAAATTATAACAAGGGTGCCGCAAAATCTTCTCTTATTTCCGGCTCTTACCATAATTTTTGGTTGAAAATTTTGTTCTATTCTCTATTCTGCTTAGAAAAATCACCAAGTCACCAAATGTTAATCAATTTTCCAACGCTCCCTACCCAAAGAAAGATTGAAAAAGAGAAAAGTCATAAGTAATAACCAAGAAAATCCCAGTTAAAACTGCGAAGAGATGTCTGCTTGGTGTCTTTTCCCTACTCAAGCAAGAAAATGAAAATTTTACTAGTCCAAAACTAATGACAACTAGTCAATCTTTTTTCAAAACTCAAAAATATACTTTTATGTGTTTTTTGTAAGCTTAAAAAATAAAAGGAAAGAAGCTACTTCAAATAAAGGAGAAAAAATGTATGTCTTCAAGAGTATATAAGTGGAAAGGAGACGCAGATGCTGCAGGAATATTTAAATGTGACGCAAGTGCGCCAGTTTGTGAACGTGAAGCGGATGCAGAAGGTGAAAATGTGACGCAGATGCAAGAAACGTAACACGGATGCAGGAACTTATAAACGTAAAGCGGATGCAGTAATCCATAAACGTGCGGTGATATTTTTCTTTATTATGGTAAAGTTTTCAACTGCGCAACTTAGATAATTGTTCCCTTATAAGGATGCCATAGAATTATTTGTTTTTTAGTAATTTTTAATTTTTATTTTTGTTTTTCGTTGCAATTCAGTTTCTTTATCATAATTAATCATTTACATACTATTTACATTTTAATTAATTTTCATGATCCTTATTTGAAATTTGAGATATACGAAAAACGTGAAACATGTATACAAAAAAAAGATTATTTTTCAAAAATATATAGGCTTCGTTGAGTAATCCATGTTCTAAGAATAAGAATCAGCAATCGTATGAACTGATCCAAAACTTAGTGAAAATTTATAATAAACGCAAATATTAATAAAACAGTTATTTGTTGCATTGTGAAATTAGCCTTTTATACATAGAGGGGCCTAAATAAATAAATAAAAAATAAAAAAAATTCGCAGAATTACTGTATAAAATGAATTAAAATAAAATTTACTCTCTAATTCCTCTAATTCATGATGCAATTTTTCAACCGTACCATAAAGTTTCACAAACTTGTCAATTGTCATATTGTTATACAACACGTTAGCATACTTCAGAATCCTTTATATATAGTAAATAAACTAGCGGGCATCGGGACCAATGAGTTTGTTTAAATATAAAAATTCAGTATTATGATGTAATACTAAGTAAACTAGGAAACGGGAACCGTTGTAAGTCCGGAACGAAAAACTAAAATTTGCCGATTCATTGGGTGACGATCACGTGGCGGACAGAGAAACTCACGTGATCGATTTTTTTTCATAGTTCGTAGACATATATTGTCCTTCGCTTCGCTCCGGACAATTAAAGATGGTTACAGTAGTTTTTGTTTATAATTAGAAATTTAATATAGTTAACAAAAATTAATAAAATAATATGTATATAAAAATTATTATCAATAAAATTGATTAATTATTTAGAATTATTATTTTCGAAAAAACTTTAATATTACGAAAATATTACAAATATTTTTATTAATTAGTAATTATAAATTTTATAATTATTTCTTATTATTTTATATTACGTCAATCTTAAACTTATAACTAACTTAGGAAAAATATTTGAACAATTAAATGTATTAGAATCTGTTCATTTTATTTATTACTATTCTTTGATACTTATTTTACTCGATAAATTATTAATTTAACTAAACCATTTGAATTAAAATCTTTATTATTGAAAATCTGGTGATTATTTAGAGAATTTCGGATATGGATTTGGTTATAATAATCTATTATTAAATCAACAATTTCTTCAATTAATTAAATATAAAATATTATTGTAAAAATATCAATTTTTTTTTGATTTTTATGAATCAAACTATTTATCCAGCGTCCAATTTAATTGAAAAAATCTAATCATCTTTCTATCAACAGTCAATTTACCTATATGTTATAATAATTTTGTAAATATATTTAATATAATGTTTTATTTTTTTATTTAGTAATAATAAAAAAAAGAAAAAAAAATTAAAAAAAAAATTTGGGGAAAGAAAAAGGATAAAGAAATCGGTTTAAAAAAGAGAAATTTCCAAAAAAAGGAATCCGAAATAAAAAAATAAGTACCGGAAAAATTCTGAAAAAAAAGGAAAATATTTCAGTCCAAAAAGAGTGAAAAAAAGATTTTTAAATACTAAAAAAAAGATCGAAAAAAAAATAATATAAAAAAAGTCAGTCTTAAAAGACCAAAAATTAAACATAAACGGGAAAAGAATGAGAAAAAACAAATTTTTGGTTTGAAAAAAAAAATCGGACAAAAAAAATTAATAATCAAAAAAATTCCGATTAAGGTAAATTTTCATTAAATTGGATTAGTTGATTCCGGATCGAATAATTTTACAGTAAAAAAAAAAAATATTTCCTTTTTAATATTTTTAAATTCGCTTATGTAAGCAGTCTACTTTTTGTACATTCTAGAAATTTTTTTTTCAAGCTATGGGAAAATAAATAAAATTATGTCGCATATATGTCGCATGTCTGTCCTGTATGATGAAAATTCAATTAATAAAAGGATTTCATAAAGTAAAATCATCACATCCGCTAGTGGTTTTTTACGTCATGTTTAGTGACGATCTTTTGATCAGGATCAAAAAAGTAGTGATCAGAAGTTTTGGACCTTTTTGACGTTTAGTTAATTTAAATGTTCATTTTATTGTTGTATGTTTTAATGTTATATATAACGATAAAAAAAATCGAGCATTGGCTTTGTACTGATCAATATCGGGCATAATTGGCTAAGAGAACGTCAATATATTTAAAAATTTAAATATTATTGATTGCAATATTTTTTTCGATAGAGCAGTGTTGATGATCAACATTATCAAATTAGGAGATTTATCAATTTTCTATGATATTATCATCTCGTGCAACAGAAGACAAACAATTCTTTTTTTCTCTTATATTGTACAAAATACAATATATAAATAACACTACGGATTTGATACTATTGATGCAATACGTTCTTTAAATATTTTATAAATTGCATAAATATCTTCCTACTTCATAAGTATCATATGTAACTTTACTTACCCTTCTTAGAATTCAAATTTGATTTTCGTCATTTAGACTAGAGCAGTTTTCATTTCATTGATCCTGATCATTTGTATCACATTCAATTTTATCAGTCACATCTTTGGTTCAACATTAAGTCTCGTAGAACTCGCTAATGATGGTTCTTCAGAATCTGACATCATCTACAATAATAAAATTAAGTTTAATAGGTGAAAAATTAAGATAGAATAAATTTGTTTCAACTGACCTAATTATTATTGTCCAATGAAGAATAAATTTTGGAATTTATATCTTGATCATGGGTAGTGATGCCGACTTAACTGAAACCAAATGTTAAAATTGATTTAACATTTTTGATTTTAGTTTTAGCAATTGTTAAAGCTATAATAAAATTTAAATATTAGTTTGTTAAAACTTTATGTTTCAGATCTCTATTTCAACAACGCTGGTTTTTTGTTTTAATTATAATTCTGTTAAAACCATCAGTTAAGTCGGTTTCACTTTTGAAGGTCATCAGCTACCAATAATTAATATGATTTTTACACTATAATCAATTATTAATTATAAATATATTCATTGAGCAAAGCAATATAAGAATACATTGAGTGGAATATTGGTAATTGCAAATATATTACAAACTTACATTTAAACAATCAAATAAATTCATCAAATAAGCATAAAAAATCTTTATTTAAATAGGTATACTTACCCAATAAATCTATATGTACTATATTATAAACAAATGTAAATAAAAAAATTTAAAACATAAATGAAAAAAAAATAGTAATAAACTTAACATGTAAATTAGTAATTTAAAACTATTGGACTTCAACGCACTCATAGAAAGAAACTTCATTCGATATTATGTTCACTATCTTGACAAATTTCGTTTAGTTCTATAAAAAAAAATAAATTAGATAGGGAATATAAATAAAATTATGAATAATAATAACTTACCTAATTCACTTAATTGAACATCCAAGCATTCCGAAACTGCATATTATGTATTTAAAGTATTTATATATTAACAAATGTAAATAAAATGATAATAATAATAATTAAGAGAATACTTACTCGGATTTGCTGATGTTGATTGAGCAGTATAACTAGTATCTATTAAAAAATAAAATAAGATTAATAATGTAAAATGGATTGCCGTAGTATGATAAAAGAGGTGATAAGGCAAAAGCGAAATTAAATTAAATTACCTGAACTAAATTGAAAAGATGATAACTCCGAAGAATTTACTGGTTTTGGAAGATTTTTGAAATTTAAAAGTCTACTAGTATAAAATGCTTGTGGGTGTGTTTGGAAGCTATTGGGTTTATCTTCAATTGACCTGTTTTTGAATTTTTCTTTTCTAATTTTATCATATTCTTTTATTTGAAAATATATTTTACTATTGTCACCATCTTCACCATCTTCACTATCAATATACTTAATTTCATCATACCATTTCTTTAACAGTTGATACAATTCTTTAGTGGTTGGCCTATTTTTTATTTTGGCATCCCAACATTTTATTATCAAATCTACAAGTAACTTTGGCACATCTTTAGAAATTGTTGGTCTAAGTCCTTTACATATTTTAATAGCTAAAAATTCGTCATGAGGAATATCATTAAAAGGAATTTCTTCAGAAAGAAATTCGTTCATTATTATTCCGAATGAGTAAACATCTGCTGCTTTTGTATATTGATATCCACGTAAAACTTCTGGTGCCATATATGGTAATACTCCATAAATTCCTTCTTTTTTAACTGATTGCTGTAAATTTGCTGGTTGACACATTCCTAAGTCACTTATAAATGGACGAGAATAATTAAGTAATATATTGCCTGAATGAAAATCTTTGTGAACTTTTTCAGCATTATGAATATCTAAAAGTCCTCTTGCAATTAGTCGTAATTTATCAATTTTTGTTCCATAATTTATATAATTTTTGGATTTATTTAAATAATTTCTCAAAGTTCCATTATCATAATAATCTAAAACCATCATATACTCTTTATTATTTGGATCTTGAGTAATTCCAAAACATTGAACAATATCAAAAAGATAAATCTGAAGATGAGATTTAATCTAATTATCATCATAAAGGAAAATTTCATTAATAAATAAATACAAATAACAAACTTTATATATGGGATAAAATAAGTTTTAAATTACCTCATTTAAAAATTCTGAACATATATCAGAAGAATTATTAAAACTTTTTAATGCATATTTACCAAAATATTTATTTCTATACCATTTTTGATTCTCAATATCCCAATATTCAATAAATCCTTCAGGCCATTCAGCCGAATAAACCTTACCAAAGCCACCTTCTGCAATATAAGTAATATTTTGGAATTTTTCAAAAGGTATCCATTCAATATAATTATTAAAATGTACAGCATTAAGTTGTGATTGTTGTATGAATTCATCAATAACTTTATTTCCACTAGTCCAATTTTTAAAGTCATCCTTAAATCTTTTAGAATTACAAGATTGACACCAATTTTCTCCTGTACCAGGTTCTTTACATTCTCCACATATTCCATATGCTTGTTTTCTTTTTTCCAAATCTTCTATATAAACTACTCTTTCATATACATTTTCTTCAGTAGTTGAATTAACAGTAGAAATTGCAACATAAATCTTTAATAAATAAATAATTATTAATATTTTAATTACAAAAATTCAATAAAATAATTATAATTATTAAAAATATTAATTTTCTATTACATGAAATTCATTTTCATCAACATACTTCCATAAATTTTTTGGCTTTTCATCCATATTAATTTACCCGAGCTGTGAATTATAATTATAATTTAAGTTATATAAGAAAATAGCTGTTACTCGAAATAAATTCAGAATTATTGTAGCGAAAGAAAAAAATTGTCAATAAATTGCGTATTTGTATTACTGTTTGTACTACTATTGTATTCAAAAATTTCTTTTTATGATCAGCAGTTGCTCACGAAATTTATAAAAGAGAATAAATCTAACCCGAAATGGTTAAAATAATAGTTACACAAGGAGATTTAGGCCAAACTTAGACAAATACAGGAAAAATGCGATCATGTTAGGTAAATTTAGATCGATTAAATTAATGCTGGCCAAAATTATCATAGTGGAGGGAAAAATGTAGTAATAAAATTTTTTTTTAAATCTAGTTAACGTCACAGCTTTCTAATACGTCACATCTTTCTAATATTTGAACTTTATAAATAAAGATTTCCGTTGTAAATAAATCAACTAGACTTGCCACAAAAAAAAAATAAACCGCCGTAAGTTACAGAGGATACTCATTAGTCAGAGTATACTAAATTGGTAAAATTTGTTTATTTTATTTAATTTAAAGTAAATCGAAATTACTATTAAATATAATAATGTAAAATCAATTTAAGAAAAAGACCGAAGAAAAGATTAACTTCAGTTTTTAATCCGATCTGCTGCGGCTTATTTTTTTCTTTTTGGAGAAATACGAAAAAATTATTATATAACGGAAATAAGTTTCAAGAATTTTACTTCGATTAATTGATTGATCAAAAAATTAGTTTTCTTTGAAATATTTATTATTTTTTTTTTTTAAAAAAAAATTGAATTAATTTCATTTAACCTCAATAGTGGCTGTCTTAAATAGTTTCTGATTATTATTTTTTAAAATCAGTAGAATCACGGTTATTTGATTAAAATGTTAACTTAATATTTGTATGGCTAATAATTAATTATGAAATTATTGAATCAAACTATAATGTGTGTTAAAATTTCCTCGTCCTATTATTTATTTATTTCTTAAGAATCACATTTAATATAAAATGGCTATTCCTTCAAATTTAACTATTAAAGCTAAATTCATTGTTTAAATCATCAATGAGTAATACTAAAAATTTTGAATATAAATAATAAATGAAAAAGATAATAAAATAAATTCATTGATTATTTGAACCCCTTATTTATTACGCACAATACTTAATATGACTTTTTTACATTATTATCAAATGAAATTCCACTTGCTTATCAGTTATCATTTTTACCAGTACGATCAACAAATTTATTAAAATAATGCTACGATTGAAGCTTGACACATCACACAGGCTTTCGGTATTCTTATCTTCAAGCTAAATATATCGTAACTTTATACAAAAATTTTTATATCGATACTAATCTACACGCTTTTATAAATAAAATTTTCATAATGTAATGATAATTTGATATACTGATATTTTTCTTATGGAATTTAGGATTATGAAATTTTTATAAACCTTGGATTTGTATTTCAGTATTATAAAAGTATCAGGATTTTTATTATCAAGATTATAAACTTCCTGGTATGATATTTTGGGATTTAGATTTTGTCAGGAATTTCTGTTTCAAATATCTCAAATATCGCAAAATAACGCAGATTACATGATACAATATCTGAAAAAGTTTTTTTTTAATTTATAGATTCAATATTTAAACATAATAATTACATGTATTGTATAACTGAAGAATTTAAAAAAATAACTGTATCAAAATTTATAAGTTTTATATAAACGATTTTTGTATATTAATATAAAGATAAAATCTTTGCATAGTCGTTAAACTCAAATAAAGAAAAAAAAATAATAATAATATAAATCATTAATACAAATTAAAATAAATATTTTTTTAATCTTTATTTACAAATTGGATAATTTCAATATTTACGAGATGTTTAGTTAATTGTACACGTTTTTCTATTGAATCCGTGATCATTTCTTTCATCAGTATTTAAATTATCGGTTTTAAAAAAATTTTCAAAATTTTTTTTTCAAGTAACACAAATCGTAACACGTCTTAAAGTGGGAATTGTCCGTTGCATATCAGAAGTACAAATAACAATTTCTTTACGTTTTAATTCTTCAATATTATTCCATATAGTGGATAAGATCGTATTCTCTGCTTTATCTAAAATCTAAATCATTCATCCATTATATCTATTATATATTTATATATTATTACTATTCATGAGTTCATTTTAATTCCTTTGATGATAAGAAACAGAAAAAAATAATTTTTTTTTTTACTTTAATTTTAATAAAGAATACTTTTGCCTATTGCGATGGCTAATTCACAAAATAATATTAACTAGTGACCAGAAGAAAAATATTAACCATCACATATAATTGATCATGTGCTTACTAAATAATTAATCGAAGATTTGTAACGTGTAGTAAATTTTTGCTCGCACTCTGATAATTTCGGCTAGCAATAGGTTAATCGATCGAAATTTATTAACATAATCGACCAATCGATTGATCAAGTTTTCTTTATTATTTTAAAAAATATTGAATTAATTTCTGCTTTAGTATAATTTAAAATGCGCGTCATCACATGAACTGTTCTATTTTCTATTTCAGCATCCCAACATTTTATTATCAAATCTGCAAGTAATTTTGGTACATCTTTAGAAATTGTTGTTACATATTTTATATTTAAAAATTCTATCAACAACTAACAAAGATACTAAAAGAGATATATTATAATTCCATAACTAATTTAACCCAAATAAATACTTAATAAGTTTAACATACAAGTACGTCATGAGGAATATCATTAAAAGGAATTTCTTTAGAAAGAAATTCGTTCATTATTATTATTCCAAATGAGTAAATATCTGCCGCTTTTGTATATTGATATCCACATAAAATTTTTTGTGCAATATATGGCAATACTCCATAAATTCCTTCTTCTTTAACTGTTTGCTTATTTGCTGATTGACACATTCCTAGATCACTTATAATTGGCCAACTATTAAGTAATATATTACCGAATGAAAACCTTTATGGATAAATCCAGCATTATGAATATCTGCTTCATAATCTATATAATCTTTAGAAATGTTCAAATAATTTCTCAAATTTCCATCTTTACAATAGAATAAGACCATCATATATTCCTTAGCATTTGGATCTTGAGTTACGAACAACCTCATAAAGATAAATCTGAAGATGAGTTTTAACCTGATTGTCGAAAAGGAAAAATAAATAAATACAAATAACAACTTTTTAAATAAAAGACAAAATAAATTTAAATTACCTCATTTGTACTTATTTCAGAAGAGTTATTTAAACTTTTCAATACATATTTATTATATTTAGTATATTTATTAAACCCATTTTTGATTTTCAAATATAATCCTTCAGACCACTCTGTTGTATAAATCTTACTAAAACCTCCTTCTGCAATATAGTAAGTGATATTTTGAAATTTTTCAAAAATTATCCATTCAGGGCATTTTTCATGATGTATAACATTAAGTTGTGTGTTGTATAAATTTGTCAATATCTTTATTTCCACTAGTCTCATTTTTAAAGTTATCCTTAAATCTTTTAGCATCATAAGGTTGACACTATTTCCACCCTGTTCTAAGTTCATTACATTCTCCGCATATTCAATATACTTGTTTTCTTTTTTCTAACTCTTTCATATAAATTAATCTTTAATTCACATCTTCTGATTTAACAGTAAAAATCATGACATGACGCTTTTAATGTTTAAAAAAAAAAATCATATATATATACACATATATTATTTAACTAAAAATATAATATTGCTAAAATTATCATGATAACTAATATGAATTAATATTAATATTACCTGATATCTATTAGAAACAAATTCCTTCTCTAAATTCTTCGGCTTTTTTTCCATACTAACCAGTTTGAATCCGTTATATATGTGAGTAATTTTAGAATTATAATACGTAAAAAAAAAAAAAAAAATTAAAAACGAATAAGTTGGTTGGAGTATTAAAACGCCACAATTTGTACTACCATTGTAACGCTCAATCCCGTGGTATGGGTTCCTTACCACGTTGAGACGTTGAGTCGTTAACAAAATATTCCTTTATTATTCTATCATAAGATAAATCAAAAATATAATAATAAATAAGAAAATTCTTATTCCTTTAATTGAAATAAGATCTTATTTATACTTTTCTAAAATATGAAACTGTTTTCCTTAATTAGAAACTTCTTCATTTTCTTGATCTCCTCTGAGCCTCCAATTTCCTAAGCCTCAATTTTCTTAAGCCTCGTTTAAATATTGACGATTATTTATTCACATGTCCAGTTTATACTCATGCTCATTCTAAAAATCTAAAAATAAAAAATAAATTTATACACTTAAACCATGTAAATATAAAACTACGCCTCATAACTATTAAAGTTGCTAGATGATTCCGGCATTACACTATAGCAATTTATTCGGATAAACTTATTAAAGATCGTCACAAAAAAAAAGTTTATTATTAAGCCATGAAGTATTGTGATTTGTAACCCTTTTATCAACATACTTTATTTATAGTTTAAATAAGCTTTTTGTAGCGCTTAAACCAACTATTTCATATATAAGGCAATATATTGTACAGCAAAAAATAACATTAAAATATATTAAATTTTTAGATATTGGTGAAAATGCAGGAAAGTATTCTTAATTTATAGAGATTAAATAAATAAAATGAATATTAAAAAGATTTACAAGGAAAAAAGTCAATAATTTATTGATTTCAATGATATTAAATATTCGGAGAAAAAATATATAACTATTGAAAAAATTAATAAATTTACAATCGTTTTTAATAAATTCCGATATAGTGGTTGATCTGCCATAGTGTGATGGTGTAATATTTTGTTACACCTAACTGCTAATTTAATCGGATGCTGATCAACGAAACTAAACCTTCTTTTTCTACAAATTTCTTAATTTATAAAAAGATAATATAAGATTGCATCATGTCTAATATTCGAAATGAAGTAGTTCAGGCAGCACTTAATAGATCATTTGCATTATTAGATATGTACTATTATTTATAATAATATACACAAACATTTTGAATTTCGAAAACAAACACTTCTTGCTGATAAATCTCTTACAGAAGATGAAAAAACTAAAGCGATAAAAACGCATTTCTTTTAGGAAATTACTTGAAAATGTGACAGGTGATAGTACTCAAAATGTGTGAATTTTATAATTTATTCAAATCATACACTACAGCTTCAATCTAAACCTAAAACAAAAACGGCTAAAAAAAATATCTTATGAAAAAAAATTTTAATGTGAAAAAAATATAAAATAAAATCGGCACTTACAGTATCATTCCGATCGTTAAACCTGATCAAAAAATAAAAGTGCGAGAAAAATTTTTACGAAAAAATTTAACAAGAAATTGATTTATTAGTGGGGGTGCTGCTATTTGATTTATTTCACTGCATAAGATAATAAAGAGGAAGTTTTATTTACTAATAAATTCATGTAAAATTTTATTTTAAATATTAATAAGATATTTTTGCAATTTAGTCCTATAATATGAGAAAATCAAGAAAGAAAGTGTTTCATCTAGCGAAATAGTATATGTCAAAATTCTGAAAAAAGTTATAAGAGAAAGAAGAGGCGCTAAACCAGCTGATTGTGAATCTTGAACCTACAGCTTTGGATATGACTAGTCGATTTCGATGGTGTAGCTTACTATCTTTCAACTCCAGAATCTAAATGTTACAGAGAGAATATGGCCCATATTGTGTCCCTAAAGAAGATATGGTGTTACTTTAGAATTTAACTTGTAAAAACTACCTGAAGATAAAAGTCAAAGAGAAGAACTGGTAAAGAAATTAACTTTAATTAAATTTGAACGTGCATTTGAACAACAAGCTCGATTTGAAGATGAAAAACAACCCAACCTAAAACCTGATCTCATGCAAATTCATTATAGAAATCAGGAAGCTATTTATATTCAGGCCCAATTTGATAGAGTCATTGTAATCTTTACTACATTATTAAAGGATATTTGACAAGGTGTTTTTAAGGAATTTGTTGATGCACGTCGTCATTCAGCTATTCAAAATGCTCCACAAGTACTATACTCAAGCAAGGAGAGAAATTAGATATTTACAAAATACAAGTAAAAATGAGGATATTGGATATGTCACGTTTGTTTTGTTTCCTCGCCACTTTGCTGAGGGAGTTGTAAGAGAGAAGACGATCTCTCAAATTCAATTATTTCGAAATTATCTATTATCACATTAGGCCTCAATGCACTCTAGAATGCGTACTCATCTGCAAGCGAGAAAAAAATAGTAACAGGAAAAACCGTTATCCGATCTTAAATTTTAAATCGTATTAAAGGTAATCCATCATTAGCAGAAACAGTGAATTAATTTATTATTTTTTCACTTTTTTTTGGCCATGTTTTAACATTTATCATAATCAATTTATTATTATATATTTTGTCTATTTTTTTTATCTTTTTAGTTTTTTTTTCTATTTCTTATTTTGTTTTTAGTCGAGAATGAGCAATGGAGGAACTAGGGTAACATAGTTGCAGCACGAAGGATAAGCGAACATGATCAAAAAAAAAATTCGGAAAACTTAGTTCCGTGAATCCTAAAAATATTTACGACGAAGTGATAAATTATGAAAAGTTAATCATGATAAGTGAACTAGAAATTTATTATTTTTAAGCTTTTACACTTTAACATGCAATTTTGATATGAAAATTTTAGAAATGTATAAAGAAATATTTGAACTACATTATATTTGCTTATTACCTAACGAGTTGTTAATTTATCGAATCATAATAATTATAATTCGTTGGGAACGGTTGACTCGGACAAGATAGACGGCCGCTTTGAATGGGCGCTTGATGATTTGGAAGAAAAAAGGAGAATGAGTTAAGGAAAGAAGTGATACGTCCGTTGGTCAGACCTGAAAAAGTCGTTAAAATTGTGGTCGATCTCTAAGGAAAGACCAGCAATCACGTGACTTCAAGGAGTCAAAAAAGTAAAAACGAAGACGAGGATTGGAGAGATAAACCGATCGTAAGACTCTCAACAAAAAGAATTCTCTGACAGAGAAGGACGTGGTTGACTATAAAAACTGTAGTCTGTAGCTCTACATTCATTAATATAGACTGAGAGTTTACGGATTCAGCAGATAATCGTCATTTTGGGAATTTGTTAACAAAACAATTAAAGGAGGACTGTAAAGTGGACAAAAACGTAATTCCCGCTTTCCTACCTTATAATTCAAACAAGTTTCCAACAAAGGAAGCGATAATCGGATATCTAGTAAAAGAGGACAAGACGAAGAGAGTATATACGGATAACATGGAAGGACGACAAAAGGTTCATAAGAATTCCGGAAGGAAGGAATAGTATTATCGTTTTAAATCAGGATAAGTATATTTAGGATAGATTTCATAGGATAGTTTCGTGCATGTGGGTTTTTTGCTGCAATAGTAGATAGTAATGTATTGTTTTGATGACCAAAATCTCTTTGCTCTACTCTTCATATATTCAGGTACAGTATATGACTTTCGACCTAAACTTGGCTTGTGCATAAGTTTAGATATTATAGTTCTTATTAAGATAATTTAATTAATAATTATAAATTTCTATTATGTGATGATAATCCCAATTAAATGTATCACGCGAGTTCGAACTTGAGAGTCCTTTTTATAACGTATTTGATATAATTAATAATTTAAACTCAGAATTTGTTCATTTTTAAGATGAAATCGCTGAATTTCGTGGCAATCTTGCGGTTTGACCATTTTTGACGTATTATAGCTTTTTGGACTAACAAATCAAGAATAGATGTTATGCATAAGTAATGTAATCAGTAAAATAAATATGAGTATAAAATGAGTATAAAAGTTATAACTTACTGTACTAGTAGAAGAATATATTTGCTGCACCTTTGGGTAATTCTGTGATAGAAGGAATCTTGGGTAGAAGATTTGACAAAAAAAGTACAATATGGCTGTTATGCGATTTCACCTTGTCGATTTCACGACGTCAAATTTCAGATTGAATATTCTTTATTGCGATCAGCCAGATAAATGCGAAGTTGACGTAATGTAGTTAAACAATGTTCTATTGTATTTGTTTGGTGACGGTGATGGTATAACTAAATTTATATTTTTCTTAAAACCTAAAGAAAAGAGAAAACCTAAAGAAAAAGAAAACCTAAAGAAAAGAGAAGACCTAAATAAATGAGAAGACACGACTGAAAAGAAAATACTTAAAGAAAAGAGAGAAGAGAGAAGACACGAAAGAGAAGACGCAAAAGAGGACACACAAAAAATGAATTTTTTTTCTGAAACAACTTATTTAATAAATGAATGTGATATTTCTTGCGAAATACAATTTTGTTTTTTTTGTTTGGCTAAATTTACACAAAAGATGACTCATGATTATGATATGAATAACTATTGTATAACAATTTTATATACTTTATTATAAACTTGCGTCTATATCGTCTATATTACAGTATATATATTTAATTTATGCATACCTATTAAATCACTAAACATCAAGACGTGTGTGATCACGTGATGCGATCACGAAAAAATTGAAACACGTCAAAAATATAATACACGCAGTAAGTCTACCAAGTACTACCGATCTGATTTAGTCAAATTTTTTATCACTCATACAATATATCAGCTGAGAGCGGGAAAAAACTATAGACTAGAAATATTTTTAAATATACTAAACTGTAAATCTTCTTGTCATATTTAACTGATGAAAAAAAAAAATATCAATTATTTTAGCCATTAACAAAAATATCAGTCCGTCAAAACCAGCATGATCCTAGACTGACCAATATATTATGTTTATCATGATATGTATTGAATATTATTGGGTTTAAGTATATAATTCTTAAAATATGTTTCATTTCGTCCAAATGAATACCTATTATTATTGGAAGTGTCCTACGCTTTCGCTTCGGACAATAAGCCGTAAAATCTTGAATATGTACCAAATTTAGATAAATGTAGATGAGTTCCACTGATCTAATAGATGAAAATTCTTTTTAATCATGATTATAGATAGATAATGTCCTATGACTCATTAAAAATAACTGATATTTTACCAATTGTTTTGTTGACAATTCCAGAAAAAATTACCTTATATTTTATTTTTAATTGATTTAATTAAAAAGAATTTTTTATTTTAAATTAATCATCTTCAGAAATCACTACTGTATTAGTCATCATTAAGCTAACTCATATTACTAGTTTAGGATAAATAACTATAAATTAATTGATGTAATAGATGTGACTCATGCATGATCTAAATTTTTTTTATGAATCATAATAAGTTACTCTATTTCATTATTAGCTACTAAAGGTTTTTAAAAATATATATATACCCTTAAACTTTTTCAAGGAAAAATTAAAATTCAAACTTCAAAGCAAATTTATTTTCAACTTTTTCAAGCAACAAATTTTACTTTCAAGTCAAGCAACAAATTTTCTTCAAATTTTAAATTTCTGCTAAAATCTAATAATACAAAATGTCTTTCCAAATGTGTCCAAATTTCATTAATACTCCTCTTAATAGCATCCCTATTGACAAATGTTTTCCTTCTCATCTTCAAACTGAACCATTTACATTTCAATACTTACCATTTTTCATTACTTACTTATACATTCTTTTTGCTCTTTTAATTATATATACAAACCTTCTCAACCATATACTTGTTTTATTCTTTATTATGATAAAATATATAATTCAAATATTCTTTTACCTTTCCCTAAATTTCTCTTTTTCAAATCTTCCTCTTCTCCTCCTATCAAATCTCTCTCTTTTTAAATCTTTCCTTATTTCAAATTTTTCATATTATACTTTATCAATTTTTCTTTCATTTCTTGATTTTATTCTTTATTTTCTTGATTTTCTTTATGAGTTTACTCATTATACAATATTATTTCTTTTATCTTTACTTTCTTTTTACAAATATAACATTGAATTAATAGTTAATTTAAAAAATACCCTTAATTCCCAATAGTTTAGAAATTATTATTTAATTAAATAATTTTATATTACGTAGCTAGGTCCATTGCTTACCAAATATAGCATGGAGACGTAATCTTTACCCTTTGGTCAACTCGGGAATACTTGACCATTCTTAGATAGATAATTTTTACAAGGGGATCGTTTGCATCGCCCATGAAGCATTGCACTGTGCTGATTGGTGTCAGAGAGATCCTTTGTCTTGTAAAAATTTACCCTTTTTTGATCATTTGACCATTCTTAGATAGATAAATTTTACAAGGGGATCGTTTGCATCGCCCATGAAGCATTGCACTGTGCTGATTGGTGTCAGAGAGATCCTTTGTCTTGTAAGATTTACCTTTCTTGATCATTTGACCTATCTCATGTGATTTCCTTCTTCACATGTGATATCCTTTATTTCATTCCTTTGTTGAGTTCTTTCCTTAATAACTTATCAACTCAACAATTATCCATCACCGTTGGTTCCACAATTTCTGTGTCCAAGTTCAATTCTTGGAGGTGATTTTCTTATTAATTAGTCTGTCTTCTTTTTTTCCAGTTTCCCATTGGGTTTGTATAGTGTCTTCCTATTTGTTAATTCATTTCTCTGATTATTACAAAACAAATGATCACAACAATAAGGTCTGTGCAGCGAAATGGTCCATAAGCGATATTATTGGGTAGGGGAGTTGAAATATCACTGAACTGTTAACCCCCTACCTAATAACTGTGTTATTATGCAGACGTCCAAGATCATGTTTCATATCTAAAAGCTGAATTTTTTGTGCAAATAATTTATTTTTTAATCCTAATAAAAAAATGTTTATGATTATTATGAAAAGTTAATCATAATGAATAAACCAGAAATTTATTATTTTCAGATTTATCTTCTACTTTACATACTTTTCTGATTTTTTATGCGAAAAATTTGAAATTATGTCTACATTAAATTTATTTATTCTATAGCGAGTTGTTATTTGTTAAATAAAGATGGCATACTCGATTTGTAAATGATAAGCGTTATACAATATGTTAGTATGTATTGCATTAATATAATTAGAACATAATGAAGGTAAAATTTGAGGAATTCTAGAAATTTTTGAACAATCTATAAACATGAGATTTTTAAAGATTTATGGATTATTTTCTCAAAGATATTTGTACTAAACCAGATATATTATATTATTTAAATCTGATAAATTTATTAATTTAGAGGTACCTTTACTAGAATTACTTTTAAAACGAGATGATTTATAATTGGACGAAATCGATATATGGACAACTTGATTAAATGGTGTTTTTCTCAGTATCCTTTTATTCAGCAAGATGTTAAAAAGAAGAATAAGGAGAAATCATAGTTATGGAAAGAGCCCTTTGTAGATTTATCCCTTAATTAGATTTTATCATATAAATTTCGAAAGATTTTCTTTTAAAAGTATAATATTACCTGAAGATTTGATTAATAATGTTCTTGCATTTCATATAGTACCAAATAAGAAATTGTTGCTGCTGATATACAACCCCTTAGGAAACCAAAATGTGTTTATGATTCATAGCCGATTTCTTTTTATAGTACTTACTTTATGAGAGAGAGAGAGAACTTTTTGAGAATAATTAAAAATGAGTTTGAAGTTAAGTAATTTTGAAACTTGCAGATAGACAATTTTTATTACATATGAATTAGTTTATGTTCTCTCACAAACTCTTCTGCACTTCAGAAAATCTATTTATGCTTATAAATACTAAGACACCACTCCTAGAACAGTCAACATTATGTGGCTTCGTATGAATCGGATACGTAGGTACAATATCAATCTGTTTTTTTTGTAATAATTTTTGATTATTAACAAAAGAAAAAACGGCCCTTAAAGAAACTACATTTTAAAATAATTTATTGAAATTTGTGTTTTAATATGAAAATATTTCACAACAATTAATAATTCTTCAATATATATGTTACATTAGAAAATACATCATGAGAAAACTAACATCCTTTAATGATCAAGAAACTATTAACTCAATATTATTCTTAAAAGATATAGTTGTAGCAATGGATCTAAAAAATTACTAGCAAACTGTCATTTTTTATAATGGTTGACAATCAATAAATCATACGATATTTTTTTAAACAAATGTATTACATAAATGAAACACCCAAAATGCTTTTTTTTTATATTATATTTTACTAATTTTGACCCGGTATTTATAATTTTGATTCAGTATTTATGATTTTGATTATGTTTACAGTCATAACTACGCAATCATATTTTAATTTTTCATATATCTTACACCAAATTCAATAAACCATTAAGAATGAATAAAATGCCTTGTCAACTTCCTTATGATTGTCTCATTGATATATTTGAATATCTAAATGATGATAAAAATACCTTATATTCATGTTTATTAGTTAACAGTCTTTGGTGTGTAATTGCAGTTAGAATTTTATGGAGGGATGTTTGGAAGTTTTATGAATATCATAGGCCACATACTATATTATTATCAATTATTAATACTTTAATTGCTTTTCTTCCTAAGAAATCAAAAAGATTTTTACATAAGAACGGTATTACCATTCCAATTCAGAAACGTCCATTGTTTAATTATGCATCATTTTGCAAAATTATCTCGATTGATAAAATTGTAGTAATGACTAGACGAACACTTGACAAACAACAATCAATTATTTCAAAAGACTTAGAAAATGTTAAATACTTATCACAAGAAATATTAAAAATGTTTATGAATCAAATTTCATCATTAAAAGCTTTAGAGGGTGATTCATGTAATACAGAAAATTTTAAATTTATTTATTCACCTAGAGCAAAAATCTGTTTAGCAAACCTCACAAGATTAGAATGTGATTCGGATCTTAGTTCTGAATTTTTTTATAAAATATCTAAAATATGTCATAATATACAATCATTATATATAGATTTTAATTTCCATATTTCAAATGGATTGGCAGATTTAATTTCTTTACAAAATAATTTAAAAATTGTTATGTTAAAAGACTTAGAAAATGATTTTTTTGATAAAATAATCCATTCATTAGCTAAGCATTCTTTTTCATTAACAAAATTAATATTATATAGTTGTGATTTAAACTTATCATTCATAGCTGTGTTCAAAAATTTACAAGAACTTAATTTATATAATCACGATTTTAATAATTCTTATTTTGATCAATTACAGTATATACGTTTTTTACAATTAAAGATTATAAAGATTATACGCCCAATAGACCTTAATCCCTCCCATCATGGTAAAATGCTAATTAACTTTTTGGAAATTAATGGAAAATTTTTAACACAATTTCATATATATGAATACTATGATGATTCATTAAACATAGCTTTATCTAAATTTTGTCCAAATCTTAAAAATCTATGTACCCTTTTTAAGAAGAATGAGCCAGAAACATTGAAACTAATTCTAAATAATTGTCAATATTTAGAAATTATTAAAGTTCGTTATGATGATGAATGGTTTAATGGTAAAACCATCTTCAAAATTTTGGCAAATTTTTCACAAAAATATTTTTATGGTTTAAATTTAGATTGTCATCATAGTAAAATAGTAGATAATCTTCATGAAGAATTACAAGAATTTTTTATAAACTGGAAAGATCGTATATCACAAAGATCACTTTCATTAATTATTAATACTGGTTTTAGTAAAAATGTTATTTCAGAAGTGAATGGAAAGGGTATGAAAACAACAATTGATAAATATATGAAATTAGGCATTATTAAAAAATTTGAAACTGAGCAATGTGGTTTTATTGACCCATCTAGTGAATTCCGAACTTCAATTTAAGAGAACTAGCAGACTTATATTAGAATTTTATATACTGGAATTTATAGTTTAATGGATAACAATAATAAAACAAATAAAATAAATTCACATGATTGGTTCATTTTTAAAATAATTTTAAGCTTATTTTCTGGAAATTTGTGAAATATCTTATTATAATAAATTAGTAATTATAACTGATTAACTGTTATACATAACTTCATTAATTCTGACAAAATTGTAAATTTGGTTGGTCATTAACATTTTAATTGCTTGTCTTTCTAAAGAATCAGACTTTTGCATAAGAATGGAATTAATATTACTAACTCAGAAATCTCTATTGTTTAATTATGCATCATTTTGAAAAGTTATTTATTTCACTTTGTAAAATTGATGATATGATTCAACATACACTTGAAAAATAGCAATTAAATATTTAAAAAAAGTTAATTATATTTCATTATTAAAAGCTTTGAAGTGTCATCAGAAGATTATTTACCTGAAGCAAAACTTTGCTTAGTAAACCTCATAGTAGAATTTAAAATGTATAAATCGAATATTTATGCTGAATTTATTTTATCAAATGGCTCAAATATAGTATGTCATAACATACAATCATTATATATAGAATTTTGTTCTCATATTTCAAATAGATAATTTCTTTACAAAATAATTTAAAATTGCAATATTTAAATATTTGAGCAACTCATCAGAAGTCGTAACTTGTTAAAGTTAATAATGTATAATTAACGAAAGGATTATTTTATCGTAATTAACATTATTTTAAACGCATATCAGATATATCATTTATAGCTATATTGAAAATTTTACAAGAACTAAATATAATATTTATATGTCGATAAATCACGTGCAACTGCATTTTCACAATTGTTTGATAATTCTAATTTTGGTCAGTTACAGTATTTCTATTTTCATAATTGAAGATTTTAAAAATTATGTGGTCAATTTTTTCATTAGAATGCTAGAAAAAATTTAACAGAATTTCATGTATTTTAGTACTATGATAATTCATTAGATTTGACTTTGGCTAAACTTAGTCCGAACTTTAAAATTTTAAATACTCTTTTTAAGGAAAAATAATTATGATACAATTATACCTGCACCGCCGGTCGCAACTCCAACGCCATGTAATTTAGATTCTTCACGTTAAATGGTAACGTGCGGCATCATCTACTAGTTCAGAATTAAGTCTTACATATTTCTTATCAATAGTAGCGTTATTAGGTTCATCATATATATCCGTTGTTTTATCAGCAAAAGATTTCGCTTTTGCGCTAAAAAATAAACTATTAATTATTAATTTGAAAAAGAATATCATTTTTTTTAAAAAAAGGAAAAAATACCAGGTCCTCCTCAAAAATTTGTTTTATAAAGTTTTTTTTACTAACCCGATTAATTCTTAATTCTGTTTATGTTTTTAAAAAATAATGTTTGTTAGGTTTTTAGAGTAAATTTTTTTTTTTTATTTTTTTTTTGCAAAACGCAATATACTTAAGTAAATTCAATTTTATGAATATTATAATGAAAATCCACGTTAAAATTTTTTACAGACGAATCGAAACTTGAGGAACTATTATTTTATCCAAAATAATTTGGGGTGCTATAATTATTTTTTAAGAAAAAAAAAAGATTCTTTTCTTAAAAAATAACTTACCCAAATTGTTTTATTGATTATTTTTTTTTCTTTGATAAGATTGTTAGTAATGAAAGCCCATACTTCATTTGGTTTGACTTTATATTTGCTTGCTACCATTTTATATTTCATTACTTTTTCCAGATGGTCATTTTTTTAAGGTTCAGAAAAATATAATAATAATTTTTCATGATAATTATTTAAATTTTCAAAATAAAATATGCAATTTATTCAATATTATCATAAATATCAGTTATATATATAATGGTAATTTCTTTCTTTCTTTATTAAACATTTTGTAATATAAACATTGCGGCGGATTTATGAAATTTGGCAAAAAACTTGCTGCGCCCTCGGGAATTAAAATTGACTTACAGAAACATGTGATATCGAATGACTCGCCTTTAACACTGGGAAAATGGATTAGATAATGGGAAAATTGGTTGACGCCAGATTTGGGGTATCGTACAAAAAATTTTTTGAGCTCATTTTTGACTGTTCACTAATAAATTTGGGAACTTGAATAAAAAATTTGGTGACTAAAATACTGTCAAATATTTATTTAATTTGACATGACGGGTATTTCATAAATTCGTGTAATAATTATCTACTACTAGTAATTTAAAGAAATAATATTGCTATGACATTAAAATTTTTTTACTATATTTATTATATTTTAATATAATTATTAAATAAAAGATATAAAAATTAAATTATTTCACACAACATTTTCTTTTTTTTAAAAAAAAAAACCTATTCATTGATCTTCAAATCCTTTTTTCACTTTCGTTTCTCTTTTTGTAAGCCTTTTTTCTTAACAACATTTTGACACACTATTATTGTCTTTTTCTTGTTTTTTTTTAATTTCATTGTTTCAGATTTTGCTAAAATATTTAATGATTTCGATAATTTTGAATTCTATAATTCTTTTTTGTTGCAGCTTTTCCAATTTTCCTTAAGATGGAATTTTCATGGTCGATCATTGTATTTGTTTTGTCTATATCAAATTTTTATTCTTATTAAATGTTTTTAATAAAAAGATGTTTCTTAATGGCAACCTGTGTTTTTGTGTAAAAAGTCCTTGTTAAACTTTATATCATATATTTGTATTAATTATTTCATATTTTTCCTCTTTTCAAAAAAAGTAAAACTGTAAAAGATGTGAACCAAAAGAAGGAAAGTTTGAAAAAAATAGAAAAAAAAAATTTTAGTTTAAAAAAACCAAACCAAAAAAAGGAAAGTTTGAAAAAAATAGAAAAAAAAAATTTCGGTTTAGAAAAACCAAATCGAAAAAAGGAAAGTTTGAGAAAAAGAAAAAAAAAGTTTTAAAAAAACTAAACCGAAAAAAGGAAAAGTTCAAAAAAAAAATCAGGTTGAAAAACCCGAAAAAATTTTAAAAAACAATTAAAATAGTGTAATTATATTAGATCACATGATTTTTTATTAAGTGTAACGTAAAATTTAAAAGATACGTAAATTTTAGAAGTTTCTACAGAATTTTTGGTTCTTTAAAGAAAATTCCCATAGAATTAATTTCACTGTGTTATATCATAACTTTTATATTTAGCTATTTAACTTCAAAATTCGGCTTTCTTAAATGGCAACATCATGAATATAGATAATAATTCATTTGACCTTATGCAACCCAGTCCTGTACCTATTTTATTTATTCCCTTTAAAAATAATGAATACGAGTGTAATAATTGTGGAAATTTATACTCCAAGACACTTAAGTTTGAACAAAAATATTGCAAAAATTGTTTGTTGAAGTATAAATATACAACTGGCAGTAATACATATTTGGATGTACATATAATAATGACAAATAATGCTCAATGTATTGAACATAAAGCAACTAGAAATAACTTTTGTACAATAAATATTCAAGAATGGTGTAAATATTGCTCTGAGATTTCATATTTTAGACAAGTATTCTCAGATTATTTATCATTTATTAATACTAAACCTTTTAATTACGAGGTATGTGATAAACATTTATCTAAACGTGGACCACAGTATTATCAATTATCTTTCGGATGGGTAGAGTCAACAATTTTGTCTAAAAAGTCCGTTTTAATTATATATTTACCATGGTGGGACAATCATGATAGATGTTCAATTTGTCCACGAGAACTAGATTATATACAGCAAGAGTCAAAATTTCATTGTCAAAAATGGTGCTCACATTGCTTTATTATCTATATTGGATGTAGTTATTGTTTGACAACAAATATTATTATTGGAATCACAAATCAATCGCAATGCAAGAATTGTAAAAGAGTATCATTTCTTAATATTGATATTAGTGGAAATTGTATTATAGATGAATTTCTTTTCTCTATAAAAATCGAGAATAAAAATCACCATTTTATTGCTGATTATGTGAATAAGGATCCATTTAATGTATATCGTTTTATTAGGAGTAAATTTTATTCAGGAATAAACTCTATAATATGGATCCCATATTCTCAAATTAGAAATTTAAAGAAAATAGCAGAAGGAGGATTTAGTGTTATTTATAAAGCAACTTGGTCAGTAAGTTCATACCCATACTTTATTGATGTTGCTGTAAAAAAATTAATTAATTCACAAGATATCAGTAAAGATGTTCTAAATGAGGTAAGTTTATTTATTTTTTATGATGTGTTTTTGTAATACCTTAATTAATTGACATATTTATAATTTACTAAATTTAGTTAAAATCACTTTATCAATGTAATGATGGAAATAATTGGATTATTGGTTGTTATGGTATAACCCAAGACCCGTAACAAAAGAGTATATGTTGATAATGAATTATGCAAAAGGTGGTGATTTACATAATTATTTGCAAAAAGAATTTAAAAATATTACATGGACGAAAAAATTGGATATTTTACACGATATTTTATATGGGTATTTATATTTTATATACTAATATATCATCTATAAATAATAAGTTTATTAACAATGAATAATACATTTGTAGCCTTCAAACTATTCACAGCAAAAATTATATACATCGGGATTTTCATAGTGGGAATCTATTATTATCACAAAAATTTCGTGATAAAACTTATTCAAATTGGCAAATTGCAGACTTAGGATTATCACGACCTACAAATAATGCTTCATCAAATGATGAAGTATATGGAGTAATACCATATATTGCACCAGAAATATTTAAAGGTGCTGCATTTTCAAAAGAATCTGATATATATAGTTTGGGTATGATCATGTGGGAACTTACAACAGGTTCTAAACCTTTTGCTAATGTTGAACACAATATTGATCTTATCTATGAAATTATTGATGGAAGACGACCTAAAATAACAAATGATACCCCCGAATATTTTGCCAATTTAATGAAAAAATGTTGGGATTCTAATCCTTCAAATAGACCAACTATTTATGAATTATATAATTCTTTTATTGTGGATTTCTATAAATATAAAAATATATATATACATCATAAAACTCTTGTACAAGCTGAAGAAAGAAGGATGGAATTAATAAAATTTAAGCAACTTGGTCCTGAATTTAGTGAAAAATATCATTCAAAGGCAATTTATACAAGTAGACCATTAAGTTCTATTATTTCTAAGATTACAACTATAGATTCATCTTTAATGCTTTCATTTAATGTATTTAAAGGTATTACAAATACTAATCCAGTTCATTTCCTTAAACTTTTTAAAATTACATTTAATTTAGATATCTCTTATTAATTTATTAGATTATATCACAAAAGAATATGCATTTGATATAAATGATATTCAAAGGTAATTAATATAATGAGTAAATATTAATAATATAATATAAAAAAATATAATTATTCATTTTTTAGATCATACACGCAAAATACAAATTCCGTTGACAACATAACAACTGCTGTACCTGTAAATTTTTCAAGGAAACGTAATTTTGAAGAATTAAAGGTTGAAATTCAAAAAAATAGTAAGTAAAATTTTTATTAATTATAAATATTTTAATATATTGTGTCAACTTTAAATTATTATTCTAATTAAAACAGGAAAATATATTAAAAATGATAATTCAGATGAGAATAATGTTGAATATAATTGAGTATTTTGTACTTATCCCGCAAAAAAATTATCCGTCTTATGTGTACAAAATTGACTATTGTTACGAAAAATTGATGAAATCAGGTGATAGTCAGGTGATGGATGGCCAGACGGAAGATTAATTTTATTATTTAGGAAGGAGATTTTATTTTATTAAATTAATTATTTATTTTATTGTTATTATTTATTTTATTGTTATTATTTATTTTATTGTTATTATTTATTTTATTGTTATTATTTATTTTATTGTTATTATTTATTTTATTGTTATTTTTATATTTATAATATACATAATTAGCAGTACAATATGTATTAAATATCATTGAGGATTTATTAGTTTATTAAGTTAGATATATATTTCTTTAAATATATGTTTCATTCATTTTATAAGCCCTGCGTAGTTTTTCTGAAAGACAAATTATAAAAGATGAGGAATCTACAAATATTATCGAAATAAATTCAAATAAGATATTGAAATATATATCCGATGGAAATTACATAAAGATTTTTTTCTTATACTATTATTATGTTATTCTTTTTTACTTTTCTTTCTTTAAAAGCAAGGAAATAAAGGTTTAAAAAATATAATAAAATTTTATTTCGACTATTGTTAAAAAGTTCTAAAAAAAGGTAACGGAAAAAGTTTTTTCGACCATTTTATATAAAAAACCCAAATCAATTTTTCGTATGATTGGGCGCGCTTCGAGTTATGACCAAATCTTCCATTTGAATTCATAATATTTAATTATTCTTTGTTCAAATTATCACATAAAACTTTGGTTATAAAAATTGTACTTAATTATAAATTGATCATGTGATATTTCTTTATCATATTGGGACCTAGTATATGATGCATTATTATTTATCGTTACACAAAAATAAACCTTTAACAAGGACTCCTATAACCTAAAATTAGAAATAAAAATACCATTCTAAAAATCAAAATAGATTAACAAAAATTTTATTTTCTTTGTTTAACAAAGGACGATAAAAATTACCATTAAACAATCTCAACCAATCACTCGTCTAAAAAAAAAACAAAGCTCGACTAAATTAATTGTTAAATTTCGTCGTTATATTAAAAGATGAAAGTAATGTTTGAAAAAGTTTTATTCCAATTATTTATAGATAAAAAATACATTAATTGTATTTAATTTGGGAGTATTCTTTATTAAAATTAATTTCGGTTCGGATAAATAAATTCGTTTTGTTGATAATTTAAGGAATATAGGCCCTATTTAATAATATTGAAAAAAAATCAATATATCAATATATAAATGACTTTCCCCTCACTGATTCAGAAAATCACAAAAAAAGAAATTAAAAATATCCAACACAAAAAATATCCAAAACACTATAAAAATGAATTCGCGTCAAATCTTCTTTGCTCTCTTGATTGTGTTTATGGCTGCTATCGTAACAGCCTCCTCTCCTTTGAATTTATATCAATTAACTAAGAGGTAAATACAAATACTATATTGATACTTTTTTAAAAATCGACGTAAGAAATCTATTAATTTTATTAATTTAATCATTAAAGAGGAATTGCTCAAAAAGACAAAAGTCCATCGAAAGAAAAAAACGGCACAGTCAAGGCTGCACTTATCTTACCTTCTAGAGGCGAACCCGATGATATCTAAGCTATTAAATTTTGCATATTAGAACCTTTTTATTAAGCACTATTTATTCTCATTATTTCACTTATTTAGCATTATTTCAAAGCATGCCGCATTTTTATAAATTATAGAATATTTTCATATATAAATAAAATTATAATGAAGTCATAAATTATTCCCTTCATTTTCATTTTATTCTCTTCAAATTTATTTTTTTCCATAAGTTTTTGAAAAACTTCTAACTACGCGCCAAATAACATGATAATTATATGAATCAGTGAACTACAAATTAAAAAATAAAATCACTTACTACCCTATACGATTTATGACACTTTTCTTCTCAATTATCGTGATCGAATGAATAAATTCTTGTCCTATTAATAAATTTTCAAGATATTTATTCTGAAATAATAAACACATCATGATATCAAGTCTATCTATAATGAAGAATTATATATGAATGATGATGATAATGATGGAGATGATGGTGATAATATGTTATCATATAAGGATAACACGAGATAAGTCATTGTATAACATTTTGATCTTTAAATTACATTAAACAATATAAATACCGTAAAAAAAAAATAAATATCAGATATATATTAACGTATAAGCAAATTGGATATAGAAAATGGAAATATTAGCACACATATTCTTGATAAATTATAACGATTACATTACGAAATTATCGTAAGAGATGATGTTAAGGGAAAAAAAATACGCATATACGCATAACAATCTGAAAGAACGAGAGATCAAGATTTTATGTAATCATTCCGTTTATGTAACTTACGGTATTAACTTAACGTTAGGAATTCCATGTAGTTAATTTATAGTTAATTTCAATCGTAAGGTGTCTAATTTATTCAAACATTTGGAAATGAATTTAGTAATATATGGGCAGACATAAGGCAGTAAAAGAATGTAGGGAAGTTGATACAGATGAAGAATTATTTAAAGCCGATAGGAAAAACTACACTATTTTCGCAACAGGTAGCAGTAGAACGAGCTCTTTTCCAATGCGGCTTTGTGGCACAGGAAACAGATAGACCAGGACCCCGAGCTATATATATAGAGGTAAGGTTGCAGCCAAAAAAAATTACTAATAGCTCTACAGGGCCGGAATTATGATAATGCCAGTCAGCGTCTAAAAAATGAAATAAATTCTGGCCGGCATTATCTATAAAAGGAAAGATCTACATGATTATTTTGGTCAATTCTACGCAAACCCTTACTCTACCTTTTTATGTATAGCTCGGGGTCCTAATAGACCCGAATGGATTGCAACAGAAAACTAGAATCTTAATTATATAATCAATTTGGAAAATCATTACTATTTTCATGAATTTTAAAGATTTTTAAAATCTATTTTTTAATAAACTAACAAGGAATTCATTAAAAATATAAGTTTTTTTCAATATATTTATATCGTTCATTAAATACTATAGAAGAAAAATGCAAATAATAAAAAAATATTAAAATCTTGTTTTTTTAATATAACATTATAAATAAAAATATTTTTTCTGAAAAATTTAATATAATTATTATAAAATCTCAAAAAAAAATTTTGGCCGAGCCACCTTTTGCTGTGAGTCAGCCCATATTTAGAAGAATACAGTAGGGCCGTTCCAACTTTTAAGTTTTTAACACCTCTTTTATTAAAAAATCTATATTTTGATAAGCATATAATTATCTACAATCAGAACTCGATATAACGAACCCTCCGTAGGTCCTGATTTTTGGTCGTTATATCAAATATTCGATAAATCATCAATATATTTTTATTGTACCGATTTAAATATAAAAATTCTGTATACTTAACTATATTATCAAGCAACATTTTATCTTGTCAAAATATGTTTATAGTATTTTTAAATCACAAAGCGAACCAAGTTACAGTAAAAAAATATGTTTATAGTATCAATACTATATAATGGAAACTTTTTAAGACTCGTAGATATCAGGTGACTGATCTGCTACGTTGAATAGTGCCGGCCGAGACTAAGTTAATTCAGGCCGGAATTAAGAAGTATCGGTTAATCGCGAATAAATAAATATGACTGATTTATAATTAAACTTCTTATATGTCATAAAATTAATTATAAATGGTTTTGATTTAAAGAAAAAAGTTCGTTATGGGCCAAAATCGGTTTGTTATCTGTTATATTGAGTTATGACTGCATATGATTAAATACCATCCTTTAAATTTAAATTATGATTTTCTGAAATTTTCTAAAGTTTCCCAAATTGAAGAACTTACAAAATTTTATTATGATTTTCTTTTTAACAACACATTTTTTAAACAAAAATAAATCTTTGATCATCACACAATACTATAAAAAAAAATCATATACTTTTTAAACATAATATTATTTTAGTATACTACTGATCATTTTATAGTATTAATCATCAGCTTCGGATTTTTAATTTTTTAAAAATGAAAACTCATGTCTTTTTTTAGTTTAGTAATAATAAAAATTAAAAAATAATTTAACATTAGTAAAAATCTATGCGAAGTAAAATTGTATTTTGATAAAAAAAAAAAAATTCTTTGATCATTTTCGGCATAATTGATATTTTTTAGTTTTAATTGATGAAACTGACGTTAATTTCTCATATACTAAAAGTAACCTCTTTGAATGCCTCCTGTGGCAGGACTTGCGGGATGGTCGTCACTCTTCAGGACAAGTATCGAGACGTACGTACAAGATACTTTAGATACGTATATTTTAATTGCCGAACTTCTCATGTTTGGCATTGATTTACAAATACATTTCCATTGTTAATTCACCCCACTCAGGTGATCATCAAAGGTTATAACCTTACTATTTATGTCACAAGTATATAGGTTATAACCTTTAATGATCACTGAGAAGGGTGTGTAACCGTGTTAATTTGGGATCCGGTCAAAATATCGAATTCTAATGCTGGTCAAAAATATCACGTGATTACGCATAACTCTGCATAACGCGGGCCAACTGTCGGGATTTTGACACATTCGGGATTTTGACCCGTCGCGATTTAGACCCATAACCGTTAATTTGGACTTTTTCCTTTTTCGTATCATATCGATCAATTTTAGTGAGTGTAAATCAAAATATTTAGTATTTTTACATTTTCATAATCAATAAATATTTGTATAACATAATTTAATTAATTAACATCTTTAATCATTACGCTTAACTGTAGAAAAATAACATAATCGAATTTTTATACATTTATACTTATACTACGAATTATTTATACATTATAAATAAATTTATACTTATTACATTGAACTTATTATTATATTAAAAATTTAAAAAAAGATTCTAAAACTTAAATAATAAATTTCTTACCAACATAAAAAATAATTTTACATATTTTATATTACTATCTCATACATTATTAGTAATAATTGAATCATCATTTGATTTCTGTTCATCAACTGCTTCATCTGCTTCAGATTTTGTTTCAGATTTATAATCTGAATAAACATTGCCTGATGATTGATATCTAAATCCTTCATTACACATATATTGAATTACGTTACCTATTCCTCCTAAACATATAACTAAACAAAAAAATAGGATTAATACTTTTGTTAAATATCGATCAATACATAAACAAATATATATATATATATATTTTTACTGTATTTAAAAATTACCTGAAGATACGATAACACCAATTATAAAATTTTGAATCTAATTATTTTTAAATTATATTGTTACAAACAATTTCATAAAAAATCATGAATAAAAAAATAAATAAAATATTTTCTTTACCTTTAAGATTCTACACATGTTATAAATTAGAACAGGAACATATTGTAATATGAATATTAAAATATAAGTTAAAACTTTTTTAAGAGTTTTTTTTTCAATATTGTTAAGATACATCCAACTATTATTCGAACTTGAGACTGATGAATTTTCTTCTTTAACTCTATGAATCGTTATTAATATATGTACGTAACAAAACACAATAGTTGCTAATATGAGAACTATTAGAATAAAAAATATTGTCATTACAGCACTAGCTTCAGGTTTAGTCGCGCAACTAATAAAAAAAAAAGTGTATGAACATCACGTGGTTGATCATTTGACTGATTACATGGTTTAAGTGATTAACGTAATGACATACTTGTATTTTGTAGAACCATAGGCGTTTAGCGTACTTAGAGGGAAAATTAATGATAAGATAACAATTGGAAACCAAATTTTGTAATCATATTTTCCTAATTCGAAATAGTATTCTTGCACTACCCTTAACCAAGTGGTAATAGATATAGCTCCAACCTATTGATAAGATTTTTAAAAATTAAACGTAATTCCGAAAAACATGATACTGTATGTCGATCGAGGGTTTTTATAAGGTCAAATTTTTAAAAAACTTACCAATAACATGTTAAAAGAAACGAATAATACGACAGAAAATCCCATGATTTCACATAATGGAGATGGTAAAGAGATGACTTCATTATTTAAGAATTTTGATTTATTTGAAGCCGAATATGACTATAAGATTAACGATAATGAATATTTTTAACTAATGACTATAACGATAATGAATATTTTACTAATTTACTTACATAATTAATTAAGCTTGCTGATGAATAAAGAAAATCTTATAATATGAGGATAATTATATATATATAATAATTATTATAAATAATTAAAACAGTAAAACATGAAAAAATAAATTGAGAATGCTTACCTGTAATTGCTAAATAAAATGGAAATCTAAGTGATAATATAATACCTCTATGATCAAGTTTCCATCGTAAGTACGTTCCTAAAGATAGAAAATATTAATTGATTGAATTCAAAAATCAATTTTTTTTAGATTAATAAAATTACTTACGGTAAAAGATAAATAAAGTTCCTAAAATATTAATGGAATGAAAAGTTATTGGAATAACAAACACAATGTGAAATTCGGTTATAGCATCATAAGGTGACGAATGTGTTGGAGCAGCTTCATTTAAAGGTATCATATAAAGAAACGATAATATAAAAATAGTGATACGAAATAAAAATGGGATTAAATCCATTTTTTTTCTATAAAAATATTAAGCGAATGTTGAATTATTATATGATTATAAAATTAATAACGTGTAAGTAATAATGACGATAAACGATTGGGAGCTTTTATATATAGTTTGCACTCCTACCGAAAATAAAGTTAAATGATATCTGCCGTATAATAATAATTTGTGCGAAAATAAAACGGTCATGATTATATATCATAACATGTTAATGAGATAATTAAAACAAACATATTATTTATAAAACTTGTGCTGCAATTTCTTTGATACAAGCATTGCATAAGCACGGCCCTACGGGTCTTGTTTATTTTTGTACTAATATTGAATTTTTTTATTTTAATTTATCCAATTATATCCAGAGTGTTAATCTTATTATTGAGAGTTCCAACAAAACAAAATACATTTAAAAACAAATATCACGCATAAATAAAAAGAAAAAGGTGATGAAATAGTTAGGCGGGGGATATCAAGGTATGTTCCATTTACTAATATATATAATTATTCTGGTAAGTTCTACTTCACGTGCCTGCGTTGACGGAATTTATTAACCCCGATAAAATCTTGTATTAAAGATTAGATTTCGAAAATCTTGCAAAAATAAAACTATTTTTTTTTCAACTTTATTATTAATGATACAAATAATAATATTTATTGAATACAAAAATTAAAATTTAAGGTATGTGATATATGAAATATGCCGAAGCGAAATTTCAAATAAATTTGAATAGAAAATTCTAAATAGTTTGTACTTATTACGAAACAAGGTCTAGACTTTTTGTGTGGCGTTTTCATTTATATCACTTATCTAATTATTTTACTCTTATTTATTGACACAAAATAAACAAATAAATAAAATTTAAGCAAAAATGGTTTTTCTTTGTGATCATCCAATGATAATTACATATAATGGTGAATTTATAAAAACATAAAAAAAACTGTTTTTTTTTAAACTATGATATACAGTACTTTGTTGCATAGACATTTAAAATATGTTAGATTTTACGTCCCTTCCCCTAAAAAATTTTGATAATTTTGGAATTATTTAGTATTTTTACAGAATTTTTTTTTTGCTCTATTAATAAATTCATTTATGGAAAAGAACTTAAAACGTTCTATTTGCGGTATTTGCGATATAACTGATATAACTTTACTAATTATATTGTACACAACAATAAGGTTTCGGTAAATTTCGAGATTATTTATAATATTTACTGTCTCAGGTTATTTACAAATTCCTTATTCTCTTGATTCGTTAAGAGTCACATTTCAATCATTTAGTTAAATGGTAGTAATTAGTACATTTTCTTGGCATAAATAGTATAAGCGTACGTAATTCCCATTAAAAGAGAAATATAATTTCGTAAATTATAATTAATATAAATATATTTTTTTTTGTGAACATTGGGAAAAATAAATCGCGCAAGCGTAATCATTTATTCTCGTCCATTTACTGTACCAAATTACATTTTAATTTATTACGGATTGCAATATTCTGTAATTAATAAAAATAATCATGTAGTAAAATAATAAAAATAATGCGATTATTTTTGATGATTTTCTATTTCGTTCAGTCAGTTGACCAAAATAATAAACCTTAAACGTATTTCAGAATTCTGCAAACCGCTATAAAAACTTACCATTCGGGTATTACTACTAGCAGAATCGGGTGACATAAATTCCCCCTTTTTAATCTAATAAAATACATAACATTATTATTTGGAAAAATTAAAAAATAATTAATATTTTAATATGTAATAATTATTTGTTTTTTTACAAAATAAGTGAGAAATTACACAGATAGATACACAATATTTAATGAAAACATAACAATCAGATTTAGTAAAGATACATTAATATACTACGAAACTACTGTTACGTTAGTATAATTTTATTATTTCATATTAACAAATTTAATTTTTATACATATAGTTACATAATCTTGTAATTTAATTTAATAATAACAATAAAATTTTAGGATAAGCAAATATTCGATAAAAAATTTTCCAAGAATTGTAAATGTTTATGATGCTGAATGCATTAATGAAACAATTTCATCGAATGTCGGTCGGAATGAGAACGTTAAGTACAATATACTACCACGTCGAAAAATGTACTTTATTTTATAATAAATTATTATATGATTTACATAACGTTCATCATTTCTAAAGTAAAAGGATTTGAAACTGTTTTTAAAGTTCTTTCAATTGGTAAGCTGCACAATATTACTATGCGAATTTGTAATGAATGAATTTTCTTTTTAACATTACAAATCGTATCCAATATTACATGTACATTAAAAACACGTTAAATTAACAATGAAATAATTACTAGACAGTATTATATCAGGTAGATAAATGGAAAATGTATGGATTAACGCAAATTTGTTGATTCGCTCAGACAATTACTATCTTTACATTTAAATCATATTTAACCTGTAATTGTTATATAAATCATATATATTCACTATGTTTCTAACATTTAACAATGAGATAATGATAGTTAGTTCGGGATTTAAAGTTTGTGATACAATTTCTAATCTGGAGATCATATAACAGATAGCAGATAAATAATAACAGTTAGCAGATAGCAGATAAATGTTTTCGTAAATCATGTGGATCCATCTGCGACGATCCTAATTGTAATCGTTAACCAATTAAAAAAATTCAGGTTTGTTTACTAAAAATCATATTACGGTATACGATATTACAAATGAGGAAGAAGGAAATGAAGTAATAAAATTAACTTGTTTAAATTGGCGTATTGTATTTGTTTAAAAAAATGGGAATTGCTTGTAAATGATTACCAGAAATTTACAAAATTAGTAAATGCTGCACGCCTGCATCGCCTGATACTAAAAAAAAAATCGTAACGGATCACAGGATTACCATTAAATGATTATATATTATTACATATACAAATAATTTACATGACATAATGTTACACTTTTATTTCTTTTTTATAACCTGTAAAAAAAATTTTTTTAAAAAAAATATTTTAACAACCACTCATATAATAAATATAGAATAATTATATTACTTTGGTAAAATTCAATTAAACACAATAATATTTATACATAAATTATACATAAATTTACGATCATTGTAATCATTGTATTCCCAAAAATTAAAGTTCGTCATACTGGGATACTGGGCCAATTTTAACGCCTATTTGCTTTATATGTTGATATTACCTAAAATTATAAATTATTATCGTGCTCCGTATATTAAACATAATTGCCGATAATTTTGTTATTCTTAAAAATCAAAAATAATCTATAATTAAGCTATAATTAAGCTAAAGTCCATAAAATGGGTCACAAGATAATATCGTTATTGGGTCAAATTATGATTATATTATACGATTCAGGAGATTCAGACAATATTCAGGTGACGCGAGTCAATTATCATTTGACGACTGAACGCAACTCGATCACGTTCCCAAAAATTGGACTTTGTGTGTTACATTTCTTTTTTTTGTTTATTTTTTAAAATGATTTGTATAATTTGAAATTATTTTATATTTTTTGATTGCCAAGATAAATTCGCGAGAAATTTATCTAATAACTTTACATAATAATGTTTCAATTCGTGACGTTAATCAATATAAATACAACACCGTACAATATCCATAAAATATCCCACATGTTGAATAAATTAATAATTAAACATGAAAAATATTTCGAGAAAAAAAATAAAAATAAGAATAAAATAAATAAATATACTGTATATTAACGTATAAGCAAATTGGATATAAAAAATGGGAATATAGCACGATTACATTACGAAATTATCGTAAGAGATGATCATGTTGAGGGAAAAAAATACGCTTATACGCATAACAATCGGTATCAGGACATATATATTTTATATGAAAGATCAAAAGATCAAGATTTTATGTAATCATTCCGTTTACATAACTTATTAACTTAACGTTAGGAATTTCATGTGACTTATCGCTACTACTTATAGTTAATTTCAACCATAAGGTGTTTTAATTTATTCAAACATTTGGAAATGAATTTTTTTTTTTGGAGTGGAAATATTATGAGTGTTTATTAACACGGGTGTATTTTTCAAGTAATATATTTAAAAGAATAGTACAGTAGGGCCGTTCCAACTTTTAACACATCTTTTATTAAAAAAATCTAAATTTTGATAAACATCTACAATCAGAACTCGATATGAACCCTCCGTTCAGGTCCTGATTTTTGGTCGTTATATCAAATATTCGATAAATCAATATATTTTTATTATACCGATTTAAATATAAAAATTCGGTATACTTAAATATATTATCAAGTAATGTCAGATATTTTATCTTGTCAAAATATGTTTATAGTATCAATACTATATAATGGAAACTTTTAAGACTCGTAGATATCAGGTGACTGATCTGCTGCGTTGAATAGTGCCGGCCGAGACTAAGTTAATTCCGGCCGGAATTAAGAAGGTATCAGTTAATCGCGAATAAATAAATATGACTGATTTATAATTAAACTTCGGTAATATCGCGAAATTTATAATAAAGTCGGTATATAGTGATAAAATTAATTATAAATGGTTTTGATTTAAAGAAAAAAAGTTCGTTATGAGTTTTTAATTTAAATTATGATTTTCTGAAATTTTCTAAAGTTTCCCAAATTCCTCAGAACTTACAAAATTTTATTATGGTTTTCTTTTTCAGTTATACAACACATTTTTTAAACAAAAATAAATCTTTGGTCATCACACATTCACTATAAAAAAATTAGTATAAGTTTGGTATACTGCTGATCATTTTATCATCAGATTCGGATTTTTAATAATTTGAATTTAAAAAATAATTTAACATTAGTAAAATCTATGCGAAGTAAAATTTTATTTTGATAAAAAAAAATTCTTTGATTATTTTCGGCATAATTGATAATCATTTTTAGTTTTAATTGATGAAACTGAAAAAAAAAATCTGAAAGCAATGTCTTTCGACGATTTTAATCTATATTGGAAAAAACATTTAATTCCTGGAGGCATTAGAGCGTGGCGTAAAAAATGTTCTGAATTAATTTGGAAAAATGAAATGCTTAACAGTAGGAAGGTGGAAGATTTGTTTTTTTATAATCATAAAGGCGAATTTGATTGGAATAGAACGTTACAATTTATTAGTAATCGAAATAGTAACTGTACATCATGGGAAATCGAAAAAGAAGATGTATGGGAACGTTCATATAAAATTAAAAATTTTTTAAAAGAATTGCCGACCTACGAGATATTGTACAAAAGAGATGTGAATATGATAGAAACAGATCAATGTATTAGATGTAAAAATGGAGTTGAAAATTGGGATCATTTATGGATCTGTGAAAAGAACGAGTTAACGATTAAAGAAGTTATAGAACGTTCGATTAGTGATTTCGAAGAACATTTATTGAATGAAGAAAAGCATGAGGAAGTAAAATTATTACAGAACATGAATTTTAGTTTTTTAAAGATTTTGTATGAAAAATCAGAAGTTCTGATCGGAAAAGATAAATATTGGGAATTGATTAGAGGAGTTTATAATGGTAAATTTAATAAAGTATCAAAAGATAAAGATGAGAAAGAACTGATAAATGAGCTTTGGGTGTTTTGTTTTAACGCGTTAAAGAAGGAATTTTAGATCAAAAGGTGTAATGAAGTTAGTAACGAGTTAGAACAAAGTTTAGGTATTAAAAAATCAGATAAAAGAGTTAGAAAATTTAAAGATAGAGATATAGAGAGTGAAGATAAAAATATAGAAATCGAAGAAAATAATTAAAAATTAACGAAAAATATAAAAAGAGAGAAAATGATATTAAATTAGTAAAATAATTGGTAGGTTCACAGAAGGAAAAGATACGAAAAGTTGGAATTTAATACCAAAATTAGTTTAGTTTACATTTTAGATTAGATTAGATAGTTTTTTAGTATATAGGTATTGTTCGAATACTTTAGTTATAGAGAGTAAATTAATTTTTAATTTGCTTTCTTAGTGTTTTAATGTTTATGTAATCTTTTCTATATATTGATTAATAAATTAATAAACGCGTTGCTAATTTTTTTTTAAAAAAAAAAGAAAAAAAAAATCTGAAGAAATCTGTTTTTAATGTTAATTTCTCATATGCTAAAAGTAACCTCTTTTTTTAATCAACTTTTTAAATTAGCTATTCCACAGTTTTTGCAAAGGTAAAATAATTCTATATGAATGCCCCTGTTCAGCGGGTAGCAGGGTTGGCGAGATAGGACCCAGAAATATATATATAGGGGTCAGGTGGCGAAAAATTTTTTTACTATGAGCTGTACGCAGAGACTTTTTATATGAGTAGTACGCATAATTGACACCTGATATTGAAAATCCTGCAAAAATACGCAAATAAAATTTCAGACATTAAGTTATTAATTATTTTATCATGGCTTCTATATTATTTATAAAACAAAATACTAATGTGAAAAAATAGAATTTACCATTTTTTTATAATATTTTTCTAAAATTTCACTTTTTAACCCTTAGAAATTTCTTACAATTCGGTTAATTAAATAAGTACTTACAGTAAATATATTATATATATAAGATTAGCCAAATTTAGGTCAAAAATACGCAAACTAATTTTTTACATATAAAAATTTTGATAAAAAATACGCAATCTTGATGACCTAACTATAGATGAAAAATTCTAAAATTGTACGCAAATCAAAACTTTACTCCGTCTAATTCCACTATGATGGCGACGCATTTGTGTACCCTACCCCTGTATATATATTTCTGGGTCCTGGCGAGATGGTCGTCAGGCCAAGTATCGAGAAGTGACGATACGTAATTACGTATACGTATACATACTATACACAAATTTTAATTGTCGATCTCATGTTTGGCAAACTACATAATACATTTCCAGTTAATTTTGACTTTTTCCTTTTTTGTATTCATATCGATCAATTTAGTGATTGGTGTAAATCATAATATTTATTTTAATATTTTTTTCATTTTCATAATCAATAAATATTTGTATAACATAATTTATTTAATTAACATCTTTAATCATTACGTTTAACTGTATAATCGAATTTTATACATTTATATTTAATACGAATTTATACATTATAAATAAATTTATACTTATTACATTGAACTTATTATTATATTAAAACTTAATAAAATTCTTACAAACATAAAAAAATAATTTTACATATTTTATATTATCAAATAATCAATCATACATTATTAGTAATAATTGAATCATCATTTGATTTCTGTTCATCATCTGCTTCAGCTTTTGTTTCGGATTTATAATCTGAACAAGTAACGCTTGATGATTGATATCTAAATCCTTCATTACATATATATTGAATTACGTTACCTATTCCTCCTAAAGATATAGCTAAAAAAAAATAGAATTAATACTTTTTGTTAAATATCGATCAATATAAAACAAATATATATATATATATATGTATATTTTAAAAAAAAAATTACCTGAAGAAACGATAACACCAATTATAAAATTTTGAATCTAATTATTTTTAAATTATATTGTTATAAACAATTTCATAAAAAACAAATAAAAATAAATAAATAAAGGACATTATCTTTACCTTTAATAATCTACACATGTTATAAATTAGAACAGGAACATATTGTAATATGAATACTAAAATATAAGTTAAAACTTTTTTAAGAGTTTTTTTTTCAATATTGTTAAGATACATCCAACTATTATTCGAACTTGAGACTGATGAATTTTCTTCTTTAACTCTACGAATCTTTGTTAATATATGTATGTAACAAAACAAAATAGTTGCTAATGTGAGAACTATTAGAATAAAAAATATTTTCATTATAGCACTAGCTTCAGGTTTAACCCCACAACTAATAAAAAAAAAAGTATAAGAATATCACGCGGTTGATCATTTGACTGACATGATTAACGTGTGACATACTTGTATTTTGTAGGACCATAGGCGTTTAGCGTACTTAGAGGGAAAATTAATGATAAGATAACAATTGGAAACCAAATTTTGTAATCATATTTTCCTAATTCGAAATAGTATTCTTGCACTACCCGTAACCAAGTGATAATAGATATAGCTCCAACCTATTGATAAGATTTTTAAAAATTAAACGTAATTCCGAAAAACATGATGTGTCGAGGGTTTTTATAAGGTCAAATTTTTAAAAAACTTACCAATAACACGTTAAAAGAAACGAATAATACGATAGAAAATCCCATGATTTCACATAATGGAGATGGTAAAGTGATGACTTCATTATTTAAGAATTTTGATTTATTTGAAGCCGAATATGACTATAAGATTAACGATAATGAATATTTTAAATAATGACTATAACGATAATGATTATTTTTAAATTTTAGTTAATATAATCTTAATAAATATTTTTGCTAATTTACTTACATAATTGATTAGGTCTGACGATGAATAAAGAAAATCTTATAATATAAAGATAATTATATATATATAATAATTATTATAAATAATTAAAACAGTAAAACATGATGAAAATAAATTGAGATTGCTTACCTGTAATTGCTAAATAAAATGGAAATCTAAGTGATAATACAATACTTCTATGATCACGTTTCCATCGTAAGTACGTTCCTATAGAAAATATTAATTGGTTGAATTCAAAATCTATTTTTTTTTTTAGATTAATAAAATTACTTACGGTAAAAGATAAATAAAGTTCCTAAAATATTAGTGGAATGAAAAGTTATTGGAATAACAAACACAATGTGAAATTCGGTTATAGCATCATAAGGTGACGAATGTGTTGGAGCAGCTTCATTTAAAGGTATCATATAAAGAAACGATAATATAAAAATAGTGATACGAAATAAAATTGGGATTAAATCCATTTTTTTTCTATAAAAATATTAAGCGAATGTTGAAATTATTATATGATTATAAAATTAATAACGTGTAAGTAATAATGACGATAAACGATTGGGAGCTTTTATATATAGTTTGCACTCCTACTGAAAATAAAAATTAAATGATATACGCTGTATAATACTATATAATTTGTGCGAAAATAAAACGGTTGATTATGTATTATAACATGTTATATGAGATAATTAAAACAAACATATTACTTATAAAATTTGTGCTACAATTTTTTTGATACAAACATTCCATAAGCACGGCCCTACGGGTCTTGTTTATTTTTGTACTAATATTGAATTTTTTTTATTTTAATTTATCCAATTATATCTAGAGTATTAATCTTATCATTGAGAGTTCTAACAAAACAAAATACATTTAAAAACAAATATCACGCATAAATAAAAAGAAAAAGGTGATGAAATAGTTAGGTGGGGGATATTAAGGTATGTTCCATTTACTAATATGTATAATTATTCTGGTAAGTTCTACTTCACGTGCCTGCGTTGACGGAATTTATTAACCCCGATAAAATCTTGTATTAAAGATTAGATTTCGAAAATCTTGCAAAAATAAAACTTTTTTTTTAATTATATAGATTATTAATGATACAAATAATAATATTTATTGAAATACAGAAATTAAAATTCAAGGTATGTGATATATGAAATATGCCGAAGCGAAATTTCATATAAAATTGATGAAAAAAATAAAAAAGAATATTCTAAATAGTTTGTACTTATTACGAAACAAGGTCTAGACTTTTGTGTGGCGTTTTCATTTATATCACTTATCTGAATAATCTGATTATTTTACTTTTATTTATTGACACAAAATAAACAAATAAGCATAAATGGTTTTGTTTTGTGATCATCCAATAATGATTACATATAATGGTGAATTTATAAAACATAAAAAACTGGTTTTTTTAAACTATGATATACAGTTTGTCGCATATCACATATTTTTACAGAATTTTTTTTTTTTGCTCTATTAATAAATTTATTTATGGAAAAGAATTTAAAACGGTTTATTTGCGATATTTGCGATATAATTGATATAACTTTAATTTATATTGTACACAGCAATAAGGTTTCGGTAAATTTCGAGATTATTTATAATATTTATTGTCTCAGGTTATTTACAAATTCCTTATTCACTTGATTCGTTAAGAGTTACATTTCAATCATTTAGTTAAATGGTAGTAATTAGTACATTTTCTTGGCATAAATAGTATAAGCGTACGTAATTTCCGTATAATTGCCGTAAATTATAATTAATTTAAATAATTTTTTTTTTATTTCTGAGAGCTTTGGGAAAAATAAATCGTGCAAAAACGTAACCATTTATTCTCGTCTATTTACTGTACAATTAATTTTTTTTATTTATTGCGGATTGCAATTTTCTGTAATCAATAAAAATAATCATATAATAAAAATAATAAAAATAATGCGATTATTTTTGATGATTTCCTATTTAGTTCAGCCGACCAATATAATCAAAATAATCAAAATAATAAACCTTAAACGTATTTCAGAATTCCGCAAATCACTATAAAAAACTTACCATTCGAATATTTCGGGCATAAATTCCCCTTTTTAATCTAATAAAATAGATAGCATTATTATTTGTAAATATAAAATAATTAATATTTTTTAATATGTAATAATTATTTGTTATCAAGTGAGAAATTACACACAATATTTAATGAAAACATAACAACCAGATTTAGTAATGATACATTAATATACTACGAAACTTTTGAATATTTTACCTGTTACGATTAGTATAATTTTATTATCTCATACTGATAAATTGAATTTACATAATCTTGTAATTTAATTTCATAATAATAAAATTTTAGGGTAAGCAAATATTTGATAAAAAATTTTCCAAGAATTGTAAATGTTTATGATGTTGAATGCATTAATCAAATTATTCTAGATACAATTCGAAACAATTTCATTAGTAATAGCAAGTAAATTTTCACAAATTCAAATTACTCGTCGGAATGAGAACGTTAAGTACTTAAGTATAATATACTAATACGATTTTTATTTTAGAAATGCATGAACGTTGTTATAAATCATATAATAATTTATTATAAAATAAAGGATTTGAAACTGTTTTTAAAGTTCTTTCAATATTGGTAAGTTGTGTAATATTACTATGCGAGTTTGTAATGAATGAATTTTCTTTTTAACATTACAAATCGTATCCAATATTACATGTACATAAAAAAACACGTTAAATTAACAATGTGATAATTACTAGACAGTATTATATCAATTTTAGGCTCATATAAAAGTACGTACTGTATATGAATATATTACGTTATGTTTATTGTGACGCGTAACGATCGAACAACTTTTACGCTTACTGAATAATTGATGATAATTGGAAGCTAAATTTTGTAATTATGTATATTTTCACAATGTCAAATAGCGTTCTTGAACTTCTCGTAACGTTTATTTACGCATCATCGAAAATTAAATTAAAGAATTTCAAGAATTTAAGAATAGATATTATTTACGGAATCTTAATATCAATTGTTTATTAGTTATTGTATTTACAAGAAAAAGAATCTTTAAAAGTTCATCGCACTTCATAACAGATAAATTTTAGAAAATCGAAATTATTTAGGTAGATACTGTCAATGGAAAATGTATGGATTAACGCAAATTTGTCGCTTCGCTCCAAACAATTGTCATATTTTAACCTGTAATTGTTATATAAAACGGAAAATAAATAATAATGAATCATATACATGTATGTGTCGTAAGAAAGTGATTAAACTGTTATTTTATTCACTATGTGATGTTTGTTTTCTAACATTTTAACAATGATATAATGATAGTTATTTCGGGAATTAAAGTTTGTGATACAATTTCTCTGGAGATCATATAACAGATAGCAGATAAATAATAACAGTTAGCAGATAGCAGATAAATGTTTTCGTAAATCATGTGGATCCATCTGCGACGATCCTAATTGTAATCGTTAACCAATTAAAAAAATTCAGTTTGTTTATATACGATATTACAAATGAGGAAGAAGGAAATGAAGTAATAAAATTAACTTGTTTAAATTGACGTATTGTATTTGTTTAAAAAAAATATGAATTGCTTGTAGATGATTATCAGAAATTTACAAATTAGTAAATGCTGTACTAAAAAAAAAAATAACGTAACGGACCACAGGATTACCATTAAATGATTATATATATTATTACATACACAAAATATTTACATGACATAATGTTGTTACACATACGCTTACGCTTTTATTCTTTTTTTTTTATAATATGAATTAACCTGTTAAAAAAAATTTTTTTTTAAAAAAAATATTTTAACAACCACTCAAATTATTTCTTATAATAAATAAAAAAAAAATATAGAATAAATTATATAACTTTGGTAAAAATTCCACATTTTATCAATTAAACACAATAATGTTTATACATAAATTATACATAAATTTATAAATAAATTTACAATCATTGTAATCATTGTATTCTCAAAATTAAAGTTCGTCATACTTGGGATACTGAGTTCAATTTTTAAACGCCTATTTACTTTATATATCGATATTTGATATTACCTAAAAATTATAAATTATTATTGGGGTCAAATTATGATTATATTATACGATTTAGGCGATTCAGGTAATATTCATGTGATGTGAGTTCAATTATCATCTGACGATTGGACGTAATTCGATCGCGAACCCAAAAATTGGACTTCGTGTGTTACATTTCTTTTTTTTGTTTATTTTTTGAAATGATTGAAATATTACTTTTTATATTTTTTGATTGCCAAGAAAATTCGCGAGAAATTTATCTAATAACTTTACATAATAATGTTTCAAAATAATAAAAAAAAATATATCGGTCAAATCATTTAAACAAATATGGAGTTTAAATTCCTAATTTATTAAAATTAAAAATTGAACAAACTTTTTTATGTAACTTTGCTAAATTATTTTAATTATAATAAATATAATTAATTAACCCCTTCTGATATTTTTAAGATAATTAATTGTTCACGCACGGTTACAAAACAACAGGGCTTATTCATTGCATATACAAGTCCAATTCCATGTCATTACCTGGATGAAAAATTCACACAAATATTTAAACTGAAACAACATTACTAATATATTTATATAACAAGAGAAATTTCCATTTAAATAAGAAAAACAAATTTATGCAGAAAAATAGTTATTTATATCCAACCATATCATTTGTATCAATTTTTTCGGTTCGGTTGAAAAAAAAATTTATTATTCGGCAGAACCCGAAAAAAATGTTATCTATATTTAGTATGATGTAAATATTATACAATTGGTGGTGCTCAAATTATCAAATTAATAAAATTAAAATTAAGGAATTAAAAATAAGGTCCAGTTAACTATTCTAGTTATGATCGGCGATACCGGGAAATACCCCTAAATTTGCGTACATCGTACCCCTGTATTTCATTTTTGTATACGTTTGGGAATTTACGCTGATCATTAAGTATCCGGGAGAGGAATAGAAAAAAATAAAATATGATATAATGACCATAATACAATACTAATGTAATCTAAATAATAGTTATTTCACGGAGTTACTATGGAATATCAGGATTTTTCACGGCTGCTCCGTGAGAGAAATCAATTGATGATATCCATAGTATCCCCGTGAAATAACACGAGTTCCGACCCTAAAAACTTTTTAATAATAATATAATGATGATTCGTATTTCGTATGACAATATATTTTATCACTAAATATTATTAAATCAATTAATATTAACTAGTAATATATTTAACTTAACGATTAAAAAATATAGTACAAAATTTTAAAATCTTAAAAATAATCTTAAAATAATCTTAATAAATTATACTTAAAAAATATTATTATTTTTTTAAAAAAAAAAATCCTATCAATTAAGCGTCTTGTGTAGTATCATCTGATCTTTCTTCCACTTCAAGTTTATAACTTGAAGAATTATTACTACTAGTATGTGAAAATTTTAATCCTTCATTACGTAAATATTGAAATACGTTCGCTATTCCGCCAATACATATAACTAAAAAGAATATATATATATATATATATTAATAAATAATTTGAAATATTTACATATTTTATACTATCTTTTAAATAAATTACCTGCTGGACTGAGAGCATCTAATATAATATGTCGAGCCTATAAATCAAAAACATTGTATTAATATAGTAATATAATTACAATTACTTGAAAAATAAAAAAATTTTTTTTTTTTTACCCTTAATATCATAGAAATGTTATAAATCAAAATGGGAATGTATTGTAAAATAAAAACTAAAATATAAGTTAAAACTTTTTTAAAAGTTCTCCTTTCAACATTAGAATTTCGTACTGCTTCAATACTTGAATTTGGGATATGTCCTTGAATATCGCGAATCGTTTTTAATACATGTACGTAACAAAAAATGATAGTTAACAATGTAACTACTATTAGAACAAAAACCACTATTCCTACAAGATCGGATCCAATTTTAGTTCCACATCTAATTAAAAACAGAATAAAAATGAATGCTGATCGCGTGATAATTAATATGACAAAAAAAAATAGCACGTGACATACGAATATCCTCGAGAACCGTAGGCATTTAATGTACTTAGAGGGATGATTAATGATATGAAAATAATTGGAAGCCAAATTTTATAATCATATTTTCCAAATTCGAAGTAATATTCTCGTACTACTCGTAACCAAGTTACAATAGATATAGCTCCTACCTATTATTAAAAATAGTTTATGTTTTTATTAAAAATCAAATTTTTATTTTAAAAACTAAATTCTTTATTATTAAAACTTACCAATATTATATTTAGTAAAACGAAAAAAACTATTAAAAATCCAAGGATTTCACAGAATAGATATGGCCATGTGTTAGTTTCATTATTTTTTACGAAATCTGTTTTATTTGAAGCTGTATATGCCTTTATATAATAAATTTACGACAATAATTAGTTATTAAAATCATGGTTAATTTGACCATTTTTTTTTCTAAATAAGAAAAAAATTTATTAATAATTTACTTACAAACTCAATTAAGATGGCTGAAGAATATAGAAAATCTTAAATATAAAAGAATTACATATAATTATTATACTAAAAATTATCGTTATTAAAAAAAAAACAATTTTAAAAAATTACCTGTAATCGCTATATAAAATGGGAATTTAAATGACAAAGGAATACTTCTCTTACTACGTTTCCATCGTAAGAACATTCCTTAATAAAAATCAAATATATTTAAATTTTAAAAATTGATCATAGATTAAAAGATCATTAAAAAATTACTTATTACTTACGAAAAAAGATATATAAAGTTCCTAAAAAACTAATGACAGAGAAGATTAATGGGATAGTAGTCACAAGATAAAAATCGGTTTCAACGCCATATCCATAATCTGGATCAACTTTTTGTGCTTTATTTATTGGTATAATGGAAAAAAGAAATGTCGAAATAAATACGATTTTTTTAATCGAAAATGAGAATGAATTCATTTTTTTGTTTTAAAAATTTAAAGGAATGTGAAATTTTGAAATTCTTATTAATGATATTTATAAATAAGATGGGCGAACGTCTTTTATATACCAAAAAAAAAAAAAGTCCGACATTCTGTTGTGTGACATTTATTTATTTTGATCCGTGCGTTCAGTTTAATAATTATTATACATAAATATATCTTATAATATTTACGAAAAAGGAACGATCTATGATTACGTTTTCTAACATAACAATGAGATAATCAAAACCTAGTTAATGTGGTTCGGTTAAACGGAATAACGAATTTTAAAGTTTGTAATACAACTTTTTTTATTGTAAACTACTATCACAAACTTTTAATATAAACAATTTCGGAAATTATATAACGGATAATATTTATTACATTTTTCCTTATGCACCGTTTTTTAATAGATCGGTATCGGTTTTTAATTTTGTACAACTATGATGAACGCAGGGTGTATGGAGCAATAAAATAATAGGTGGATTCATCCTATTAATTGTAAAAAACTAATCAAAGCTTGAAAATTGTAAACATGACGACAATATACGAATTTTTAGGTATGGTATATTTGTTTATTTTGTTGAAAATCAAGGATATTAAATTATTGAATTTCATTTATTACTGGTAGATCACAAAGGGGAAGAAACAAAAAAAAAGAAAAAAAATTTCATTGGATCTGATTGGACCTTAAATCATTGATGCATTATTAATCTTGCATTTAGGAAGAAAAATATTACTGAAACTTTACAAAATTAAATTAGTCAATTCGGCGTCGCTCGTTGTATTCGTTATAAAAAGTAAAAATGTAACGTAACATTATGTATTATGTACACAAATATTTGCATTACATAATTATGTTGCACAACGTTTCAGATTATTAAGTAAAATTACAATGAACTATAGTAAAAGTTTATTTCATATTAGTTATTAATTCTCACGTCATATTAAAAAAAAAAGAAAGTAAGAATAATAATTATTATAAAAAAAAAATTTGTCAAAGTGAACGAATTTCAAGAAGATTAAAAATTCAAATACTTGAAGTTATACTAAAGAATTATAAAGTTTATTTATTAAAACTTCATTAAATCCATTAAATCCATTAAAAAATCTCATCCCCAGATTCTAGATCCAATTTCTAATTATTAAATAAATTATGGATCAAAAATTCATGCATCACAAATTTTAAGGCGACTTGATATACACAACGCATAAAGTCTTAATATAACAATTAATTGATATACAATAAATAGCTATCATATATCCACCAATAGTTTTAATATTTAATTTTAGAATAGATTTTCTTGTTTTACTGTTTGTTATGAGAATATTAATAAAATTCAAGTATTTTTTTTTAAAAAAAAACTGGAATGAGAAAAACAATAAAACAATAGAAATTAAACTATTCATCTCACGTGATATGGCACGGACGATGAAATTTAAACTTATAAAACTTAAAACAAGTAAGCGGATGAAAGTTTTTCAGATGCCGATTTGCGTCAGATTTTAAAGTAATTTTCACAATATGAATCTGACCGTATTGATTATTTAGCTAACAAGGTGCAAGTACATTAAGACTGATAGATTTAATATTTAATTATAATTATAAATTTTAAATAATGATACCTGCAATATTTTGACTTGGAATTAATAATATTTATTTGGGGATACGTACAAATATTTCTAGTGAGCATATGACTTAGAATTAATAATAAAATACATACAAATAGTTACAGTATAGCGCAAAGTTTCCTTATAAAATTAGAGTATAAATAAAATAGTTTTCTTAGAAATTATTCGAAATTGACATCTGTCACGCGACGCGCGCTATCCATCACCTCACGCAAATTTATCTAAACTTTAATAAATCGAAAAATCGAATAAAGGTGAAATAAAATCTAATACAACAAATAATTAATAAAATTTGTAATTATTTATTCTTTCTTTTACATAATAAGACTGTTTGTTTACATATTAATATAATCTAAAAATTAACTTTGACGAATTAAATAATATGTTTTCTTTTCATTCTCGTTTATTTTCTTTTCTTTCCCTTTTTATTTTTTGATTTGTATAACATAATAAGGAAAAGAATATTAGAAGATTAAATTTATTGGAAATTAAAATCATGAGATTTTTTTTTCTATTATTATAATTATTATAATTGGTCTTGAAACATTTTAGTAATCTTACTTAATATGGCTTTTTGCATTACCATCCTTCCGAAAAATTTCGAGTTTTATTAACTTAGAAAAGAATCTATTAATTAATTTATTCTATTGTTTTATAACTTTTCGTTTCAACGTTTCATGCTGATCAAATAAACTATATGTCCGATACGTAACACAAATAAATGTCTTTAATAACAAAGGATTTACCGGCTAATCCGCCTAGATAGTCACATGATTTCGTAAAATTATATGAACCAATCGTTATTAATCGTATTACGGCAAATCAAAATTGTGCAAATGTGATACGTTCGAGAAGTTCGACCGCTTGCATCCCATTTTGATTATCGAATAATAATTGGTGAACTCTTTTTTTTTTTTTTTTACTTCTATTATAGTAATTTAAAGTACTATTTTGTTTTTTTTTCATATGAAATAGGAAAGTGTATTAACATTATGAACATTTTTTTGGAAAGGAGGTGAATATTGATTGACTTATATATTTCGAGTTATACTCCTTTAATAGTATTCATTATCTTGACCCGGATATACTCTTTCTACATTTGGACATATTTAAATCCGACCGGGCCTGATAATCCATAATATACTGGATATTTGTAGTCGACAAACTTGCCGGATTGTTGGGTTATCGGTAAATAGAAAAAAACCCAACTTTTTGTTACAATCAAAAATATTCAGTTAAAGGATGTAAAATTGATTGACTAAATGTCATGATTGTCACATGCTTGCCAATAACCCGACAACCCGGAAAGTTGGTATGTATGCTGACCCGGAATTATAAGGATCCGAACCGGAGTTATGTGTCACAACTTTATTATTCAAGTATTATTATTTAATTAATATATTAATAATTTTAAGATTTAATATTTAATGAAACAAAAAAAATTGGTGTTATAATTTAGATCATCCTTGTAACCATACTTGGTTGATTTTCGATAAATGCATAATTGAAACAATATTTAAACATTTAAAATTTTACAATATTATACAAAGTAAAAAATTATAAAAATCTAGATTGTTATTACATGTAATAATATTGTAGTAATTTGATGATCTCTTATTCAAAATGAGACTATCTTGAAAATTTTTATAATTTTATATAAATATACATACATATATCAAAATAAAAAATTGGAATGTATTAAAAAGAATATGAAATGCTTGAATGAAAATGATTTAAGTTAACCAATTTATGATAGTTAAATTGCAAAATTTTATGACGATAATCTTTAATTATATTATTATGTAATATCTTATATAATTTATTTAAAAAAAAGATATAAGAAAATCAGTTTGGTCAGAGTTAATGAATGATAAGTTAAATTTCGGTAATTTCGGTCAAGAATTAAATAGAAAATTTGATCATTAAGTACATGGTTTTTCGGAAAAGTTTTTTCGTAGACTAGGAAAAAATAAATGCTATTTGGCAATATTGAATTTCAAAGTGATGGTCAATTGATGATGACGAAGGCGATAATTTATAAAGATGCAGAATACTGGAAATTACGGGGACGAAAATTTAAATAATCTGATTATTAATTCTGGTACGTTATCTGTTATAATCATATCTTTACAGCTGATAAAAACGAAATTATAAAATTTAAAGTTTGTGGTACAGCAGTAACTTTTCATAGGCACGGACCATATAGTATATCTACAGAACTGCCTATCTTTGTGCTATATACTTTTTTCAAAATTTATCCAATTATAATAAAGATACAGAAAAATATTCCATACGCAATGATCTTAATGTGAAATGCATTTAAAAATAATTTACGATTATAATGGATTGCTAGAAAACGAAACAAATTATTTTTTTTCAATGCGGAATCTAACTTGGTGAGGTATTAAAAGATTTTTAAGATTAGTAAATTTTAATTATTGTTTATTGATGAAAGTGGTATTCGAGCAGGTATCGGGTCATTTCGCCGAAAGGACGTTTCGCCGAAAAATAATCTTTGGCCTGAGTTATTTATAATTCTGCATAATGTTGGTCCTATTTTTCGGCGAAACGTCCTTTCGGCGAAATGGCTTTCGGCGAATGACCCGATACCGAATTTTAATGAGATTAGAGTTCATTATTATAAACATGTTAGTTTCGCAACACGTGCTCGTGACGAATTTTGAGTAAGCGGATGAGAGATTTTAAGAACTCATTCTTTTACATTCTTTTTGTCATTCTTCTTATATACCAATATCCTCAATTACATAATTGTTTTAATTTTTATTTCATTGAAATTTATAATTACCACACTTTTTTTCAAACATCTCCCTTCTCTTCCTACTCTTTTTGAGAATGTGCATAATCAATCGATACAAATAACCTGAAGAAAAAATCTAAATAATTTGTACAATTATTTTTATTAACTATTTTTAGATTTTTATGTGTTTTTTTTTTTGAATTATAATGAACTTATCTTGAAACTTAACTTTGCATTATGTAACATTTATCTATTAACACAAAATAAATAAAAAAAGAAAACAACCATTATCTTTTTCTATCTAATTTTTAATGAATTCCAAATTAGTCTAGTAATCGTCTTGGCATATTTTTTCTTATTTAAATTTACCATAAAATGTCATTTCAAACACGAAGATAATTATTAAATAAATTAGATTAATTCCATAATATCACCATTGCATCCCTACCCCCGAATAATCCCGACAATTTTAAAAAAAAATATCTGCTAATTTAGCTTTTGTATCCCTACCCCCGAATAATTCCGATAATTTAGGAAAATATCTTCTTATTTAATCCTTTATATTGTTCTTCCTGCTTACTAAGTTTATTTACGGATAGAAATTAAACCATTTTATTTTATTTTTTTTACTTCCGTATATCATATATATTACAATAGTAAGGTTAGATAAGTTCCGTCTAATAAAAGTTAATTTTATTTTTTATTTATTTATTTATTTATTTTCTTTTTTAATATTTTTAATAATACTAATAATAATAAATAATAAATAATAAAAAATCGCGAGAACATTTATTCCCCTTTTTTAAGTGGGGTTACTATTTTCAAAATTTCTAGAAAAAAATTAATAATTTGGTACATATTTATTTACAGGGGATTTATTATATTTGTGTAATATTTCTCCTTTATTATAATTTGTTTTTTTAATATAAAAAACAAACAACTGCATAGATGCATATTTAATGCGCAAATAGTCAGGATGATCATTTATTTATTGGACTTAGTTTAGGTAACAAACCAAAACCTTAAAGAATAAAACAGTATGTTCTATAATAATTTTACAAATTATATTAGTCTTTTAAAAATTTATCAGAAAACATTCCAAAGGTAATAAGCGAGAACTTATTATTGAAATACAGAAGATTTATAATAAAAACCAGACGATCACACTGACAAATCATAATCCCGAAAATCAAAAATCCCGACAATCATTATCCCGACATCCCAAAATCCCGACAATCATTATCCTGATATTAATATTCTTATGAATTCAAAATTTTTAAAATTTATTTATTATAAAATTTTAATCAATATTTTAAGAAATTTTATTAGTATTTTTCTAATTAATTAAATAACAAATTAAAATTTATTCTTGCGAAACATTCTAATATCATTACATATCAATAAAAATATTAATTATTACAAAGTATTACAAAATTATTATGTCTAAAAAAAAAATTATTAATGTAAAATTAAAAAAATAAAGATGATAAGTGTCGGAATAATGAGTGTCTGGATTAGAATTTTCGAGATTATGATTTGTCTGATTGTCAGGATTTTGAATGGTAGCGGGAAGTGGGCGAGATTTTATGATAGTTGTTGATGACTTATTCTGAGTTAATGTCGTCAAATTCGTCATATTGCAAGTAAATTATGTCAAATTATACATATATTTGTATTCATAAATTTATTATTAATTAACAAACCAATATATACAAATTATACATATATTTGTATTCAACATTCTTAATCATACTAGTGTTAAGTAAATATTAAATCTTAAAAAAAAAATCAAACTCGTATAATAAAAAAAAAATAATTATTTAAATTAAATTAAATTAATTCTTTTAAAATTAAAGTTCGCTCATTGTATTATTTGATTTCTGTGATTGCTCATTCGATTCAAGTTTATAATTTGAAGTATATTTATTAGCTGATAATCCTTCATTATATAAAAATTGGATTATATTTCCTATTCCTCCTAAACTTATAACTAAAAAAATAAAAAAATAAATAATTTTAGAATGGGATACTTTTTAATATAATTATATATTAATAAATTCAAATTACTGTACCTGCTGGGATAAGAGCGTCAAGTATAACGTGGCGAACCTATAAATAAAAAATCAAATCATTGTATTAAATATAACTATTGAATATAACATCATAATTATTTCAAATATCCATTTATCTTTTTACCTTTAAAAATCCACAAACGTTATAAATCATAATAGGTACGTATTGTAAAATGAAGACTAAGATGTAAGTTAAAATTTTTTTAAAGGTTTTTCTTTCAACACTGTTAATTTGGATCAAATTATTATGCGAATTTGTAATGGATTCATTAACTTCTTTAATTTTACGAATCGCTCTCATTACAGATGCGTAGCAAATTATGATAGTTGTTAATGTAACGAGTATTATAGCAAGAACAATGAATCCAACAATTTGATATCCAATTTTAGTCCCGCACCTAGTAAAACAAATAGTGTGTATATAAATATATCAAGTTACGTTCACTGTGAAGCGTAATGATTGTGATGTAATATTAAATGTAACGTACGAATAACCCCGAGAACCATGGGCGTATACTGTACTAAGAGGGATAATTGATGATACGAAAAGGATTGGAAGCCAAACTTTGTAATCATATCTTCCCAAATCTAAATAATGTTCTCGAACTACTCTTAACCAAGTTACAATGGATATAGCTCCAACCTATTAACGAAAATTTATGCATGGTTGGTTCATCAAGAGTAAAATAATACATATAAAAATAATACAAAATTTAAAGAAAATTTACCAATAAAATATTTAACAGAACAATAAACGTAAAGCCTAATCCAATAATTTCACAGAATAGATATGGCCATGTGACAGACTCTTTATTATTTACGAATTCTGATTTACTAAACGTCACATATGTCTGTATATAAATTGATGATATTAGTTTTAAAATGTATTTAACGTGATAATTTTTTTAAAAAATTTTTTATTAATTACTTACAAACTCCATTAAGATGCATGAAGAATATACAAAATCTAAAAAAAAAGAAAAAAAATTATTTAAAATTTTTATTATAAATTTATACAAAACAATTGAAATTATATTTACCTGTGATTGATATATAAAATGGAAATCTAAATGATAAAGAAATATTTCTACGATCATTTTTCCATCGTACAAATGTTCCTAAAAATCAAAAAATATTAATTGATTTCATTCGAAAATTAATTTCAAATAAATCAAATTACTTACGATAAAAAATATATAAACTTCCTAAAAAACTAAAGATATTAACTAATAATGGAATAGTAACAATAATGTAAAAATCGGTTTCAGCACCATAACCATAGGATGAATGCTCCTGAGCATTATTTAAAGGTATCATAAAAAAAAGAAATGATGAGATAAAAATAATGATATGAATCGAAGATGAATGTAGATACATTTTTTTTTATTTTTTTCTTATAAAGTACTGAAAAGGATTAAATTATAAGGGAATGGAAGATTATTGTACATTTATGTATGAATATCATGAAGTGCAAATGACTTTTGATCGGCTTTTATATATATTGTTTTGTATTAAAAAAGTTAATTATACTTACTGTTTGTGTGCCCTACTTTTAATTTATTTAATATATATTACAAATATATATTACGTTTTCTAATATAACAATGTTTTTTATTTATTGATAGGTTTGTGCGGGATTTTAAAGTTAGAATTAAACTTTTTAGTATAAACTTCACGAAGATCATATAAAACAGATAACAGTTACAGAAAATTTTTTTCAAAATAATTATGTGGATCCTTTTCTGATGATCCTAATAGTAAAATTAAAATTGGGTTGCTTATTTTTACTGAAACTTGATTTTTAATATAATAAATAAAAGGAGAAGGCGGGGATAAGAAACTCCATTAAGTATAACTAGAATTCTAATTTTCTGAACTTAAATGTTATTGACTACATTTGTTGACCCTAATCGGGAATTTACAAATTTGTCAATGGCTCAATACTATGCCGTTTTGTTGTTATAACGTAACAAATCACAAGATTATCTATTAAATAATTAATGCATTACATATACAAAATATTTACATGACATAACTGTGTTACACACACATTATTTAAGTAATTACTCCTTTTCATAAGAATATTCAATAATGGAAATATTCTAAAAATATTTACGACCACTCAAATAATTCTTTTCTACGTAAATTTAGCAAAATTATTAAAGAATTTTTTTTTAAAAAAAATTTTATAATAGGAAAATTCTTAGAATAATGATTATAAATTCATCCTACCAGGATTAGAAATTTAGAATAAGAATAATTCACGTGTTACGATGATGTTCATCAGATGTCCGGAGTAACGACACCGACTAATGATTATTCGTCATTTTGAGTCAACGGGTCTAAAAATTCTATTATTGATATTATTGTTTTTTAATGATAACCAATCACGAATTAATGCAATAAATTAAACCATAACTCATTTGTTTATTATAAATGATTTATTATTTTAAATTGCAATTATTATTTGCTTGGCCAAATTCTTCCTGATTGTGTAACTTTTAATATCTTATAGACCAAACTCTAAAATTCGTCAATCGATGCGTGATATTAGTGCATACAGTATATATGATCATATATACAGCGAAATTCGGTATATCGAACCATAAGTAAATATGAAATTGTCTGAACCGGATTATTATAAATTTGTTCAATTTCTAGATATAACGAATTTTGAAAATTACTAATGGAACGGATTCATCGTATATAGCAAAGTATAATATAACGGAAGTTTTTACAGCAGTACATAATATTTTTATATTTAATTCGAAACTGTGTAAATTTAATTTATGAATTTATGTTTACAAATTCTTATCCTGGATTAAAAAACTCTATAAAAAATTTATTCCGTGTTTTTTTATTCCATGTTATTTCCGTAAACGTATCAAAATCACAGAAATTACGGATAAATTTTTTTACGGAGAAAATAAATAAATAAATAAAATTCACGCTCATATTTAGTAATTAATCTCCCTTTTCTCGATTTTATTTGTCTTCAATTTTATACAGTAATAATTATCTTAAGTGGTTCATAAAAGTTTTTGTGTGAAAGATAATACTATTAATTGATAACGATCATATTTTCACGTTATATCATATGTTGTAATAAAACATTGTTATTTTTTTTTTGGTAATAATCTTTTACATCTATAATTTACTTATAATTAGTCAACTAAATTTGTTGATTCAATATATCATAATTTATTAATTTGCGCTCTAAGGCGTCCAAGCCGTCCAATCATTCTCTTAATTCGTTATTTTGGTAGTTTTTTTTCAATTAATCATATATTAGATAAGTTGCAATAATGTAATTTATGTGTTACGTCAGCCGTCCAATCATCGTAGGGGAATTCTCTAATTCGTTATTTTAGTAGTTTTTTTCAATTAGACATGTAAGTTCAATTATGTAACGATTGACATGTCACTTTAAACTATATAAATGAATTCTTATTATTAAGACGATTTCATAATTAATGAATCTTAAATAAGTTTTTCGTAATCTTATTGGACCACGCAAATTAGATTAAGAGACAAATGGATCTTAGAACAATTACTGGACCTGTAAAAAAAAGTCGATATTCCATCTTTTTTTCCGTAAAAGGTTCACATTTCCGGAATTAATAACCTTATATTACGGAGTTATATATATTTTTTTGTGAATGGGACCCGTGAAAGGGCTCATATTTACGGAGTTTTTACAGAAATAACGGATAAAATTTTTTATAGACTGGTCAAAATTAATAGTAATCGCTTAGTAAAAACGGAATTCTCAAATCACCGTAACATAAATTCGATTCTATTGTACGATTCAAGTCATGAAGGATCCCTGTTAATGAAAAAAAAAGAACTTTGCGTGACATTTCTTTTTACCTTTTTTGTTTATTTAATAATACCTTAGTTTGGTTATATAATATTATTCATAACGGTTCAAATCAACAATATACCTATTGTCGCGTGAATAATACTGTAAATAAATAAACAAAATTTAAACAAATATGGTCTTTCCCCTTGTTTGAGTTTTTAATTTACCCAAAATAATATTTCAATAAAACCCTTGGCGATTATTTTAATGATCTCGTAATTAATCAATCTATTATGTAAACCCTTCTTAAATATAATTAATTGTATGCAATGTCCTTAGCTTTTGTGTCACCGCTCTCCGAAAAATTTCGATTCATTCAGTCTTTCTATTGTATTTATTGTATTTCTATTTCGCTAATGGAATTTCGGGTAAAGTTTAAGTTTCAAGATTATTCATTGTAATTACTGGTTCAATACGATCAGACCATCATCCAGATAAAATTCTTCTCATCTTCTTTACCAGTTAATGAATCATATGATTCAGATATTTTTATTTTCATTTTCGTATTTACAATTTCTTTGCATAAATAAATATTAAACGGAGTATTTTCCTATTATATTTATATTTTATCACCTACAATGAAGTTACGTTCAACCTTACTGTGGTACATAGGTAAAAATAGATTATCAAACGTAGTTATTCATTTACATAGGTAAAAATAGATTATCAACATAGTTATTTATTTCGACGGTTTATATCATGATTTAATTCTCCGACAGTTTAAAAATTTTCATTCGATCGGATGTTGCCAGAGGCTGAAAATTTCATGACTATTGTAGTATGAGGTTACTATTTTTATAAATCCATACTTAGAATTTAGCATAACATATTTTCTTTTTACCCATAAAGAGAAAATTACACAAGTGGCTGATCATATCTGATATCTAATTCTAGTAAAGATTGACCTAAGGGTCAGTTTTGCATAGCCGCGAAAATTAATAATTACTTAGTAGCTGGCCATATTTATCCACAATTATATTTATTTTTAAAGAAAAATCAATACTTTATATAAAATTTGTTACGAATATAGCATAAAACTTTAGATTTTAATGTTTTGTAATCATTAAATGATGTTGTGTTTCTTCTGATGTTAACACCTTCAATTATGTGTTTATATTCTAAAGTAGCGACATATAAAAAAAAAAAATATTAATTTTTATAATAAAAAACATTAATTCTTGCAAAACTTTACATATTAATATCAATAAAAATATTCGCCTAAAAAAAAAAAAAATAAGGTTCAGCCATTAAATGATGGACAAAATTATTGCCGCCTTAGCGCGTTCGGCTGTGTTGTATTCGATGTTTTAAAATTTCGTACAATTCTGCGGCATCCGAAAAATAATTAAGTGTCGGGATAATGAGTGTCGGGATTCTGAATTTTCACGGGATTTTGATCGTTCAGGATTTTGAATGGTCCCCCACTAGAAGTATATTTGTTTAATAAAAGAATTACCGTAAACAGTGTAAATAGGAAGGATATGGTACGAAATCCCGAAAACTCAAAATCCGAAATCCAAAATCCTGACAGGTTCAAAATCCTGACAGGTACAAAATTCCGAAAATTAGCCCACATTAAAGCTGCCCGAAAGTCGCTCACCTGTCAGGATTTTGAGTTTCGGGATTTTAGACGGAAAAATAAAATAAAAAAAATGAGTTTCTCAAAAACCCGTGAAATAATATTTTTAAATGGAGAAGGTGCGATTATCACTTGAAAACGTTAATTTCAGAGCAGAATTGGACTTTGGGCAAATCGAAGATGGGTAGGAAACAAAAGGGAAATGTGAGTTTAAGTTCGATTTTGGTTTATTTTTCGAGTAGTTTACTGTTAACACTTGTAAAGAAGGATCTTCCGAATATTACAGAGCGCCGAAGGAGGCAGTAAAATTGTTAGAATCCTGTCCGGTTCGGTTATGGGTTCGGTCAGTTTATATATAAAAAAACCGGTCAAAAAACCGATCAGTTGTAAATTTTTAATATATTTATTCCGAAAAAAAAAATGTTTCTCTATTATTGAGAATACCATTAAAATTCTAGTTTTAGTGGTTGTATGGTATTCTCATTTTTATTTTTTATTCTCATTTTTAGAATTATTGGCAAAACTTAATTTTTACGCGTTGATCACGTGATTTTTCGTTTCCCTGAAAAATCACAAAATCAGCAAAAAAAAATTGCGTAAATTTAAGGGTAGAGTATCCTCCCTAGTTAACCGCGACGAAGACATGAAGACAGAGAAAAAACAAAGTTAATAAATAAATCTAATATTATTTAAAATACCATATATATGTTTAAAGAGTCTTTAAACAAGTTTAAAACGTAAGAATAAATAAATCATTTTAAAGTATACAGAATAAAGAACTAATATTTAAAAATAATAAAAAATAAAAAAAAAATAGTGTATATTTACATAATGGATATATTTCTAAAAATAAACTTTATATGGCTATTGTTGACTCAAAACTAAACTAATAAATGGAAACCAGTAATATTCTTTATTTCACATTCGCAAAAACAAATAGACATTCGTGAAAGTTTTAAAACTTCATACAAAAGTTTCAAACCAAAAATATTGAATAAGGAGAATATTTTAAGTCAAAAAATAGAAGTTCAAAACAGTGGCTTTTTAACCATATAGTTTTATATTAGGTATTACGAAAGTTCATATTGCACCAAAAATTGGTATTACGGAGCATACCAGTGTCCATATTTTAGTTGCACGAAACATTCATTCCTAATCCAGAAAAAAAGCCCCATGTTAATCATGTTAACGACATCAGACATGATAATCGGCTGTTAATTTGGAATGGGTAACCCCTAAAGAAAATGCTATTCCCAGATCCTAGTCATGGTCAAGGTAACTCTAGACAAATCGTTCAGAAAACGTTAGATGGAAATGTTGTTCGAGTCTGGAATTTCATCCGTATTGCTGGTGATACACTTAAAATCTCAAAAAATAGCATTAGTTTTTGTGATTGCGGATATAATTCATCATTCATCTTTCGCTCATCCCAAAGTTTCATTTCTTGATAAGTCTGATTATGACGATCATGACGGTCAACCTGCCAGCTCGTTGATAATATACAAGGAAGTGATAGTGTTGATGACAATTGTGATGATGGCGGTGGTAGTGGTGAATATTAGAATATTGTGGATATTGAGATAATGGATATGATGGCGAATATTGTGCTGGTTCTGGATTATTACCTAATATTAACGATGACCATAATATTGATGATGGTGATGGTGATGATGATGATGATGATGACGACGATGATGATAGTGATGATAATGATGGTGATGCTAGTTCTGGTAATGTCTCAACTATATTCAGCATGTTGTAGTAAAAAGCTAAATACCGATGGTGGTTGATGTTGGATATATTATGAAGATTATGTAGAACAAAATCCTGATGAAGAATGGAGAGAAATAGAGATTAATTCACAGAAATTCAGAGTCTCATCCTTAGGAAGGGTTCAGTTAACCAACGTCTTAATTACCAAAAGATCATTACATGCAGGCTATTACCGAATTGGCCGGGTTTATAAATATCAGGTTCATCGTTTGGTGGCGTTAGCATTTTCTCCGAATGAAGAAGGTAAAGAATATGTGAACCATATTGCTACAAGCAATAGGGCGTCTAATCTCGAATGGTGTACATCAAAAGAAAACGTTTAACATGCCGTACATCTTGGGCTTTGTGGTCAAACGTGCCGTCAAGCATGATTGATTCTATTCAAGAATTTCCGTCCATAGCTGATAATGTAAATATTGGGCGAGTATGTCGAGCAGGGTCTAAAAAACCGACGTATTTTGAAAATATCCGAAAATTTTTATGTTAATCGGATTTTTGCCTGGAAAAATTTATTTACGTAAATTATGTTGAAAATGATTTTTTACGTAAATTATAAATTTTTTTTATCAAAACACGAACTTTTAAAAAATGTCACTTCTTCATTATTATAAACCTGTTAACACTAATGCAAATAATAATAGAAATAAAAATAAACAAATGAAAAGGACTACTTCCATAGAGGAAGAAATAGATAAATTAGACGAAGCAAATCCTCATAGAAGTTCCACTTCATTTTCTCAAAAAAGAAAAAACATTAAAATCTCGTATATTAAAAATTTGGTATCAAAGATGTAATAGAGGAATTTAATAGAATCAAATAAAATAATAAAAAAAAATGAACAACATAAAATAGAAATAAATAAAAATTAGTACTAAATGGCTATAAAAATTAATAAGCCGGAATTTTTTAAATTTTTTCCGATAAATTTTTAAAAAAACCGATAAATTGAAAACATGTCGGAAAATTTCCGGTAAAATCACAATCCTATTTTAGACCTTGATGTCGAGGTATTCGAAATCATGCTGGTTTGATTTAAATGTTTTTTAACACGAAAAAAAAAAGACTAATCAACATGGATGAACTACGAGCTTTACGACACGCACCAAAGAGCTTTAGAGTTATTAGAAAAGCCTGGAATGAGAGATCTTTTCAGAAAAATTTTAATTCTACTGCATTTAAAAAGTGGGAATAAGCTGGAAAACCTACTATAGAAGAAGAAGAAATTTTAGGTATTTATAATTATTTATAACATTACAAAGTCTCAAATTTTAAACTTTTATCCGTTGAACTTCTAGCATACCTCGAGTCTAAGAAAAGCGAAGATCACAAGAATGGTACTAACTCCACCACTAACTCTGGATCAGTTGGTGAGGTTACTAGAAAAAGATCAATTGGTAAGTCTGTTATAATGTTCTTGATTAATAAAGCTGAACTCACACGACTTTTTACTTTTTAAGGAACCAGATGACGATGATGATAAACGAACAATTGGAAATATGTATGGGTTTATCCCAACATTAATGGAATATCCAAAAAGGGAAGCCCGCCTCCACCTCAAAGAACCCGAAGACAACAAATTACTACCACATCTAAAAACGATAAATGTAGTGGTAAAAAAACTGAATCAAACGGAATTTCCATCCCAACCAATATTCTTACAAAAGATGCTCAACGATCTAAGAAGGTTGAATCTCCTAAACTACATCAAGAAAAATTTGGAGGTCAATATCAGAGAATTTGATGGGAATGAGTTGACATTAAATCCACCAATTCAGCCAGGTGATCTATAAATCTTTTTGCTTATTCGCGTTAATTTTACCTAATTGGCATCGTTTGATGCTATGGCACATTAGAGTTAGGACGATCGCTTTCTTTGAAGATCATAAAAAATACGTAGAATTTTTAGATCTTTTTTACAGTAACTATATATCTAGTGTATAAATAACTCATTCAGACATCCCACAAACACACATTCCATAATTGCAATCTTGCTTATCAGTTCTACTTTTCTTTCCTTATATACTAAAACCTAGTATAAAACCCTTTGCTTAAATGAATAAAATTTATAAATTAATGCAAGTTGCAAATTTTTTTCATATATCCGAAAGATAATTTTGCATTATAAAAATCTATTCAAACACAATTTGGCAGAAAATGTTTAAAGATTCATTATTAATACAATAAAATTATCTACGAAGCATTTTAGCGATTACATATTTAATGTCATCCCAAGACAAACCCATAATAATTGATAGTGAAAAAGTTTTAACTCGACCTATCATTGCCCTACCCCTATCTGCAACCACATCGATGCCATAGACCTTTTGAAGGAAGCTATTTCCTCACATATTTGGCAACTAGAGCCTGAGACGCCAAATCTCCATATTTTAATTCTCTGTAATAATCATATTGTTTTGATAATGCTTTACCAAAATCATAGTAGTGTCGAAGGATATCTTGTGTTGTCGTTCTAAGAAGGTCTTTACCATCAAAAATTTTATTATATAAGTTGAGTAAAATATTTGAGTCACCGTTCGGTTCAGAGGTGAGTTGGTTTGCAAGATTTCTTCATTTTCAGGATCAGACGATCAGTAGTAGACAATTATTTAATCAGTCTTTGCAATGTAGGGAATTATCAACGGACTTTGTCATTTACTGGATGTAGATACGTCAGACTCATTCCTAGAACGTTTTTTCTGCGTGGTGCTCGAAGCCTGTTCTACTTGAAACAATTCTGAATCTTTAGCTGGGCGGATAGGACACTTTTTGCTTCAATTGTCAATGCAATCATAATGCACACCCTATAAAAAAAAAATTCTTTAAAATGTACTTAAAATATACTTATGTATTTTTTAAAATATACTTAAAATATACTTATATATTTTTAAAATATACCTAAAATATACTTAACATTTTAAAATATACTTAAAATATACTTAAAATTGCAATTTTAAGTATATTTAAAGTATAAAATTTTGCACTTAAATTATACTTAAATTATATTTAAATTGCAATTAAGTATATTTTAAATGTAATTTAAGTATAAAATTTTATACTTTAAATATACTTAAAATTGCAATTTTAAGTATATTATAAGTACATTTGAAAATTTTAAGTACATTTTAGATATATTTTAAAATATATAAGTACATTTTAAGTATATTTTAAAGAAATTTTTTTTCATAGGGACAGCATATTTACAGGATAAAAGACAGTGTCTTTCGGGAAATTTTAACACATTTGGCGCATGTTACAGTTACACAACTTTCGATTTTGAAATAGAACATTCTCGACACCCTCCATTGGATCTTCAGAGAAACTTTTCACCCATCAAATTAGATAATGCTGAAGTTCCACTTGATTGAGATGATGGTGAATGCTCCTAGTAAAATTTGGATCCATAATATTAACATTCTTTCCACAATTGGGGAATGGACGTGAAACTATTTGGTGAAACTAAAAGTTAGTCATGAGGATTATTAAAATCACAGATTAATCAGATTAATTGTTTAAAAAGAAAGGGTTGATATTGGTATGACTAACTGCATTATATTAATAACCGTCCTGGTGTCCTTTTTTAAATTGATTTAAAAAACGACGATTATATACTATACCAAATTGAAATTTAAACGCAGCTTAATTATCACATATTATGTAGTATAAGAAATTATGGAGTTATAAATTAAATCATATTACCCATCCTTGAAATAATAATAAAAATGAAGAATATTTATATACTATACTTAGTGTACTATTATACTATACATATCAAACGAACGCACTTTTCATTAAAAAATCAAATAATAAAAATATCTAATAAGTATAAATTTGAAAATTTATTCATATAAAAATGATCTTAAATATAAATGTGAAATATTAAAAAAATCAAGGTATCAATATAAAGGTATAACGATATAAGAAAAATATGTTAATAAAGCTAACTTATAATATATGTTTTTTAAATAATTAAACTGAGACTACAAGGAAAACTCATTCAATATCATTTTTATTATCTTGATAAATTTCATTGAGTTCTATTGAAAAACAAATAAATCGTTAGAATTTAACTTAGATTAATTATATTGCAAATGTATTAATACATTATACAAATAATATTTACCTAATTCGCTTAATTGGACGTCCAAGCATTCTGAGACTATAAATTAAATAATATAGTAATTAATAAATATGAATGTAAATATTATAGTAATTATTGGTAGAAGCACTTACTTGGATTTGCTGACTCTGATTGAGTATTAGTATCTGTACATATTAAAGTAAACAAATATTAGTAATATAAAATAGAATTTTGATAAAATAAATGAGTTAAACTACCTGAATTAAATTGAAAAGATGATAAATCTGAAGAATTTACTGGTTTTGGAAGATTTTTAAAATTTAAAAGTCTACTAGTATAAATTGCTTGTGGATGTGTTTGAAAATTTTTGGGTTTATCTTTGCTTGATCTGCTTCCAAATTTTTTTTCTCCAATTTCATCACATACTTTTATTTGAGAATAAATTTCACTATCTTCACCATCATCACTATCATCAATTTCATCATTCCATTTTGTTAATATCTGAGACAATTGTTTAGTGGTTGGTCTATTTTCTATTTCAGCATCCCAACATTTCATTATTAAATCCGCAAGCAACTTTGGTGTATCTTCAGAAATTTTTGGTCTAAGTCCTTTACATATCTTAATAGCTAAAAATTCGTCATGTGGGATATCATTATAAGGAGTTTCTTCAAAAATTAACTCATTCATTATTATTCCAAATGAGTAAATATCTGCTGCTTTTGTATATTGGTATCCACGTAAAACTTCTGGTGCCATATATGGTAATACTCCATAAATTCCTTCTTCTTTAACTTTTCGCTTATTTGCTGGTTGACACATTCCTAAATCACTTATAAATGGACCACCTCTATATAGTATATTACCTGAATGAAAATCTTTGTGAACTTTTTCAGCATTATGAATATCTAAAAGTCCTCTTGCAATTTGTTGTAATTGATCAATTTTTGATTTATAATTAATATAATTATTTGATTTATTTAAATAATTTCTCAAATTTCCATTTTCACAATAAATTAAAACCATCATATACTCTTTATTATTTGGATCTTGAGTAATTCCATAACATCGAACAATATCACCAAGATAAATCTGAAGATGAGATTTAATCTAATTATCATCAAAAAGGAAAAATTTTATTAATAAATAAATGCAAATAACAATCTTTATATATAAGACAAAGTAAGTTTAAATTACCTCATTTAAAAAATCTGAACATATATCAGAAGAATTATTCAAACTTTTTAATGCATATTTATCAAAATCTTTGTATCTATACCATTTTTGATTTTCAATATCCCAATAATTAATATTTCCTTCAGGCCATTCAGCTGAATAAATCTTTCCAAAACCACCTTCTGCAATATAAGTGATATTTTGAAATTTTTCAAAAGGTATCCATTCAAGACATTTATAATAATGCACAACATTAAGTTGTGATTGTTGTATAAATTCATCAATATCTTTATTTCCACTAGTCCAATTTTTAAAGTTATCCTTAAATCTTTTAGCATTACAAGGTTGACACCAATATTCTCCTGTACCAGGTTCTTTACATTCTCCACATATTCCATACGCTTGTCTTCTTTTTTCTAAATCTTCTATATAAACTACTTTTTCATCTACATTTTCTGATTCAATAGTTGAATCAATAGTAGAAATTGTAACATGCCACTTTTAATAGACAAAAAATTATTAATATTTTTAACTACAAAAATTCAATATTACTATAGTTATTAATAATAAATGTGAATTTATAATACCTGATATTTATCATAATCAACATTCTTCCATAACCACTTTGGCTTATTTTCCATAATAATTAGTTTGAATTATATGAATTATTATTTTGTATATGCAAGTAATTTATTCAAAATAAATTTTAGAATTATAATACGTAAAAAAAAGTTAAAACGAACGGGTTGTTCAAAATATAAAAATGCACAAAATCTATACTACAGTTATACTAAGCATAAACAATTTTTTATGCAGAGAAAAAATAGTATTAGATCAAATATAGCAATTTACAAAAACAAAATGATGCTTGTTAAACATCACAAAAAAAATAATATTGTTCATTTTTCAATCAATTTGATAATGCCGGTCATTTATAATGGCTAAATTTTTAATAAATCTAAATTTGATTGCATTGATGCTCAAACGCCATTCATTATTTTGTTACACTTAACTTTCAAGTTTGTCAAATCTCTGGATAGAAGAATGATGAGCTTATAAATTTATATATCTTACAAATAGTATCAAATACAATATTACTGATATTTTTTTTTTCTTCTTTATATTCTAAATTGCAAAGACAAAAAAGCTCACACGAAATAGTCAAAATGAGCTATCGGGTAAGAAAATGCTGTGTACCTCACTGGTTATATGATTTTCACAAGATGTACCTTTTTTTTATTTTCAGGAGTTGCATGGACCTGCTGTATTTTAAATTTATTGTCCAAATTAATATTCTATAATACAGTAATAAATATTCTTAAATAAAAAAAATTATTTGAAAATTTCACGACGTCTAATGAATTATAGGTAAAATTTTTATTATTCTTGATTAATTAATTTATTCTATATATTTTATGCATAATACAAGCTTCTGTAGAATCTTAATAAATAGATTTCCTAATAAACTAACATATGATAAAAAATATCATGTATATTTACGTTAAAGAGGAGATAATTTTAATTTAGAAAAATTAATACTTGATAACATATATTCTCTAAGAAAATTTTTTTCTATTTCAATATCGTGGATTGTGTGATATCCAAAAAAGAAGTTTGTTTTTTAACTAAAAGATTCAATATTAAAATACATGAATATATATAAATGAAGCAATCCAACCCAACGAAAAATATGTGATACGAAAAAAAAACTAACGTGAAGAAGGAAAAGAACAAACTCCCACCCATAAAAATAAAGAAAAATGATAATAAAAAAACAATAATATAATACATATTTATATATAAGTACATTATTACAAATTAAAATAATAACTGATTTTTATCTAGAAATATATAATACAGGACGTTTAGTTAACCGTTCACGTTTTTCCATTGAATCTGATAATCTTTTGCTTTCATCAGCGCCCAAATGATCGTTATTATCAGGTATATTTCAAGAAGCTTTAGCGGCTGCTGTTGCTACAATACTTATTACAGTAGTATTAATTGATACAGTAGTACTGACAGTATACATGGTCGAAGTAGTCACTATAATAGTAAAAGTTGCATCAGTTGCTTCTACTTACACTCACACAAATATGATTGCTCGATCCATCAGAATTTGCTTCGGCAATTAATCCCATTGAGCTTTCAAATGATTTTTGGTGTTTAATGTCTTGAAATTCTTCTTATACCTAAATTACTTGAAGAATCATCACCTAAATTAATACTACTATTCGTTCTTACACTTATTCTTATACTACTGCTACTTTTACTTATTCTTTTTATTCCCGTATTTTCCGTATTTTCTCAACTAATCCGTTCATCATTACTAACTCTACTAAAAACTTAAGTTAACCTTTTATACGTTTCATTACAATTTTCAATACTAGACTTATTTTGTTTGACATTGAATTCATTTCAGTTATATTAAATCCACTTGAATTAAAATGATTAAAATAATCAATATTATTTGTATTTGTTGATATCGTGGTAGTGTTTGTTACTGGTGAAGTTGAAGAAACAAATGGTGAAGTTAATGAGGTAGTACTAGTTATTAACGTGCCATCACCACCTCCTATCAAAGATTCATCATCAGTTCGTCACGTAAAGATTTTCCATCCTGCATTCGCTAGTGTAAATTTACTCGTCATTGATATGTTCGAGTGTTTTGTTTTTGGTTTATTGCTCTAAAAAATAATTGTTCATTATTATTGTTGACATGAGTTTAATATAACAGCGTGATAAATAACTTACTTGTATACGAAAAAAAAATTGAACTAAAATTTATATTATTGGTATTGTAAAATTCCATACGATTACATATGTAATATTTATATTGTAAGCGAGATAAGTGAAATATCTAAAATATCCATAAGTGAATGACATTATTAAAAACACCGCCATAATAATTACTAATGAAGACAACTAGAAAGAAAGGAATAATGAAATTTCGAAATTTTCGTTAATAAAAAAATTCAAAGGAAAAATTTTTTTTTTAGTAATTAAAATAATTAAAATCAACGCGTATTCACTTACTTAAATTTCGGCACGTCCTAAAGTGGAAACAGTCCGGAGTACCACTAAACAATTTCTTTACGTTTTTAATGCCTTAATATGATCCCATATAATTTATATCGATTATAATTCAAACTTATTAGATCATCACCCAACTTAAATTATGTATTTTACGAATTGAGTCTAAATCATTAATATATACATAATGTCCTGTTATCCATGCGAATGGAAATAATGTTGATATTGGTGATATTAATAATAAAAAATCTATTACATCTGCTATATATCTATTTGGTAGACTTTTATTATTACTACTATTTGTAAGTTCACTCTTTGATTCTTTTGTTAGGGCTGTATAAGCTAATAAGAAAAGAGAGAGATTAAAAACAGAAAAAAAAAATTTTCTCGTTTTTTAATATATGACTTACTTATGCTTATAGGATATATTAACGCTAATCCAATGGCTAGTTCTCTACTTAAATTTTGATCAACTTGATCAATCAAAAAAATTAGTTAATATTTTTTTTTTTGGTTTTTTTTGTTTGTTTAAAATATTGAATTGATTTCACTTACATTCCGCCGTAGTATATAATTTGGATACGCGTCAAATAATACCATTAATATCGAACTACAAAAATCAAGAAAAATGATGATTAGTTACTGCGCTTTACGAAACGACACTTGCCACACTTCCACTCTTTCCAATTTACTTACATAAATCAAATATGATTGTAGTAGTATTAATAACTTCATGAGATTTAGATCTTAAATAACCTCTTCCTCTTGTTGTTGAAGATAATCAAAAGGATTGTTTTAATATGATACAATTTTTATAATATAAAAATCCTATCGCTATAGTACTAATATTCAATGTAATTCTTTTAATTTTCCTCTTCACATCTACTAAAATTTATTCCAAATTCGATAAATGATTATTTACTGATGATGATGATGATATTGATATGATATTATTCGTTAAATTTTTCGTTTCTTCGGATATCTTTTTATAAAAAGACTATCGCTAATTAAAAAATTTCTATAGGAGAATAATTTATATAAACAAATTAAATAATGAATTAATTCAAATTCAAAGAGAAAAAAAAGAAAAAAAGAAAATTCAGATATAAGAAAAAAATAAAAATAAGATATGTACCTTAATTACGCTCCAATGTAGTAGAATTATTTGAATGAACGGTGAACAGTATTTGTAAACGACGATACAAAAGGGATGTAACATAAAGTATATTCTTCAAATTATCGCGAACATTAAAATTTAATATTACGAAATGAAATTATTGTAAACATTATTACATCAATTAGGTTTATCGTTATATTTACAAAGAAATCAAATCATGAGAGAAACATGATGATCACTGAACATTTCGATTATTTAAACTGATAAATTATCATGTGATTCATTGCAAAACTAACTTTCTTTTTTAGGAAAGGTGCGAATAAACTTTATAAGGAAGAAATCCGATAAATTTTTTTTTTTGGAAACAAATATTTTTGTCAAAATCCCCGATTGTGTTTAACCGTACGTGGTATTAACAATATTAAAGTCAAATATCATTTTATTAAACATACAAATTTTTTGAAGACAACAATACAGCAGCAATACACAGAATTTCGCTCATCGGTGATGTCACTTTTCAAATTTCATTAAGAAAAACAATTAAGCTTATTTCGATTAATTTTTGGTGTTATCATTATAAGATTATTTTCCTTTTTAATTCTGAGCTCCGTATAAATGTTTCATTCATTTAATTCGAGGAGAAAAAAATTGCTAATAGCGTCAGCTGAAATTAATAAATCTAGAATAAATAAAAAATTTCAATAATGCAATTAATTCCATTAGTTTAAATTAGTTCTCGACTAAGAAATGTACGTGTAATTATCATTGTCATTTTCATAATAAATTAGTATGACAGTCTAGTGTGTCCATATAATAAATAAATATATATGTACTATATGATATATATACGTACAGTATATTTTACATACATAAAGTTATTGTTTTGAATAATTATTTTTACAAAGTTGAAATGTATTGTAATGTATGCTTAATACATTTTATAATTTTACACTTTTACACGTTCAATTTTTTCAGGTCAACTTAATTTATAAGATATGGAGCAAAAATATTTTCAATATTATCGAAAAAAATTCCTTAATCCTTATCTAAAATTAAGTTGAAATTTTTTTTAATTCTTGCATGAATTCGTAAGAAAAGAATTATGAGTCACGTTAATCTCACCAGAATGTTTTTTTTTTTTCAATTCCCTTTAACCAACAAGAAACATTTGGAATAGTCGAAAAAAAAAATATTTGCTACGTACACATGCCGATCAAAATTATCCGGCCACTTTGTTTTACCAAAATTATGCAGATCATCACGTGCTAAGGTGACAAAAATATTATACGATTTTATATTTATAATTACAATAAACAAATTTCCATGCTTCACATTTTTCATATTCTTCAAAATTTTTCAGAAATATAAATCATTTACTGAGTAAATTTATGATTTACGTGATGATAAATTAAAAGATTTAAAAAATCCCGTAACTTTGTCAATATTAATCTAATAAACACATATTTATCACCATTCGAATCGCCTCGATGAGACGAATCCAATAAGCTAAAAATCATGGCTATACGATCACTGGATCAAAACTTATTATAAAATTTATTTAAATCTTTAAAGTGCAATTACATATCGAATATCGATCCTACAAGAATGCAATTATTACCATTCGAATCCACTTAATGAGACGAATCTAACAAATCTTAATTCATGAAGATCCAATCACTGAGTAACGAAATATTCTTGATATCCGATTTTTAAATTTTAATCTATAATCTTACGCAAATTTTCATAAACTTACATAATAATATGTTTATGTAAGTAGTCATAGGTCAAGCCATAATCTTATATAATATTATTTCATAATGGATAATACTTAACCTTATTAAATTTTCTGATAAAAATACTTGAAAAGCATGTTAAGGACGCATGGATAGATATATCTCCAGAATATTATTGATAGCATACTTTATAGAATTGAAGAAGCTATTGCCACCAATGAAAATAGAATTCATTATTAAATTTTTATTTAAATTAACAAACAATGGCACAATGAATATATATAACTTTAAATTTTAAATTTCACAATATTATGCATATGTAAGTTTATCACTTTAAAAAAGTGGCCGGATAATTTTGATCGGCATGTGTATATGGGAATTAATAAAAATTTTGTAAAATAAAAGAGATTCTATGACAAAAAATCAATAGTTTGTAATATGATGAAAATGAATTGTTTTCCATTTTCCATTTACAAAGGAGAGAGATAAATATACGTTGAAAAAAAAGAGACTATAAATATTGATTCAATCAAATATAATTATTAATAAATTAAACCGCATCAATACTGTATACATCTATCGAGTTCATCGTAAAATTTGCGAAAAATTATGAATAAAAAATAATTTAATATTCGATTAAATACCACGTGAAAATTAAAGCCGTAAAGTTCACTTCGGTCACTCTAACATTTCCCTTCTCAAATTGTTTACACATTTCAAAGTTCATATTTAAGAAAGTCATCACCATAAATTATATAAAAATTTTATATAATTATGAATATTTAAAATCAAAACGTACCCAGAGTTTTTGTGTTTAATAATTCTTTAGGATAAACTGTACTGTTAATAAATTAATAATATGAAAATTTCAGTTATTATCTTAATATGATTTATAATAACTCACAACTCTAAATTGTTTTATTAATTTGTGATCCGTGAGTCAGTGCAAAAAATTCATATATGATTTCGATGCAAATTTATGTCGTTCATGAATAAACTGCAAAGGATCTACAGAAAATGGGAATTGGCGTGGCGTCAAACAAATAAAAAATTATGTAAAAAAATTCTTTTCAAAAAAATAATCTATTTGACATTTTAGGATAAATATTATGTATTAAAATATGTTTAGTGTTGAATTGGTTCACATAGGAGCAAAAGTATTTAAGAAATGAAAATCGGACTAATGGATACACGTTATAATATAACTATTTGCAACATTTTATGCTTACCTTTTGTTCAATTATTATGCCTTGGCTTTAAACTCCAGTAACTGAATGTCATAATTCTTTGTTTAATTCTAAAAGAAAAAATTGACAATATTTTGATTTAAAATGTTAAGCGTATTAACGAATATGTCGTTTAAACATAAATTCGCTTATTCATTTTCGAACCTATTACTAATAATAAAAATTGTTAATAAAGAAAATTAAAAATAGGATAAGTCCTTTTCTTGTCTCCTCTACGATAATGTAATGGCTATAGATCGATAATTCAAAACTACTCATTGGAGATAGTCGTGTAGATATTTTCTCTTCCATTCAGCATTGCATAATACTAACCCCAAAAATACACGTAAATTTTAAATGCGTCTAGCAATGATAAGTGTCGAGATTAATATGCACAAACAATTAGTTAATTAGTATAAAAACCTATAATCTTTATTTATATAAAAATAATTTTAAAAATAAAAATCCTAATAAACTGATACAATACAAAAGAAAACTAAAGTATAAAATTTAAATTTAATAAAAATAAGGCTAACTTCAACATACATACACTTTTGTATTTTAATCATTGACTTGTGTGAAAAGAAGTTTCATTCAATATTATTTTCGCAATCTTGACAAATTTCATTTAGTTCTATAAAAATAAGTAAATAAATAAATTAGATAATAAATATTAATAAAGTTATAAATAAATAATAAATATTAAATATTAGCTTACCTAATTCGCTTAATTGAACATCCAAGCATTCTGAAACTGTAAATTTAATAAAATAACATTTGTCCGTTAATAAATTTATATGCAATATTATAGTAACGATAATTAAAAGAAATACTTGCTTGGATTTGTTAATGCTGATTGAATAGTATAATTAGTATCTATTGGGAAAAACATAATAAAATTAATAATGTAAATTGGTTTTTCATAATAAAAAGTAAGTTAAAATTACCTGAATTAAATTGAAAAGATGATAAATCTGAAGAATTTACTGGTTTTGGAAGACTTTTAAAATTTATAAGTCTACTAGTATAAACAGCCTGTGGATGTGTTTGAATATTTTTGGATTTATCGTCATTTGACTTGCCGTTTTTAAATTTTTTACTTCCAATTTCATCACCTTCTTTTATTTGATAATACAATTCACTATTTTTATCATATATTTCCTTACCCAATTTACTTAATATCTGATACAATTCTTTAGTGGCTAGTCTATTTTCTACTTCAGCATCCCAACATCTTATTATTAAATCTGAAATGAATTTTGGTATATGTTTAGGAATTTTTGGTCTAAGTCCTTCACATATTTTAATAGCTAAAAATTCATCATGAGGAATATCATAATAAGGAATTTCTTCAGAAAGAAACTCATTCATTATTATTCCAAATGAATAAATATCTGCTGCTTTTGTATATTGTTGTCCACGTAAAACTTCTGGTGCCATATATGGTAATACTCCATAAATTCCTTCTTTACCTTGCCTTTTTGCTGGTTGACACATTCCTAAATCACTTATATATGGAATAGAATAATAATATAATATATTACCCGAATGAAAATCTTTATGAACATTCCCAGCTGCATGAATATCTAAAAGTCCTCTTGCAATTTTTTGTAATTTATCAATTTTCGATCCAAATCCCATATATTCTTTGGATTTATTTAAATAATTTCTCAAATTTCCATCATTACAATATTCTAAAACCATCATATACTCTTTAGTATTTGGATCTCGAGTTATTCCATAACATGTAACAACGAAATGAAGATGAATCTGAAGATGAGGTTTAATCTAATTGATAAGAAGAAATTTTACTAATAAATAAATGCAAGTACACAATTATTAAATATAATTTCAATGTTAAAGTAAATTCATATTACCTCATTTAAAAAATCTGAACATATATCAGTAGAATTATTTAAACTTTTCAATACATATTCACCCCAACTATGTCTATGCCATTTTTTCTTTTTAATATCCCAATATTCAATATGTCCTTCAGACCATTTAGCAGAATGAATTTTACCAAATCCACCTTCTGCAATATAAGTAATATTCTGAAATTTTTCAAAAGGTATCCATTCAAGAAATTGTTTACAATGTAAAGCATCGAGTTGTGATTGTTGTATAAATTCATCGATATTTTCATTTCCGCTAGTCCAATTTTTAAAGTTATCCTTAAATCTTTTAGCATTACAATGTTGACACCATCTTTCTCCTGTACCAGGTTCTTTACATTCTCCACATATTCCATATACTCGTTTTCTTTTTTCTAAATCTTCTATATAAACTATTGTATCATCTACATCTTCTGATTCGGTAGTAGAAATCGCAACATGTCTCTTTTTTTAATGATCAAAAAAAAAAAAAAATATTAAAATTTTAACTATAAAAATTCAATATTACAATATTACTATAAATTTTATAATACCTGATATTTATTATAATCAACATCCTCCCATAACCACTTTGGCTCTTCTTCCATACTAATTTATTTGAATTATATGAATTATAATTTTATATTTATGCGGAGTTATTTAATCAAAATAAATTTCAGAATTATTAATCCGTAAAAAAAAAAAAAAAAAAAAAAGTTGAAGTATAAAAAGTGCGAAAATTTGTACCACAGTTATTACTAATACAAATTTTTTATGCGGAGAATAACATTAGACTAAATATGGACGTGTAAAATGCATTGTTAAACATGATTGATAATCACAAATATTGTTCAATACTTCAATTTTTTAATTTCTTTTTTCCGTCAATCACTACGTAACAGGTAAGGATCATGTTTATTTCGGTTTTTAAAACTGCGGTTTTGCAACCAAAACAGAATAGACTGTAAAAATCGATCGAAAAAATTAACCGATTGTAAAATTATTGCAAAACTAAATAAAATAATGTTTAAAAAAATATTAATTATAATTTTATTTTTTTTTAAAATCTAAATAATTTTTTTTTATAATAAATAATGCCGATTTTGTGATTTTTTCGGCGAAACGAAAAATCACGTGATCAACACGCAAAAAAAAAAATTAAATTTTGCTATAAATACTAAAAACCATAATTTTTAATGATATTCTCAATCTCTTTTTATTTGAATATATTAAAATTTACAATTACTGTAACTGATCGGGTTTTTTATCGGTTTCTTTATATATAAAACCAACGGGTTAACTGGTCGGTACCAAACGGTAAAAACCGGTTATGGTCGGTTATAATCGAACGTTTGGTATTTCTAATCACTCGTAATAGCTAAATCTATTTTTGATGCACAAACGCCACTCATTATTTTGTTACACTTAAAACTTCCAAAATCTCTGGATAGAAGAATGATGAGCTTATAAATTTGACATACTGTACCTTATTGCAAATAGTATTGAATGATTATGGATTGGTTCAAACACAGTATTTCTGGTATTTTTCCTTTTCTTCTTTATATCCTAAATTGCAAAGACAAAAAACAATCAATCAAAATGAAAACATGAGTAACACATGGTCTGATTACTGATGTTCTAGAGAAATAGAAAATGCTGTGTAACTCACTGGTTATATTTTCACAAGGATGTACCTATTTTTTTTTTCAAACAAGCGTAAGTTCAAATGATTTTCAGGAGTTGTTACATGCCAATGACGTGTTATATTATTAATATTATTGTAATAAAATACTCGTAAATAGAAATTTTATAAAAAAAAATATTTGAAAAATTTCATAATGACTATCAGAAATTTTTAGGTAGATCGGTCCGGTCCATCATCGAATTTTGTAGATCTACGCCGAAAATACCAACGTGTTTTGACACAGGGTATTTGGAAAAGTATTCAGATTTTAAAAAATTTCCTGATTATGATACTTGATTAATATTTTATGCTATATGGTGATAATACAAGCTTCTGTAGAATCTCAATTAATATATTTTTGGTAAACTAATATATGTTGACAAATATTAAAACATTACATTCATATATATTTACGTAAATTAAAGAGCGAGTGAGAAAAATTAATAATTGATGACATATATTCTCCAAGAGAATAAAAAAGTCTTTTTTTTAATTTTCAAATATCGTGGATTCCATTCTTTATTAAAAGATTCAATATTAAACATAAAATCATAAATAAATGTATATATATACACACATATAGTGTATAACCGAAGAAATTCAAACCCAACGAAAAATATTTAATACAAAAAAAAAAATAACGTGAAGAAAAAAAAATAAACTTCCACCATGAAAATGACAAAAAAAATGTTAATAATAAAAAGAATAATATAGTATAATATATATAATTAAATAAATAGTTTTTTTATTAGAAATATTATTTTTTTTTTTTGCAAATTGGGCATTTTTAAAGATTGCATTTATATTTACAAAAATCATGTTAAAAATTATTTTTTTAAAAAATTCTTAATCATTCAGTTAGTCCAAACGTAAAACCTTTCGAAAGTAAATTACAAACATGTAAAAATACAAGCCAATGTGAGTGAAAGCTTCAAGTAAGTGAAATCCTCAAAAAAATCAAATGATAATAAGAATTAAAGTACAAAATCATAGCAAAGCTTTATTTTGGGTATACAATAAGATCGCGAATTTTTTAACTTTGTTGTACAATAACGATAATTAAAAAAAATATTTTTTTTCTTGCAGTTATTTAAGTGATTTAGGAGATGTCTTGGTAGCAATTTTACCATAATGACGAGATTTCTGTATGAATCGGCGCTTTCCATTGAACAGATTTTGTATGTTGTCGCGAAGATTTATAACGCGATATTGCGATAAAAGAAATCAAAGATATTATTTAAAATTTACAATAAAAATATTGCAATGTTGTGTTATAACCTTAAACGAAATTAACGAAATTGATGATCTTATAATTTCTGACATTGACTGACGTCGCGAATTTGTCACCTACTTTTCACCTTCATTATCAATAAGGCAACATGTTCTCAACCAGTAGCACGCCATGCCCCGGTGATCTTCTACTTCACCCCTGATCAGTGATAAGACTTACGTCAGTAAATTACATTTGAATTGCCTTATTACTTTCATATGAATCTAAGTTTCTGAATGCAATTGTCAGATTTTTTTCGATTTTTCTTTGTTGAATCTCGTCATTGAACAAATTTAGTATTTGTTCATAAGTGCTATACGATCATTCGCGATTCGAAATAATTTTCCTTAAATCTTCAGATATTTAAACCAAATTATGACATAAACATCACTTTTAGCATAGATATGGATGTCAAAATCACAATACGATCTAAAAGATCTTCAGAAGAACGACTAAAAGTCGAGACTTCCTTGTTGTGAGCAATCGCAATTATCTAGAAGATTATTGCGAAGGACATTTCCCATATGGCATATGGGGACAAAAACTAAGGTTATAAGCTTTCTAAATCCTTACAGGATCCGAACTTTTAATAGCAATTTCGTGGGGCCTTTCACGAGTGCATCCACAGCTTTACCATAGACAAGGTTCTCATAGTCCTTTTCACCAACCTAAGCAAGCATTTTGGCGAAGCTAAAGTGGGTAAGTGACTCTGCAGCACCATATAGTTTTCTATGAAGTGACCATACAGATGGTGGTTGTATGGTATACTTGTAGTGACCATACATACGGTACTGACTAAAGTGGTATACCTCGGCCACCCTTATGCCCATGACCACCTTATCGCAACTACGGAATACGGAGATTAGGTAACCTTCGTCTCAACATCCAAACCTACTCACCCGCGATGATGGTCACTTCTGATCTCGCTTCTTAAAGCTTGTCTACGTAAGTAACTGCAATTTTCCTTTTTTTTACCCTCACCATTTTTTTCCACTTGTTACTTACTATATCTGGCCAAGAGCAAGTATACTGTAACTGACACTAATTTATTTTATTTAATTCATATAATAGAAAGAAATGGTTATGAAAATGTTGAACACAAGTTACAGTAAGATGAAATTATAAATGAAAAAAAAAATTTTAATATAAATATAAAAATGTTTGTAAATATCAATTTAGACGTAATTATTATTTGTTGCTGACTTAGCCAAGTCTTTTAAAAACTTGTTGTCACCTGATCACCACGTTGAGGTGCAGCAACATTGATCAGGAGGGAAAGGGAATACGAAAGGGAAAGGGGAATACGAAAGGGAAAGGGGAATACGAAAGGGAAGGGAATACGAAAGGGAAGGGAATACGAAAGGGAAAGGGAATACGAAAGGGAAAGGGAAATACGAAAGGGAAAGGGAAGAACGACAGGGAAAGGGGAGAACGACAGGGAAGGGTAGAACGACAGGGAAAGGTAATATGAAAGGGAAAGGGGGAATACGAAAGGGAAAGGGAGAACGATAGGGAAAGGGAGAACGAAAGGGAAAGGGGAATACGAAAGGGAAGGGAGTACGAAAGGGAAAGGAATACGAAAGGGAAAGGGAGAACGAAGGGAAAGGGGAAAACGAAAATACGAAAGGGAGGAAATACACAAACATACACACAAACTCACACTCCCAACCCACATACCTAAAGGAAGACGTAAAGAAAAGGGGCCTAAGAGAAGACCTAATAAAGAGAAGACAACAAACAGAGAAGACCTAGACAGAGAAAAGGTAGACCTAAAAAAAAGACGAAAAAAATTAAAGGTAATGAGATATATTTATATTATACTCATTTACTCATGAGTCATGATGAAACTCACATCAAGATTATGTGTTACATTACGCGTGAGTAACTTTTATCATAACTCTATATACATCACAAGACTGTATAGAAATATTTAGTCCTTTGTTACACTTCACAGTTAGGTCATCAAGTTTCAATTATATCTTGTTATTTATAAAAGTAACTTTACGTTGGATTTCAATCTAGAAAAGAAAACTCTTTAATGGAAACTTTCAATCACGTGAATCGATTTGATATAGCGACGTTACACTTACGAAGAGATTTTAACGCAAAATATTGTTTTCATTTCGCACGGTAAACTCTTCTGAAAGCATCGGTACAAATTTCTTCAATATTTTTAAAATGTTTATACTCATAATGGTCAATGTGTTTTTTAGAAATGGCTTCTACAATCCAGTTAAGCCATTCATTCTTTTCAGACATTTAATATATTATTGCTGCGGAAATATATATTTATTCGAGTGAAAAAAAATAAAAAAAGTTTGGATAATTAAAGTCATATCCACATGTTCCAAACTTTACAACTACCTAACATGTAAATTTATTCAAAAATCATACATATACGGTAATATTACTAGTTTCCAGATCTAATTAAATACATTAGAAAATTAGGAATCGATCGATATGATAAATCACGATCGATATACCCCTTTAAATATTAGTAATGACTCATGAATATTAAGCTTTTTTTTACATTTTTTTTACATTTTTTTTAAAAAAAAGAGATTTTTTTTATCAAGATTCAAGATTTTATGAGTCATTATTTCCTTTATGAAACAATATAGTAAAAAAATCTTGATCTTGTAAATTTTGTACATTGAAGTTCCCATATCATCTATTGTGTAAAAGGTTTTTTAAAAAGTATAAATATACCCCAAACTCCCTCAAATTTCTCAATACTTCATTTTTCATTTTTTTTAAAAACTTCAAATAAACATATTCATATAACGAACTCACTCAGAAAAATTAAAATATGGAATATATTCCGTACTTTATGGAAAATATATTCTCAATACTTCATTTATCGTTTTTTTATCAAAACCAAATAAATATATTTATATAACAAACTCACCGAACTCCCGAACTTAGAGAAATTAAACTCGTACTTTATGGAAAAATATATTCAATATGAAATATTTCCTTTTTACGAACTCTCTCTTCAATAGGTAACTCGTCAGATGAAACAAGGATATGTTTTACTATATAGGTCTTCTTTTGTTTTTCGATATTAGAAAAAATACATTTTATTATTTTATGAAAACATATTCAAAATGAATTTTTTTTATTTTTATTATTTCCAGGCAAGACTCGTGACAATTCTTTCTTGGTTGGCAATGAAATAACACAAAGCAATATAAAACAATACTCAAACTCAATGTTTAAGGTTAGGTTGAAAATAAAGAATATAATCTTGAATTTTCTACCGAAGATGAAAGAATGTAATACGGTATGGATTGTATTTACAAATTAAGATTTACGGTAGACCAATATTAAGGTAAGCATGCGCTCCCTGCTTGCATAGTTTTAATGATACAGGCTTACAGATAAAAAAAGTTGAAAGGGAGTATATATGAGAAACTGGCTTTCCTGGAAGAGGGTTAGCCTATGCACCTGGCTCGTATGCATGGTGTCATATTGTCAGTGGTATCCCAAAGGACTATTACAGTAGAGGTTAAAAAAAGTGACAAAAAAAAAGAAAAAAAAGTGAAGAAAAAAAAATGAAAAAATAAAGAAAAAAATATAAAATAAAAAATGAAAATGAAAATGAAAAAATAAAGAAAAAAAAATAGAAAAAAAAGTAAAAAGAAATGAATGAAAAAAAAAAAAAAATCTTTATTGTGCAAGTTCTAGGGTCTCCACTTGAGTAGTATGATACCATCACCTTTCTGGAGACTTTTTTTTACGCGTATGGTGGTGGTTCTTCCACCTGGTACCAGCCATACTAACGACTTTTTTTTCTTACTATTTTATAGATTTCATTTATTGTTTTATTATACTTGTAATTAAAGAAGAATAGTTGAAATTCGTGGTAGACCATCATTTATTTATAAGTTAAGCATAAGCGTGACCATCATCGTGGGTGAGTAGGTTTGGATGTTGAGACGAAGGTTACCTAGTCTCTGTTATTCCGTAGTTGCGATAAGGTGGTCACCATATATATGGTAGTGACCCAAGTGGTATACCTCAGCCACCCTTATGCTCATCACTACAAGTATACCGTACAACCCTTTTATGATGAACTCTAACTTTTGCCATGTATCTATTTTATATAAAGGCTATTATTAGTATTTGTATTTAAACTTTATTATCGTTATATTATTGTATAAATAAATTAATTCAAAATTCAGAGAAAAAAAAAAGAAAATTAAATATCTACCTTAATTATTATCGCGAAGAAATTAAATTAATATTACAAAATTATTGCAAACATTATTACATCACGTTATTTACAAGAAATCAAATCGTGAGAAAAGCATGATGATCAGAATGTTTCGCTTATTTAAGTTGATAAATTATCATGTGATTTATTGATTTCTTTTTTAGGAAAGGTGAGAATCAATTAATAAGGTATCCAAAAGTCGAAGGATTTTTTTTATTTTTTTTTAAAAAAAAAAAAATTTAAATCGTACGTATATTAGCAATATTAAAGTCAACTATCATTGTATTAAACACATCGCTCATATGCATTAGTAACGTCACTTTTCAAATTTCATTAAGAAAAAAATTCGATTAACTTTTGGTGATATAAGTTATAAGATTATTTTTCCTTTGAGAAAAATAATTATTAATAATGTCGGCGGTCGATTAGCCAAGGCTTTACATGAAGTTACGAAAATTAATAAATCTAGAATAAATGAAAATTTTCAATAATACAATAAATAATTACATTAGTTAAATTTTTTTAAACTAGTTTTAACTCAAAGTGAAACCGTGTCCTAGCTCATGTGACCGTACATAAAATACAGAAAAAATCGGATTTTAGAAAATTGGAATTTGAGATAACTAAATAGATATGGATTCTCATGTTTCCACTTTATCAAATAAGCCGCTCTTGCGTTTTAGCAGAAATTTGTTTAGATTGTACCACATTAAAATTTTTGAAAAATGTTGAGCGTCCTGTTCTTTGTCCGTAAGATAATACGAAATTATAGTCGCAATGTAATCACTTGTTATATCGTGTGAACATGAGCAGTTAATAATTTTTTTTGATCTTATTAAGTTTCATTTAGTCACTTTATTCTAACTTCCTTTTAAGAATGATTAAAAAATAAAATATGTAAATATATAATACTGATATAAAAATTTTTTATAATCAATTTGTTATTTAATGTTATAATATTTAATGAGTTCACCTAATAAATAAGGAGCAGTATGATTAAAAATTTAAATATAACTACTATATAACTATCACATTGTAAATTGTGCTAATAATGAGTATTTTGTTCATACAAGTGCTGCCCGTTATAACGACATTTTTCGGGATATTAGTAAAATTTTCTAATTATCGAGTAATTATCGTTATAATGTGATTTATTAAGTTTTATATAACGACACCAAAGAAATCCACAAATGGCATGTCGTTATACAATAATTCGTTACGGGCGGCACTTGTATTTGATATTGATATATCGGAAATATATATGAATAAATTAACATAGTATCGTGTGAACCAAATTAAGCAAAAATACATATATAATTATTCATTCATTCATTCATTCATTGCCAAAAATGAAACCTAGAAATATACTAAAAATAAACTAATCCAATGTGTAAATCAAAGCCGTGAAGCTCACTTCGGACACTAACGTTTTCCGTCACTAGTAATTGTCGTAATTTCAAAATGTTTACACATTTCGAGTTCATATTTAATAATTTATTATAAATATGAATACAGTACTTAAATTTTAAAAACGTATTCAAAGATTTTTTTAATTCGTGATCGGTAAGTAAAGTAAACTGCAAAAAAAGACGTATATCATCACTAGCTAATATTTTCTTAGATCTTACCTTTATTTGGTGCATGCCAGATTACGGATCACGAATTTAACTGATTAATAATTCTTTAGGATAGATAAACTGCTAATAATTTATTAATGATTATTTTTTGCGAATTTACTACATTATAAAAATTTATAGCAAAAAATTTTTCTTTAAAGTTTTACTATCAAATATCTCAATATCTTAGTTTAAACTTTAAATTATTGAACACACTCATTTTAAATACTTAAAAGATTATTATATTTTTATTATATTTTTATAGTAAAAGAAAAAATTTGTTAAACATGATTTTGGTGCATACGTCGATTTTTCATTCTTTAAATAATGCTCTTTATGTGGATTTAACACTAACATATTTTTAATACATAGTATTTATCTCAAAGTACAAAATAGTTTATTTTTTAAAATAATTTTTTTTTACATAATTTTTTACTTTTATTTGACGCCACGCCAGATTTCCCATGTTCTGCAGATCCTTATCGATTAATTCCATTTTCAAAACTTTTAAATTATTTCAAATAAAAGAAAATTAAAATATGATAAAATTCTTTTCTATTTTCTATTTCTAAGATAATTGTGATGACTATTGATCGATATTTCAGAATTACTGATTGGAGATAGTCGTATAGATTTTTCTCTTCCAGTCATCAGCATTCCATCATAATGCTAACCCCGGAAATACACGTATATCGGGATTAATAATTGTAAATTTATAATCTTTATTTAAATAAATATAATTTTAAAAATTCTATTTAAATTGATACATATATAAAAAAGTAAACAAAAGATAAAAGATAAAAGAATGGTACTTTAACTATTGATTTAAGTAAAAGAAGTCTCATTCAATATTATTTTCACTATCTTGACAAATTTCATTTAGTTCTATAAAAAATAAGTAAATAAATAAATTAGATAATAAGAAATATTAATAAAGTTATAAATAATAATAACTTACCTAATTCGCTTAATTGAACATCTAAACATTCTGAAACTGTAAATTTAATAAATTGGTATTTGACCGTTAATAAATTTTAAATGTAATACTATTTATAGTAACGATAATTAAAAGAAATACTTGCTTGGATTTGCTAACGTTGATTGAATAGTATAATTAGTATCTATTGGGAAAAACATAATAAAATTAATAATGTAAACGATTTTTCGTAATAAAAAGCAAATTAAGTTAAATTACCTGAATTAAATTGAAAAGATGATAAATCTGAAGAATTTACTGGTTTTGGAATATTTTTAAAATTTATAAGTCTACTAGTATAAATGGCTTGTGGATGTGTTTGAATATTTTTGGATTTATCTTCTTTTGGCTTGTTATTAAATTTTTTCCTCCTAATCTCATCACTTTCTTTTATTTGGGAGTAAATTTCACTATTTTGAATATTTTCACCATCTTTATCATCTTCATCATCTTCATCATCTTCTTCACTATCTTCACTATCTTCACTATCTTCGTCATATTCACTATCTTCACTATCTTCACCATCGTCGCCATCATCACTATCATCACTATCATAAGTTTCATCCCTCCATTTTTTTAATATCTGATACAATTCTTTGGTAGTAGGTCTGTTCTCTATTTCGGCATCCCAACATCTTATAATCAAATCTGCAAGTAATTTTGGTACGTCTTCAGAAATTTTTGGTCTTTGTCCTTTACATATTGTAATAGCTAAAAATTCATTATGAGGAATATCACCATAAGGAATTTCTTCAGAAAGAAACTCATTCATTATTATTCCAAATGAATAAATATCTGATGCTTTTGTATACTGATGCCCACGTAAAACTTCTGGTGCCATATATGGTAATACTCCATAAATTCCTTCTTCTTTAACTTTTTGCTTACTTGCTGATTGACACATTCCTAAATCACTTATATATGGCTCATCATCCCCAAATAATATATTACCTGAATGAAAATCTTTATGAACTTTTCCAGAATTATGAATATCTAAAAGTCCTCTTGCAATTAGTAGTAATTCAAAAATTTTCAATCCATATCCTATATATTCTTCGGATTTATTTAAATAATTTCTCAAATTTCCATTATTACAGTAAAATAAAATCATCATATACGCTTTAGTATTTGGATCTTGAGTTATTCCATTACATTCAATAACATCATTAAGATGAATATTAAGGTGAGTTTTAATCTAATTTATAAATAGAAATTTTTCTAATAAATAAATACAAGCAACAATTATTAAATTCAAAGTAAATATAAATTACCTCATTTAAAAAGTCTGAGCAAATATCAGAAGAATTATTTAAGCTTTTTAATGCATATTTTTTATGAGCACTACGTTTCCATCTTTGATTTTTAATATCCCAATATTCGATACATCCTTCAGGCCATTTAGCTGAATATACTTTACCAAAACCACCTTCGGCAACATAAGTGATATTTTGAAATTTTTCAAAAGGTACCCATTCAAGACATTTTCGAAAACTTAAAGCATTAAGTTGTGAGTGTTGTATAAATTCATCAATGTCTTTATTTCCACTAGTCCAATTTTTAAAGTTATCCTTAAATCTTTTAGAATTACAAGGTTGACACCATGCTTCTCCTGTACCAGGTTCATTACATTCTCCACATATTCCGTATACTTGTTTTCTTTTTTCTAAATCGTCCATATAAACTATTCTTTCATCTGATTCAGTAGTTGAATCAATAGTAGAAATTGTAACATGGTCCTTTTAATGATCAAAAAATTATTACAATTTTTACTATAAAATTCAATAATTAATAATAATAAATGTGAATTTATAATACCTGATGCTCTTCATAATAAACACTCTTCCATAATTTCTTCGGTTTTTTTTCCATACTATTAGTTTGAATTATATGAATTATAATTTTATATATGTGAGTAATAAAAACAAATTTCAGAATTATATATACGTAAAAAAAAAAGTTAAAACGAACGGGTTGGTCAGGAATATAAAAAAGCAAAAATTTGTGCTACAGTTACATTAAGCTTAAACTATTACAAGAGAACAAAGTATTTACTGTATGTTTCAATAATAGTATTTGTGATACACTCAATTTATCTGTACCGTTTTGTGACCTTAATTTAAATAATGTAGCACTAATAAAGATCGGACTAACAATTCAACAATTTAATAAATTTATAGGCATTATCTGATCATCACAAAAAAAAAAATTAATATTGTTCAACTTTTATATGTTCTTGGTATATTAATATGGTAAAGAATATTAAACCACTACATTCATGTACTGTATGTATATTTACGTAAATTAAAGAGTGAGATAATTTTATTTTAGAAAAAATTAATATTTGATAACTAAAAAAAATTTTTCTATTTTCAAATATCATGGATTATTGCATGATATCTAAAAAAGTTCTTTTTTTTTAATTAAAAGATTCAATATTAAACATAAATACAAGTGTATATATATATATACACATATATAATATGTAACCGAACCCATCGAAAAATATATAATACAAAAAAAAATAATAATAAAGAAGAACAAACTCCCACCCGTAAAAATAAAAAAAAATGATAATAAAAAAGAATAATATAATATACTGCATATTTATATATAAATACATTGATACAAATTAAAGTAAATAATTGTTTTTTATTTTTTTTTTATAAATTAAGTAAATTGATAAAGTTTTCTTCTAAGGAAAAATGATACCGACAGGACGTTTAGTTAACCATTCACATTTTCCACTGAATCTGATAATCTTTTCTTTCATCAGCACTCAAATGATCATTTATATCAGGTTTATTCCAAGAAGCCTTAGCGGCTGCTTCCGCTATGGGACTTATTACAGTAGTAGTGGTTGATGCTATAGTACTAGCAGTATATATGTGGTTGAGGTCGGTAGTTACTATAATACTATTGTAGTAGAAGTTGCGTCAGATGCTTCTCTACTTACACTCGCACTATTATGATTTCTTTTTGTCATAATTGTTCGACGTGATCCATCAGAATTTTCTTCAGCAATTAATCTCTTTTGAATGATTTTTGATGTTTAATATGTCCTGAAATTCTTCTTATACCTAAATTACTTGAAGAATCATTATTATTAATATTAAATAGTATTCGTTCCTACACTTATTCTTATACTACTGCTACTTTTATTACTTATTCTACTACTCCCGTATTCTCTCCGCTAATTCGCTTACCATTACCAACATTACTATTTTCACCTTTTGTACGCTACATTACGATTTATTTCACCACTAGCTTATTTTGTCATTGAATTCAATCCATTTGAATTAGAATGATTAAAGTAATCAATATTATTGGTATTTGTTGATGACATTGTGTTTGTTACTGGTGGAGTTGAAGAAACAAATAATGACGTCAATATAGAAGTAGTTGTTAACGTGCCACCACCACTTCCTCCTATCAAATATTCATCATCACGTCATTCTTCTTTCATCACGTCTTTTTTTAATCATTCGCTAGTGCAAATCTATTCGTCATTGATGTGTTTTAGTGTTTTCGATTTATTGCTCTAAAATAAAATAATGATTGTTAATTGTTATTATTGTTGATATAAATGAGTTAATATAACAGCATGATAAGTAATATCTGATATGAAAAAAAATTGAACCAAATTTTGTAATATTCAGTTGGTATTGTAAAATCCAACAACAACAGCAGCAAATATTACAAGATCAACAAGATTTACTGCAACACCAACATCAATATCGTCAACAATTGTTACAACATCATCAGCAATCATCATTTTGATCCAGATCAAGATGACGATGTTCTATACGATTACGTATGTAATATTCATATTATAATTGAATAATGTACGTGATAAATGAAATGCCCATTAATGAATGACATTATTAAAAATATTGCCATAATTATTATTTATTACTAATGAAGAAATTGAAGAAGTAATGAAATTTTGAAATTTCTGTTAAAAAAAAAATAATAAACTTTTCTTTTTTAATACTTAAAATTAACGTGTATTCACTTACATAAATTGCGGCACGTCTTTAAAGTTGAAACATAAGTACTACTAACAGTTTCTTTACGTGTTAATGCTTTAAATCAAAATTATTAAAAAGATCATCATCACCCATACTTCACCCATATTACCCAAATTAAATTATGTATTCTACGAGTTGAACTCGCTTTATCTAAATCATTAATATCTACACAATGTCCTGTTATCCATGCGAATGAAAATAATGTTGATATTGGCGATATCAATAAAAATCTATCATATCTACTATATACTATCTATTTGGTGGAACTTTTTTATTACTATTATTTGTATGTTCATTCTTTGATTATTTATTGAAGCTGTACATGTTAATAAGAAAAAAAAGAGAGAGATTAAAAAAGATTAAAAACAAAAAAAATCTTTTTCTCATTTTTTAATATGACTTACTTATAGGATACATTAACGCCAATCCAATAGCTAATTCTCTTGACTAATTGATCGATCAAAGAAAAAAAAAATTTTTAAAAAACACGTCTAATATATAAATCACGAGATGATGACAATCCCTTGCCCTTATGGAGTGGACTATGATAACGTACCACTAATTCTTTAACAATGGGAGACAATGGGTGTGATCCCGGCAAGAGACCAGGCTATATTTGAAATTTTCAGCGTATGGCCTCTGAGAAACCTATATTGACCGGGTTTACAAACGCAATCTACTGTCATTACTTACACAAATTAGTAAATATGATTGTAGTGGTATGGACACTTTCTTTTGTTGAAGATAACCGGAAAGATAATTATTAACTAATAACGATGATATTAATATAGTATTCGTTAAATTTTTCGTTTCTTTTTTTGATATCGTAAAGTTTTTATAGATTAAAGAATATCCGGAGTCCGGACTATCTCTGTAAAAAAAAAAAAATAACAATTTTTTTTAGGGAATAATTTATTTTTTATATATTTATAGCGGATAATAAAGATATTCTTCAAGTTATCGCGATAGGTTATCGTCAATTTACAAGAAATCAAAATGTGAGAAAATCAACTTAATCGCTTATAACCTGAACGACCCTAGCATTACCATAAAAAATGGTTACACATGATCTACATGAATACATCTGGCCATCTGGGACGATTATTTTCTGTAATTATTATATTAAACAAATACAGTAAGTTGTATAATTAAACCTCTGTTAACAAAAAAAATTTTTGTGTTAAATTATTTTTGGTAATTTTATTTTATCGTGATGTATTTCTTTATTGGCAAAAAATGTTTTATTTCATGTACTTTTAATTTATTATTTAATATAATAATATAATAAACTATTAAGATACTACATTTTACTTATTACTTTCGCTATAATAGATCACGTATTTATACTTAACTTGATTTTCGCTAAATAATTTGTTCTTATACATTACAAATATGAAATATTATTGAACATGATGTTGTGTCAAAAGAAGAGTGACCTTAATCTGATTTAATATGTAAACCCATACGTAACCATTATCTTCTGGTATAAGAGATACTATATAACGCTCAATTTCGCAATTAAAATATTCTAAATATTCTCAATATCTTCACTGTTGATAACTCAATAGAAAGAAAAGGTGGTGTGTGGCGTAAAAGGATCGATCAGATCAATAAAAAGTTTTTTTTTTTTTGCAGTATAGTCACGTTTAGGATGAAGACTTACGATCATGTGTGATCATACAATAAAGTCGCTCCGTTACAGGTCACCAGAAAGAATTTATTATCTAAAGAATAAATTACTAAGAAACCCCATCCCTATAAAAAATGTTTGTCTGATAAATATTCGGAATGGAGTCAATTTTCCGGACATTCGCACGCTATTGTACAATATTTGTTACAATTTAATACAAGATACGGAGATTGGGAATTTTTAATCACATAAAAAACGTACAATATCATGATGAATGTCCAATAAATGTCAAGTAAATGTTCGGAACGGGGTCGATTGGCCGAACAAAAAACCGAACAGTGTTTGGACAATATTTTTTATTATAGGGCATAAAAATTTTCAGAAAAATGATCACGTGCCTTAGTTTCTTCGGATCATTTATTGGAGTTTTTTCCAGAATTTTTTATATAGGGAAAATGGAACTACCTATCGATTTGGTTTAGTCTTAAAGTTATTCTTAAAAATCTTCTAGGTTTATATTACCAGTTTTTTATAATCTATTTTCTTCTGATTCAGTAATTAAGCTTTTAAAAATATCAACGTTAAAGGTACTCATAAATTTTCCGGATTTCCTTCGGATTTCTTTTCTTTTTCTTTCCTTTTTCTTTTGATATTTTGGATATAATTTTCGAAATATCAACTATTACTTGTATTTAAACTATACTGATATGCAAAGGTTTTAAAATTTATGGGTTATCATAATTAATATTGAAATGTAATAAGATGCATTGATATGACCATGCTTATAAATAAATACTTTAATTTCTCATATTAATTACAAAACATATCGAAAATACTATCTTCGCTTTATCAGAACTTTGTTTTAGACTGTATAAAATTATTTGAAAAAATACTGTTGGACGTTTCGGTTCTTTGTAAATTTAATAGGTAATGAATGAATTTTTCAAGTTAAAAATATATGACGCGTGATTAAAATATTATTGTAATTACATACTTTGCATATGTATAACAGTATCGATTCAGTGGATAATTAATAAGTTCTAAGGACATTAGTTGTAAAATGCATTTTATAATATCCTTTGATCACTTTAGAGTATAATAATTGAACAAAATCTTTTTCTTTGCTAAATCTGGAATGATACTTAATTTAAATATTAATATCATATTTTTTAAAATTCAAATATATAATAAACATTTTCAGTTAATTACTTTCATAATAAAATTCAAAAAAAAAATAGTATAACATAAAACTCTTTTTCTATTTTTTAACTAAAATACTTAGCATCATATAACATCCACGACCTTATTTTATTTTATTTTATTTTATTTCAGAGAGGAATAACCAATGACTAGTACAAAATAGTAGCAACAACTACAAAGAGCGGAAGACTAAACTATTAAGGGTGCTGTGGTTATATATCCCGTCAACAGGACCTCACCCTCCGGGCGGACCTACTCTAACAGTAAAACTACGCTACTGATAAAGATAAAAGGAAGAAAGAATAACCAAGGAAAATCTAAAAAAAGAAAAAGAAAAAATCTATTTAAAATTAATAAAAATCAGTAGCGGTTAGAAGTAGTGATAATAAATGCCCGTCGGGCTTATATGTGAAATAAAAAAATATTATTGAAAATGTTGGAGTGGAATCTTGATAGATCTTCGTTAAGAGATGATAACCAAGGTAGGTTATGTAAAAAATTTGATGAAGTTAAGTAAATCCATAAATTATTATTTTCAATATGGCGTCGGGAGTCATTTAGTGGACAATGATATCCATAAGAATGGTTAATATTATTATTATGGTGAATATTTTGTTGTCTATTAGTTGAATCTCGGGTATGGTTGCGTCTATAGTCAGTAAAGGATTTTTTTGTAATGTTGTGTGCTTTTTTAAATTCTTTCCATATATTAGCTCTGAGTTTCCAGATGTGTTCATATATGTCTTTATGTAGGTCAAATAAGAACTTTAATAAAATTTTTTTCGTCGTTTCTTTGCTGATTTTAGCAGCTTTAAAAGGATATGTAAGAGAAATCGGGACAAAGTTCATGAGGAGACAATGTAAATCTGGTATGTCCATGATTTGTTGAGGCGGTTTTGTTGTTCATTTAAAAATGGAGTTGCGCGTTATGGAGTCCGAGTATAGTGCATATACCGAATTGGATTCTGAGGTGATGAGGGTTTTAAATTTGTTGTAATGTTCGATAAGAATTGGTGTAATAATAGTTAGAACTTGTGGACAGTTCCATAAGTGTTCGTTCGATTCTTTATCAGTCGAACATAAGAAGCAAGTCTCATGTCCATTTATGAGATCTGGATAATTTCTGTTGAGGATGTCAAGCGTTGGTAAGTTGTTGCTAGAGCATTTGATCCTCCAGCTGATATGTTTGGAGTATTGTTCACTAGTTGGTTTGGAGAAGGAGTTATATTTGAACCATAATTGGGAATATTCCCAATCAATGTTATTGTTTAGGGCATATTGTTTAATTTTGAATAAATTTTGATGTGCTAAATGTCGTTCAAAATATTGAAAATTGATAATCCTTTTTATAGATTTACGTATATTTCGATCTATAATAATTTCTTCATTAAAGTTGAGGTGACATATTTGTGTTTTAATGTGTTGTATATTGAATTGTAAGTAATTGGTCGAAAATGATCCTTCTTTCGCTAGAGTATCGGCAGCGTCGTTTAACACGTCTCCTGAGTGAGCTTTTACTTTAATTAAGGATACAGATAATTTGAGTGTTGAAATTATATGTTTGAGTGTGTTCCACAAGGTACAATTATTAATTTTTTGGAAACGTCGAACGGTAAGTTTTGGGGATTGTAAGTTGTTGAACGTGTTAATACAATTATTTGAATCAGTATATATTGTTATCGTGCTGTTTGGTGGGCATACAATGAGCGCTGTTATAATTGCTAATAATTCTGCTTTCGTTGAGCTAGCCCATTCTCTACTCGCTCCTGAGTGTGATATTTGTAGTTAAATCGGAGGAAAATATCCAACCATAACCCATAGTTGGTATGTCATCTTCTCTAACGAGCGATCCATCTGTATAAAATTCTAGGTTAGTATAAGATTTAAGTTTAAGGGATAAATTTAATAAAGGAATGTGTAATAAATTTGGATTAACTAATTGTATAATTAAATTTCTATTAAGAAAATTAACATGATTTAAATCAATAGATTGTTGTAATTGTGAACGGTAAAGTATAGGGTCTTCTAAGTTAATATTGGAAGGTGAGGGACGAGAAGTTCGTAAATTAAAATCTATTAAAGCTATTTGTTTAATGGTTGAGTGTTGTTTGGTACATTTATAACATCCACGACCTTAATTCTGTACCTTGTTGTATATGAGTAATATTAGAATCAAGTGACTACTATTAAAAATAGTATCAAAAGAAAATAATTGTTAAATCTCTTTGCATAACATGATTGGACATCCATATTACGTAGATTACGATCTCATCTGATCCAAACCCAGATAACGAATAATTTTCTGGATGCATCATCCATCACAGATAAATCCGGATTAATCTGTCAGATAATCCGTTGTCCATTATTATACATTGGTATATAGGTATATAGCAAAAAACAATAGTCTTAAAAAAAATTCAAATGAGGAGTCACGTGACTGCTGATACTGGCCGGCATTACCAATTTTCCGCAAACACTATGATTAACTTCGATATTCCGTAATCGGATCTCCTTGCCAAAATTCTTCACATATTTATCGTAAACTCCTGGCTCCAACTCCTGGCTCCAAATATCGATAATAGGATTTTGCAATATTCTAAGACGTTCAAAATAAACTTGTGTTATTTCTTTGGTAGTAAGAGTTTGGTATTTTATGACTTCATGTTTCCATTAATGATGATAATGTTTTATGGTAGTTCTTGAGTTTTGTAAATCAAAACATAATTCGTTAACTTTTGAATAAGATCTTCAAAATCACCATTTTCTCATTCTAAAATCATTAAAATCATTATTTTCTCGCTCAAAAAAATCATTGTTTGCTTTCTCGAAATCATAATCATCTTGATAATTTTTCGTCCCAAAACATTATTTTTCATTTTTTGATCATCTTGTTAATTATAATCATTTGATAGTTATCTTTAGATACTTTGATCATAATGTGTATTTTTTTTTTAGGTGCTCTTATTTGAAATTGAGAATAATTAATAAGATTTCTGGTTAAAAAGGATGATGTCACTTTTATCATTATAAGAAAAAAATCAAAGAATAAAAAAAAAGTTTAATTACAAGAAAGAAATGTTTTGTATTGTTTAAGCTGATTCAAACTGATTTAAACTGATTTAAACTAATTTAGACTAATTAAATTAAAAAGTTTATTTATACTGTCGAATATTTTTATTTAATTTGGACATGACGGACAAATTTTGGGGTATTTCATAAATTCACCATAATGCCCACTTCGCCTCCGGGGGTGAGGTACCATTGGATAAGAAACATTTATAAACTGAATATAAGAATTTGAAACAGGTTCTACAAAAATGTAAAAATTGGATAATAATCATATTGCTAATTTAAGGATCAATTAATATCAATATGGATCAAACTTCGACAACATTGGCTAATTGATCCCAATTTATAATGGATGAAAATGTAAAATCATTTTCCAACTTTTAATGCATATGATAAAAAATTATTTTCACATTCATTCGACAATCTCAAAAAAACTGACCTCTGGCTAATTCTTATACCGTGTTTTATTAAAAATTAAAAAATCTTGATCACTTTACCTTTCAATCATTCATTTCACCAGCAAGTCAACGTAATTGTATATCAAATTGATGTAGATTTAAATATTTTCATGTTAAATTAGCTGATAGGGCAAATAATTATAGCAAGTGTTTATAAAATTAATTTTTAAACGATTGCATGTAATGCGCTTAAATATTGACCTAAAAAAAATTGATTTGCGGATTTACTGTATGGATTCCCATAAAACGAAAAAGAAATTCTATTTATTAATACATTAAAAAAAAAAATAATAATAAAAAGAGATTTTAATAGTCTATTATTAGCATTAATTTTTGCTAAATAAGATTTAATTTATTATTTTTTCCTGTAATAGCATTGTGATGGCATTATAAAAGCAATATAAATATTTTAGTGAATAGTACCAATCTACCGAAAAACTATCATCAGCCAATTGTAGTCCTTCGATACGACCTAGTATAGACCTATATTTTCAATTTTCTATGAAACATTTATTTAATATACTTTTAATAGCGCCTAATATGGCTAATTTTGCCAAATTTAGCATATTATAATGTTGAATAAAAAATGCGAGGTTTTTGCAAAGTGGTCATTAATATCAGGTTTATTCCAAGAAGGCTTTAACTATGGACTTATTACAATAGTAGTAGCGATATTATAATACTAGCAGTATATGTGTTTGAAGTAATTACTATGGTAGTAGAAGTTGTATCAGAAACGTCTCTACCTACACTCGCATTACTATAATTTCTTTTTGTCATATGTGATCCATCAAAATTTTCTTCAGAAATTAATCCCATTGAACTTTCGGGATTATTTTTGATGTTTAATATATCGTGAAATTCTTTTTATACCTAAATTACTTGAAGAGTCATTACCATTAATATTAGTATTTGTTCCAACACTTATTCTTATACTACTGCTACTTTTACTTATTCCGTAATTCGTTTACCATTACTAACTTTACTAAAAAAATACTATTTAAAACAATTTTATCACTAGTTTGTTCATCCGAAAATATGAATACAGATTTCTTAAATGAACTTCTATCATAATAATCATTTTTTGGCGTTAAAAAGGATGGATACATTGAATTACTCTCCTCAGTATTTGACCAATATTAATAGGTGTTAAAATTTGTGAACCAGTTCTTGATAAAGATCTTGAATTTAACTTTTTATACACTTCATACAATTTTTATTTCAATACTAGACTTATTTTGTAAAATATCATTTGTCATTGAATTCAGCAGCTTCATTCAATCAATTTGAATTAGAATGATTAAATAATCATTATTATTTGTATTTGTTGATGTCATTGCAGTTGTGTTCGTGTTTATGTTGTGTTTGTTACTGGTGGAGTTGAAGAAACAAATAGTGACGTTAATGGGTCGAAGTAGTTGTTAACGTGATCTCCTATCAAAGATTCATCATCACGTGAAAATCATCCATCATCGCCGCATTCGCTAGTGCAAATCTACTCGTCATTGATGCATTTGAGTGTTTTTGATTTCGGGTTATCGCTCTAGTAAATAATTGTTCGTTTTATTGTTGATATGAGTGAGTTAATATAACAGCGTGATAAATAACTTAGTTGTACATGAAAAAAAATTTAACTAAATTTTGTAACTTTGGTGTTGTAAAATTCCATACGATCATATTATAATTGAATAATACAGTATATGTGATAAGTGAAAATATCTATAAGTGAATAACATTACTAAAAATACTGTCATAACAATTACTAATGAAGAAATTGTCAAACGCAACTAGAAAGAAAGAATAATGAAATTTTGAAATTTTCGTTAAAAAAAAAATTTAAAAAAAATTTTTTTTAATACGTATATTCGCTTACATAAATTGTAGAACGTCTTAAAGTGGAGACAGTGTATTCTACGGGTTATGGGTCAAAAGACCGACAAACAAAAGACCGATACAACATAATCCCGATCTACAAAATCGCGAAACTACAAAATCCCGACTAGGACAAAATATCGACTAGTTCAAAATCCCGAAATACAAAATCGTCTAATACAATAAAAATTTTATAGATTGTAATTAATAGAATTGTTACAATTGTACAAACATATATTTACTATTATAGTTAAAGAACAAATAAATCAATAAAATTGCATAATTGATTATTTAAAGTATATTGTGTAAATCATTTAATGTACATACAAATTAGTTAATATTCCATGTTCTGTTCTAGCTTGCTTAGTAACATAGCATATTGAAAATTCATATGAAAATTTTTTTATGGTTATGTAATCATTCTGATTAACAAATTGCGCGTTGCATATTATTATTTGACAAATTTGATTTATGCGTAATTATAAATATTTATTTTAATTGACAGAGAAAAAAGAATCATGACGATCATCAGTAATAAAGAAAACCGTTCAGTGATGGAGTATCTTCGTGGCATTGCCCATAATCTTACATTATAAGTCTTACATTATAAGTAAATTTACAAAAATCTAGTTCTTTTATCTAGTTCTTTTATAAATTACAACAATTAATAAATAAAATAAATGATATACAATATTTTGCGCAATTTACTTATTTTAATGTCTAAAGAATAAAAGATTTCCAAATAATTTTTACTCAATAATATATATAAATAATATAAATATTCTAAATATTCTATTAAATTATTTTGCAAAAGACAGATTGAAACAAATTATTAATAGTATCTAATCTGTCAAGATTTTGAACCGTCAAGATTTTATATTTCGGGATTTTGAACTAGTCGATATTTTGTCCAAGTCGGGATTTTGTAGTTTCGCGATTTTGTAGATCGGGATTATGTGGTGTCGGGATTCTGGATTTCGCGATTTTGGACGGATCCCATTCTACGAGTTGAATTCGCTTTATCTAAATCATTAATGTCTACATAAAAACCTATTATCTATTATAGTACTTTTATTATTACTATTACTTGTTAGTTCATTCTTTGATTCTTTCGTTGGAGTTGTATAACTAATGAAAAGAGATTTCGAAGAGATTAAAACCGAAAAAAAAAAAAATTTTCTCATATTTTAACGCTAAATCCAATCCAATGGTTAATTATCTATTTAAATCTTGATCGATCAAAAAAAAAAATTTTTTCTTTTTTAATATATATATATACATATATTGAATTGATCTCACTCACTTTCTGCCATAGTATAATTTGGATGCGCGACAATTTAATATATGAATCACGTGAACTACATAAAATCAAGAATTAGTTGCTGATCCTTTACGACACTTCCACACTTCCACACTTTCCAATGGTTTTTTTTTTACTTACATAAATTAAATATGATTGTAGTGGTATGAATGACTTCTTTGAGATTTCTTAAATAAACTCTGTTGTTAAAGGATTATTTTCAATATATAATTTCTATAATAATCGTTATCATTATAATTATTATACAATATGGTACTAGTATTCAATGTAATGTTCTTAACAAATTTTCTTCTTCGAATCCATTAATTTATTCAATAATCGCAAACACATCTTACTAAGATTACATTTATCTTCGATAAATGATTATTTACTGATGATAATGATGATTATATTAAATATGATATTACTTCGGATATAGTCGATCTATAAAAGGACCATCGCTATTAAACAAAAATTTCTTTATGGGAGTAATTTATTTAAATTAAATAATGAATTAATTCAAAATTCAGAGAAAAAAAAAGAAAGTTAGGGTATAAGAAAAAAGATAAAATGTATAAACTTAATATTACGAAATTATTTTAACCATTATTACATCGATTGAGTTTATCGTTATTTACAAAGAAATCAAATCGTGAGAGAAACATGAATGATTCGCTTATTTATACTGTTAGATTATCATGTGATTTATTGCTAAACTAACTTTCTTTTTTGGGAAAGGTGAGAATCAATTTTGGCATTTTGGCAAAAATTATTTTTTTTTTAAAAAAAAAATGTATCTTTCGACTTTCGGATTCCTTATAAAGCTTTGAAATTATGAGTTTTAATCGTACGTAATATTAACAATATCATTAAAGTCAATTATCATTGTATTAAACATACATTTTTTTTGAAGGATTTCATGTACCTGATTTGCCTGACTTGTTTATTTTCTTATACTTTCTTATACAGTAGATCTTAAAATGATTTGACCCTTTAAATAATTAAAGAACATATAAAAGTTATCTCTATTAACATAATTTTCTTTTCATTTATTTATGCTTTTTTTTATATTTGACTCCTTGAGTCATGTTATTTTAAGAATATTTATAAAATAAAATTTTATATCAGTACTTCGTGATCTTTAATTTAGACAAAGTAAAAATACTAAATAGAATTAATTAAAATGATATCAAATAGATTTGGTGTATATAAGTACTTTAACATATTTCTCTTGTTATTTTAGAAACTTTTTTATATAATATGAACAAAACAAAAATATTTATTCGGATGCATGAAGCTGATAAATATTCACGATATAATTAAATAAATTGGATTTAAACATTATTATTGTTAAAGTAAGAATTATATTTAAAAGGTTAAACATTCAATAGGTAATAATAAATTTCGAAAATTACGTTTCATTATGGTATATACTGTATTTAAGTTCTACTATAAGAATCATAATTTTACAGTATATTCTTCTTTAGAGATCTCTAATATGGGACTTAAATTTTTCTATCGCTACTTCATTATTATGAAATTTTATATAAATATCTTGATTAATCATAACCAATTTTATCATTAGGTCCTAATATCTATAATTTTTCATATTTATAGACTATTGGCAAAATTTTAATTATTTGTATTTTTTCATTTCTACTCATCTTTGTAAACAAGATGAAATGACTAAATTTTTTTTAAAAAAATAAATCTTAGTCATTCCTTAATAAATATGTTGAAGATAAAATATGAGAATAATTAATTTACTTACGTGCTTCATGTATTTTACTTAAAATTAGTCCAATTCCTTTAAATGTACTATATGTTTCCATTTCCGACAGGTTTTGTTACTCTATAATAAATAAATTAATATAAAATATTTCAATTATAAAAAAATATACATATACATAAAAAAAAATGAAATAGTTAACGAGTTTCTCTTATTAAAAATATAAAATTCCAATAATTTAAAAATTTTTATAAATCGAGTTGATTAATCACATGATCGATTACATTGATTAGTTAAAGTGATCGAATTTTGTTCGATCAAGCCAAGTTTTTACTCGATCAAATCATCAATCAATGTTCTTTGAGTACTACTCTAATTCTAAACAAGTTAAAATCGGATTCATCCATACTGTTCCTAGGTATAGACGTATAGTACATTCGACGGTAAATTAGTGTGTCTTTAAAAGCATTAAAATCCTTTAGAATTACGATAATTATTTTAGAATACAAAACTAAATTATTGATACGAAGAGAAGAAAAGAATTTAAGATACCAAAAATAAAAATGACAGAGTTAAAGATTGACATTATATTCTTCAGAATCCCATATAGGGTTTTTACATTTCTCATATGATTCACAATTTTAACAATTAGAATCATATAATTTTACTTTGATAATTTTTGATTTTAAGAAAAAAAATTTTGGAATAAGCAAATTTCATTGATTAATTTTCTTAAATATTAATATTTTTAAATTTAATAATGAAACATTATTATATTCTGCAGCTATTTACTGTTGTTATATTTCATTATTCCAATCCGTTAACGGGGCTAACGATCGGAGTATTGCGTTGCTTTCTTCAAGTACTTACTATCAGATAGATTATTAAATGGTGAAAAATGGTTATCTTACAAATTATGTACTCAGCAGAAGAATAAATTGTCATTAATAACTCTCAATCATTATAAATTTCTGAATTTTACTATGTTTATTTAAACTTTGAACGAACAAAGATTACTAAAATTCAACAATGATATGCTAATACTGTACAATACGAACTATGAAATGTTAATATAACAAATACAAATAAGCCGCAACAATATCTTTCCAACGCATGAATATTCGTTTGCGAAATCTTTATAAGATAAAAATCCGGTTAATTGTAAAATAAATATTTAAGTATTATGATATTTTATGTAGATGATTTCGTACCGCATTAATGAAATACATTTAAAAAACTTTTGGCAATAATTTTACTTTGACAGGGTCACTTTCTAAAATTATGTTCATGATTTCCTCCATTCAAATTTTTTTGCGGTTAAATTTAAAAATATGTAAAGTTAATTTCTTTCTTATAATCGATTCAATTTATTTTTTTATGTTTCTTATTTTTTAAATTGAAGTATTAAACGAAAAAATCTCTTTCTTTGTATGGCGGTCACCTTAATAAATTGTTTATTTGTTTTTCAAATTTTCAGACTCTTGTTTTTTTTCGTGAAATAGCAATAACAATTGTATCCGCAATAATCTGGTGATTTATATTTTATTAATTATTTTATTTCTTTTAAATTGAAGTTTAAAATAATTATAAACCCATTACATATTACAATTGAAAGTGTATCGAAAACAAAAAGTTAATTTTATGATTATAAATATTGGTACACTTAATAATTTTTTAATATGAAATATATATATATCATCTACTAATAACTTTTATATAATACCAGCTACCATATATACTTCAATTTGTAAAATGTAAAAAAAAAAAAATTGAATCAACATGAATCTTGTAATACAATATTTTGATGATTAGGTTTCACGATGTCTCAATTAGGTAATGACAATAAAAATGTGCGGCTGACAAAATTGTTGAATCTGATTGGTATGGATTGTAGCCTCAGGATGTGCATGATACATGTTGTGCATATTTTTGTATACATTTAGCTCTATAAAATAACTTTACGTTCACTAAATTTGTTTTAATAATTTTCATTTATTATAAAGTAAATAACAGTACTACGCATATAACTAAAATTACTGTAATTAACACATTTATTTCGTAATTGACAAGTATAGAATCGTTAAAAAAGATATTCAAAAAAAAGTCAAGAAATACTAATATGGAAATTTTGAATAAAACATCCAAAGAAAAACCAAGAAATTTATGGAAAACTTTTGATTGGGATAAATATCAGGTAAATGCAATTTCACTTTATAATTTAAATATTATGATTTAAATAATAAATAAAATATATTTTAATCATTTATTTAGAATCATGTTACTGTTTCTTCTATTAATTCTGCCACTAAATCAGAAGAGATTGATGATAGAGTAATTTATATGGACGATATAGAAAAAAGAAAAGAAGTATATGGTATATGTGGAGAATGTAATGAACCTGGCACAGGAGAAAATTGGTGTCAATCTTGTAATGCAAAAAGATTTGAAGAAAATTTTAAAAATTGGACTAGTGGAAATAAAGACATTGATGAATTTATACAACATTCACAACTTAATGCTGTACATTGTACAAAATGTCTTGAATGGATACCTTTTGAAAAATTACAAAATGTCACTTATATTACCAGAGGAGGCTTTGGTAAAATTTATTCAGCCGAATGGCCTAATGGACGCATTGTTCGTTGGGACATTGAAAATCAAAAATGGAAGCGAGGCATAGGTCGAAAAGTTGCATTAAAAAGTTTGGATAATTCTTCTGAAATCAGTACTGGTTTTTTAGATGAGGTAACTAAATAAAAAATTAATTTATCATGTTATATTTAAATCGACATTATAATTTTTATTAAAATTTGTTTTTTTAAAAAAAATTTTAATTATTAGATCAAATCTTATCTTCAGATTTATATTCGAAGTGTTATTTACTGCTATGGAATAACTCAAGATCCAAATACCAAAGTTTATATGATGGTTTTACATTATTGTAAAAATGGAAATTTAAGAAATTTCTATTTAAATGAATATGATGATAATATAAAACTTTATAGATTATCAAATATTGCAAATGGACTGTTAGATATCCATAATGCTGGAAAAGTCCATAAAGACTTTCATTCAGGTAATATATTGCACGGTGGGGGTATGTATATAAGTGATTTAGGAATGTGTCAACCAGCAAATAATGAAGAGAAATCAGAAAAAATAGGAGTTTATGGAGTATTACCTTATATGGCACCAGAAGTTTTACGTGGATATCAATATACAAAAGCAGCTGATATTTATTCATTTGGAATAATTATGAATGAGTACCTTTCTGAAGAAATTCCTTTTAATGATATTTCTCATGATCATATTTTAGCTATTAAAATATGTAAAGGACTTAGACCAAAAATTTCTGAACATATTCCAAAATTTCTTGTAGATTTAATTATGAAATGTTGGGATGCTAAAGCAGAAAATAGACCATCTGCTAAAGAATTGTATCAAATATTAAATAAATGGAATGAAACACAATACGATGATGATGAAATTTATTCTCAGATGAATGAATATAAAAAAATTAGAGAAAAAAAATTTAAAAGCAGATCAAATGAAAATAAGTCTGAAAGTATTAAAACTCATCCTCAAGCAATCTATACCAGTAGACTTTTAAGTTTTAAAAATCTTCCAGAACCTATAAACTCATCAGATTTAACATCTTTCCAAGTTAATTCAGGTGAATCTTCAATTTTAATTATGAAAAAATCTTATTCAAGTTTTAACAATATCCAATATTTTTTTAATAATAGACGATGTCCCATCAATATCAACAAATCTAAGTAAGTATAATGATTAATACTGTTTGTATTATAAATTCATATTTTTATTTTAACATTATTTTATTATTTATTTTATAGTTTCAGAATGCTTAGATGTTCAACTTAGCGAATCAGGTAAAATAATTTATTTGTAGTGATTTATTATTTTATTAAGAGTTTCTCGTTTAATTCGCCTAATTTTATTTAATTAATATTTCTAATAATAGATCTCAATGAAATTATTCAAGAAGATAATTTGAATGATGAGACCTAAATTATAATAGTTTTTTTCGGAAATAATCAGAATATTATTTAAAAAGATAATATTTATAATTTTTTATTTAACTTTAGTTCATATTTTTATTTACTTTTTTTATATCTTTAGTGGAAATTTTTATGGTGAATGCTTGACAAATGTCATTCTGATATCATGATAAAAAATTATGATAAAAAAATCTTAGGTTAGCTTGTCTATTAATCATTAAGAAAGCTTAAAATTGATTCTTTATATTTATAAGTTATATATTTTTATATTTATTATTAACTTTTTTTTTTATCTAAATAAGTTTTTATCATAAATAAAAAAAATTTTTTTTATTTTAAAGTTATTTAAGACTTTAATTGATCCATCTAAAATTATTTTCGAGGCGGGTTAAAAAAAATCATATATTCATCGGGAAATTTTTTAAGGGATATATATCGATGAAAATGTCACTGATATATATCGGACTCGTCAAGATATACTGATGTGGATAAATTAGGTTATATTGACAATAATTATCAGTATCGTTAAATTACGATAATTATTATAGTCAAAAAAATCGTTAAATTATTTATTGTTAAATAGTGTTATGTTACTTTATTGTTAGATAACGTTAAATTATTCATTTGTTAAATATTGTTAGATTAATTAGTTATTTATTCAATAATAATTAATAAATACATTATTTAAATTAATTACTCTGATGTTTTTCCATTTCCGAAACTCCAGAGTCCTACAAACTTAGACTCTAAGAAAAAATAAACAATTCCTAATGAAATAAAAAAAAAATTAGTTCAGGTTTCGTCTTCAATATTCCAAATTCAAACATCTGAAGCCTACAAATAAGAAATAAAAAAACGTTAAATAATGTTTTAAATAAAAAACGTAAGTTTCGCAATAAAAGTTGTGAAACTTACTCATCTCTAGTATCTGAACCCTAAAATCATGGAGCCTACAAAATAGAAGAATAAACGTTAATAAACGTTTACATTAAAAAAAAAACAAAAAAGAAACGGTAAATTTCGCAAAGAAACTTACCGTTTCTAATCTCAAGATCGATCTGAGACCTACAAAAAAATTATAAAAAAAAAGAAACGTAAATACGTGTTTCATTTAAAAAACAAAAGAAAAGGGTAAGTTTCATAAGTTTTGTAACGAAACTTACTCGTTTTAAAACTCTAACGTTTATAATCGATACCTGTAAAAAAAAATAATAAACGAAACGTTAAAAACGTTTCTATTAATAAAAACCAAAATATAAAGTTTCGCAACTAAAATAGTTGCGAAACTTACCGAAACTAAATGCGTTTCTTAAAAACAATAATAAAAAAATATTCAAAGTTTTGCAACGCGAAACTTACTGTTCGAAATTTACCGTTTCGACGTACACGTATCCCTTTTTTACAAAAAAAGATAAAAAACGTGCAGTAATTCGTATGATATTTTAGAATGGTAGGCCATAGACTTGCTCCTATTCAAAGAGTTGGCTGGAGTTCATTAATTTTTACTGATTAAATTGTAAAGAATTATACGAAGTAAAGATAGAAGCGGTTTCTAGAGATAATCGGTATATCGAATATCGGTATATCGAATATGTGTACTGATTTTACTCCTATAATTATTTATTGAGACATCTCCGTTTAAAAGTGCTAGGTCTAGATCAATATATTATTAGTCACTGATATTGATAAATTGCGCGATACATCTCTGAGTTACTCATATTTTGAATAACTTTTTGTAATAGTTACGTAATTTTGTGTATACCCACTGATTATTTTTTTCTATAAATAAACCACATTTTGGAATTTTTTTTTTTATAACGAGATATCTCTCATTTTTTTTTTATAATATCTCTCTATAATATCTCTCTCTTTATAATATCTTTCTCGTTTTTTTTATAACATCTCTCTCGCATTTTTTTCATAATATCTCTCGCGTTTTTTAATATCTCTCTCGTATTTTCTTTATAATATCTCTCTCGTTTTTTTATAATATCTCTCTCGTTTTTTTATAATATCTCTCTCGTTTTTTTATAATATCTCTCTCGTTTTTTTATAATATCTCTCTCGTTTTTTTATAATATCTCTCTCGTTTTTTTATAATATCTCTCTCGTTTTTTTATAATATCTCTCTCGTTTTTTTATAATATCTCTCTCGTTTTTTTATAATATCTCTCTCGTTTTTTTATAATATCTCTCTCGTTTTTTTATAATATCTCTCTCGTTTTTTAATCTCTCTCTCTTTTTTTCTTATAATGACGTTTTTACAACGTTTTATAATGACGTTTTTTTATAACGTTGTTTTATAATGACGTCTTATATACAGTAGATATTTTTTTTATAACGAGGTATCTCTCTCGTACAAAAAGAGTTTGTTTTGCAGTTTTATTAGTAAAAACGCCCATTTCCTGACGATGTCTAGGTTTTACATCTGGTCGTCACGCGTAACGAGGTATCTCTCTCGTACAAAAGGAGTTTGTTTTGCAGTTTTATTAGTAAAAACGCCCATTATTTCTGGTGATGTCTAGGTTTTACATCTGGTCACCAGTATAATGAAGATGGTTGAACTTTCTAGACCATTGTATAGTATAATATACATAATGTGACTGTAGACGACCTTGGTTTATTGGAAACGTGATAAACCCATAGTATATGCCCCTGTCTTCCGGCTGGTCAGCCATAGCATCCCTCTGAGTTTGCCGATTGGTGTTTGAGGTCATAGCTCTAGAGTTCTTCCATATTTTAAGGTGTTTCTCTTCTTTTTCTGTTTCTCTTCTTTCTCCTATGTGTTTAAAAGATTAAGCAAACAGAATTTTTTTAAAATCTTATCCTGGTGGAAAGCATGTCTATGCTTTGGCTAGTTCGATTCTAGTCTAAGATCTTGACAATCATATTTTAATTTTTTGGGGGAAATTTTTTACGGGATGAATATCGATAATTATCACTTTATCGAAATTTTATCTCATGATGATAATTAAGGACCGGGAAAACCTATAATGGAGGTCACTGTAGTACCCGGCACACTAGTAAAATCCATTGAATTTTTTATATATACAATTTTTAATGAAGCCAAAATGTGTGGATTAAACTTATCTGTTTAAGTTTAGAGTTAAATGCATGATTTATACACTCAATTTAGATTTTTATATATTTAAAAGTGGTTCGCGTTATTATAAAATTTTTTTCAGAAAATTCAATGATCTCAGTTAATATTGATATTAAAAGAATAATTTATGATTCATTTTATTTTTCAGACATTTCTGTATGATTTGTTAGATTTTTAGTTTAATTACTTAAGAAAAATTTTTATTAATTTGGGCAAAACCATCATTTTACTATTGTCCGGTGACCTTTATTATAAGTTTTCCCAGTCCTGATAATTATCAATGTCGTTAATTAACATGATAATTAATTACGATAATTATCAATATTGCAAATTGTCTACATTTAACTTATTTAATTTTGAGATTATTATTGATAATTATCAATATAGTAAATTGTCTGCATTTAACCACAGATAATTATCGTAATTCGTTGATCATCGATTTAAATGATCTCTAAAAAATTCCCCGATGTTTTCTTTCATGAAACAGAAACTGCAATCGTATCCGCAGTAGCAGATTTTTTGGACGATCAGAATATAATTAATCTCCAATGCGCAGTATTCACGTGAAATATATTGCACAAAATAATGGGAAAAATATTTTGACGAAATGGTAAATTGGTTTTGATTTATTCGTTTATAAGTCTCTACTTAAAAACTTTTATATGGCGGAAACAGAGATTTGAGTAAGTTAAAATAAAGTGAAATTCAAAACTTTATTAATTTTGATTATATAATTATTATCTTTACTGCCGCTTATGACTATTTTTATTATAGTAATCCGCATTGCTACTAGTCGCAAATGCTTAACGAATGAAACCAATATGATCATTACGTAAAGTCAATAATTATGTGTAATAAACATTTTATGATATTTGATTAGATTTAATCTAGAAGGGTTTAAATAATCGATAAACCGTTGCATAATTCTTTAATGGCGGATACTCAAAAAGATAAGGTTTCAGCAAAAAGGTAGACCTTTTAGCTGGAATTATGAAGGGAGCATTTTTTTTATTAATTAATTGCATTTAAAAACTTTTAACATGATTCGTTGGTGGTTTTAAATACGATTAAATTAAAGGAAAAATAGTTACTTTAAATTAAGTGTAATTTTTAACATAAAAACAAATATGATAAGGAAATTTAAATAAATTAATAAATTCTAAACTAATCATTTTGGTATGCAATTTCCTTAGAATATGATTTGTTTGTAGTGTTGGCCGCCGTAATAGTGGTTGTAAGATCGTACGATAAAGTTTTAAGTAATTTCCATAATTTTCCACTAGTCGTAATTGGTGTAATATCTGAAATGGGTGTAAATACTGATCAAACATTAGATAAGTTTTACTGCGGTTTAGTTTAAGTTGGAGGGATCATTCGAAATGAGGTGGGTGTCCTTTCGGGGATTGCACGACACTAAAAAAAAAACAATTAATATTCATCATTTCATTAACTCTTACAAAGCATTGACTTTTGACTTAGATTTCTCTTTATAGTGTTTTACAAAATTTTGTTTAAAAAATTTTTTTTTTTGACTATTCACAATGTCAGTTTTGCTTACCAAATGCGTTATTATGATCGCGCTTTTATATTAGGGACTCGTATATCAGGACCTACACAATATTTCTCGTGATAATCAAAGATCGTAAGAGATTGGATGAACAATATTAGAAAAATCCTCTTGTTTGAAAAAAAAATAAAAAACTCTTTCCGACGATCGTTAAATACCAAAAATTCACAGAAGAAATTTTTCACTAAAAACACATTTCTTTATAGACAAGTGTCGATTTTTTCACCAATTTTGGTCTCTACGTTCTCCTCGGAACATTATCATATGAGTTTTGCTATAGGAAAAAAATTTTCAAAAAAATTTTTAAAAAATTTAGAAAAATCTTACCGCCCAGTTACTAACGACGAAGACATATATCTCACATACTCGTCTCCTAACAAACGAAACAATATGACCCCCAGTCAATCTCCAAGTCCTATTTGTGCTGCCAACAATACTATAACGGACATGACTATGGAAGAGGCATCGTCTACCTCTCCCACCCATATTCTCTCGCATAGCGAACTTGAAATTACATCACGTGACTCACAAGAAAATGATATTCACACGCAAACACCAATCACTGAAAATTTGACTTTTATGGATGAAGATCCCAAAGAAATCAATACAAATAAAGGAAAATCTCCTGAAGTACAAACAGCCACACAAACAAATCCCCCAAAAAGTATAGAAATCACCGTGCTCAATGATATTTTCAACAATACAACACAAGTCAGTTACAAAGCACACAAAGGATTTATTCCTAGAGACAGTTTTAAACCCAATCTCACAAACAACGAAATCATCAACCTACTAAAAACGTCATTTTTAAATGACAGCAATGCTTACAAATTTGAAGTCAACACAACCTCCACTTATAGATATTTCACTATTTTCTTTAAAACACGTGACTCACTCAATCAATACATTGAGAACAGTCCAGAAAACCTTAAACCCATTAAAATTTACGAACTTACCAACACTGCAATTAATGTTTTAATCGAAAGAAAACTTTCAACTATGGATCAGGCTGTCATTAAAATTATGGATATACCATACAATTATGACACATCCATGCTTATCAAACACCTCGCGCTCAAAACCAATAGCAATGTCATTGATCACAAAGAAATCAAAAAACCCCCAAGAAAAATACCTAACCGAAATAATCATGGACGCCTTTTTTTAATTAAACCTGCATACAAACAACTTATTGTACAATTTGACAAAAAATCAGCATATGACTACTTCATGAAAGAAAATTACTGGTGCCTAGAAATAGAAAATTTCGTGATAAGAATTCTTCCAGGAAACCAAAATGACGCAGAATTCAAAAAGCGCACCAGCAAATATTATAAAATTACTGGACTACCACTTAATACGACCCATATGGATTTAAACCCTCTTATTAAACATATTTATGGACGCACCTGTACCTTCACACAAACCACTAAATCGTCAACCATGAAAAACGCATACGTTTACGTCTCTCCAGACAACTATCCAGAGGATGCGACAGGTGGAGCATCCCTAGATTTCGAAGGACACAAAATTTATACCATGCCAGGACATTTGGCTGGTAAAACATGCAACATCTGCGGATCACCGCTACACGCTACTAACGCATGTGATGACAAAAATTTCAGAACAGATAACAATAACCGAAAATTCTTTAATAAAAGATTTATTGACCGAAAAGAAGAAAAAATCACAATTAACGAAACACATAAGAATAGATACAACCATATCATTACTCTCAACTCCAACAAAAAAAATCAACAATCAAAGTCCCCACATAATGACTATACACGACCACAATCTACAGATCAAAACACAACTCCACGCTCTGGTAGTTTACTATATCCTCGCCATAATAGACTCCAGCGCAATTCTAATCACCCTGATACTGACGATAATCACAATAACAATAACAAACACACTATCCCTCACCCAAACATTCATTACAATCCACAAGATGATTCCTCAAGCAAAAGAATCACTTAACTCGAAAAACAAGTCCAAACCCTCCTACAAACCATCAAATCACTAGAAGACGCTAACTTAAATACGGATAAAAAACTATCACATTTACAACAAAATTACAACGTTCTCGACTCCTCACTTATAGAAGTAACAGCAAGACTCGAGAAATACGACACAATCATTAAACAACTCTCCACTAATATCACCTTATTGAGCCAAAAAGAAATAGCATCAGCCTCTTCATCACTTCCACCGCGTCCCCATAAACCATCAAAGAGAAACACGCCCTACGAAAAGACCTCTTATGAGGCCACAAAATTAAAATATAACCTGAGAGGCAATAAACAATCAAGAACATCGGCGGAAGAGAGTGAAACCTGCCCCGCCACCGAAGAAGATACAGATGTTCCAGAAGAATCCATTATGTCGGATGGAGCTGTCTTCAAAGACATCATCACACGACACGAGAATATACCACCCCATGATAACAACTTCACAGTCAGATCTAAACATGGGTATCGAAACCGAAACCTCCCGAAACTCTTTAGGTTTCGATATATACGAAACATAGTTTCGGAAATGCATTTATTTTTCTGAATCCCGAATCCCGATTCCGAAACTTATATACCGAAATATATCAAAAATTATTTTATTGTTTTATAAGTTTATTATATTAATTTCATTACATTATTATCAAGTATCAATTATATTAATCAAAATACAAATTAACTAATTATTAACAAAATTTTGAACTAATGAATCTGGATCAAAATCTTCTTCCTTATCCAATTCTTGAATAAACTTATTAAGCTCATCATCAATTTCCAATTGTTTATTCATCGCTAGTTTATTTCCAAACATTAATTCCAAATCAAGTACTTTTGAAATCTCTAATTCTTGAAGCGGAATTTGTTCATCATCATCATCAGATGAACGTGCCATGATCATTTCTTCCATTTGCTTCTCATCATATTCTTCAATTTCATATTCTTCAATATGACGACGAGCATTGTTTAAAGTGGCACAAATTTCATCAGTTGTTCGATCTTTACCATAATTAGTTAATTCAGATTTACTATTGGTAATGTAATACGAGTGGATTTTTGACATAGCCTCTAAATTTTCTACTGATAATCGTGTCCTCCTTTTTCCAGTCATCCATCCACAAATTGACCAAACTCGCTCACAGTTAGCTGCATGAGGAGCAATAGAAAATAATTTTTTTGCAAGTAATTGTATATAAGGGGGGTAGGTTTACACATTCTCCACCAACTAAGAGGGGTGTTTGTTTGAGAATCATATGGTAATTTGTATGGGTTCGCTTGGAGATGAAATTCACCAATTTGTGACAAAAGCGTTTCTGCAGATTGTTTTTTGGAATGTTTATATTCTCTAAGGTGAGCAGCGATATCAGGAATTTTTAACATTTGTTGCCAAATGTGTGCAGCTGCACTTTGAATTCTTCGATAATGTACATCCTTTACGCCAATACCTATTAATTTTTAAAAAAAATTTGTATTATATATTATATCAGATAAATTTAAAATTTTATATGTCAATTGTCAAGTTTCACACCTTTATATCCAGGATGAATATAATATGCTAAAAGGTATTCATCAAAGTCATATAATATAAAGCGTTCGTTAAAAATCTTTATTGCATGTTGACGAAAAATCATGTGATCATCTTCAGGTATTTTATTAATTGATTGACCAAGATATGCCAAGGAGAAATAACAATCAGCCAGTGTTGCTTTATTACTTTCAAGAGTAAGAATAGCTTCCTTAATAGGTTTCATAATATTGGCCAAATCAGAAACATCATTAAAAAATCCTCTTTTTCGATTAATAATTGTTTTAACAGCTTCACTTGTAATAACGTTAGGATTTTCATTAATAACTTCTTTAAGACAAATTTCTAATCGAGAAATTGATTCTAACATTTCATAAACTGTTGTCCATCGTGTATCCAAGTAAGTTTTTAATCCTCCACCTCCTATTTTTTTTTCTAAGATTTTTAAATTTAGTAATTCTTTGGGTCTATGAGATTTTTTAAAATAGGTAACAATTACTGTACACCATTGAATTATTCGTTTTGCAAATTCATGTTTTATTAAATCTTTCGTGATTAAGTTTAATGCATGGGCTATACATCGGACATTAATAATGTGTGGGAATTTTTCAGATATTAAATTTCGTGCAGAATGTACATTTGATCCAGCATCTATAACAATACCAGCGAATTTCTGAACACCAATATCATCAAGAACTAATTGTATTTGTTGTACAAGAAATTCAGCTGTATGACTTTCGCCAGAAAAATCTCCAATCTTCCAAAGAAGATCTCTCCCATTACTAAGATGAATGACGAAATTCCAAAGGGATTTGCCTGATGGACTCGTCCATCCATCTAAAGCTTATTATAAAGAATATAACAAAGTTTTATTAATACAAACTTTAATTAAAAATATATTTACAATAAATAATTTACCTAATGTTAAATTATCTTCAGCATCAAGTAACTTATAACATTTTACACTAACTCGCAAAATTTCCTGTGTTAATAAAGTATCAACAATTGTTTTCCGATCTGGTGGAATATAATTTGGCCGTAGTTGCTTGAGCAGTTCAATGATAAACGGGTGTTCAATTAGATGCCATGGCAAACCACAGCATACAAAAGCTTTGATAAGAACTGTATCAATAGCTTCCTTCCGTTCTTTACTTAATTCTGAGTTTTCATAAAAATTATTCAAAGTTGTTTGATCATTCTCAACTTGTGTGATTTTTCGTTTAGGATTTGTAGGATTAAAGGAAGGTATTTCACGCGTTTCTACCATATACATGACAGCTTCACGAATTGAATGGTCCACCTTTGAACAATTAATTATATGTTTTTCCATTATTGCAGTCTTTCCAGGTCGAAAAGTTTGGCCACAAGCTGAACACGTTGCAGCATAATGTCCCTTATCTACTTCATCCCCTTGTTCAAAAAATCTCCAAATAGGTTTTTTGGACGTCCACCAGAATTGGTGGACTTTATTTTTTTTGAAGTTGAAGGTGCACTATTATCACCATTATCAGACATTCTTAGAGAGTTGTAGACTTGTAGTTATAAAACGAAGACAGAGTACGAAGTTAATAAACACGAAGGAAAAAGAGATTATCAGTAATCTGTCTAGTGATCAACTGATCAATTTATATATTATAGAAAATTTGAAAAATTGGAAAATCGGGATATGTTTCGGATATCGGAAATGGTTTTGGGATTCGGTGAGAGTTTAGGTTTCGGGTCAAGTTTCGATTCGTATATACCAAAACCCGAAACTTTCGGAAATGCTTCTGGAGGTTTCGATACCCATGTTTAGTCAGATCCTATAATCCATTGAACCTTATTTCAAGTTTTAACAGCACCCGTTAATAACTTAAAATCCTCCTTATTCTAATATATTCGGACTCATCTACGGTTTATCCTTTTTGATTATAATGTTTTAAATATTTTACACATTTTCAATTAAAAATTTTTTTTACTTAATGGAATACACCAATTTATATACCTCAGTTGGCGTCAAAAACCAACCTTCTTCTTCCTTAAAAAATCTTAAAAAAACACAAAAAAATTCAGAAAAACAAAAAAATCAAAAAAATAATAACGGTTCAAATCCCATAGATTATACTTTCAACATTAACGACATTCCTAATGAGGAACATCTTACTAATTTACATGTTGTTAATACTGATAACCAATATTTCATAGATTACCTGAAAATAGGTACAATTAATATACAAGGCGGTTACAAATCAAAATTACCAGATTTAATCAACTATTTCGTCACTCATAATTTCAACATCCTAGGTATAACAGAAACACAATACTGTTTTAAACATGAAACTAACAAACTTATAGATAGATTTCCCCACCCAACTAACAAAAATTTAGCCATTTATATAATTTTAGACGCTAATGGCACTGGTCGAAATAGTCCAAATCGGCTAGAAATCGGATGTCCGATTTTAGGCCGAATTTGGTGATAAAGATGGCCGATTTATTAATTTAGGCAAAGTTCCGATTGGCAGGCCGATCGACGCCGATCAGAATATCCAAATTGTATCTGAATTGCTTAGTATTTTTGATCCGAATTGTTTAAAAAAATATATTCATAAATTTACCGAATTGCAGTGAATTTATTCTGAATTATGATAAATTTTGATAAATTGCGATAAATTTTAATCTGAATTGCAGTAAATTTTAATCTGAATTGCAGTAAATTTTAATCTGAATTGCAGTAAATTTTAATCTGAATTGCAGTAAATTTTAATCTGAATTGCAGTAAATTTTCTATTCTGAATTGCAGTAAATTTTCTATTCTGAATTGCGGTAAATTTTCTATTCTGAATTGTGGTAAATTTTATTCTGAATTGCAGTAAATTTTAATCTGAATTGCAGTAAATTTTAATCTGAATTGCAGTAAATTTTAATCTGAATTGCAGTAAATTTTCTATTCTGAATTGCGGTAAATTTTATTCTGAATTGCGGTAAATTTATTCTGAATTGCGATAAATTTTAATCTGAATTGCGGTAAATTTTAATCTGAATTGCAGTAAATTTTCTATTCTGAATTGCGGTAAATTTTATTCTGAATTGCGGTAAATTTTATTCTGAATTGCGGTAAATTTATTCTGAATTGCGGTAAAAATTTAATGAATTGCGGTTAATTTTATTCTGAATTGCGTCTGAATTGCAGTAAATTTTATTCTGAATTATGGTATATTTGCAGTAAATTTTATTCTGAATTGCGGTAAATTTGCAGTAAATTTATTTCGAATTGTAATTAATTTTTTTCTGAATTAAGACAAATTTATTTTGAATTATGGAAAATTCTAATACTAATAATTTGGAATATTAATTACATATATATATAGATTTTTGACAAAAAAAAGAAAGTTTTCTACCAAATTAATTCAGATTCGTTCATTGCGCGTCGTCCATATGTAAATCAGAATCTGAATTATTATGATTGTCGCCGACCGTTGATTTTGATGGTTTTTCTTCTGCTTCCTTGTTATGGTCTTCATCATTTTCGGTGGTGTTGCCAGTTGCTGGTGTTGTCCCTCTACTAACTTCTTCTTCTTCTTCATCATATTCAGTGATTAAACCCTGATCGATATCAGTATCGAATATTAAATCTTGTTGTTGTACGATATAAGACCATTCGGGAGCATTCGACGGATGTGGTCGGTCGTATTTTTGTACCTCGTCATTGTATCTACGTTCGCGTATTAATTTCGACTTATTTGACGAGTGTACATCGAGTACATTTCGTAGCAAATTTTTAAGCTGAAGAAACAATAAAATATAAAAATTAAATCCAGCGATTCGTCTGAAAAATCAAGATTCAGAAGTTCTAACCTCATCAGATCTCCACGAATAGTCGTAAATAGCGATTATGGACTTTGTTGGGTCTTCTTCGTCTGTCTCGCTTATTTCTGGAGAATGAAATAAGCGATTGGATAACATCTTTAGTAATCTACGCTTATCATATTTTGTTATCCGTTCATCGTCAAAACTATATAATCTCTTTGCCGCCTTAATTCGGCGGATTTTCTTCTAAAATACGTTATAATTTGAATAAAATTCAATACATAATCGGAATAAAATTTAGCATAATAATTATAAATCATTACTAACGTCGTGTACTCGATTGTTTGAGTGCACCCGGTGTTTATTTTCATCGGCTTTTCCCCTATCCATTAATCTTTGATGAGAACGACGAGACTTGTGGAGACAACCCAACCATTTTGTAAGTTGCTTATTCGAAGCGGGAAAACATGGAGCAAGGGCTGAACGCAATTCAGGGACTAGCTTACGACAAATCTTGAGATTTTTCGCGCTATTGAACGTTTTATTGTAATCTAGTCCTCGAGTTTCATCGATGGTTTTCAAAATAGACTTCATTTCAGCCTAAATATAACAATCAAATAATGATAACCGGTACTTAATTACTCAATACTGCAATTTTAAATAACTGAATCAGACAAATAAAATTAATATACCCTAGCTTCTTTTTCGTCGTACTCATCATTATTGTTAGAACCAGACCGTTCTTCCTCCGATTCTTCTTCGTATCGCTCGGACTTTTTTGTCTTAATTCTTTTTTGACGTTTTGCCGGCTGTTCGAGATCCGTCTGCCTATGAATGGCTTTAGGCAGACGGATTCTCGAATACCTGTTTAAGCTTTCACGTAAATCGTCATTCTCGTCTGCAAAGGCCTCGTTTATTCGAGTCAAAAAACGATTTTCGTCGAATAATCGGTTATTTTTGCGTTGAAGCTTTGCATTCTCTACTTGTACTTCTTCAATTTGTTTCTTTAATTTTAGATTTTCTAAATAAAGAATTTTATTAATAGTAATATTTTTTTACGAATAATTCTGAATTTATATGAATGAAGTCAAAATCGTACCTGCTTCTAAATCAGTATCGTCGTCATCGATCATCCTTTCATTACCTTGATCGTCTTTAACCACTAATACGAATTTTTGTGGAATTCGAATATTCCCATATCATTTTTTCATTTCCGATAACATCTCTTGTTGATCTATAAAAATTATTAATTATCGTACATGTCAATCAGCAATTTTCCAAAATTCAATTACCTTTAGGAATATTTGGCGGTTCAATTTCTATAACCTCATCGTCAGACTCTTCTTGAGTCGGCTTAGTCGACTTTGCAGATTTGAGGATCGACTTGATGGGTGACGATTTGCTAGTCGACTTATTGGTTTTGTCAATCGTCTCATTCGGATTACTTTCTTCTTCTGTTCTTCCCCGTTGACGATTAGATCCTTCGTCAGGTGTTTCTTCTTGAAACCTTTGCTGCTTTTATTTGTTTGACTTGGTGAGTGACGATTTGCTAGTCGACTTATTGGTTTTGTCACTCGTCTTATTCGGATCACTTTCTTCTTCCGCTCTTTCCCGTTGACGATTAGATCCTTCGCTCGGTGTTTCTTCTTGAAACCTTTGCTGCTTTTGTTTGTTTGACTTGGTGGGTGACGATTTGCTAGTCGACTTATTGGTTTTGTCACTCGTCTCATTCGGATTACTTTCTTCTTCCGTTCTTCCCCGTTGACGATTAGATCCTTCGTCAGGTGTTTCTTCTTGAAACCTTTGCTGCTTTTGTTTGTTTGACTTGGTGGGTGACGATTTGCTAGTCGACTTATTGGTCTTGTCACTCGTCTCATTCGGATTACTTTCTTCTTCCGTTCTTCCCCGTTGACGATTAGATCCTTCGTCAGGTGTTTCTTCTTGAAACCTCTGTTGCTTTTGTTTGTTATTTTTTTTATTGTTTTTTTTATTATTGCTATTATTTGACATTTTATATTCACTCAATATTCGTTTAAAAAATCGAAGCGGGTTCAATATCGTCATATCGTTGAGATCCCCCAATTCCCTCTGTCATCAAATTACAGAGTTGCCACATCGAACGGGCATTCCCATGGTCGAACGAATGAATAAACGAACGAACGAACAATTAAACGAGCGAACAATTAATCAACAACATAATTAACAAACAATATAATCAACGAACAATATACAACAACATATACAACATTCTTGGTTTACAAAATAAATAGCGTTAGTAATATAAAATGTCGAACGATATAAAATAAAATTAACTTCTCTAAATTTTCCCCAAATTATATCCACTTTTACCTTTAATTTCAAACTTCGATAGCTCTCGCTACGAATTATTACTTTCCAGAAGTGTATATTTAATTCATCTTAAACTTTCCATTTATTCAATTAAAATTAATTAAACAAACATTAATTAAAGTTTAGGGCGAACCTATTACCTTTAATTAACATTAAACTTTACTAACAAATAATTAAAAAATAAAACTTATATTTTTATTGAGTTCTGTGGATGAGAACTAAGGAATTACCTTGAATTCCGCTCTCTATATATACAATTTTTATGCTACTTTCTATTCTATCTATATACTATCTTTTATGTTCTTTTTACATATTATCTTTGAACTATCTTTCTAATATACTATCTATATTTTAAATACGCTATCTTTTAATATGCTATCTTTTAATATGCTATCTTTTTATATATGTTCTTTTTAATATATTATCTTTTACGTTCCATCTTTATACTATTTTTTTATATTATCTTTTACATTACTTTGTGTTCTTTAATCTTTCTGTCATTATTTTATATGTTCTTTTAATTCGCTTTATGTGTTTTGCTTATAATCTATCTTTTGTGGCTTATAATTATTCTTTCTTATCGTTCTTATTGTTAAAGATTGCTAAGCCGCAATTGATCGACTTTATTTATCCTATTGGTTCCTTGTCAATCATTCAATAAATATTACATCATGTAGATCATTACTCCTCCTAAATGTTTATCCTTTTCGGCTAATTATTTATCCATCTACGCCAATCCACGATTAATTTGTTCGTTCTTAATATTTAATAATTACATTTGGTGGTTGAATTTTATCATCTTTCCGTGCTTGATATTCGACCGTTTACATTATCCCCCTCTTCGCTATTTGTGACCTCACAAATAACTTTAATAGAATCGAACTCGTGTCTTATCCATAATAATTTTAATCGAATCAAACTCGGGTCTTATCGAATACCTCTTTTCCTTTAATTACTATTTTTGGTGTAAATCCCCTTCGATCATAAAATCTCTTTAACCATTCTCCATTTTGTGGTGTTTTTAGTATTCTTCCGTCTAATTCTTTGAGTTTATATGCTCCATTTCCAAATTCTTCGTGAATTAAATATGGTCCTTTCCATTTGTTCTGCAATTTTCCTGACCATTGTTTCTCTCTCCATGCTTCATATAATAATACTTTTTCTCCTATTTTAAATTTAGGTTTTCTAATTCCCCTTTTGTCGTGTTGTTGTTTTTGTTTCTCTTGAGCTTCTTTCACATTTTCTTTTATTTTCCTTCTTATTACCGGTAGCTCTTCAATTAATATTTTTACTCTGTCAGCTAATGTTATTTTATTTTCGTCTTTATCCAATGGTAGTTTTGCTCTCCTTCCGTATGTCGCATAAAAAGGTTTAATCTTTGTTGATGATTGCTTCTTTGTTCTATATGCAAATAATACAGATGGTATATGTTTATCCCAATTTTCTTCTCCTAATTTGGCTAATCCTTCACATAAAGTTTTATTGAATCTTTCGACCAAACCATTTGTTTGTGGCCTATATGGTGTACTTAATCTATGATTTATTCCACACCTTTCTACCAATTCTTCCATCATTCTATTGTTAAAGTGAGTCCCTCTATCACTAATTATTTTCTTTGGACACCCATGTCTACAAATTATGTCCCTCCAGATAAATTCTACTACCTCTTTCGCTGTAGCTTCTTTTAGTGGTGCGGCCTCGGGCCATTTTGTAAAATAATCCATTGCTACTACAATGTACTTATTTCCCTTTTCTGTCTCTTTTAGTGGTCCAACTATATCTATCCCAATCATCTCGAATGGTCCATTTATCTTTATCGGCATTAATTCGTTCTTTCCTCTTGGTTTTCCTCTCATTTGACAATTCCAACATGTTTTTACATATTCTTCTACATCTTCTTTCATATTTTTCCACCAATAACTTTCTTTTATTCTATCTAATGTCGCTTCTACTCCAAAATGTCCTGATAATTCATTATCATGCATCACGTACATCAATCCTTCGTATTCATAATCCTTAATTACTCTAAATTTGTTTTATCCTTTTACTCTATATAGAATTCCCTCTTTCAATTCATATTTATTCTCCTTTTCGATATTGTCAATTATTCTCTTGTAATTATTTTCTTCCATAATATTTCCCTAATTGATTCTACTTCTAAATTTGTTATTTTCGCTATGTGTTCTATATTTTTAGTCCTGTGCTCTTCTCCATTTCTCCACCTCTTTAAATACTTTTCTCCAACTATTATTGTCATTTTTAACTTTTACTCGACTGTATCTTTTAGTATCTTTGTACACGCCCTGATTTTCTTCAAACATTCTAACCATGTCCAAATATTCATCCTTCTTTAATGTTGGATATGATAATTTTTCCGTTTTCTTTGTTTCTCTTCCAATGTAATTTTTCCAACATACGTCGCCATCTTTTTCTAAAAATATCACTATTGATTTATCTATTGTTTCTTTCAATCTGAATATTTCTTTTTTCATCTCATGATTTCCATGTGGAGTAATCAACCCTCTGTCAAAACTTTTCGTCTTTTGATAATAATATTCACAATATGGTGATTTGTCTAAAATTATTATATCTGTATCTTCATCATATTCTAACATTCTTCTGTTTATTTGTTCCACTACTTCTTTTCTAAATTTCCATTCCGTCTCCATCTTTGATTCGTGAAATTCATCTTTATCTTTTCTCCTTCTTTTATAAGTGTTGAATCTTACTTTTAATCCTTGCTTTTTCCATTCTTCAATTAAATTTTGTACTATACTTGTTTTCCCTAATCCATCTACTCCATCAATTATTACTATTTCTGGTTGGTCTTCTACTATCTTTAATAACCTACTTAACGCGTCAGCGTTCGTGTTTTCTTTTCCTGATCTATGTATTACTTCAAAATTATATTGTTGTAATTCCATTACCCATCTTGCTCTCTTTCCTTTCGGTATCTTTGCATTCATTAATCCTTTTAATGCACTGTGATCTGTTATTACTTTAAATTTTCTATCGATTAAATATTTATGAAAATGTTGAATTCCCCAAACTATTCCTAAACATTCCAATTCTGTTATCGGATAATTCTCTTCTGCTGGTAATAAACTTCTACTTGCATATGCTATTACTACTTCTTTTCCCTTTTCATCTTTTTGACTTAATACTGCACCTAATCCTTTTCCTGATGCATCTGTTATTAATAAAAATTCTTTCTTCCAATCTGGATGTCGCAATATTGGATATTGTATTAACTTTTCTTTCAATTTTTCAAACGCTTCTTGTTGTTCTCTTCCCCAAATGAAAGGTATTCCCTTCTTTCTCAAATCACTTATTGGTCTTACTATCTTTGAAAAATTCTTCACAAATTTTCTGTAATATGAACAAAGTCCTAAAAATGATCTTACTTCTTTCACTGTTGTTGGTGCCTTCATTTCTTTTATCTTTTCTATCTTTTTATCGTCTGGCCTTAATCCATCATTTCCTACTATATGTCCTAAAAATTCTATATTTCTTTCCAAAAATCTACATTTCTTTAATTTTATTATCAAATTATTCTCCCGTAACTTCTTTAATACTTTTTCCACATGTTCCATATGATCTTTTAAATTTTCTGAATATATCATAATATCATCGATATATACTACCACAAAATCGTTTATGTATTCTTCCAGTATTTCATCCATTAATCTTTGAAATGTTGCTGGTGCATTCGTTAAACCGAACGGCATTACATTATACTCAAATAATCCTTTCAAACATACAAATGCTGTCTTTTCTTTGTCTTCTTCTTTCATTTCTACTTGATTAAATCCTGCCGCTAGATCTATACTTGAAAACCATTTTGCTTTTCTATATTTGTCCAATAATTCATCCATTCTTGGTAAAGGAAAACTATCCATTATAGTTATCTTATTTAACTTCCTGTAATCAATGCAAAATCTATATTTTCCTGTTTTCTTTCCTGCTAATGTAACAGGTGAACTCCATGGACTTTTTGATTTCCTTATCCTTCCCTGTCTTAACAATTTATCTACTTCTTCGCTTATAAATTTTGCCTTCTCATCTGTTTCTTTATATCTTCTTTGCTTTATTGGTTCTACCCCATCTTTTATTTTTATCTCATGTTGCGCTGCTTTTGTTCTTCCTTCTATTTCCTCATCGTATTCCAAAATATCTTGATATTCTAATAGTAATTTTACCATATTTTCCCAAATTGGTTCTTCTACCTCCCCTATACTTAGTTTTTGCATAAATTTTTCACTTGGTTCAAGCATCTTTTCCGTCTCTCTCTCTTCAGAGCCAAGACTCTCTATTTAAAATTCTGGTGCATTTTGAATACTTCTCCTTCATCGTTACTTTCATATTCTTCATCGTCCTCACTCTCCTCACTTTCATATGCTACTTCCCTTTCGTATCCTACTGGAATCGTTATTATTTCTCCCTGTTCTTCTATTCTTAAGGTATGATCTTCAAAATTTATTTTTGCATTATACAACTTCCATATGTCATTTCCCAAAATTAGATCCTCTTCTTCTGAATCGATTACTTCAACTTCTTTCAGTATCTCTAATTCATCTTTGTATCTTAAAGTTATATTTGCCTTTCCTAATGCTGCTATCTTTTGCCCATTTGCTATTGTACATCTAAATTTACTTTTTCCAAATATAGGTATATTCAATCTTCTTCTTAATTTATCTGTTATCACACTTACTGCTGCTCCAGTATCTATTATTACATTCACTAATTGATCTTCAACTTCTAATTCCGTTCTCATTGCTGTAGTTCTTTTTTCCTCATTTTTCATAGTTCCCACCGAGTGTAGTCAATTTTTCTCGTTTATACTTCTTGGTCTATATGTTCCTTCTCTCAATTGCTTGTGATACTTAGTATTCTCATTTGTTAATTGTCCAAATGTTATATTCGCTCTACAATTTTTCACGTCTCCCACAATGTTGTAAGGTGGTATTCCATCAGTTAATCTCGGTCCATATTCTCTGGGCTTTCCTGTCCCTGGTGGCTTTGTTCTAACCCAATTTCCAAATTCATCTTGCCGCATTCCAGGGTAAAATGCTTTGCCTTCTTTTGTGAACATTGGTCTATAAAATCTTCCATCTTTTGTCATGGGTCGACGACCATAATTATAATCTTCTGGTCCTATTGGATTATCCCAATTTTGACTATCTTTGTATACATTATTTTGTTCTGTCCTTTCGGGCGTATATCTTGGTGTTGTTGTTCCACTTAGTATTTCTCTATCATCCATTCTATTTCCCGCTTCTCTTAATTCTTCTTGTAAATTTCCTTCTTCATCATTATTTTTATATCCCACTACTGGATTCGTCCTTCTTGTTTGTCTTCTTGTTTTTACTGAGTTATCTTTCGCGTACAATTCATTATGGTAATTTAATTCCCTATCTTCATAATCATCGTAATGACCTTGTGTATAATACATTTCACCGTATTGTGGTTCCCCATATTCATATCCATCATAATCATATTCTTCTTGATCATCATATTCGTCCATCATATTTATTCTCGCATTCCTTCTTTTCTCTAGACACTCTCCTGAATAATGACCGACTCTACCACATGTATAGCATGTCGGTACCCTTTTTTGATTTGATTGATAACTATTCCTATTACCATCATTTAATCTCCTTCCCATATTTGATCGATACCTATTATTATCGTTATTTAATCTTCTCTCTATATTTGATACCAGTCCTTCTAATTTACTAATTCTTGCCTTTTCCTCAAACGCTTTGACTAATTCATCCTCATAATTTTCGTTCAATGGTTTTGTGAACATATTTTGTCTATTATCATCTCTTCCGATGTCTATCTTTGTACTAACTGGTAAACCTATTGTTTTCCTATAAAATTCGTCCCTTGCACTTTCTTCTCTTTCTGCCATTTCTATTGCCCCATTTAAGTTCCCCGGATTCTGTCTTCTAATTTGATACCCTATTGCTGGTTCCAATCCATCAATATAATAATCTACTTGACAATCATCTGCTAAGGCATGTTCTCTAGTTGCTATCCTTAATATTTGTCTAAATCTTCCTGTGTATTCCTCAACATTTTCATTTTTCCCTTGTCAAATTTTTCTTAATTCTTGCATTTTCTTTCTTCTGACATCCTCTCTAGTAAATCTCCTTTTTATTCTATGCTTTAAATCATTATCATTATCTGCATCCGCCCAATTCACTAAGTTACCTGCATTTACTTCTTTCATTTCATTATACCATTGTGATGCTGCCCCTCTTAAATGTGCTGCTGCGTATGCCGCTTGTCTTACACCATTAGCTCCTGCTGCTTTTCCGACTGCTGTAAATGCTACCTCAAATTGTCTAACCCAATCGTTAACATCTTCGTCTTCTTTTCTATAAAAGAGTGGTACACTAACCATTCCTCCTGCTTCATTCCCTGCATTTTCAATCCTATCTATCAAACTTGCTCCTGCTCCCACTGCTGCATTCAAAGTATTAGCTGGATAACCTAAAGCATTCTCTATTAATCTCTTTACTTGATTCTCGGTTGCCATATTTTCTTGAAATAAATCTTGTAAATTGTAATCAGATAATTCACTTTCGTTGTCAGAATTTTTAATATTTAATGAACTATTCGTATCTGAGTTTTGACTTAAGTCGATATCTCCTCTATTTATAACATTTTCAATTTCATCTTCAAATTCTTCTTCATTAAAATTTTCAATATTTTCATCCCATATTTCATCCGGACTTAATATTTCTCCAGTCTTTTCTGAATCATCTGTATTATCTTCTTCTGATTCTTCATTATCACTCTTTTCACCACTTTCTTCACTATCTATTATTCCTGCTTGTTCTTTCAACAACTTATCTAACTTTTTCTTCAATTCTTCTTCCGACTCATTCTTATTTTCTTGAAAGATTTCAATGAATTCTTTATCTAAAATTTCTCCATCTGTATATCCCATACTGGTTAATCTTAACAATTCTTCTTCAGTTACTATTGTTCCGATATCTTCAAAAATCTTCTGCAATCTTTTTACCCGATCATCAATTTCATCAACATCTTCTTCTTCACAATCTTTGCATACAGTTCCTCCAAATCTAAACATATTATTCATCCATCTTATTTCGCACCTTTCGCACCAAGTTGTATTCTCATTTAACCACTTATGAATTTCTCTTCTTAATTCTTTATCTTCCAATTCTATTATTCCCATATATTCCATTATAAATTCTTCTGTTATTAATATTCGATTATTTACCCCAAAACTCTTCATTCTTTGAATTTCTGATACATCTATTTCATATCCTAGCTTTTCTATCTCATCTTTTAATTCTGCTAACTCATCTTGTTCATCTTTCTGCATTTCTTTAATACATTCCCCACATTCATTATCTGTTTTGTCCATTTCGAACCTTCTATTACCGCATCTTTTACATATTACTGTTTCTTTTTCTAACCATTCTCTTATCTTCAATTCTTTTTCCCTTTCGTCGATTTCCTCTATCTCCTGAACTTTATCTATAAATGTTTTCGTTACCAATATATCCATTTCTATCATCAACTTTATTCCTATCTTCCAAATGTATCTCAATTGATCTTCGTCTATAGAGCTTGTCCTTCTTTTTAATTCACTAAATTTCCATGATTTGTCCCCTATTATTATCTCTAATTCTTCCTCAGAACTATTTTCTAATTCATAACTTGCCGGACTATCTTCACTTTCTGAATCTTCTGGTTCTTTTGTAAAACCCCTAGTATCTATAAATATCCTTATTATCTTTTGTACCATATTCCTGTGATATTCATGAACATTTTCTATATTTATGTTCTCGTATTCCATATTGGACATTAATTCCTTTACTTTCTCCTCGTTCGTAGCTATTCCTTCTTCTTCATATAGTAATTCCCTAAATGTCTTCATTGCTCCCATCTTTACTCGTAATGGTCCAACTTCTTTCGATGTGATTCTATACCATTGCCAAAATTTCTCAAACCTTCTTTCAACATCCCAATCTTCTAAAATATATTTGTGTTCTATCAATTCAGGATTTCCAATCAATCTATCAAATACTTCATTCCCCAGATTTCTTTCAATACAATCCCTCACAATCACTAATATGATTGTTCGTAATCCTTTCTCTTTTATTTTCGGCTGTATCCTATATCTTATTGATTCCGTTATTCTATCCATTATGTCTCTACATTTCCCCTTATGTATTGTATCTTCTCTTTCTGAATTATCCATACTTAATAAATCCAATAATCCTTTAATTGTTACATCATTATATATTATTATTGCATCTTCAAATTTAAATAATGCGTCCCAAAATTTCTTGAATACTATTGGTTCATTTACTATCAGATGACACAATTCACAATTTAAACATTCGTCCAATTCTTCTGTTCCTAGTTCGTGTTCCTCCTTATGTGTTCTATATTCACTTTCCCATTGATGGTACCATTCCATTGTATGCTTTAGTTAAATTGCTATAAATATCCATCCAGAATCTCAATCGGATTCCTCTCTCTATATATATATATTTCACTCTTATCATTTCTATTTTTGATCTTCCAAACATTCTTTTATCTTTAAATAGATTGCTTCTTTCAATCTTTAGATTCCATCTTTCAGTTTTATGTATTCGCTACGCCATATTCTATTATTAATTTTTGCTGCGCCTCAAAATTTCAAAAATTATTCTAAGTCCATGATCTCCTCAGACTGCGGAGGTTTTTACTGCGCCACAAAGTTTATCTTTTGTCACCAAGATCCATAATCTCACATATCACATTCTAAATTTTATCTCCTATCACCGTGATTCATAATTACACATATCACATCCTAAAATTTATCTTCCATCACCGAGATTCATAATTTCACATATCACAAACTCCAAAATTTTCATAACTTTTAAAGTTTGCGAATCTTCAATCTTTCTTATCATCCACATAAATCCTTCTTACTAAATATTCTATGTTATGTAAATTAATCTATATTACGCAAAATGTCGTTCTTTTCAGATAAATGTCCTTCTTTTCAAATAAATGTTCCTTTTCAGATAAATATTCTTTTTCAAATAAATGTTCTTCTTTTAAATAAATGTCCTTCTTTTAAATCAACGTCCTTCTTTTCGGATTTTACTCTATTATTAAATACTGCGCGTAATGTTCATTATACGGCTCGTTAATGTGTAAATATCCTTCTATTTTATCTTCTTTTAACGGAACATTGTAATGAGAGCGTGAACTAGGATACTACACCAGGAACCTTCATCTGAAATGTAGCCTAGGACCTGTAACAATACAACGTATCCATTTTTCCTCCTTCATTGGCCGACTTGTCTCTTAACGGGTGAATCTAACCTTCCAAAATCCAGTTTCAAAAGTCATCAGCTATCCATAAAACTCATCTAAACCAACTTATCTTTCCTCAAATTGGTGGACCTATACTGGGCTTATCACTATCTTTTTCCCATTGGGTAAAAGCATGATAGTTTACAGGTTTGTCCTATTTTATCCATTCAATATTTCTTGATAGTAGGTGTCTTTACAATTTTCGTTCCCCGTCCCCAAAGCAATTTGCGCATTATTGAGCTGGGTATCCAGATTTGACGTAACCCATACGTTATAATCTTTAATGTCGAAGAATAAAAATTTTCCAATCTCGAGCATTTATCCAAAATTCAAACTCAGAGGTAACCCATACCACACAGATGAACCCCAGATAATACATTGGTGTTCTCCCATTATTAATCTTTATTTCAAAATTCATCTTTCACTTCCCCATCTCCTTATGAAATTTCTCAGGTACTTTATTCCCGAAAGAAATATTCTTGTGCTTTCTATCGATTAAGTGATTACTTGCACAACAACAAACTCCAATCTTTCACCTTTTCAGGTTTTTAACTCGATTAAATCCTTGTTGATTTATTGGTTCCTTTTGAACTCGTCAAAACCTGAAATCTAAAAATAAATTCTAAAAATAAAATATTGATTAATAATACCTATCAGTGACTTACTAACGAAATTAAATTTTCATATTCATTATAATAATAATCATGTGATGATGATCATTTCCTTTCTTGCGAGCATGCACCATATGAGATCCCCCAATTCCCTCTGTCATCAAATTACAGAGTTGCCACATCGAACGGGCATTCCCATGGTCGAACGAACGAATAAACGAACGAACAAACAATTAAACGAGCGAACAATTAATCAACAACATAATTAACAAACAATATAATCAACGAACAATATACAACAACATATACAACATTCTTGGTTTACAAAATAAATAGCGTTAGTAATATAAAACGTCGAACGATATAAAATAAAATTAACTTCTCTAAATTTTTCCCAAATTATATCCACTTTTACCTTTAATTTCAAACTTCGATAGCTCTCGCTACGAATTATTACTTTCCAGAAGTGTATATTTAATTCATCTTAAACTTTCCATTTATTCAATTAAAATTAATTAAGCAAACATTAATTAAAGTTTAGGGCGAACCTATTACCTTTAATTAACATTAAACTTTACTAACAAATAATTAAAAAATAAAACTTATATTTTTATTGAGTTCTGTGGATGAGAACTAAGGAATTACCTTGAATTCCGCTCTCTATATATACAATTTTTATGCTACTTTCTATTCTATCTATATACTATCTTTTATGTTCTTTTTACATATTATCTTTGAACTATCTTTCTAATATACTATCTATATTTTAAATACGCTATCTTTTAATATGCTATCTTTTAATATGCTATCTTTTTATATATGTTCTTTTTAATATATTATCTTTTACGTTCCATCTTTATACTATCTTTTTATATTATCTTTTACATTACTTTGTGTTCTTTAATCTTTCTGTCATTATTTTATATGTTCTTTTAATTCGCTTTATGTGTTTTGCTTATAATCTATCTTTTGTGGCTTATAATTATTCTTTCTTATCGTTCTTATTGTTAAAGATTGCTAAGCCGCAATTGATCGACTCTATTTATCCTATTGGTTCCTTGTCAATCATTCAATAAATATTACATCATGTAGATCATTACTCCTCCTAAATGTTTATCCTTTTCGGCTAATTATTTATCCATCTACGCCAATCCACGATTAATTTGTTCGTTCTTAATATTTAATAATTACATTTGGTGGTTGAATTTTATCATCTTTCCGTGCTTGATATTCGACCGTTTACATCGTCCTATTTATAAATTTAAAAATCATCAATTAATTAATAAGAAAATCGTTAGCGTTCTACTGCGTTGATTTCTCGATTGAAAAATCAACTATAAATCATAATTAAAAAAGACAAATAAATTAAAATTACGAAAATCGTTAGCGTTCTACTGCGTTGATTTCTCGAGGAAAATCAACTATAAATCATAATTAAAAAATCAAATAAATTAATTAATAAGAAAATCGTTAGCGTCCTATTGCGTTGATTTCTCGATTGAAAAATCAACTATAAATCATAATTTAAAAATCAAATAAATTAATTAATAAGAAAATCGTTAGCGTCCTATTGCGTTGATTTCTCGAGGAAAATCAACTATAAATCATAATTAAAAAATCAAATAAATTAATTAATAAGAAAATCGTTAGCGTTCTACTGCGTTGAATTCTTGATTGGAAAATCAACTATAAATCATAATTAAAAAATCAAATAAATTAATTAATAAGAAAATCGTTAGCGTCCTATTGCGTTGATTTCTCGATTGAAAAATCAACTATAAATCATAATTAAAAAAGACAAATAAATTAAAATTACGAAAATCGTTAGCGTTCTACTGCGTTGATTTCTCGAGGAAAATCAACTATAAATCATAATTAAAAAAGACAAATCAATTAATTAATAAGAAAATCGTTAGCGTTCTACTGCGTTGATTTCTCGATTGAAAAATCAACTATAAATCATAATTAAAAAGACAAATCAATTAATTAATAAGAAAATCGTTAGCGTTCTGCGTTGATTTCTCGATTGAAAAATCAATTATAAATCATAATTAAAAAGACAAATAAATTAAAATTACGAAAATTGTTAGCGTTCTACTGCGTTAAAATTTGATATACTTTAATGCGGCAAGTTATACTTTGTCGAAATTTGCAGTAAAATCGAAAATATATTGTTATTATAGCAATACCACTTCGATTAATACAAAATTGTTACTTTTCAACTTTCGCTAAAATTTACAGTTTCTTTTGATAAGGTTTGTTTGGCATCCGAAAATGATAAAGGGATGATAAAGTGATTATCTTGTAAATAAAAGTTATTTTAAAATAAAATAAGCTTTTTATTTTAAAAATAAGCTTTTTATTAAAAATAAGCTTTTTATTTTAAAAATAAGCTTTTTATTGTAAAATAAGCTTAAATCATATTGCAATTTTTAAAAGTATATTAATTAGAAAATTCGCAAATTTATTATATAAAATTGCCAAATTTGCGAAAAAAAAATATTAAATCCTAAAAAATTATTGAAATAATCATAGAAGCCAGGATTACATTAATTATACATACAAATTATACAAATTTTGTGTTATTCCAAATTTTATAAAAATCGGCCTTTTTACAAATTTGGATTTTGCCAAACTCATTAAACTTATTCAAATACTAAACAAATGAGCAGAAAAAGGTCAGTCTCTAGTATACTTGACGATCTTGATGATGAAGAATCACCTTCAAATCAGCCATCTTCTACTCGTAAAGAAATAGATCAATTTCTGGTATAATAAACGAAGAAATAGTATCTTCTGCTAGACCAACAAGTAATAAAAGAAAACTAGTAGTTTGTAATTGTCCTGATTGTGATGGCAACTTGGTGGATTCTCGCACAAAAGAAATTCACGATTCTAGACATCAAGAATACCAAGATTCGCAAGGTACAATTTCGTCTCAAGTTCGTCAACTTGAAATAGGTGAAACATCAATACCCGCTTCAGCTGGACGAATGATTGACGAATCTATTAGACAAGAATCGGAAAAATCAGATAACAGTAATCAAGATGATGTTGATGATGAACATCAAGATGTCGAATTTAACTTCTTACCTCGACAACGTGCAAGAAAGTATACAAATCGTCCGGAAATTTCAGAAGATCCAGAAGATTCATCATCATCCGAATATACTACAGAGGAAGATATCTACAGTGATACATTGTCTATAGGCAGTGAATCAGATAATGATCCAATTTCTGGAATTTCTGAAATTTTTGAAGACTATTCACCACCTAGTTATGAACCATTTCAAAACCCACCATATTTAGAATCGAATTATGATCGATTTTTATGGATTTTACTTTGGATAATGAACTTTCGAACAAGATTCAATATCGCAGAGACAGCTACTGAGACTCTAATAAAATTTATGAAATTGGCCCTGTGTGAGTTCAGTAGTGACAATTTTAATGATTTCCCAGATTCGCTTTACTTAACAAGAAAGAAGCTTGGATTAAATGACCAATTTCATAGTTTTGTACCTTGTCCGAAATGTCACAAATTGTATAAAAAAGAGGAAGTGGTAGATTTCAAACAAGAGGACAATCCTGCTATAATGAAATGTCAACACATAGAATTTCCCAATTCTTCAGTTTGCAGATCACGTCTTTGCAATACGGCATTGTCTGAAAAAATTAGCGCATCGACAAATCAAACAATAATACGACCTAATTTAATGTATCCGTTTGCTGGAATCAATCAACAACTTGCCACTATGTTTTGTCGGCCTGGGTTTGAAAATTCTCTCCGACATTGGGCTAATCGGTCGAATTTTGATAATATTTTGACCGATATATATGATGGGCAAGTGTGGAAGAATTTTAAAGAATCGGACAATGAAGATTCGCCAAATTTTTTCAGAAGCGAAGTGGCCGATTCTCATCTTGGCTTGATGCTGAATCTTGATTGGTTTCAGCCATATGATAGTACCATTTATAGTATCGGTGTCATATACGCCGCTATATGCAATTTGCCACGCGATATCCGATTTAGACGTGAAAATTTATTGACTCTCGGCATTTTACCTGGGCCAAAGAAGGTCAGCCTACATAAAGTGAACCACTATTTAGCACCAATAGTTAACGAATTGGAAACACTCTGGGCTGGGTTAACACTAAATCGTACTTATGAATGCGAAAATGGAAAGAGAGTTCGTGGCGCTTTAATCTTAGTATCATGTGACATTCCCGCCGCAAGAAAAATTTGCGGTCATGTTTCTGCCTTAGTTTCATGTCACAGGTGTGAGAAAAAAGCAAATTATGAAAATGGGCAGCATAATTTTGCTGGAATGGATGATGTAGGGTATTCTGCTCGAGATTCAAATGAGTACCGGCAAAACGCACTAGGTTGGCGAAGATGCAACTCAGACGCTGCTAGAAAGCGCTTCGTCAAAGAAACTGGCGTTAGATGGTCCGAATTGTTGCGTCTATCATATTTTGACCCTATTAGATTTATTACAGTCGATCCAATGCATTGCTTATTTCTGGGCATTGCGAAGTGGATAGTAAAACGAATTTGGATTGATGGGGGTATTTTGACACCAAATTCTTTGAACAAAATTCAGAAAAAGATGGACGAGTTTCAGATACCATCCGATTTAGGTCGAATTCCAGGAAAAATTCATAGTGGAGAGGGATTCACCAATTTTACGGCCGATCAGTGGCGAATATTCTTTACAATTTATTCAACTGTATCACTTTGGGAACACCTTTCAGACGTAGATAGAAGAATCCTGAATCATTTTGTCAGGGTTTGTTCGATTTTGGTAAATCGGATTCTAGAATCTAATTTGGTGGATGAAGCCCATAGAAGTCTTATCGAAATAGTCAAGCTCATTGAGAATCACCACGGCAGAGATAAGATCACACCGAATCTTCATCTTTCTCTGCATTTGCGTGATTGCTCATTTGATTATGGACCATTATATGCGTTCTGGTGTTTCTCTTTCGAACGTATGAACGGTATTTTAGGTAAATATCCGTTAACGATTTTTTAACGATTTTAACGATTTCAATATTAGCTTATAATTTATTGATTTCGCACTTTTAGGTTCGTTACCAAACAGCAACAGGAAAATTGAGTCTGAACTTATGCGTCGATTAATGTTTGATAAACAAATCGAAAATATCATAAGTTCAGGTATCGAAGTAAAAGGTCTTGAATTGCTAAACAGTCAGCGTACTATCGGGTTCCTTTCAGTTACTGATGAATTTTCGTCAGATGAGATGCATCGATTTTGGCTGAATTCACAAAATATTAAAGATTCACAGATTTCTGGCAAAGAAGGCTTCCCAGGTGAATTTCTTAAGCCGGTATCTCATAATATACTACTTTCAAGTGAAATGTTAAATTTAATGGCCGAATATTACAATGTGACTTACGAATCATTTGGATTTTGGAGGCCTCTTGTAGAAGGTTTAGATAACGATATAATAATTAGGGTCAAAATTAACCAATTCGGAAGGTGTCGGATTGGTTCAGAAGTCTTTGGATCATCATTATCGTTAAGACATGTAAAAAGTTCGTACGTCTTAGCGAAATTTATTACGGATGATGAAGATGTCGACACCTACCCAGGTCAAATTCAGTATTATTTTACTCACGTAGTAGACTTTCCAGATGGTCCCGTCGAACATTTTCTAGCATACGTTCGTTGGTATAAACACGCAAATTCAACCAATATTCGATACTATTTCAGCAGTGATGAAATTTGTAATGTTGAGTTGTGGAATACCGAATTTTATCCAATAAGTCGTGATTGTATAATACCTGTGCATCATATTTTAGGTAGATTTGTACCAGTAAGTTACCAAATCTCAAACCGGCAAAATGCAAGAGAGTATTTAGCCGTAAATCCAATTAGTAGAAAATACCAATTATAAACTTATAAGTTTTAGACAAAAATTTATAATAAATTGAGTAATTGACTATAAATTTGGTGTTGATTTTTCCGAATTTCTGAATTTTAATGACAAATCATGTTTTTCAAAAGTTAATTTTGATGACTTTTTTTGTATCAATCAGCCGTCAATCAAATATAATGATTTTTTGCCGAATTTTTATCGAATTTTTATTGAATTTTTATTGAATTATCAATTTTCCATAAATCGGAAGTACATATTTGAATATTGGGTAAATTTTAGGTTGATTTGTCATTTTGTCTGATTTTTTTTTGATTTCAACCAGCATCAATCAGCCGTCAATCAAATATAATGATTTTTTTCTGGATTTTTATTGAATTTTTATTGAATTTTTATTGAATTGTCAATTTTCCATAAATTGGAAGTACATATTTGAATATTGGGCAAATTTTAGGTTGATTTGCCATTTGTCTGATTTTTTTTTGATTTCAACCAGCATCAATCAGCCGTCAATCAAATATAATGATTTTTTTCTGGATTTTTATCGAATTTTTATTGAATTTTTATTGAATTGTCAATTTTCCATAAATTGGAAGTACATATTTGAATATTGGGCAAATTTTAGGTTGATTTGCCATTTGTCTGATTTTTTTTTTGATTTCAACTAGCATCAATCAGCCGTCAATCAAATATGATGATTTTTTTCTGGATTTTCATTAAATTGTCCGATTGGCATCAATCAGATGTGCCAATTTGTAATGTCAGTCGATTTTGGTCTGATTTTTAGCTGATTTTCCATATGTCCGATTTTTTTGATTTCGACCAGTGTGGTGACAACAAAGGATCTGGAGTAGGGATTATGCTCACTAGCACTTTATACCAACACGTACATGAAATTAGATTTCACAAAGGACGTGTCCCAAATATAAAATTAGGATTCAAACGAAACCACACATTGAATATTATGTGTCTATACTTACCGGCAGGAAGAGACAAACAAACCAACCCTATCAAAAGAGATTGTAATCAATTTATTGACCAATTACTTAGATCACGTAACTGCTCTGATGATAATTACAAGAATTATGACATAATCATGGGCGATCTTAATTGTTACCCTAAAGAAAAAACAAACCTAAATTATCATATAATTCAAACCGCTAAATTGAAAGGTTTTAAAGACATGGCGAAATATCACGCCATCAATCACGCCCCAGAAATTACAAGAATATCACATAGAATAGATTACATATTTGGAAACAATAACATTTTGAACGGGTCAATCCACACGTTCACACAAACAATACCACCTTCACATTTTACTAGCGACCACGAAGCTGTCATTACATTATTACAAAACGATCTATTCAAACCAACTAAATTATCTAACAATCACCACTGTAATGATATTAAAAACAAACCTAATTACTCCATGATGAATGAAGATTTATGGGATGATTATGAAGTTCAATCAAAGTCATATTTTAAAAATCGATTTCGATATATTGATATTGAAAATATTACATCACAAGAAGATTTAGACCATGCTTGGAATATATTTGAACACAGTATACAGCATATCAAAAATTTAATAATTCCGACTAAAAAAGTCCATTCCAAGACTTTTAATCATCTATACCCGTTATACATACGACAACTTAATAATCACGTGATTTCTATATATAAAATCAAACAATATCTTAATCTTAAACACATGTATATTAGAAATAAATTAGAAAAACCAGAAGACAATTCACTACTTTTATCTTTAATTCCAGATGAGATCTGGAATGTTTATTTTAAAAATTGGACAACCATTCGTGATCGAATTAACCAGATCGCCAAATCAAATGATCATGATATAATCTTAAGACATTATATTACAAAAGAAATTTTTTATGCACAAAAAAGTGAAATTTACAAATTATATAATCATTTAAAACAAAAAAGGGACGACCTATTATCACAATGGAAAGTAGAAAGAATTGACCATTTCATTAATCAAAGAAATTTTGATTTATCTACCAATCAAACAAGAATGATCAATTCCATATTACAGCGTAAACCCAGACGAATCACTTTGGATCGGCTCATTTTTAAAGACGATAACGATCAAACTATATTTACTAATAATCCAAAAATTATAGAAAAAGAAGCCATCAAACATTATCAAAATATAGGAAAACATGAAAACCCGTTAATTTATAACTCTCTTAATGATTTACCAATGCCGTGGAGTGATATATATGATCCCAGTAACAATTCCATAGACAATAATTGCTGGAACTTACTCCAACAGAAAATAGAGATTACTGATGTAATGCATATCCTTAAAGATTCCCCTTCAAACAAGGCCCCTGGTCCATCACAAATTACCTATGAAGACTTGAAACATCTTCATCCAGATGTGCTCGAACTTTTAACACTTATTTTTAATTTATGTATTCACTTAGACACAATACCATCAAAATGGCGTGACGCTTTACTATTCCCTATACCAAAACCACACGACTGGGATAGTAATCTTTCTAACACTCGTCCAATCACACTCTTAGAAACTCCTAGAAAACTGATGGTTTCAGTCTTTTCACGAAGATTAAATGAAACTCTAGCAAAATACAATATCTTACAGTTCAATAATAGAGCTGGTGTTCTAGGTCAATCATGCTTAGAACCACTTTTTCAAATTCAACATTTAATCGAACATGCAAGAATATTCAAAAACCCAATATTGATAGCAATTCAAGACCTATCAAAAGCTTATGATAGAGTAGATATAGCGCTATTACGACTAGCGCTACAACGTATTAAAATTCCGTCAAAAATCATAACTTTTATCATCAATTTATTTTCTAATAGATATAATTCTATCATCCTACCAAATGGTAATTTAGCACCTTACAAGGTCTTACAAGGTATAGATCAAGGTGAAGTTATTTCACCGCTACTATGGAATATCTATTACGACCCTCTATTCAGCCACATTAACAAACTATCAAACCTAGCGTATAAATGTGACACAAAAAAAATTAAGAACATATACCAAAAACACTTAGATATAACTCATAGTTATGAGTTATCATTAGTAGGCTACCTTGACGACACCACTTGGTTTAGCCCGTCTTTAGAAAAACTTGAATTGAAACTAGACATTGCACATTCCTTTTATGACATGGCGAAAATCAAAGTGAATATCGATAAATATAAGATTTTAACGAATCAAAAATTAACGGATAACATCAGAAATATCCAACTCACGATCAATGGACGACAAACGGAAGTAGAAATCGTCCCGAAATATAAGGGCACAAGAATTCTAGGTTTATATATCAATCCTTTAGACAGACATCACCAAACCTTAATCAAAGCACGTTCTATCATCATGGCTCACGTGATTACAATGAGAAACAAAAAAATCACACATTCACACGCCATATATATCATTAATAGAGTTATATTTCCTAAGTTGGAATATCTTTTCCAACATACTATTTTAAATTATACACAGGCTCAAAAATTAGTGGTTCCACTTAAAAAATTATTCAAAAAATTTTTTTCGCTACCGTTAAATACGGCGGATAATATTATTTATAATAATATGTTTCCTCATATCGATAATTTATTGGATTTGTTAGTTAAGTCACAAACTAACTCGTTGTTGGCTTTATTTAATACTGACACCTTAAGACCGATAGCAATACAAAAATTGGATATATTAACACAAGAACTATGGTACCTGGGTATACCTCAAGATATCAATAAATATATAGGGAAAATTTCGACACCCAGCTATTTGTCAAGAAGTCTAGCGTTGTTAGAACAATACCAAATTCACCTAGACCTCACTGTTAGTTATGGTATCATTGGTGGACATACACCCATAGTGGATTATTTACCAGACTTATCGTCAAATGATTATAAATCGTTACGTAATAAACGAATTATGTATCTGGATCAACTAGTTTCGCCCGATGGCAACTACCTTTTAACTTGGAATGAAGTTAAAAGACTTAATAACAACAACTTCAAAGGACCTAAACCAAAGTGGTTCAAACTACTAGAAAATGATTTCACCTTAAGTAATTACCGTACGTTAACATACCCACTTACTGATAATTACTCCATTCCTACGCGTTTACAAAATATTCCAGTACGCTCATCAGGTAGTCATAAAAAACATAATGAATGGACATACCATTGGAACGCTAGTATACAAAATTGCGTTATTGGAAAAACATATGTACAAGATACTGATACACATAGTTCTATTAGTACCATGGAACATTATATCCCTATTAATAATTCCTTATTAGTGAATGATTCCTCATCCCAACCGTTACGGTCATCACCTTTAATTTTAATTCCTTGTACGGGTTGTCATTTAAATGATAATAGTTTAGTTTTACTAGACGTCCGTATTAAATGTTCAATATCTATTCGTACAATTCGTTTATCAGTTTTTAATATATTTCATCGCTCAAATCAAGAACATAAAAAATACGCAAACCTTCTTTTAAAAAAATATTTCGTCAGTACTAAACCATTACATTTTATTAGACATAGTGCACATAGTATATATTTAGCTCAACATAATATTAATACTATCACTCCTACTCATACGTCCTTGTCCGCTAATTCACCTTCATCTGTAAATGATGATATTATTAATCAATTAATTTTACCCATTCAATCTGCCCTTTTATGTATAGATTCTATCAAATTATCCCTTATTGATATAGCCAAAAAATTTTTACCTTTTACTAATTTTGAATTTTATTCAGACGGTTCCGTCTCCGATATAGGTACAATTAACAGTAAATCTGGTTTTGGTTGGTTACAAACCAACCCATTAATCCCTCAATTATCTTTTAATGGTTCATCTATATTTTTTCCTTCCTCGTTTAAGAGTGAAAGTTTAGCCATTTTAACAATTTTATTAGTTTTACCCTTTAATGCTACCTGCCACATATATACAGATTCTCAAAACTGCATAGATATTTTTAATTAAAGACTACTTCACCCACTATTAGTCCACGTCGTAGGCTCAAACAAAATAATTTCTTAATTTGGGATTTGATCAGTTGGTTAATTTCCCATCACTACTTAACGGTACATCTCGTTAAAGTTAAAGGACATAGTAACATCAAAGGCAATGATCAAGCTGATGCTCTCGCTAAAGAAGGCCGACTATCGGTAGACCTGATATTGATAAATCACAAATTCTTTCAACAAAGTTCGTTGGCTTTATTCAACTACAACCATTTATATATTATTGATCATAATGTTCGCAAATGGGCTAATACGCCTATTCAGTCGCGCATTTTTAATATGGCCGTGAATAATAGTTCGCTGTCTCCTATTAATCATCAAATTACACATGGAGATATAGATTGGTATTATACCAAACATTGGATCAATTATAATCCAACGGATACACCTACATCATCGAAACTATGAAATATCCAATCGTCTAAAATTAAAAAATCTACTTTCAATTACCCTACCGGCAATATATTACAACGCAATTATCCAGATCTTTACCCTTTTGGACGAATCCATTGTACTGAAAGCTCTTTCGACGAAGACACTAATTCACATATAGGCTTATGCCCTGCTCATCGAAGCGCCATCGACATACTTTTAACAAAATTTAAACAAAAATTAATCGACCTTATTAAGGTCGAACACACCAGTAGTTTCTCGTTCGATATAGAATCAAGAATTAACAACTCACATATGTTCAAGTTACTTCCAGATATTCTAGACTCAGCACGGCAGGCTGATCCTAATACTCCAATCCGTATTCCGCGTGAACAACCGTGGATTTTGTTACTACATCACTTGATCCCTCGAGATCTCACAGTATTTTTTGATAACTACTTCAGTAAACAAAGCGAACGTTCGCGTTTCCTAATTGGATTTGTAGCTGATTTTATTTCTGAATTAACTACCTTAACTTGGTCATCACGCTCCCGCTCATTTAAACAGTGGGAAAAAAGCCTTAACATCACGCTCAAAAAGAAGAAAATTATCGAAAGAATAAAACACCCTCTCGCCCTCAACCACCTTTACCAGCGGATGAAACGCCTCTCGTAGTTCCGTTTCGACGCCGCCACCAATATACTCGTTACTATCATAACAAAGTTCTTCCTTATTTTAAACAACTAGTCAATATTGACGTGTCCGCTTGTATAAGATGGACGACTTGTAATTTTTTACATAGTGGTACTTGGGAGTCATATAGAGATAGTCTCTTGTTTAATTTAGATCAGTTTTCGCCAGTTCAATCCTTTTTAGACTCACATAATCCACCTAGAACTTAGTCCTTTAGCCTGTTATTTGGTTTTTTTCGGGATTGGTGTCGTAATTGGGACCCACCCTTGTTTCGTTTTATATACCAGAGTGGCGCCGTCCTTGGGCGGTTTGATTATAGCTTAGTATTAGATAGCGTTTGACTTTTGTTTTATCTTTTGTTCTTGTCTATCTTTCTGTAGTCTAGTTCACGTGGATTTTAAAAATAAAAATAAAAAAATAAAAATCCTCTTGTTTATAACTTTATATCAAATTTGGGTTAATCAAACTATGTACATCTATTTTAAGACCTGTTTATGAAATAATTAGTCGATTAAAGAAGATTGGGAAAAAACAATAGTAAATTTGAGGTAATGTGAAATGTCTCGTGACCCATAATCGCTTAATTTCATTCAAATGAATAGGTTTTACAATTTTACTTTTATTTTATCTTAGATTTAAAATGATAATAAATATAACAAATATATACGTAGCTTCTATATCAGTGTTGGCATTTGGCCGCGGCCAAGCTAATTTATTTGGCCGTTGGCCATCAGCCAAGGGCAACGGCCAAAATTAGCGGCCAAAATGCTATTGGAATTGGCCGTAGCCAAATTTTTTTTTGGCCGATTTGGCCGATTTTGCTGATGGCCAATTGGCCAAAATGGCCAAACTGGCAAATAATCTTAATATAACGTTAAAAATTATGTTGTCTTACATCTAAAATACAAACAATATATTAAAAATGTCATTTAATTGTAAACCTTTTATTGAAATACTACCAGAAAATTTTAAAGCTATTAAATCTTATTATTTACTTTATTTAAATATATAAATATTTTGGCTGATTTTTGGCTGGCCAAAATTTAAATTTGGCCATTTTGGCCATGACCAAACGGCCAAACGGGCAACACTGCTATAATTGCTCGGATCATAATTGTAAATCACAATAGAGATTGGGTGAATCATCTCTGCATAATATTGGAAATTAAAAAACTTTTTGTGATTAATAAGAATTTTGAGAAATCAAATCATCATAATTTAAAATCCGTTAATGAAGATAACTAATCTTACTAATCTTGTAGATTACAACACGAGTGAGACAATGATCACGTATATAATAGGTATAATGATAGGCGCAGTGAAATTATTCATCACATGCAGCGGCACAGTACGCAGTACATCAAAAAATATAAGCACCGAATTCTTAATGTTTGCGCAGTATCATACTGGTAATAAAAAAATTATGCGTCGAATTTCTTAAACATCAAGGCAGGTTGAATATTCTGAAAATGAGACGTAACGGTAAATGTGAATCAGTAACATTACATTACTTTTTTTATATCAGTTGCCAATCTTTCGATTTATGCCGTAGATTCGAAATTATTCAATCTCGGGAAACTTCTTTTGCGGAAATTAGCTAAGATCGAAAATTTCTGTATAATCTGTGTGGGTAGGAGTGATTTATATTGGTGGAGATTTTGTAAACATAGTTTATTTCGTATTTGTAGAAAATGGAATCTTGTAGTTAGCAAGAAAAAACAATTAGTATAGAAATTTGTAAAAAGCCTGAGAGAACAAAGAAATAACATGATTCTGGGGCTGGACTAGGATCTGCGTACTCCCTCCCTCTTTGAGCATCATACATTTTCTAATGCTCAGATTAACATTTTCTGATAATTCATTTGCATCAAAAAAATTTTTTTTTCTTTGTAAAAAAATTGATAGTAACGATCAATTTTGAGTCGACGTTTAATTGATTCTTAACAAAGAGTAATGTGCGTGACTAATAAAAGACTTGAAAAGGAAGGTAGTAATATTGTATAAATAAGCAATAAATCAAATAACTGAAATATAAAGAATTTAAGTTGTTTATTTTAAATAAAAACGGAATTTCTAAATAAATACAATCAATATGTATGTACTGCATATGTAAACAAAGTAAACCAGGGTATAAAATATAAAAATAGAAATAAAAGTAAAGTTAACTTCAACCGTCCAACTGAACGCGCTCTTCAATTACTAAACCATTGACTTCAACTTTCAATATTATTTTCACCATCTTGACAAATTTCATTCAGTTCTATAAAAATAAATAAATAAATAAATCAGATAGGAAATATTAATAAAGCTATAAATAAATAACAACTTACCTAATTCGCTTAATTGAACATCTAAACATTCTGAAACTGTAAATAAAATAATATTTGACCGTTAGAAATTATAAATAATCATAGTAACGATAATTAAAAGAAATACTTGCTTGGATTCGCCAATGTTGATTGAATAGCATACTTAGCATCTATTGGAAAAAAAATAATAAAATTAATAATGTAAATGGTTTTCATAACAAAAAAAATGTTAAATTACCTGAATTAAATTGAAATGATGATAAATCTGAAGAATTTACTGGTTTTGGAAGATTTTTAAAATTTAAAAGTCTACTAGTATAAATTGCTTGTGAATGTGTTTGAATATTTTTGGGTTTATCTTTGCTTGATCTACTTTTAAATTTTTTTCTTCCAATTTCATTACATACTTTTATTTGAGAGCAAATTTCACTATATTGACTATTTTCATCACTTTTACTGTCTTCATTATTTTCATTATCTTCACCATCTTCACCACCATCATCATCACTATCATCACTATCATCACTATCACAAGTTTCATCCATCCATTTTTTTAATATCTGATACAATTCTTTGGCAGTTGGTCTATTTTCTATTTCAGCATCCCAACATCTTATAATCAAGTCTGCAAGTAATTTTGGTACATCTTCAAAAATTTTTGGTCTCTGTCCTTTACAAATTTTAACAGCTAAAAATTCATCATGAGAAATATCACCATAAGGAATTTCTTCAGAAAGCAACTCATTCATTATTATTCCAAATGAGTAAATATCTGCTGCTTTTGTATATTGATGTCCACGTAAAACTTCTGGTGCCATATATGGTAATACTCCATAAATTCCTTCTTCCTTACTTTGCTGAAACCTCTGATTTAGCAACTTTAACGCTTCTAGCATGTGACTATCACGTGATTATATGGTCGATCGCTAGTGGCATTTTTTTCGTCTAGACTGTCCAGTTTCTACCTCACTACTTTATATTTTCTACATGGAGGTAATATGAAACTTTATTTGTTTTTTAATTGTGAAAAATACGTTTTTAATTTTTGAAAATACAATTATTTTTATTTTTAAAAAACATGTAATTATAGATTCTGTCATTTCACTTCATATCTGTTATATAGAAGCGATAAGTTGTATACAAACCATAATAAGATGCTCGTTATTGGATATCGTACAATAGTTATTTTTTTTTAAAAAAAAAAAAATTAAGTAACGCATTTTATTATTAATAATTAAAATTTTAATAGATTACATAATTTTTTTTATCAATAATAAATTATTAATTGTATAATTGTAAAATATTGTAATTTAATTATAACATACACAAATAGTACAATATCTTATATAAAAATTAATTCCTCTTGTTATGATTGGATTGCCGCGGATTTTTAAGCGATCAACGTACTAAGTTTCCGTTGACATAGCGCCCCTGGTGACACAACCATAACAAGGTGGGAACCCATTCAAGAATAAAATACAATTGTTTCAAATTTTAAGAATGTACATGGTTAAAGAATATATATAAAATGGGCGTATGTCACGTTCTGTTTCTATTTCATGATCATCATCACAAATCTTTTCAGAATTATCCATAATTGTACTATAATCTAATTTGAAAGGCCCAGAAATGCTAAAATCATTGAGTGTATCATCAAATGCTGGTCCTAATTCATCATCAGAAATAGAAATGACATTAAGGTCTGGTTTAGATCCATTAAATCAATATTTGAAATTTACAAAAATAAAATAATGGTAAATTTCAAAATTAATTACCGGCTTCAGCTTCATATTCTTGAATCGGAGTATCACATTTAATCACTTGTTTTTTATTACCCCGGATACGATCACCAATTAAAGTAAATGCAAATCAGAAATTGAGAAAAAATTGCTAAAATAGAAATTATCACTAATTTTTTTTAAAAAAAAGTCTGAACTCTGAAGACATTACCCACAGTAGTCTTTAGCACTTGGGTTGAACTTACAGAAGATTCAATTGGTTGATGTATATCACTACTATGATCACGACCACGACCACGACCTCGTCCACGTCTACCGCCATTTTTTTCACGACCTTCTAATTAAATTAAAAAGTACTAAATAAAAAATTATAATCATATTATATTGCAATTTTATATAAAAAATATTTACTTGTGACTTCTGCTTCATTTTGCATGGTAGTTTTTTGTTCTTTTCGTACTCTTGTCATTTTAAAAAAAATAAATAATAATTTAAAAATGTTTTTTTTTATAAAATTGGAAGTACTGTACTAGTTACGAAATTTAAAAAAATTATTTTTTTATTACTAATTTTATTATCAAGAAACAAAAGTTTATAAAAGTTTATTTTTAAACTTAATATAAGAAAAAGTCTATATGTTTAAGTTTATTTAGGCGAATAATTTAAATTTAAAACTTTAATATATAAAACCCATATATGTTAATAAATAAGCTTCTATATATATATTTTAATAAATAAACTTTTTTATACTTCTCACGGTTGCAAGTTTTGAAAATATCTAATTAAATTACCCTGACGTAATTGCGGCTAATCACATGATGATCACATTATCTTTAACATTCGGTCTTCAATAAATTTTTTCCTTGAAAAAAAATGATTGGATGATCAGATTTGATTATCTGATCTTTTTTTTAATTAATTTTTTTTTCTTTAGTTTCTTCAAGAACAGACCGAACGGGTTCTTTCAGAACGGTGATTTGGACTTCTAAGAATGCAAGAGGTGCGGAAGCTGGAAGGTTAGTATATTTCATTTTTTCTTTTCATTTTTTTTTCATTTTTTTTTGCTTACTTTATTTATTTCTTTAGGAATTGTCTCTTTTGGAACGAATATAAGAGATACGGGAAGGTTAGTATATTTTTTCGTTATATATATATATTTTTTCTTTTTTTTTATTTTATGATTTTCATTTTTTCTTTTTTTTATTTACTTTATTCTTATTTCTTTAGGAACGGTCTCTTCTTTCGGAATGGCAGTTTCAGTGGATTTCTAAGAATGCAAGATAGACGGAAGGTTAGTATATTTTTCGTTTATTTTCATTTTTTATTTATTTATTTTTTTCTTTACTCACCTTATTTTTATTTCTTTAGGAACGGTCTCTTCTTCCGGAATGGCAGTTTCAGTGGATTTCTAAGAATGCAAGATAGACGGGAGGTTAGTATATTTTTCATTTATTTTCATTTTTTTTTATTTATTTTTTTCTTTACTCACCTTATTTTTATTTCTTTAGGAACGGTCTCTTCTTTCGAAATAGCAGTTTTGATGGATTTCTAAGAATGCAAGATAGATGGGAGGTTAGTATATTTTTCGTTTACTTTCATTTTTTTTTTATTTATTTTTTTCTTTACTCACCTTATTTTTATTTCTTTAGGAATGATCTCTTCTTCCGGAATGGCAGTTTCAGTGGATTTCTAAGAATGCAAGATAGACGGGAGGTTAGTATATTTTTCATTTATTTTCATTTTTTTTTATTTATTTTTTTCTTTACTCACCTTATTTTTATTTCTTTAGGAACGGTCTCTTCTTTCGGAATAGCAGTTTTGATGGATTTCTAAGAATGCAAGATAGATGGGAGGTTAGTATATTTTTCGTTTATTTTCATTTTTTTTTGTTTATTTTTTTCTTTACTCACCTTATTTTTATTTCTTTAGGAATGATCTCTTCTTTCGGAATGGCAGTTTCAGTGGATTTCTAAGAATGCAAGATAGACAGGAAGGTTAGTATATTTTTCGTTTACTTTCATTTTTTTTTTTATTTATTTTTTTCTTTACTCACCTTATTTTTATTTCTTTAGGAACGGTCTCTTCTTTCAGAACGGCAGTTTCAGTGGATTTCTAAGAATGCAAGATAGACGGGAGGTTAGTATATTTTTCGTTTACTTTCATTTTTTTTATTTATTTTTTTCTTTACTCACTTTATTCTTATTCTTTAGGAACGTCTCTTCTTTTGAAACGGTGATGATCAGAAATAGAGGTAAATGAGGAGCGGTGTGTGCGGATGTGTTTATTAATTAAGAAACTCTTTAATGTTTCTTTTTGGACCACTAAAGTTCGGTCTTTAATTATTAAAAAAATTATTTTTTTACGGAAATACTTTAGGAATCGTCACCTGGACTTGAATTCGTGAAAGGGTAAGTTAACCATATGGTCCTTTTGTTATAGGAACGTCACTAACGTTCCTTTTTTTTCCTTTAGGAACTGGCATTCGGGATTTTTTTTTAACAATTGCTCTGCATTTCTTTATTAGTCTCTGTAATTCCGCACCTTCCATATCAGCTCTGAACTACCTTCCTTCAGTGAAGCATCCATCACCGTTTCCTTTAACGAACAGTTTCTAACATTGGGATTCTTCTGGTAGGTAATTTTTTTTCATAAATTACTTTATTTTAACGAACTCTATTAAAGGTTCATTTTTCTCTTTTAGATTTGCCATTTTATTTCTTCGTATTCGTCATTAACTTTTGATTTTCTTTTTTTTTGTAGATTTGGCTTCTTTTTAGGTTTTGGTGACCCCTTCAGTGTTATCTTTCTTTTTAGGTTTTGGTATTTCCTTTTTTATGTTTCAATGTCTCTTTTATGGAAATTAAGGTGGGTTTTTTCTATTGTTTGTTGGTTTTTTTTGTTGTCTTTGGTTTGGTACTAAACTATTAAACTTTCTTTTTTAAGTTTTGTTTTCGTTTCACTCTTCAAACGCATGGGATTTTGGTGAGAAATCGGACAATGTTTATATTTCTATATATTTCTTTAACGTAACGTATACTAACATTTTTATTTTTTCTTTTTTTAAAAGACTGAGTCTTTAGACATCCCGAATGATCCTTACGTCATGTATACAAATCCTCAAGGCAAAATTACTATGGCGTTGAATATTGCTTGTCACAAATCTTTGTTTAACAAAAATTATCTTCTACATATCATTATATGTATTTTGGGATCAACGGGTCCAATATATGGAGAAATTAAAAGGATTGGGGACACGCAATTGGGTGTTCCAACTCAATGTATTTTACTCAAACGATTAGCGAGAAAAATTGGAATCGATCAAATTTGTTCAAACATCTTTTTGAAAGTGAACGCAAAATTAGGTGGACAAAATGTAATATTAACCAATGATCAAATTGATTTTGTATCTTTAGAACCGACAGTGATATTTGGTGCTGACGTTTTCCATTCTGGAAGAGGTGATAATAGGCCAAGTATTGCAGCTGTATGTGTCTCATTGGATTCAAAAGCTACTAGATACGGAAGATTTAGTGTTAATAAGGATCCTCGAAATGAAATTATTGAAGATATCAAAGGAATAGTAATCGATTTACTTCGTGTTTTTTATCAAAGAAATTAAGTTTTACTGAGAAAAATTTTGTTTATCGTGATCGGTGAGTTTGGCAATTTTTTCTTGATTTTTATTTTGACAAGCATTTTCTAACTGTTCTTTTTTTTTTAGACGGTTCTTAAATTCTTTGGACGAGGGACTTTGGTGGGAGTATTATTTTTTTGTCTTATTCCATCTTTATTTCGTCTTTTAAAAACGGTTGCTAATTTCTTTTTTTCCTTTTTTTTTAGGCAGCTCAGACACGGATCTTGGTGAAATTGACTCTTAGTTAGATGCTTGCATGAGATAGGTAAGTTTCGAAAAAAAAGGAATTCGAAACTTTATAGAAAGAGGTTTTTTTTAATTTATTTCCTTTTTTTTGTAGAGAAGTTGGCTCCAGCTTGGAAACCAAAATCCCAAGTATAGTTTCAAAAAAAGGAATTCGAAACTTTAGAAAAAAGATTTTTTTAGCTTTTTTTTAGTATAGATTAATATCGATACAAAATAGATTTAATATAGATTTAGATAGTTGATACAATGAAGCTGTATTATAACTTTGAGTAAACTGTAATATTACTTTAAATAAACAATATATTTACATTAAATAAACTACATTTTTGCAATATATTTACATTAAATAAACTACATTTTTGCATTGTATTTGTTACATGGACTCTCGAAATTATTCACAGTATTTTTATATTCGCTCCATATGGATACCCTACGTTAAACATAAAATAGCGATACGCCTACTACTTTTTTATAATATATATAGCGGCTACATATCTACTACACAGTCCCGATTTCGCAAGTTTCAGTAAAGTAACTGTTTGCTTATTTGCTGGTTGACACATTCCTAAATCACTTATATATATAAAGGAATCACTATGCAATAAATTCCCTGAATGAAAATCTTTATGAATTTTCCCAGCAATATGAATATCTGAAAGTCCTCTTGCAATTTGCTGTAATTTATTAATTTTTAATTCATAATCTATATATTTTTCAGATTTACTCAAATAATTTCTCAAATTTCCATTAATAAAGTAATTTAAAACCATCATGCACTCTTTAGTCTTTGGATCTTGAGTTATTCCATAACATGTAATAACATCAAAAAGATGAATCTGAAGATGAGATTTAATCTAATTGATAAAAAGAAATGTTGCTAATAAATAGATGTAAAGAATATTAAATTTAAATAAACTGAATTCAAATTACCTCATTTAAAAAATCTGAACTTATATTAGAAGAATTATTTAAACTTTTTAATGCATATTTACCACTATCACTACATTTTCTATACCATTTTTGATTTTCAATATCCCAAGAATCAATACATCCTTCAGGCAATTCAGCTGAATATATTTTACCAAAACCACCTTCTGCAATATAAGTAATATCTTGAAATTTTTCATATGGTATCCATTCAAGACATTTATTCCAATATACAGCATTAAGTTGTGATTGTTGTATAAACTCATCAATATCTTTATTTCCACTAGTCCAATTTTTAAAGTTATCTTTAAATCTTTTAGCATTACAAGGTTGACACCATTTTTCTCCTGTACCAGGTTCATTACATTCTCCACATATTCCATATACTTGTTTTCTTTTTTCTAAATCTTCCATATAAACTATTCTTTCATCTGTATCTTCTGATTCAGTAGTTGAATCAATAGTAGAAATCATAACATGAAGCTTTTAATGTACAAAAAATTATTACAATTTTAACTATAAAAATTCAATATTACTATAATTATTAATAATAAATGTGAATTTATAATACCTGGTATTCATCACCATCAACATGTTTCCATAAATTCTTTGGCTTATTTTCCATACTAATTAGTTTGAATTATAAGAATTATAATTTTATATATGCAAGTAATTTAATCAAACTAAATTTTAGAATTATAATACGTAAAAAAAAAGTTAAAACGAACGGGTTGGTCGCGATTATAAATATACACAATTTGTACTACAGTTACATTAATATGCAGAGAAATAGTGTTTGGAATCATGTAACAGTTATTCGAATAACTCGAGTATATTCGAGTATTCGAATAAGCATAGTGGTTATTCGAGTATTCATTTAGCCAGATATAGTATAGTTAAAATTCTAATTGAGCATTAAATCCTTAAATTTAACTGAGTTAAAATCATAATTCAGGCTAAAAATTATGTAAATCATTATTATAAAAGGAAATTTAACTTATTCGAATATTATTCAAATACACTTTATAAATTTAAATGAATACTCGAGTATATTCAAATATATTCGATTCCAAACACTACAGAGAAATAATATTAAACTTAATATAGCAATTTATAAAGATACTGATCATCACACAAAAAGTTCAATCAATTTGAATAAGATCAACTCGTAATGGCTATATTTAATAAACCTAATTTTGATACGTTACTCGTTATTTTGTTACACTTAATTTCCAGACTTCTAGATAGAGCTTATAAATTTGATGTACCTTATAAATAGTATTTAATTATTGTAGAATTAATTCAAACACAATATTGCTTAAATTCTGTATTGAAAATGCAAAAAGCCAAAGATATTTCACTTGAAACAGTCAAAATGATCACATGAGTAACATATGCTCGTAATTGAAAATACTTGGAAGTTCCGGGTCTGATTGAACTGATGTTCTAGAAGAATCATAGAAAATGCCGTGTAACTAACTCATTAGCTATATTTTCATAAGGATGCACCTACTTTTTTCAAACAAGCGTAAGTTCAGGAGTTGCTACATGACAAATTCTAAATTTATTATCCAAATTAATATTCCATAATAAGTGCTCGTGAATATAGTAAAAATTTTATGGCGTCTAAGTTAAATTTTTATGACTTAATTAATTAATTTATTTTATATATTATATGCTTTACTTGATACAAGGTTCTATAGAATCTCAATGAATATATTCTTGGTAAATTAATATTATAAAAAATATCAAAACATTACATTCATAAATTAAAGAGGTGATTTTATTTTTAGAAAAATTAATATTTGATAACATATATTCTCTAAGAGAATTTAAAAATTTTTTTTCTATTTTCAAATATCGTGGATTGCATGATATCTAAAAAAAAGTTCTTTTTTAATTAAAAGATTCAATATTAAACATAAAATACATGTATATTTACTGTATATACACATATACCGTATATAACCGAAGAAATCCAAACCCAACGAAAAATATATAATACAAAAAAAAGAAAAAATAATAACGTGAAGATAAAACAAAACTCCCACCCATAAAAGTAAAGAAAAAAAGATAATAAAAAAAAGAATAATATAATATAAATATATATAAGTACATTAATATAAATTAAAATAAATAATTGTTTTTTATCTAGAAATATATTTTTTTTTTATAAATTGGGTAATTTTGATAAAGTTTTTATTCTAAGAAGAGGTGATACGGGACGTTTAAATAACCATTCACGTTTTTCCATTGAATCCGATAATCTTTTTCTTTCATCAGCACTCAAATGATCAATTAATATCAGGTTTATTCCAAGAAGCTTTAGCGGCTGCTGCTGCTATAGGACTCATTACAGTAGTAGTAGTTGATACTGTAGTACTAGAGTATGTGTGGTTGAGGTAGTTACTATTGTAGTAGAAGTTGCATCAAATGCTTCTCTACTTACACTCACACTACTATGATTTCTTTTTGTCATAATTGTTCGATGTGATCCATCAGAATTTTCTTCAGCAATTAATCCCATTGAACTTTCAAATGATTTTTGATGTTTAATATGACCTGAAATTCTTCTTACACCTAAATTACTTGAAGAATCATTACCATTAATACTAGTATTCGTTCCTCAATATTATTGGTATTTGTTGCTGCCATTGTGTTTGTTACAGGTGGAGTTGAAGAAACAAAGAATAACGTCAATATAGAAGTAGTTGTTAACGTGCCACCACCACCTCCTCCCATCAAAGATTCATCATCATATCCATTCTTCTTTTATCGTCTTTTCTTGATGCATTCACTAGTGTAAATCTACTCGTCATTGATGTGTTTAAGTGTTTTGTTTTCGATTTTATTGCTCTAAAATAAAATAATGATTATCAATTGTTATTATTGTTGATATAAGTAAGTTAATATAATAGCATGATAAGTAACTTGCTTGCAAAATTGAATCAAATTTTGTAATATTGGTATTGTAAAATCCATACGATTACGTCATATTATAATTAAATAATGTACGTGATACGTGAAATACCTATTAATGAATGACATTATTAAAAATACTGCCATAATTATTACTAATGAGGAAATTGCCAAACACAACCAGGAAGAAAGAAGTAATGAAATTTTGTATTTCCGTTAAAAAATAAAAATAAAAAAATTTTCTTTTTAGTACGATATTACTTAAAATTAACGTGTATTCACTTACATAAATTGCGGCACGTCTTTAAAGTTGAAATATTCCGTTGCATATCAGAAGTATTACGAACAGTTTCTTTAAGTTTTAATGCTTTACTAATGTGATTCCATATTATAATAAAAATAATTTATACTAATTATAAATCAAAATTATTAATCACCCATATTACCCAAATTAAATTATGTATTCTGAATTGAATTCGCTTTATCTAAATCATTGATATCTACATAATGTCCTGTTATCCATGCGAATGGAAATAATGTTGATATTGGCGATATCAATAATAAAAAATCTATTATATCTACTATATATCTATTTTGTGGACTTTTATTATTACTTTTATTTGTATGTTCATTCTTTGATTATTTTATTGGAGTTGTATAAGCTAATAAGAAAAAAAAGAAAGAAGAGATTAAGAAAGATTAAAAACAGAAAAAAATTTTTTTTCTCATTTTTTAATATGACTTACTTATAGTATATATTAACGCTAATCCTGACTAATCGATCGATCAAAAAAAAAAAAATGATTTCAGCCATAGTATAACTTGGATACGCGTCAAAAAATACGTCTAATATATAAATCACAGGATGACGACAAGCTCTCATGGGGCTATAGTAACGTACCACCAATTCTTTAACAATGGGAGACAATGGTGTGAGCTGAATAGTCCCGGAAAGAGGCCAGGCTATATTTTCAGCGTATGGCCTCTGAGGAACCTATATTTGACCGGGTTTAAAAACGCAATCTTCATTTATTTGGTGGAGATATTGAAGTACAAAAATTAAGAAAAATGATCAATTACTGCACCTTACAAGTCACTTTTTTTTCATTTACACAAATTAGTAAATATGATTGGATGACTTCTTGAAGTTTTGCTCTTAAATAACCACTTTCTTATTGTTGAAGATAACCGGAAAGATCATTTCAATTATAATTTCCACAATATAAAAATCCTATCGCTGTTATAAATATGTACAGTACAGTATAGCGTATCAATATCCAATGTAATCTTTACATCCTCTAAGTAGTATTAACTAACGATGATATTAATATAATATTCGTTAAATTTTTTCGTTTCTTTTTTTTGATATCGTAAAGTTTTGAATATCCGGACTATGTTAAAAAAAACAATAATATTAGGGGAATAATTTATTTTTTATATATTAGCGTTAGTAGTTAATAAACGAAATTCAGAAAAAAAAAGAAAATTTAGGGTTAAAAAAAATAAATAAAAATTAAAAGTTACCTGATACCTTTATTATGCTTAATACAAAGCAAAAGTGGTGAAATGATTCGAATGAAAAGTAATTGTTATTTCGCAAACGATGATAATAAAAATACAAATAAAGTATATTCTTCAAGTTTCGCGAGGATGGGTTTATCGTCAATTTATTACAAGAAATCAAAATGTGAGAAAAATGATGATCTCACTTATATAACCTGTAGAATATCATGTGATTCATTGTAAATAACTTTTTTAGGAAAAGTTAGAAGGTTGTTCAAAATTTTTTAGGAATCCGAAAAATCCGAAAGATAGTCAGTAAATTTTTTTATTAGTGAGTAGTGACGTCACTTTTCAAATGTGGGTTTAAAATCAGCCATAAAATTAATATTAGAACAAATGAAAATTTTTAAATTCTTTAGTTCCAACTTTTTTTGAACTAATTAATTTTAAACTCTTATTGAACGCTTATCATCATTGGAAATATAAGATAATGTATGATTGTGATCATATATATCATAGGATCGCTCTGTTACAGAAAGATTTATTATCTAAAAAAATAAAAATGGAACTTCCTATCGATTTTGTTCAGTTTTAAAGTTATTCTTAAAAATCTTCTAGGCTTAGATTACCAGTTTTTTATAGTCTATCTTCTGATTAAGTAATTAAGCTTTTAAAATATCAACGTTAAAGTACTCATAAATTTTCTGGATTGTCTTTCTTTTTCTTTTCTTTTCTTTTCTTTTTTTTTGATATTTTGGATAGTATATAACTTTCGAAATATCGACTGTTACTTGTATTAAGAATATGCAAAGGTTTTTAAAAATTATGGGTTATCATAATTTTTTAATATTGAAATGTAATAAGATACATTGTTTATGACCATGCATATAAATAAATACTTTAATTTCTTTTTATATAAATAATTTTAATCATATTAATTACAAAACATATCAAAAATACTATCTTCGCTTTATCAGAACTTTGTTTAGATTGTATAAAATTATTTGAAAAATACTGTTGGACGTTTCGGTTCTTTGTAAATTTAATGTTAAAAATATATGACGCGCGATTAAAATATTATTGTAATTATCCCCTGATCGACACCATTTACACGTTTATGCAAATATAGTTATACCTACTGGGTAGCAAATTTTATATGTATTTATTTATCCGTTCCTAGGAGATTTTGCACTAAAATTAGCTACTATTTTATACTATTGATTATACTATTGATTATACTATTGATTATACTATTATTTATGCTACAATAACAAGTTATTTATTAAAATAACAAATTATAATAAAAATTATTCTTTTGTAATATTAATGGTAATATTAGCACATTTAATGAATTTAAGCTTAAAATTTTCAGCCAATTCTAAGTTTTTATCTTTACGTTTCAGAGGAATTGAAATATTTTGAATTTCAGAGAGTGTTTTTCTTGAAGATGAGTGAAATTCATTATTAGAGTCAACTTTATTTATATTTTCTTCATCACTGTCTTCGTGCACATACCCTGCAATATTGTCGCTAACCTTTTCTGTATCCTATTAATATAATAAATATTATGTAAATTAAAAAAGAAATTATAAATATATTAGAAAAAGAAAAATACCTTGTGTACGCCTGGAAGTGTTAGTTTCGCAACTTCTAATTTTTGAATTTCATTTTGTGAACGATACCTAAAAATACAGTGTGATTATAAAAGTTAAATAAATAAAAAATTATTATGAATTGGAAAAATAAGATACTTACGAATTTAACCTTGCTAAATATTTATGCAATGTTACATTCATAATAGCCTGAGGATCCAACCCTTCATCATTTAATTTTTGGGCAGTACGTTTTCGTAAGGAATGATTTACGACTCTTCTATTTGTACAATCAATACTAGTAATGGTGCAAATTTCTTTTAGCATTCTGGATAGTTTATCTCGACCCATATGCTGTGAAGAATACCACTTTCCCAGTTTAATATCTAATAATATAGATTAATAAGCAATTAAAAATTAATTACATTAATAACATATCTCAATAAAAATAATATTACCTTCAGGATCTTTATTAACATGAAGAAAAAAATTTTTTTCAGCATTTTTTGGTCGTAAATTAAGATATTTTTTAATATCATAACATGCGCCACATTCTTTAGATTCATCTGGAGGAATAATATGTGTAGGTGTTTGATTAGAGGTTGGTCGATGATAATAGCCCCCCTGATGGGTTTTATCATGAATTGTAATAATATCAAAGCCTCCATCATCACGTTCCTTAAAATGTTCAGCCATAAGATTATAATACGACCCTCCTCTTTGCGCTGTACAACATCCTACCCATAGAAAAACTCTTTTAAGTAATCCATCTGGCGTTTCATTTGACATGTTAGGATGCTCAAAGATCTTGACCATTTCATCATCTGTAAGAGCATCAGTACCATTATATTTACCATTGTTAATATCTTCAAGCTCAATCATTCTAGTATGTAATGTATCACGAACTGCCCCAAATTCAAAGTCTTCATGTATGTTAAATGGCTCTTTATCTTTAAACAATTCTTGGTAACATCTATTTATGGCACAAATTCCATTGTATAGAGAATTTGCTTTATAATCCTTTTTTTCTCTTGTTTTAATAATTACAATAAATTCGCATAACAACATTGCAATAACCTTCTTATCATAAAGAGTTAATAAATAATAAATCAATATCTGGTTGTGTGTCATTCACAAATTCCTCAAATCTGGAGAACCATAATCTAGTATTTTTCTTGGTATTTTCAGGTTTTGCTTTAGTGACATATCTTTGTAGAGTTTTTAAAGAAGGACGTTCATATGATTCTTTGGGAATAGATGGCTTTGAAATTTCGTGTATATTAGAAATATTTACATTCTGCAAATGAGTAAAATTTTCTTTTAATTTATCTGTAACGTCAATATTATTTTTTGAGTGTAATAGTTCTGAAGCTTTTTTAAAATTTTGACTCATTTTTTAAAATGGAAAAATAGAAAATAGCGGTGAAAGAAATTAGGATGCAACAATAAACTATATTTTATAATTACTGATTAACACGTGATATACTACAATAAAACAAATTTTTAATATTGTGTAAATGGCAGGGGATAAATCAATTATATCCTGGCTAATTGGAATAGTAAAATTTTACTTTAGAATCGGAACATGATCAGCCTATCGGCTGATCATTTATCCGATCCTAGTAAAATTTTACTTATTCCTAATTAGCCAGGATATAACTAATACTTACACACAAAATCGATTCGAGTGGATAATTAATTAGTTCTAAGGACATTAGTTGTAAAATGCATTTTATAATATCCTTTGATCATATAATAATTGAATAAAATCTTTTTCTTTGAATGAGACTTAATTTAAATATTAGTATTTATTTAAAATTCAAATATAAGTCAAACTATAATAGACATTTTCAGTTTTCATAATAAAATTCAAAAAAAAAAATAGTATAACATAAAACTCTTTTCTATTTTTCAATTAAAATACTTAGCATCATATGATATCTGTCTTCCAGTTTTTGGGATAAATAAATTAATACATACAACGCTTTTTTTTTGGTGACCCCATCCAAATCACTTGATTGCAGTCATCGCTGTATGTACTGTATAAATACATGTAAAAAAAGTCATGTTATAAAGAAATTGCGTACCAAAATGACGAGTTAGAATTTATTAATTTATTATTTCCTTATTATACTTGTTTTTATGTTTCACTTCAGTGGTATTATGAAGTGACTTCCTTTAATTTAATTTGTTAAAGTTAAAACCATCAATGAGATAATTTTAAAGGATTATAAGATGTAAATAATTAATAAAAAAAAATTGTTCTCCTCATAATTACGGCGAAATGACTTTCGACGAAATGTCCTGATACCGGCTAAAAGACATGCATGGCTTTTGGCTAAAACCTTATCTTTTCGGATTTCCGCCGGCATTAAACGGTTCATCGATTAAACCCTTCTAAATCGAATATCATAAAATATTTATCACGTAATGATTATCGATGTACACAATAATCATATTGAAATTCAACTCATTAAGTATTTGCGATTAGCGATACATTTATAACATACATAGAGCAATAGCTACAAGATATTTGCGATTTTACCATTGTAAATTAAACAACAATTATCAAATAAGTATAAAGAATTTAAGCCCTTTATTAAAATGAAAACGTAATTTCTAAATAAATACAACCGATAAGTCAGTATATACTGAATATATGTAAAAAAAAGTAAACAAAGGTATAAAATATAAAAATAGAAATAAAAGGTTCATTTCAACTGTTCAACGTGCTCTTCAACTTTCAATATTATTTTCACCGTCTTGACAAATTTCATTAAGTTCTATAAAAATAGGTAAATAAATCAGATAAGAAATATTAATGAAGTTATAAATAAATAAAAACTTACCTGATTCACTTAATTGAACATCAAAACATTCTGAAACTGTAAATTTAATAAAATGTATTTGACCGTTAATAAATATGAACGCAATAATCATAGTAACGATAATTAAAAGAAATACTTGCTTGGATTCGCTAATGTTGATTGAATAGCATACTTAGCATCTATTTGGAAAAAAAGAATAAAATTAATAATGTAAATGGTTTTTCATAACAAAGGTAAATAAGTTAATTTACCTGAATTAAATTGAAGAGATGATAAATCTGAAGAATTTACTGGTTTTGGAAGATTTTTAAAATTTAAAAGTCTACTAGTATAAATTGCTTGTGGATGTGTTTGAATATTTTTGGATTTATCTTTGCTTGATCTGCTTTCAAATTTTCTTTTTCCAATTTCATTACATTCTTTTAATTGAGAATATAATTCACTATTTTCATTATCCCTTTCAATATAATATTTTTTTAATGTTTGATATAATTCTTTGGCCGTTGGTCTATTTTCTATTCCTGCATCCCAACATTTAACAATCAAGTCTGCAAGTAATTTTGGCACATCTTCAGAAATTTTTGGTCTTTGTCCTTTACATATTTTAACAGCTAAAAATTCATCATGAGAAGTATCACCATAAGGAATTTCTTCAGAAAGAAACTCATTCATTATTATGCCAAATGAGTAAATATCTGCTGCTTTTGTATATTGATGTCCACGTAAAACTTCTGGTGCCATATATGGTAATACTCCATAAATTCCTTCTTCTTTAACTGGTTTCTTATTTGCTGGTTGACACATTCCTAAATCACTTATAAACATACCTCCACTTTCCAATATATTACCTGAATGAAAATCTTTATGAACTTTCTCAACAATGTGAATATCTAAAAGTCCTCTTGCAATTTCCTGTAATTTATAAATTTTTTTTTTACAATCTATATATTCTTCAGATTTATTCAAATAATTTCTCAAATTCCCTTTATTACAGTAAAATAAAACCATCATATACTCTTTAGTATTTGGATTTTGAGTTATTCCATAACATGGAACAACATCATTAAGATGAATCTGAAGATGAGATTTAATCTAATTGATAAAAAGAAATTTTGCTAATAATTAGACATAAAGAATATTAAATATAAATAAACTAAATTCAAATTACCTCATTTAAAAAATCTGAACTTATATTAGAAGAATTATTCAAACTTTTCAATGCATATTTATCCCAACATCTTCTGTGCCATTTTTGATTTTCAATATCCCAATATTCAATATGTCCTTCAGGCCATTTAGCTGAATATATTTTACCAAAACCACCTTCTGCAATATAAGTAATATCTTGAAATTTTTCAAAAGGTATCCATTCAAGATATTTTTTATAATATACAGAATTAAGTTGTGATTGTTGTATAAATTCATCAATATCTTTATTTCCACTAGTCCAATTTTTAAAGTTATCTTTAAATCTTTTAGCATTACAAGGTTGACACCATTCCTCTCCTGTACCAGGTTCATTACATTCTCCACATATTCCATATACTTGTTTTCTTTTTTCTAAATCTTCCATATAAACTATTCTTTCATCTGCATCTTCTGATTCAGTAGTTGAATCAATAGTAGAAATCGTAACATGTTTCTTTTAATGTTCAAAAAATTATTACAATTTTAACTATAAAAATTCAATATTACTATAATTATTAATAATAAATGTGAATTTATAATACCTGATATTTATCAGTAATAATATTCTTCCATAACCACTTTGGCTTATTTTCCATACTAATTAGTTTGAATTATAAGAATTATAATTTTATATATGCAAGTAATTTATTCAAACTAAATTTTAGAATTATAATAAGTAAAAAAAAAGTTAAAACGAACGCGAGTATAAATATGCACAATTTGTACTACAGTTACATTAAGCTTAAACTGTTACAATTTTTTTATGCAGAGAAAAAAAATGGTATTAGACTTAATATAGCAATTTATAAAGATACTGATCACAAAAAAATTTATATTGTTCAACTTTTTTTTCAATCAATTCAACTCGTAATGGCTATATTTAATAAATCTAATTTTGATACGTTACTCATTATTTTGTTACACTTAATTTCCAGGTTTGCCAATTCTCTAGATAGAAAAATGATGAGCTTATAAATTTGATGTACCTTATAAATAGTATTTAATTATTGTAGAATTAATTCAAACATAATATTTGCTGATATTTCTTTACATTCTAAATTGCAAAGACAAAAAGCCAAAGATATTTCACTTGAAACAGTCAAATGAACGCATAATTAACATATGCTCGCAATTTGAAAATGCTTGGAAATTCTCGGGTCTGATTGAACTTACTTTTTTTTTTCAAACAAGCGTAAAAGTTCAAATGATTTTCAGGAGTTGCTACATTACAATGACTTGCTATATTTTAAATTTATTATCCAAATTAACATTCCATAATAAGTGCTTGTAAATATAGTAAAAATTTATGGCGTCTAAGTTAAATTTTTATAACTTAATTAATTGATTTATTTTATATATTATATGCTGTACTTGATAATACAAGCTTCTATAGAATCTCAATGAGTATATTCTTGGTAAATTAATATGATAAAAAATATTAAAACATTACATTCATAAATTAAAGAGGTGATTTTATTTTTAAAAAATTAATATTTGATAACATATATGAATTTAACAATTTTTTTCTATTTTCAAATATCGTGGATTGCATGATATCTAACAAAAAAGTTCTTTTTAATTAAAAGATTCAATATTAAACATAAAATACATGTGTATATATACACATATACCGTATATAACCGAAGAAATCCAAAAATATATAATACAAAAAAAAATAAATAAATAAATAACGTGAAGAAAGAACAAAATTCCCACCCATAAAAATAAAGAAAAAAAAGATAATAAAAAAAAAGAATAATATAATATATATATATAAGTACATTAATATAAATTAAAATAAATAATTGTTTTTTATCTAGAAATATATTATTTTTTTATAAATTAGGTAATTTTGATAAAGTTTTTCTTCTAAGAAGAGGTGATACGGGACGTTTAGTTAACCATTCACGTTTTTCCATTGAATCTGAAAATCCTTTTCTTTCATCAGCACTCAAATGATCATTGATATCAGGTTTATTCCAAGAAGCTTTAGCGGCTGCTGCTGCTATAGGACTTATTACAGTAGTAGTAGTTGATACTGTAATACTAGAAGTATATGTGGTTGAGGTAGTTACTATTGTAGTAGAAGTTGCATCAGATGCTTCTCTACTTACACTCGCACTACTATGATTTCTTTTTGTCATAATTGTTCGATGTGATCCATCAGAATTTTCTTCAGCAATTAAACCCATTGAACTTTCAAATGATTTTTGATGTTTAATATGACCTGAAATTCTTCTTACACCTAAATTACTTGAAGAATCATTACCATTAATACTAGTATTCGTTCCTACACTTATTCTTATACTACTACTACTTTTACTTATTCTTTTTATTCCCGTATTTTCTCCGCTAATTCGTTTACCATTATTAACATTATTAAAAACAGTACTATTTAAATCAATTTCATCACTAGTTTGTTCATCCGAAAATATGAATACAGGTCTTTTAACTATAATAATCATTTTCTGGTGTTAAAAAGGATGGATATTTACCCTCTTCAGTATTTGAATTTTCTCCAAAATTAATAGGTGATAAAATTTGTGAACTAGATCTTGTTAAAGATCTTCTTGAATTTAACCTTTTATACGCTTCATTACGATTTATTTCAATACTAGACTTATTTTGTAAAATATTATTTGTCATTGAATTCATTGCAGCTGCATTCAATCCATTTGAATTAGAATAATTAAAATAATCATTATTATTTGTATTTGTTGATGTCATTGTGGTTGTGGTCATATTTGTGTTTGTATTTGTTACTGGTGGAGTTGAAGAAACAAATGGTGACGTTAATGGGGTCGAAGTAGTTGTTAACGTGCCACCACCACCACCTCCTATTAAAGATTCATCATCACGTGAAAAATCACCCATCCTTCTTTTATCATCTTTTCTTGCTGCATTCGCTAATGCAAATCTACTTGTCATTGATGTGTTTGAGTGTTTTGTTTTCGGTTTTATTGCTCTAAAAAAATTAGTTTTAATAAATTATTTTGTTAAGAATTAATTGTGATGAGCGCGATAAATAAACTTACTTGTATATGAAAAAAAATTGAACCAAATTTTGTAATATTGGTATTGTAAAATTCCATACGATTACATATGTAATATTCATATTATAATTGAATAATGTACTTGATAGGTGAAAATAACCATAAGTGAATGACATTATTAAAAATATTGTCATAATAATTACTAATGAAGAAATTGCCAAACACAACTAGAAAAGAAAGAAGTAATGAAATTTTAAAATTTTTGAAATTTTCGTTAGAAAAAAAAATTTAAAAAAAAAAAAAATTTTTTTTTAATATTTAAAATCACTTACATAAATTGCAGCACGTCTTAAAGTAGAAACAGTCCATTGCATATCAGAAGTACCACTAACAATTTCTTTACGTTTTAATGATTCCATAATAATAAATAATTTATACCAATTATAAATCAAACTTATTAAAAAGATCATCACCCCATATTACCCAAACTAAATTATGTATTCTACGAGTTGAATTCGCTTTATCTAAATCATTAATATCTACATAATGTCCTGTTATCCATGCGAGTGGTAATAATGTTGATATTGGTAATATTAATAATAAAAGCCTATTATATATCTGCTACATATCTATTTGGTGAACTTTTATTATTACTATTATTTGTAAGTTCATTCCTTGATTCTTTTGTTGGAGTTGTATAAGCTAATAAAGAGATTAGGAGAGATTTAGGAGAGATTAAAAATTTTTTTCTTATTTTTTTAATGTAACTTACTTATGCTTATAGGATATATTAACGCTAATCCAATGGCTAGTTCTCTACTTAATTCTTGAACAACTTGATCGATCAAAAAAAAAAAAGAAAAAAAAATTTAATTAATTAATTAATTAATGTTTTTTTTTATTTAAAAATTATTGAATTGATTCACTCACTTTCTGCCATAGTAAAATTTGGATACGCATCAAATAATACCATTAATATATGAATTACGTGAACTACAAAAAAAAAAGAAAATGATTGATTAGTTACGAATTTACGACACTATGCACACTTTTTCACACTATCTCACACTTTTACACACACTTTCCATATTTTCCATACTTTCCACATTTCCAATTTCACTTACATAAATTAAATATTATGTAGTGGTATGAATAACTTCTTGAGGTTTAGGTCTTAATAGCCTCTTTCTCTTGTTGAAGATAACCAAAAGAATTGCTTTATTATATAATTTCTATAATATAAAAATCCTATCGCTATCACCATAATTATTATACAATATGGTACTAATATCCAATGTAATGTTCTTAATAAATTTTCTTCTTCACATCCTCTAAGTATTAACTAATGATGATGATATTAATATAGTATTCGTGTTTCTTTTTGATATTGTAAAGTTTTTACAGATTAAAGAATATCCGGACTATCTCCGTTAAAAAAAATAATAATAATGAATTTTTTAGGGGAATAATTTATTTTTTATATATTAGCGTTAGTACATTAAATAATCGAATTCAAAAAAAAAGAAAATTCAGGATCCAAAAAAAAATAAATAAAAATTAAAATCTACCTACCTTTATTATGCTTAATACAAAGCAAAATGTGGTGAAATTATTGAATGAACGGTAGATGGTATTTCGTAAACGATGATAATAAAGATGCAAAATAAAGTATATTCTTCAAGAATGGGTTTATCGCCAATTTACAAGAAATCAAAAATGTGAGAAGCATGGTGATCTTGCTTATATAACCTGTAGAGTATCATGTGATTCATTGCAAGTAACTTTTTTAGGAATCCGACAGGTAAATTAAAACTTTTCATCGCTAGTGAGTAGTGACGCCACTTTTCGAATGTGGATTTAAAAACAGCCATTTTATAAAATAAAATTTATATAATTATAATGTGATTACAAAAAGTTTTTGCAATAAAAGATCTAATACCTAACTTAAATATTATGATAATACTAGAACAAATGAAAATTTTTAATTACACAATTAATTCTTTAATTCCAACTTTCTTTAAACTAATTAATTTTAAACTCTTATTGAACGGTTATCATGGAAATGTAAGATATGTATGTTCAGTTGGACGACACCAAGATCACAACACAAATCCCGTTGAAATAAAATCCCGAGTCACAAATTCTGACAGTTAAAAATCTAGTCAGTTAAAATCCCAAAGGTTTTTTTTTTAAAAAAAAAATTATATAAATTTTCCAATTAAGCATATAATTTAAAAGTGCTGTGACGCAGTAACGGGTTAACTAATATAATTTGTAAATTTTAATTAAAAGAAAAAATTTTTTATCTTGGTTAAAAGGATTATGTACAGTATATTACTAGATTACTAAACTATTCCTTATCTTCTAAAATTAGAAATAATTACAGTAAAAAATTAACTAATCTCAAATTCGTCTGATCGAATCTCATCAGGATTCTCAAACTAAAAATCAATTTTCTAAAACTAAAAACTAAAAGGACTCACGGTTTCAGCTTCCCTATTATATAAATAAATTAATACAAATTAAATAAATTATCTAGAAATATTTTATTTTTTACATAAATTTGATGGTTTTTCTTCTAAGAAGAGTGATACAGGACGTTTAGTAACCATTTTTCCATTGAACTTGATAATCTTTTTCTTTCATCTACACTCAAATATCAGGTTTATTCCAAGAAGCTTTAGCGGCTGTTGCTGCTGCCATGGGAACTTATTATAGTATTAGCAGTCGATACTGTAGTACTAGCAGTATATGTGGTTAAAGTAGTTAATTGTAGTAGAAGTTGCATCAGATGCTTCTCTACTTACGCTTGCGCTACAATGATTTTCTTTTTGTCGTGATCCATCAAAATTTTTTTATATAAAATCATGTGATAATCCAATTTTTATGTGACGTAACAAAATTAAAAACTTGAAAAATCTCAAAAACAACTGAAGTTTTCTAATCAACCCTGCTTCCGCTTCTTCTTACTATCAGAAATAATTTTTTTCTTTAAATTAACCACATTTTGCATACCCAAACTATAAATACCTAAATAATTTTGCCGAACATATTATTATAAAAAGATCAAAAAAAAAAAAAAAAAATGATCCGGTCACAAAAAAAAAGAATATCTGTATCACGTGAAATCAATTTAATTGGTTTTATAGCTGGTTAAAAAATTGATCCGTTATAGTTCATTCACTTCATTGAGGAGGTTGGGTTTATACGCGTATGGTGGATAAAGTAGTTTTCCTTTTGTAAGGGCTTAGCCCACAGACCTGTATGGCTTCCGTCATTGTCTACATTTATAAAATTGATTCCGGTATATCGAAACTATAGGCCCAAATCCGGTTTATATCGAGATCCGGTTTATCGAATTTCACTGTGTAATCTCAAATGATTTTGATGTTTAATATGTCTTTTTATACCTAAATTACTTGAAGAATCAATAATTATTTAGAGGATGGATACCCACTTCCGGTTCTTCGGTATTTGAATTTCTTCAATAGTAATATGTATTAAAATTTATGAACTAGATCTCAATAAAGATCTTATTGACCTTTTATAAGGTATTGAGTAAAATAGGACCGTAACCGTAACGCAAATTAGTACGTACGTGTGTTTTTTTTTTCGTACGTACATTTACAGCTAATCAATTTTTTTATACTAGTACGTGTACGTACAAAAGTTTTAAAATTTTCGTACTAATTTAAGTTTTCGTACAATCGTACGACTTTGCATTTTTGTATTTTTGTGCAGCCTCGAATATTGTTTTTAACAAAATATCTTACTAATTATAAAATTAAATGTTAAATTATAAAATTAAAAATATTCTTTGAAGAAAAGCTAATAAATTTTCATTCCTTTAATATATTTCAGCTCCATAATAATAAAACTGACCATTAAATAATAACTAAATTTTATTGGTTTATTTATAATTAATTTTATCATATTTTATTTTATATATAAATTAGACCACCATATTTAGCATTTACAAAATATAATTTTTGGTATTATGTGGCGCATTATTAGCAAATTAATTACAAAAAAATTTGTACAAGAAAAGTCATATTTTTTAATATAAAAACCTGTTCAAATTCAGGATTTACTAGCTCAAATGGATAATCTTGGATATATTATAAATATTCATATTTTCAATTATTTTTCTTCTTCAAAGAAGTATAAAATTAAAAGAGATATTTACGATAACAGAACTTTAAAATCATTATATTACAAATTTATAAATTAATCAGAATCACAATTCAAATATTGTGTGCAACATATTCATCTCAAAAATTTGATCACATGAAAAAAAATCAATTAAAGGTCCGTCTGAGTACGGAAAAATTTAAATTTTTTTTTTTTAAACGTCCGTACTAATTTGTATTACCATACAGTACTAATTTACTATATACTCCTTTTATACGTATAAACTTGTAGGTTTATAATGTCATAAAATTTTTATTATATATATTTTTTAAAAATCTCTTTAGTTCCTACATTTTACAAATTTTTAGTATCAGGTCTTGGGTTATTACATTTTTGATCTAATAAAACTAATCTTCTAATGAGTAAAAGCGGTTAAAAAAAACAACTCAGTACTTTTAATACAGTATATCAAAACAAAGTCTTTTACTGGAATACTATGATTAATATAACTTATTTATTCATTTAATCCTTTTATTAATTTTTTTTCTTGATAATAAAATCAATATACAGTAATATTATATATCAATACAAAAAAAAATATACATATATATATACATACAGTATTTTTAACCAATTTTTTCTATTTCCTCTTCAATAAATGATTTTTCCTCATCACTTTCAGTACTTGATCCAACTTTTTTCTTGTCCTTTTCTTTTTCTCCTTTTTCTGCTGGACTTGATTCATCATCAAATTCATCAAATTCATCACTTTCAAATATCACTTCACTAGAGGGTACACTTAATCCATTATTACCTAAATCAGCATTATTATCTTCTCTATCAGTTTCATATCCAGTATTTCCTGTATTCCCACTTTTATGAATATTTGATGCTCTTCTAGTACGTGGTGTTGATTGAAAAAAGAAATTAAAAAGTTGATTTAATCTCCATACTGTATTAAATACAAGCACAATAGATGTTATTAATAGAGTAAGAAATGGAACTAGATCAAGTTTTAATGTCTTTTGTTGATAAATTAACTAAAATAATTAAATAGTAAGATGTTATTATAATAAAAGAATATAATATAAAAAAAGAAAAGAGATATTTTTTTAATACGTACAACAATAATAAATTGAGGAATTTCTTTTTTAATTAGAGCAAATAAACCAACCCAAAATATCCACGTACGCGTACGTTTAGCAAAAGGTGCGCTTAAACTTGGTTTACTTCCAATTTTTGAAGTTAATATCATCAACGAATAAACATCAACTGCTGATAATAACATGAATAACATAGTGATCGAAAAATGTTTTTTAAGCCATCCTCTAAATTTTTCTGAAGTAATAATTTCTCTAATTATTAAAAATAATGATACCGTTTCTTTTAACGATGTTGATAATATAACAATTGTTAAGCTAAATAGAAAATATAATTAACTTTAATTGTAATTTTTTTAACATATACACTCATACTAAAAAAATTTGACAAACCTTGTTTCGTAAAGTCCTGCCACCGCTTTTGAATATCGTAATGTAAAAATAACGAATAATAAATAACTTACGAATCCCATAGAAAATTTGAATACGGATGACGTTTCAGCCTATGACGAAAAAAAAATAAACTTTTAAATTTAATGATTTATATTAATCTACAGAATATTTCATCTATACCTTTGGATTCCTACGTTGTTCGATAAAACACAATAAAGTAAATAATAAAATCCCCACAATGAATAAAATAATGATAAATAAATATTTATCCCAAAAGTTTTCTACGATGAAGGAAAAAAGTTATTAATAAAAATATAATGAAATATAAAAAAACAATACGATTTATTTTACCAGGTTTAACAAGTCCATAATTACTATCCATCAGATAAGTATATTTCATATATGCCAATGGACCCATATCACGATGTATTATAAAAGAATTCAAATCTTCAATAATATTAATTACATTCATTTCCGAAATATTTGTTGATGAAATTATTTCTAAAGGTAAAATGACTTGTATTTCTTCGGTAGTTGGATCACGTTGATATTGATACCTAGGAACTAATCGTGATGGAGTAACAGGTAAAATTGTTGCTAATTCATTCCCAAGTTCATTAACAAATTCTATTTTTTCTGTTGCGTTTAGAGATTCGTAAAGTATTGATCCAGCGGCTGTTAATCGAAATAAGGCAACGGAAGATTCTAAAAAAAAAGAAAAAGATCAATGCGCCGGAGGTCATAAATAACTTAGAGCCCTTAAAAAAAAAAATTTTTTATTATTTATTATTGCATTTACCGACAAAAATATTTGGTACGGTTTGTTCTTAATAATAAATAAAAATTGTTAAATAAAAGCAACTTTTCATAATTCAAAGTAATATTTAAACAAACATTCAACTTACCAGTCTTAAAGACCCAAACATTTGCTTCAATTCCTTTTACAGCTTCACCATTTTCATTTATTTTTACAAAATTGTCATCAATTATTACAAAATAATCTGTTAATGGTTGATTAAATGTGCTTGTAAAAATTTTTATCGTTATTGTCTTACGATTTTCACTTAAAATACAATGTCCTGATTGTCCAGAATATACTTGTCGTAAATATATTGGGTCCGTTGATATAGAATTCGAATGAATAAAAACGCTAACATTCCCAGAAGAAAGTTGAACTGGATCTTTATATTGTATAAGAATCTGAGAAGTTCTTATTGGTATTGTTCCGTTTATTACTGGTAGTGTTAGATTTAATTGTGGATTATAATATCCTTTATCTAAAGATAATAATAAAAAGTTAAAAAATAATAAAAAAAGGTTATGATACAACATTAAATAAAATTTAACATACCATTTGCTATAGGGATTTTAGGAAGTTCTGTTGTATTTAAAAACCAATTGGTCGCGTTTATTTGCGCCGCACCAATAATTTTTTTATCCGGAAGAATATAAGATGGTCCTTTGGAATTTAAAAAAAAAGGCTGCGGTAAAGGCCTTTATTTTTTTGAGATTTAATCAAAAAGTTATTTGGGTCGTACTAAAAAAATTACATTTTCGATCATTTCATACCAATAATCTTGAAAATCTTCTGTAGAATTAAGAATATAACCATAAATTAATTTTCTATTTCGATCTCTGGCTGTTAAAAGATAACTTGTAAAATAAATTTAAAAAATTTAATTTTTTTTTCCTTCGCTGCGCCACTCGTTTAATAATAAAAATCTCACCCCCCAAAAAGCAACGGATATATTTTTATATCATTTGAATTATGAACATAGTTCGCTGGTTTAGTTTCAACGTTTGTTAAATTTCTAATTTCAAGAGATTCGTGAGTTACTATATTTTTTTTTTCATTTTTTAAAGGATCAAATACAAGAAAAAAATAATATATATACCCAGATGTGAGAAAAGATAATCTCAAGATAAATGCATTCGCCATATTACTTCCACCAGAAAAATAAAATTGACAAATATTTCCACTTCCCTTATAATCAATATTACAATTTAAAGTGATAATATTCGAAAAAGATTTTAATTTTCTTGAATATATCAAATTAGATGATGATGTTCGATTACTTTGAGTAGGAATCAAAATTGTTTCTACGCGTAACGGTTCTTGCTTTTTACTTGAAAATCTTGCTATGACCAAACAATAATTTCCTTCTGCATTAAGAAATCCGGAAGTTAACGTATTTAAACTGTCTTTATACATAATTATTCCCGAATTGATATTAGACATGGTTAGACTATTTATTGTATAAAAAAGAAAAGGATGTATTAGAAAATTATTAAGTAATTTTAGTAATTTTAATTTAATTTTAATTAAGATTTATAACATACGGGTTAGTAAAGTAATTCCAGATAACGGATCCAGTGTTTTTCATGATATCAACATATAAAAAGCCGACATTTCTTGATTTCTTTGAAAAATAAATTTTCCCAGGCGGTTGTACAATTCCTTTCTTATTCACAGAAGCGGCACTTAAGTACGTATTGCTAATTAATTATAAACGTTTAAAACATCACATCATATCTTAGTAATATCAAAATTTTTCAATATAAATATTCACGATATTATAACAAACCTAATAAAGTTACTATTCCAATCAAATAAAAGTCCGTATATACTTGCATCAATAGGATTACTTGAATTTACATAAGTTGCAAAAATATAATTTTCTAATAAAGGATAAACATTAATGTAATAATAAACAATTCCTTTAATTATCGATTCACAAAAATTAAATGCAGGTATTTGTGTAGCTGAGACATTAATTGATGTTAATGTTTCGTTAATATGTATAAGTCGAAAATATAAAATTGGAGTAGAACAATTTTCTCGATTAGGATTAATCATGTGAATCAATATGGTCCCATCTTGATATGAATTTATATTATGAATCCGTAGACTGGTTGGTTCACTAAAATTTAATATTTTACAGTAATATACAACTGGGAATAAAGTTAAAATGAATATTACGAGTAAAACTTTCTTTGCGCACATTGCGCGAATTTCATTGTCAAATAAAAAAGAAATTTAATTAAGTGGAATTTTAAATTTTCAAAATAATATAAAAACATTCTTTTTGTTTATTCGTAATTTAACAAATTGACGTGGCAAGTTTAATTTAATAAAGATAAAAAAAACCAAAAAAAAAATATTTTGGAGGCACGTAAACAAGCCTCTCACTTATAATCGAATCTTGCGCCTCTTTTATTATTCGTTGTTCTTTAATAATTTGAATAACCATGAATTTACCGAAATAATAAAATAATTAAAGAACAAATAATAAGAAAAAAAAATAAAAATTAATTATTTCAACTTTCTAATGAGCAAATACTCAAAATTTTAAACTATACTTAGGTTAAAATATAGAATAGAAAGAGTAATTATTAAATTTTTGAATTGGCTGTGCTAACTGCTAAATTAAATGTGGCTTATTTACTTTTTTGATTACGTGATTGTTTATTCGTAATGTTCTATACTGACGTACAAATTATATTTAGAATCGAAACATATTTTGCTTATTACGGTATTAAAATTTTCAAGATTTATTTATAAACGATTTATCCCATTTTTGCTTCATTCCATACAAAACCAAGTATAACACATATCATTCCTATAAACGAATAAATAAATAAATAAACGTTATTTTAATAAAAAAATGAAAATTATATATTAACAACTTACCTATATACATATGCCATTGTTTTCTGATAACAAACCAAAATTTCATTTCCTGTTCTGAATTATTCAAATCAAAAGTTGTAATGTCCCCATTTTCATATAAACTTACTTGATAATTAAATAAAATAAAATAAAATTAATAAACGCAAACAAATATGAACTAAATTTGTTGAGAATTTTCCCCATTTAACTAACGCTCATTATAATAAAATATACTTACATAGTACATTTCCATTGTTTTGAAATCCGGAAACATTCAATATTTTCACTGCAATAACATCCTTTATAAGAAATAGTTGATGGTAAGTGATTTATTATAAAGAACTTCATAAGATTGCTTGAATAAAATTAAGCTTACCAGCTCCGATTGACCCAAAATGTCCAAATCTGTTGAAGGTATAACCATCCTTAATTCCCAGTTATCTTCGGTCTGTCTATTTTGTCTATTATCAGCATCAATTAACCCTGTAAACCAACCTTTCTTCGTTTGAGCCGATGGGGGTGAGACATTTACATTGGCATCCCCTCTCTTATAAATTAAAACGTAATTCTCCTTTATGTAACAAAAATATATTAATATAAGACATATAAGAGTATTTTAAAAAATAAATGTCATTTACCTGAGTTACTAGTGCCAGCAAATTACCATTAGCATTAATTTCAGTCCCTACAACTTGAAATGGCGACTCTTCAAGTGAAGGCAGAAATTCGCTTCTAACTATAAATGCCTCAGTTGAATGTGTATCTTGTTGATTAGAATCTGTTGTTGTTGTTGTATTACTATAATCAAATGTAAATAAAATATTGTTCAATCCAATACATATTGTTGTAACATTTTTTGCTGTAACTAAATTTAAGTTGATAAAATATATGTTAGTATAAAATCTTTTCATTTATAAATAAGAAAATAATATTTTTAATTACTTACCTACAACAGGCTTTGGAACAGTGATCGGAGTAAAAGTAATTCCACGTACAAAATCAAATTGTTCATATTCGAATTTTTTAGGTGATGTTGGACGCTCATACTGTATAAAAAAGAAAAGAGATCATCGTCAAATACTTTTTTTAAAAAAATTTCATACCGCCAATTTAAATTTAATTACCGCAATTAATTTCTTAGAACGCCAACGAAATCTCTTATCAGTTTCCTCAGATGACGATGAATTATGAATGACTGACACCTGGAATTTCCATGTCTCATCAGTCGCTGTAACTTCAACATTTAATACACGAATCACTCCTGACCTTAAATATAAAAATAAGTATTAAAAATTATGTGTTAAACAAGCAAATAAATAAAATTAAAATATATATTAACTCACACAGCGTAAACGCGTCGAAAAGTTGAGGTCTTTTTGGTAACGGGATCTAATCGTCCAACTTCTGAAAAATATAAAGAAATTATATTTAAGCAAACATATTATACAAAGGAATATAAATCTATTATACAAACTTTGTATCGGTCCTGGATCACTAGATTTTAGTGTTAACGCATCAGTCTTGCTCTTTGAAATATCAAAAATATTTTCAGGTATTAATATTGTTCTAAATTTAGCATCATCTGGACTCCTGTAATTTACTCATAAATTAGATTCAATTTGATATAAAATTTATAAACAAAACATTTAAATACCTTGAATATAATATAATTGAACCATCCACATGAAATGATTTAATACTGGTTGTTCCTGGCAATATTATATCTTGATATTTAAAGGATGGCTTTATATGACAGGTACGTGGTGATATTTGGCAATTATCTAATATATTGTTGCTAATTTCATCTTCATAATTTCCTATATGATAAAGCCGTATTATATATTTAATATCCTCTTTTCCATGCGATTGGTACAAAATTGCCAATGCATTATTTTCATTATATTCCGTGTTTGATGGTGTTGACCCATCGTTGTAATAGAAACTAGATATATGTGTTATGGGACCTTCAAGTCGATGATTATAAAGAAGTTGCCAACCTTTAAGAAAATAAAGCATTAATTACAAAATTCTAAAAAAAAATCATTTTAAAACCCACTTACTATTTCTTGGGTCATAATTGTCACGTAATAATAAATGTAAGGGTCTCCTATATTGTCTGATCAATCCTGTAAAAATTACGAATATATTTATTAAAATTTGATAATTAAAATAAATAAAATAACTCTTATTAAAAACCCATACCTGTCGCATCTTCATAATTTGCTTCGTGTTCTTTCCATATTGCCGTTAAATAAACCCAGTCTTTTTGCACTGATATAAATATTCCGTTCGGTTTAACACTTTCGAATAAATCTTCTCGTGATACCATAATATTCTTAGGATATGGATAAGGTGCAGAATGTAAAGATATTATCAAATATACAAAAGTAATTCCAGCTGCTAGCATAATTAATGGTCTATATTGTGCCGTCATTTTTTAATAAAAATTTACAAAAATGCCTAATTTGTTGAAGAAAGAGAAAAAAAATGATAGTCGTAAAATGAAAAAACCGTGTAATAAATCTCTATAAATAAATTATTTTAAATATTGCGAACTCTAAGACTATAAATAAATCTATTAAATAAAAAGGAATATTGTATTTGAGGAAGAAAAAAAAAAAAGTTTTCCTAAAATGACTATTTATACTTTTTTTGGGAAGGAAATGATTTGATGGATGCGTCCAAAATAAGGCTAAATAAAGCCTATATTTGGAAACGACTACTTTTTTTCGGAAATGCCACGAAATTGTCAATTTAATTTTGGATCGAATTAATTCTCAAGTCTCAACTTTGATTCATCGTCCTTATTTTTGTTCTTGAAACATGATACAGATGATCAAATCAAAAATATTTACAATAAAAACTATTGTTATATTCATCATCTGACTCTTTAAATAAGAAAATCCATCTAAATTTGGATATATTAGATCATTTGTTAAAAAAACTATAAAATGGATGCGATTTGAACTTTATTTATTCAAGGTTCATCGAATCTATCGCTAATTAAATAATGACTTTACCCCACACGAGACTAGTTCGAGGCATTACTGTCGATCGTTGTGAAAAATTTATTTCGCGAAATTATTATTCGGACGTAAACTTACGTTCACAACTTTACAAGGATCGCGAAGATTCTAAGGATTACATTAAACTTCATGTATATTCAGTTCCACATTTGAAACGTATCACCTTTAAAGAAGCTGTAAAAGGCGAATATAAAAAAGCTGAACGTGGCGACCATTTTGGTCCGAGTTGGGTATGTAAACGAACATTATAGCTGAATGGGAAACAGTAACCGTTTTCATTGTAGTTTCTTTGCTTTGCTTTTAGTCAACACACTGGTTTCATATATCCGTTAAAATTCCTGAGTATTGGAAAAATGAAGAAGTACAGTTTCTATGGGATGCTGATAATGAAGGAATGATATGGACTGTAGAAGGAGTTCCTCTTCAGGGTCTCACTGGTGGCTGTAAGTGATAAGTAGTTTAGGTCAAACAAAATTTTTTAGCTCGAATTTATATTTCATTTGTAAATTAGATGGGGATGATCGTAGAGCAGAATATGTTCTTACGCGTAACTGTAAGGGTGGAGAAAAATTCGAGTTTTATTTAGAAATGGCTTGTAACGGTAATGAAACTGTATTTATTATTTTTATTTTAAATTGGATTTGATACTTATTATAATGTTCTTATTATAGGCATGTTCGGTAATGGAAGTAATACGATAAATCCTCCAGATCCAAACAGAACATTTCGTTTAAATACAGTGGAATTGGTAGTTCCTAATAAAGATGCATGGGGTCTATTTTATGACTTTCAAATCATACTTGATTCGGCTAAAGAAATTCCTAATGATACCGTACGATCAGCTCAAGCACTTTATATTGCTAATAATATAGTCAATGTTTTTAAACCAGGAGACAATAAGACAGTTATTGAAGGGCGTAAAATTGCTCAAGAATTTTTGAAAAACAAAAATGGAAGTACGCAACATAAATTAACCGCTGTTGGACACTGTCATATTGATACCGCTTGGTTATGGTAAGTGAGATGTAAAAAAAAAAATTGTAGTAAGTAAACGAGTAAACGATACAATTAACATTTTTATAATTATGTAAAGGCCATTTGATGAAACTAAACGTAAAGTTGCTAGAAGCTGGTCAACTCAAGTTGGATTGATGGATATATATCCAGACTTTAAATTTGTATGCTCTCAAGCTCAACAGTTTGAATGGTTACAAGAATATTATCCACAGCTGTTCGAGAAAGTCAAAGAAAAGGCCGATAAAGGCCAATTCTTGCCAATTGGCGGAGTATGTATTATATAATTTTGATAGGAAAAAGAATAGAATTTAAGAATTATTCGTTAAATTTCTTTTTATTATAGACGTGGGTTGAAATGGATTGTAACCTTCCAAGCGGTGAATCATTTTGCAGACAGTTTTTATATGGGTAATTAATTTGATGATTATTATCATTATTTCATTTAAATTGCGCAATCTTTAATTTGCATACCTATATTTTTAGGCAAAGATATTTTGAGCATAATTTTGGGAAAAGGAGCTCAGTATTTTGGCTTCCAGATACCTTTGGTTATTCTGCTCAGTTGCCTCAAATCATAAAAGGTGCTGGACTTAAATACTTTTTTACTCAAAAGTTATCATGGAATAATATAAACAAGGTTCGGAAGATAATAACATCGCTTTTATAGTTGCTGAGATCTTTCGAATAATATTTTTTCATTTGATAGTTTCCCAACACAACTTTCTATTGGATTGGAATCGATGGAAGTAAGGTACTAACGCATATGTGTCCAGCTGAAAGGTAAAGTTATTCATTATTGTTGTTTTTTTTCTTTTAATAAAGAAATTCTAATTTTTCTGTAAACCGGTAGCTATGTTTCTCAATGCAAAGTAGGAGAGCTTATAAATAGCGTCAGAAACCACAAAGATAAAGAATATAGCAACGAAAGTCTTTTAGTCTTCGGAAATGGGGATGGTGGTGGTGGTCCACTTGCTTCTATGATCGAACGTTTACATCGAATGAAAGACATTGTAAATATATAATGTTTAATATTTTTGGTTTTCTTTTATCTTCATTTTTTTTTTAATTTGATTTTTCTAACGATCAGGATGGGTTGGCTAAAGTTGAAATGGGAAGTGCTGAAGAATTTTATGAAAGACTTGAAAAAGATTCTAAAGAATTAGTAACCTGGAAGGGAGAGTTAGTAAGTAATATATGTTTATTTCTTATTATCCCTCATATTTTTTATTTATATGATTAATTTATTCTTAAATATTTAGTATTTTGAACTTCACCGAGGTACATATACTTCACATGGTCGTATCAAACGGTATAATCGCAAATCTGAACTTCTTTTACGGGATGTTGAGTTACTGTCTACGATCAATTTTATTAAATCACAAACTGAAAATAAGGGTTTCACGTAAATATATTTGAAATCTGATTTGTTTCTTTACTTTATTCCGTTTCTTGCTTCGAATTTGTGAATAGGTTGAATTTCTTACATTCTTTTGCTTTAAATCTTTTAGTTTTGATTATCCGAAGAAAGAATTAGATAAATTATGGAAATATGTCTTATTGTAAGTACTTACACTATGTATATACATATGAAATAAAGGATCTATTATTAAAATTCAAATTATATAGGAACCAATTTCATGATGTGTTGCCAGGTTCATCTATTGAAATGGTTTATGATGATGCTAATAAGGTATAAATTCTTTTTCATTGAACAAAACATACCGTCAGTATTCTTATTTCTACATTTTTTGTAGTTTTATGAAGAAGTCGAAAAAACTGGAAATACCCTTCTCGAAAAAGCCCTTGATAAATTATTTAAAATTTCCGATAGTGCTGAAAGTGCTAAAAAAGGTAGTTAATAATTAATTAACCTTATATCTTTAATTTGGTATTAACGTACATATTATTGGTTATTTAGGACTATTGGCTTTAAATACACTTGGTTGGAATAGGACCGAAGTTGTCGAAGTTCCTGTATGTGAGGGAATGGGCCAATTTCCACAACTGTCAAAGGACAAGAAATCCGGATTCGTTTTAGGTTTGTCTTAGATTCACTTTTTTTTTATTTATATTTTAGAAATACAATACTAATCCTTTATCCAACAAATAGTTAATGATGTTACTGGACTTGGAGCACAAGGAGTTGATCTAGAAATTCCCACTAATCTTACGCAAGTAACTGGTATGTATGTTCGTGTTTATTATTTATTTATATGAATTATTTACGACAATTCGTCTTTATTTTATTTTATTGTTTTCATAGCTTGTGTTATCGATGATTTGTTCTGTTTGCAAAATAAATATATTTCTGCAAAATTTGATAAACATGGACGTTTAGTAAGCTTAGTTGATCTTGATTTGAAGTTAAAGTAAGCATCAATTAACTTGTGTAGCAATAAATATGCGTATATTTTTCATATTTATATAATAATTTTTAAATTAGTCGAGAACTTATTCCCGAAGGACAACATGGAAATAAATTTAATATTTATGAAGATATAGTAAGTAATAAAAAGAAGGAAAAATTTTGGTTTTTTTGTTATTTTTTTTTATGAGCTTTAATGAAATTGTAAATTATTTTTGTTTAGCCATTATACTGGGATGGTATGTAACATAATATTTAAAATATTTTTCTTGTTTATTTTTATCATTATCTAACTATAATTTTATTTTTAATCTTTTTTTTTCTATAGCCTGGGATGGTAAGTACTTTGTGAATTAAAAAGATTTTAAAGAAAGCTATTACATTTTCATTAATATATATTAACATTTTATATCGAAACAAATAGTTGAAATTTATCACTTACAAAAAGGACATGAAGCGGGACTTGGCACTGTTAAGGTATTATATTTTGTGTTATCGATAATTGAAACTATTGAATTTTCTAATTTAATGTAATTTGTTTTTTTAGATAATTGAATCAGGGCCATTACGAGCGTCGTTATTACTTGAATCTAAAATTTCTAAAACTAGTACATTACGTCAAGTTATATCATTAACGGCAGTTTCACGAAGAATTGACTTTGATACAACAGTAGATTGGGATGAAAATAGACAATTCTTGGTAATTTTGTTCGTTATTAATCAGTAAGTTATGTGCATAATAAAATTCTAATTTGCTTATTTATTTGCATAACTTTTGCAGAAAGTAGAATTTCCATTTGATATATACAATGATTATGTAAGTGGGGTCTTTTTTTTTTAATATTATAGTGACTCTTTAATTGATCATATTCAAATCAATAATTTTCATAGGCTACTTATGAAACTCAATTTGGATTTGTACAACGTCCTACGCATTATAATACCACATGGGATTCGGCCAAATTCGAAGTGTGTGGGCACAAATTTGCTGACTTATCTGAATATGGATACGGTGTAGCGTTGTTAAATGATTGTAAATATGGCAAGTAAAATTATTTTTTATAAGAATACAAAAATAACGTATGATTATAATTTTTTATTTTTATTTTTATTTTTAAAGGATATGCAATTCATGGAAACGTGATGAGATTATCTCTATTAAGATCACCAAAGGTCTGTACTTATTTTATACATTTTTTTATTTGTTACAATGGGATCTAATTTAAATTTTGAAATATCTAGGCACCAGATGCTCATTGTGATATTGGAACTCATAAGTTTAAATATGCAATTCTTCCGCATGCTTGTTCTTTCTTGGAATCTAATGTTGTTAGAGAAGCGTATCAATTTAACGTTCCTTTAATCATCAGGTAAATTTACGCTTATTTCCATTATTTTGTTTATTATATTATTTATACTAATTTTTATTAATATTAACAGAACCACATCTAAAGAAATTGCACAAGCATATGATACCAAATCATATTTTACAATTTCTAATGCACCAAATGTTATTTTGGATACTGTCAAGCGTGCAGAAGATTCTGATGAGATTATATTGAGATTATATGAAGCTTATGGAGGTCATGCTAAAGCTACATTAACGAGGTGCGTAATTAAAGCGTTAAAGATTGCGTAATTAAAGTCTTACTAACTTGAAAAAAAAATTTGTAAAATATATAGCACACTTCCGTTAGAACATATTTACGAAACAAATATTTTAGAAGACAATACTTGTCTTGTTAATTATCATCATCAAGATGGAGCCATCATTAGTTTCAAACCATTCCAAGTTATTACATTGAAAGTGACTTTGAGGTGAGTCAAATATATTTATTTAATTTATATAGTTAGTTATTTAATAATTATATGAATACTGTCCTGATATAAATTTTTTTACCAGTAAATAATATAAATAATGATAAAATTATTATTAAATAAAGATTACATGAATTGTAAATTATGAAATGTAAGATAAATAAAGGATAAATGAAAATACCTTCTAATTTAATCGATATATAATATATATTTTTTTTTTTAAAAAAAAAAGACAATTAATTAACATTTAACATGAAACATTAAACAACATAAACTAATATTTTTTTTTATAAACTTATTTAATATAGGGAAAAGGGATGGACCTTTCTTTAAAGATAGATACTAAGGGATAAATATATTAACCCAAGTATAACTTTAATTTATTATTATATTAGTTTTTTTTTTAGTATTATTGATTTATTATTTATACTATTATAACACTTAAAAAGAAATAAATTAAGGGGGAATATCTGATATATATTTGATCATCATTTTTAAACTTGATTTGTTATTATATGATTAATAATTTAAGATTTATTTATTTTTCCGAAAGATTAACAACGGGTAAGTTAACCTAACCTACTATTTTCGGTGAACAGCCAATTAAAATATATTGGTAATACATGTGAATTTTTTTTGTGGATTAATCGGGTAAACTTTTTTTAATTATTTGATTCCTCTGATTCCTGTATCCTGGCCACTTAATTCTCAATAGATAAACAATCAAAATTTTTATGAACTTGTGTTAATTAATAAAATTTTAGAAAACATCATTAAAAGAACCAGGTACGTATATAACTGGTTGAATAACTAATTAGCAAATAATTTTTAACCGAGTAATAAAATATGCAAACATTATAATGAATTTGATTCACAAATTTAACCTTACGGAACAGATCAACTAAAAAATATAAACGATAGGATAATCGACGCAGATCAAAAAAAAATAAATTGATTACTAATGATTTTCATTGGAGAATAATTTGAGCAGGTTTCAAAACTAACCAAATAAGTGAAAATACCTTACTTTAATCCTGCATTTAATATAAAAGTATATATATATTTTTTCTCCCTATCTTATTCGACAAATTTTTCCACAAAAAAAGATTATGATGTCAACAACAACCTCTGAAATGGGGTTAATTTAATTAATTTATAAACTAATAGTAATAATTTATTTAGTCATCAAAAATTCAAAATGATTAAAATGATTGTACTTGTGATGTAATATATATGTTTTATTGATCTTTTCTAATTATTTTAATTATTTTGATTCGTCAAATTCATCGATCAACCATACTTAGAATATTTTGCCAAAACGGGGATTGAAGTCCATATTGATTTCATATTGATTTACAATAAGTATGATAAACGAGCAATTTGACTAAATTTGACTTTAATCATAGCATCTGTAATAAAAAGAAAAAAGAACAATGTTAATATTTATTTTCTTTTTTTTTTTTAAAAAAAAGGGAAGAAAGAGAAATGTCATTACTAAAAACAACTTACCTTTGATAACCCAACGTATCAGTTTCGTTTCATGTTTCTTGATCATCATTTAAAGAGCGTGCAATAGCGGAATGCAATGTATTAAATATAAAGTAGACGTTTCATATCACGATAATAATAATCGGGTCTATTGCAGTAAAAAAGACGGAACTGCTAAAAAACGAAAAAATTGTTTAATACTAAACCTATTTTATTTTGAAAACATATTTGATATATTTTGACATATTAAAGGTTTCTTTTTTGCAGTTTCCTTACTACAAAGTATTTATATGTTTCAAATAAGTGCATCATAAGACGAGCCATTATAATTTTCGTCTCAAAGGTAAAACCTTTGATGTTTCTAATAATAATGATGAAACGAATAAACAATAAGTTGTTTCATGAATTATTACATACTACATCATAAAATCATAAAGTTGAGTAAAAGATGCTCTGAATCTGTCTGTAGATGCAATTATCTGCAATGGACGCGATTATTGTGGTTATATACTTATATGGTTTATATCATATGTATCAAAATCATAATTTCTGATCGAAAACTTTGAAAACTTTGAAAACTTTTCGATTTGTTCATCTAAATGATCCATAAGACCATAACTATATAATTACGATCATATTCGCTGAATATTGTGGTATATCCACAATACAAGATTTTTTTTTTTTGTTAAAGTTCATAGAAAAGAAATAGATATAGTTGATAAACTAACCTCTGATTTTTTGTCAAAAAACTTTTTTCTTATTATTTTACTTTTATCATGATACTAATGTATACGCTTTAAATTCTTTCTTATTATTAATTCTTTTATAATTTGTATTATAACATTCGATTCTCCAAATAATCCAATATATTACAAGAATTATAAATTATTGTAATTATTGAACAAATATTTTCATAATATTTTGATTACTTTTGGGAAGATATAAATAATAAAATTCCCATGAAATTGCCTTTTTTAAATACAAATGAAGTTGTAAATAATAACTTTTCATGAAAATTATATAATTTCTGAAAATGATAATTTCTGAAAACGATAATTTCTGAAAACGATAATAATATGAAGGAATAAAAAATGTTATATTTAATTAAGGATAAATAAAACTCACGTAAATTTAATTCGAAATGAATGTTATGAAATGAATTTTTTTTAATAAAAATTTGAAAATTTGTAATTTTTTTTTTTGTGAACGAAACATTAAAATTATTTGAAAAAATTCAATTTTTTTGTTTATAAAATTAAATATTCCAGTTGTGATTCAAAATTCTAAAATAATTTTTTTTTTTGTAATTTTCTCAATAATACGAAACTGTAGTATTTTGTTGACTCAGTCACGCAGAAGCGGATTAACAATTTAACACTGTATAAGATTACATAAAAGTATGGCTATACAAAATAAAACGTACGATTAAGTCATACATTAAAAAACTTTTGATGAATCACGTCAATATTGAATCAATTTCTATAAATTTAATAAGGTTTTGGAGGGTTTACAAAATCACAAAATCACAAATATCACAAATACCAATCTTATGACCAAGGGGCTTAATAGATAATCATCTTGCATAAACCCCTGCAGGTAAATATTTGTTGTTAAGAAATTTAACTGGAGGATTCTAAAAAAATTATAAAGAATGGATTAGATACCATTCAAAATACTGTACACACAGATATTATAGTTCATAGAACCATTGTTTTTTAAATTCAATTTGATAATTATCTTGCTATTCCCTGAGACCCTGCTGTACATCAGTAAATCACCTTTTATTTTTCTTGACCAAATCTTTTTTTTTTTTTTTTCGCCACGCCATTGTGTCTAAAATCATTTTTAAAATGAACAAAAAATTAATAATTTATTATTTATTTTAATTTGAATTAAGAACATTCGATAAAAATGAAATACAAACGACAATTTTAAAAAGAACCAATTAAAATATTATCAAGTATTTTAAATTGATATAAAAAAGGATATCATATTAAATAATTTGTCCAATGAAAATTTATCCGATAATAAAAAAATTATTTAAAATATCGTACTTACATTACATTTAGTTACTCAACAATGTGTAAATATGTCGAGATATGTCGTGAAATTCACAAGCCCTTAAGGGTGACACTAAAAAAAAATAAATTTGTTTTTTATTTGAACTATCATGTAAATAGATATAACCAGCTTTAGAGGTCCTATCTAATTGTCATAGTAATAACTTTATTAACAAATTTGTTAAGATCAACTGTAAATTTTTATTTTCCCGCGTAAAAAAGTATTGTATTATTATTATTATTATTTTAATCATTTCAGTAAATCCAAATGTAACGTCGTGCGCGCACAACTACACTTATTTATTAATTACGCCCAAATATCCCAATTATTTGAATTAATTATACATGTTTCATAACCAATGAAAATTATATCGTTTTTTTTTTTGATAATCATTTTGTCATTTTTTTTTGAAAGAAAGAAGCTCTTGGCATTTCGTGTATGAATAATTATAATTGTAAATGGTGGATTTTCTTCAGTGGCTTAGTGTCTAATATTACCATAACGAGTAAAATTGAAGTTATTCCATATCGTAAAAACTTGAATATTCTGAAACGTTGTTAAATTTTTTTTTTCATGAAATTACGAAATTATGCGGAGTTCAATTTCTTAAAATATTTTTTTTCTTTTGATCTAATCACGGATAAATTAAATTAAAAAATTTTTGGTTAAAAAAAAAAATAAAAAATAAAGGGTGTAAGGATGTTCAAATATCATTTACAAATAAATGATCAAATAATAATAATTTTTCGGAAAAATTACGATAAATTTGGTTCATATTCTGAATATCAAAGGATTTCTCAAATTCGAAGATTCTTTAATTCTTTTTTTTTGATCATTGAATCATTTTATTTATTTTTTTTTTAAAAAAAAAGTTATTTACAAAATAAGTTAAAACTTAATATAAATTTTGAATAATAATAATAATAATAATATTCTGAAACAATTTTTTTTAAAAAAAAAAAATTCGAATTCTTATTAAAATGAACAATTGTTTGATTAAAAAGAGAAGTTAATTAAATTTTTTTTTAGAATGATTTTTCTTTTTTTTTTTTTTTTTTTTGTGTAATAAAGGGGTGAGATTATGAATAAAAGGAGTAAAAAGTAATAAAACAATCAAATAATCACAACGGTTTTATTTTTAATTTCGATTTTTCGATTTTTTTTCTATTTATTTATTTATTTATTTTTTAATTTTTTTATATTTATTTTTTTTCTTTCTAAAATAAAAAATCCAAATTGGTTAATATCGTATCACGTGCGTTTATCATGTTTTACCATGTTTACATTTTCACATTATTTTTTTACGCCAAAAAAAAAATTGTCAAAAAAAAAACGTAAAAACCTGCGGTAAAAAATAATTATATAATGATATAATGATATAAATGATATGCAGGGTCGGTTTTATTTTCTTTTGCTAAACCTATTTAACACATTATCCGAAGGGTCTAGTTTTCTTTACATGTTCTAAATATAGTTAAATGAGTGAATAGAAAAAGATTATGGTACAACAAATCACCAAATCTAAAATTTTTCTCCCATGAAATTATTACCTGTATTTCGATCCTCTTAAAATGAAACAAATGACCCAAAAAAAGTACATTAACCATATATTTAGTTTCATTCAAAAATAATCTAAAAAGTTAAGTATTATTCTATCCTGTGTAACTTTTGTTCTGTGTTACCAAAAATTAATTAGTTTGAACACAAATAAAACTTAAATTATATCTGATTATATTTTTATTTGTGACAATCTTTTTCTTTTTTTTTTAAAGAAAAAAAAAGTGCGGGAAAAGCGACAATCTGCTAATTTATATTATGTTGTATAACAAAACGTGATTAATAAACTTGTATCTATATAAGATTGGTTTAATTTCGGAAAAATAAGGGGCGAAGAAGTTTGAATTTTGAAAGTTGGAAAATAAAAAAAAAATAATAATAAAATTACACTATACTATATGCAAAATTACACTATATAAAAACAAGAGTTTATACAAAATTAATCACCACATGATAACATCATAAAACATGTTTGTTTTTTTTAAACAAATTCGGAGTAATAAACAATAATGTAACTTTTTATTAAGTAACTGCGAATTATATATTTGTTATACATTGAAATTATTAACGATAATTTATAATAACCGAATAAACTTTCACCTTAAATCAATAATATTAGTGTTCATCAGATAATGATGATGGAATGATTCCCCTTAAGATTTATACTAACACAAAAAAAACCGCATATATCAAACTTTTTTTTTTATTTTCCTCATTTGAACGATTATTTTTGTTCAAATTACATCTATCTTCTTTACTCTCCTTTTTTTTTATTTATTTTTAATAAATACATTCTTTTTGCATCGTACATTTATTTTTTCATTTTTTTTTTTTTTTCCTCATAAATAAATAAATGTTAATATAAATTTTAGGTCCTATAAATTATACCTAAAACGTTATAATTTGACTTCTTTTCAAACTTAATTGATGTTTACAATAATTTCGTAATAATATCCTCGCGATAATTTGAAGAATATACTTTATGTGCTACATCCCTTTTATATCATCGTTTACGAATTACCGTTTACTGCCCATTCAAATCATTCCACCACATTTTGCTTTTGCATTAAGCATAATAAAGGTAGATATATTATTTTTATTTTTTTTTCTCCTAATATCCGAATTTTCTTCGTTTTTTTTTCTTGTATTTTAAATTTGTCTATTATTATTTAATTTACTTATATTTAATACTTATATATATATATATAATAAATTATTTCCCTAAAAAAAATTTATTATTATTTAAACAGAGATGGTCCTTTTAGAAAGCGGGTATTCTTTAATCTGTAAAAACTTTACGATACCCGAAGAAACGAAAAATTTAACGAACAATATATTAATATCACCATCATCATCAGCAGTAAATTTATCAAATGTTATAACAAGATGTGTTTGTGATTTTAGAATAAATTTTAGTGGATGTGAAGAAGAAAATTTATTAAGAACATTACATTGGATATTAGTACCATATTGTATAATAATTATGATGATAGCGATAGGATTTTTATATTATAGAAATTGTATATTAAAACAATCCTTTTGGTTATCTTCAACAAGAGAAAGAGGTTATTTAAGACCTAAACCTCAAGAAGTTATTCATACCACTACAATAATATTTAATTTATGTAAGTGAAATTGGAAAATCTGGAAAGTATGGAAAATATAGAAAGTGTGTGTAAAAAGTGTGAAAAAGTGTGGATGGTGTCGTAAATTCGTAAGGCGCAGTAACTAATCAATCATTTTCGATTTATTTATTTTTTTGTAGTTCACGTGATTCATATATTAATGGTATTATTTGATGCGTATCCAAATTTTACTATGGCAGAAAGTGAGTGTTATTTATATCAATTCAATAATTTTAAATAAAAAAAAATATTATTTAATTAATTAATTAAATTTTTTTTTTTTTTTGATCGATCAAGTTGTTCAAGATTTAAGTAGAGAATTAGCCATTGGATTAGCGTTAATATATCCTATAAGCATAAGTAAGTTATATTAAAAAATTTTTTTTTAATCTCTCCCAATCTCATAATCTCTTATAATCTCTTCTCTCTCTCTCTTTTTCTTATTAGCTTATACAACTCCAACAAAAGAATCAAAAAATGAACTTACAAATAATAGTAATAATAAAAGTTCACCAAATAGATATATAGCAGATATAATAGGTTTTTTATTATTAATATCGCCAATATCAACATTATTACCACTCGCATGGATAACAGGACATTATGTAGATATTAATGATTTAGATAAAGCGAATTCAACTCGTAGAATACATAATTTAGTTTGGGTAATATGGGTGATGATCTTTTTAATAAGTTTGATTTATAATTGGTATAAATTATTTATTATTATATGGAATCATATTAAAGCATTAAAACGTAAAGAAATTGTTAGTGGTACTTCTGATATGCAATGGACTGTTTCTACTTTAAGACGTGCTGCAATTTATGTAAGTGATTTTAAATATTTAAAAAAAATTTTTTTTTTACTTTTTTTTTAAATTTTTTTTTCTAACGAAAATTTCAAAAATTTCAAAATTTCATTACTTCTTTCTTTTCTAGTTGTGTTTGGCAATTTCTTCATTAGTAATTATTATGACAATATTTTTAATAATGTCATTTACTTATGGTTATTTTCACCTATCAAGTACATTATTTAATTATAATACGAATATTACATATGTAATCGTATGGAATTTTACAATACCAATATTACAAAATTTGGTTCAATTTTTTTTCATATACAAGTAAGTTTATTTATCACGCTCATCACAATTAATTCTTAACAACAACAACAATAATCATTTATTAAAATTAATTTTTTTAGAGCAATAAAACCGAAAACAGAACACTCAAACACATCAATGACGAGTAGATTTGCATTAGCGAATGCAGCAAGGAAAGATGATAAAAGAAGGATGGATGATTTTTCACGTGATGATGAATCTTTAATAGGAGGTGGTGGTGGTGGCACGTTAACAACTACTTCGACCCCATTAACGTCACCATTTGTTTCTTCAACTCCACCAGTAACAAATACAAACACAAATATGACCACAACCACAATGGCATCAACAAATACAAATAATAATGATTATTTTAATCATTCTAATTCAAATGGATTGAATGCAGCTGCAATGAATTCAATGACAAATAATATTTTACAAAATAAGTCTAGTATTGAAATAAATCGTAATGAAGCGTATAAAAGGTTAAATTCAAGAAGATCTTTAACAAGATCTAGTTCACAAATTTTATCACCTATTAATTTTGGAGAAAATTCAAATATCGAAGAGGGTAATTCAATATATCCATCCTTTTTAACACCAAAAAATGATTATTATAGTAGAAATTCTATTAAAAGACCTGTATTCATATTTTCGGATGAACAAACTAGTGATGAAATTGATTTAAATAGTACTGTTTTTAATAATGTTAATAATGGTAAACGAATTAGCGGAGAAAATACGGGAATAAAAAGAATAAGTAAAAGTGGTAGTAGTATAAGAATAAGTGTAGGAACGAATACTAGTATTAATGGTAATGATTCTTCAAGTAATTTAGGTGTAAGAAGAATTTCAGGTCATATTAAACATCAAAAATCATTTGAAAGTTCAATGGGATTAATTGCTGAAGAAAATTCTGATGGATCACATCGAACAATTATGACAAAAAGAAATCATAGTAGTGCGAGTGTTAGTAGAGAAGCATCTGATGCAACTTCTACTACAATAGTAACTACCTCAACCACATATACTGCTAGTACTACAGTATCAACTACTACTACTGTAATAAGTCCTATAGCAGCAGCAGCCGCTAAAGCTTCTTGGAATAAACCTGATATTAATGATCATTTGAGTGCTGATGAAAGAAAAAGATTATCAGATTCAATGGAAAAACGTGAATGGTTAACTAAACGTCCCGTATCACCTCTTCTTAGAAGAAAAACTTTATCAAAATTACCTAATTTATAAAAAAAATATATATTTCTAGATAAAAAACAATTATTTATTTTTAATTTATATTAATGTACTTATATATATATATTATATTATTCTTTTTTTTATTATCTTTTTTTCTTTATTTTTATGGGTGGGAGTTTTGTTCTTCACGTTATTTTATTTTATTTTTTTTTGTATTATATATTTTTCGTTGGGTTTGGATTTCTTCGGTTATATACGGTATATGTGTATTAGTATATATATATATACATGTATTTTATGTTTAATATTGAATCTTTTAATTAAAAAAAAGAACTTTTTTTTAGATATCATGCAATCCGCGATATTTGAAAATAGAAAAAAAAATTTTAAATTCTCTTAGAGAATATATGTTATCAAATATTAATTTTCTAAAATAAAATCACCTCTTTAATTTATGAATGTAATGTTTTAATATTTTTTATCATATTAATTTACCAAGAATATATTCATTGAGATTCTATAGAAGCTTGTATTATCAAGTAAAGCATATAATATATAAAATAATTAATTAATTAAGTCATAAAATTTAACTTAGACGCCATAAATTTTTACTATATTTACAAGCACTTATTATGGAATATTAATTTGGATAATAAATTTAAAATACAGCAAGTCATTGCCATGTAGCAACTCCTGAAAATCATTTGAACTTACGCCTGTTTGAAAAAAGTAGGTGCATCCTTGTGAAAATATAGCTAATGAGTTACACGGCATCTTCTATGATTCTTCTAGAACATCAGTTTCAATCAGCCCGGAACTTCCAAGTATTTTCAATTATGAGCATATGTTACTCATGTGTTTATTTGACTGTTTCAAGTGAAATATCTTTGGCTTTTTGTCTTTGCAATTTAGAATATAAAGAAATATCAGCAATATTGTGTTTGAATCGATTCTATAATCATTAAATAATATTTATAAGGACATCAAACTTATAAGCTCATCATTTTTCTATCTAGAGATTTGGCAAACCTGGAAATTAAGTGTAACAAAATAATGAGTAACGTATCAAAATTAGATTTATTAAATATAGCCATTACGAGTTGAATTGATTGAAAAAAAAGTTGAACAATATTAATTTTTTTGTGATGATCAGTATCTTTATAAATTGCTATATTAAGTCTAATACTATTTTTTTTCTACATAAAAAATTGTAACAGTTTAAGCTTGATGTAACTGTAGTACAAATTGTGCATATTTATACTCGCCGACCAACCCGTTTTTTTTAACCTTTTTTTTTACGTATTATAATTCTAAAATTTAGTTTGAATAAATTACTTGCATAGTATATAAAATTATAATTCTTATAATTCAAACTAATTAGTATGGAAAATAAGCCAAAGAATTTATGGAAGAATGTTTATATTGATGAATATCAGGTATTATAAATTCACATTTATTATTAATAATTATAGTAATATTGAATTTTTATAGTTAAAATTGTAATAATTTTTTGAACATTAAAAGAAACATGTTACAATTTCTACCATTGATTCAACTACTGAATTAGAAGATGCAGATGAAAGAATAGTTTATATGGAAGATTTAGAAAAAAGAAAACAAGTATATGGAATATGTGGAGAATGTAATGAACCTGGTACAGGAGAAAATTGGTGTCAATCTTGTAATGCTAAAAGATTTAAAGATAACTTTAAAAATTGGACTAGTGGAAATAAAGATATTGATGAATTTATACAACAATCACAACTTAATGCTTTATATTATAAAAAATGTCTTGAATGGATACCTTTTGAAAAATTTCAAGATATTACTTATATTGCAGAAGGTGGATTTGGTAAAATATATTCAGCTAAATGGCCTGAAGGAAATATTGAATATTGGGATATTGAAAATCAAAAATGGCAAAGATGTTGTTGGGATAATTATGCATTGAAAAGTTTGAATAATTCTTCTAATATAAGTTCAGATTTTTTAAATGAGGTAATTTGAATTTAGTTTATTTATATTTAATATTTTTTGCATCTATTTATTAGCAAAATTTCTTTTTATCAATTAGATTAAATCTCATCTTCAGATTCATCTTTTTGATGTTATTACATGTTATGGAATAACTCAAGATCCAAAGACTAAAGAGTATATGATAGTTTTATATTACTGTAATGGTGGGAATTTGAGAAATTATTTGAATAAATCTGAAAAATATATAGGTTATCAATCAAAAATTTATATATTACAGCAAATTGCAAGAGGACTTTTAGACATTCACATTGTTGAGAAAGTTCATAAAGATTTTCATTCGGGTAATATATTATATGATCATTATTCTAATTCATATATAAGTGATTTAGGAATGTGTCAACCAGCAAATAAGAAATCAGTTAAAGAAGAAGGAATTTATGGAGTATTACCATATATGGCACCAGAAGTTTTACGAGGACATCAATATACAAAAGCAGCAGATATTTACTCATTTGGAATAATAATGAATGAGTTTCTTTCTGAAGAAATTCCTTATGGTGATATTTCTCATGATGAATTTTTAGCTGTTAAAATTTGTAAAGGACAGAGACCAAAAATTTCTGAAGATGTACCAAAATTACTTACAGATTTGATTTTTAAATGTTGGGATGCAGAAATAGAAAATAGACCAACTGCTAAAGAATTGTATCAGAAATTAACAAAATGGAATGTTGAAATTAGCAAAATTAAATATAGTAAAGATAGTAAAAATAGTGAAGATAGTGAAATTTATTCACAAATAAAAGTAATTGATGAAATTGGAAAAAAAAAATTTGAAAGCAGATCAAGCAAAGATAAATCCAAAAATATTCAAACACATCCACAAGCAATTTATACTAGTAGACTTTTAAATTTTAAAAATCTTCCAAAACCAGTAAATTCTTCAGATTTATCATCATTTCAATTTAATTCAGGTAAATTAACTTATTTATTTTTGTTATGAAAAACCATTTACATTACATTATTAACTTTATTATTTTTCCCAATAGATGCTAAGTATGCTATTCAATCAACATTAGCGGATCCAAGCAAGTATTTTCTTTAATTATCGTTACTATGATTATTGCATTCATATTTATTAACGGTCAAATACATTTTATTAAATTTACAGTTTCAGAATGCTTTGATGTTCAATTAAGTGAATCGGGTAAGTTTTTATTTATTTATAACTTCATTAATATTTCTTATCTGATTTATTTACCTATTTTTATAGAACTAAATGAAATTTGTCAAGATGATGAAAATAATATTGAAAGTTGAAGTCAATGGTTTAAGTAACTGAAGATCACGTTGAACAGTTGAAATTAACCTTTTATTTCTATTTTTATATTTTATATGATACCTTTGTTTACTTTTTACAGTATATACGTATCGGTTGTATTTATTTAGAAATTACGTTTTCATTTAAATAAAGAGCCTAAATTCTTTATACTTATTGGATAGTTATTGTTTAATTTTACAATGGTAAGATCGCAAATATCTTGTAGCTATTACTCTATGTATGTTATTTTTCTTAATAAATGCATCGCTAGTCGCAAACTGAATACTTAATGAATGAAATTTCAATATGATCATTGCGTAAAGTTTACATCGATAATTACGTAATAAATATTTATGAATATTCGATTTAGAAGGGGTTTATATAATCGATAAACCGTTTAATGCCGGCGGACATCCGAAAAGATAAGGCTTTGGCCAAAAGCCCATGCAAATTTTTTAGCCGATATCAGGACATTTCGCTGAAATCCATTTCGCCGGAATTATGAAAAGAACAATTTTTTTTATTAATTATTTACTACATCTTATAAACCTTTAAAATGATCCATTGATGGTTTTAACTTTAACAAATTAAATTAATAATTGTAATTTTTACTGAAGTGAAACATAAAAACAAGTATAATAAGGAAATTTGAATAAATTAATAAATTCTAACTCATCATTTTTGTACGCAGTTGTTTTATGACATGATTTGTTTTACGTGTATTATACAGCGGTGACTATAATCAAGTGATTTCCAAAAAAAAACCATGATTAATTTATCCCAAAAACTGGAAAACAGATATTATAAGATGCTAAGTATTTTAGTTGAAAAATAGAAAAGAGTTTTATGTTATACTATTTTTTTTTGAATTTTATTATGAAAGTAATTAACTGAAAATGTTTATAATAGTTTGTCTTATATTTGAATTTTAGATATATTAATCGCGCGTCATATATTTTTAACTTGAAAAATTCATTCATTACCTAGTATTAAATTTACAAAGTACCGAAACGTCCAACAGTATTTTTTCAAATAATTTATACAATCTAAAACAAAGTTCTGATAAAGCGAAGATAGTATTTTTGATATGTTTTGTAATTAATATGATTAAAATTATTTATATAAAAAGTAAAATATTTATTTATAAGCATGGTCATAAACAATGTATCTTATTACATTTCAATATTAAAAAATTATGACCCATAATTTTTAAAAGCCTTTGCATATCAATATAGTTTAAATACAAGTAACAGTCGATATTTCGAAAGTAATATCCAAAATACCATAAAAAAAGGAAAGAAAAAAGAAAAGAAATCCGAAGAAAATCCAGAAAATTTATGAGTACTTTAACGTTGAGATTTTTTAAAAGCTTAATTACTTAATCAGAAGATAGATTATAAAAAACTGGTAATCTTATCATAGAAGATTTTTAAGAATAACTTTAAAACTGGACTAAATCGATAGGTAGTTCCATTTTCCCTATAAAAAATATTCTGGAAAAAACTCCTCATTTTTCTAGTAGGGTTTGATTAGTCCGGTGATCCGGTCCAGTCCCAAAAAGACCGGTCTTTCAGCTAGGACCGGACCGGATCGGTCTTTTGACCGGTCCTTAAAGTTTTCATTATCTTATTTATAGCAGCGGTATTCTTGGGTTGGATCAACAAGATAATGAATTGCGTTAAAAATTAATTTATTATTTATTACCTTCATCCTAAATAAAATCTCAAAGTTTAAGAGTAAAAATAAAAATTGATGCTGATCATGTAACACAAAGTAATTGCATATACGAAAAATTTTTATTTCTCGTTACTTTAACATTTTTAAAGCAATCAATGAGAAATCAAATGAATTGATATTACAAAATACCAAAATATGAAAATTGATATTTCAATGAAAACTTTATTAATAATATATAATTTATCATTTTTATATTAGATAAAAAATTTTATATAATCGGTCCCGGTCCGGACCGGTCCTCAAATCTCGGACCGAAGACCGTGAAGACCGGTCCCAAGACTGATACAGGACTGGTCTTTGCTTGGAGCCTGGGACCGATCCAACCCTATTTTCTAGTTTTTTATTCCGAAGAAACTCAAGCACGTGATCATTTTTCTGAGAAATTTTTTATGAGGGTTACTTATTTATTTTTTAGATATAATAGAGCGACTTTATTGTATGATCGCATGGACTACTAAGCTTCGGTTTGATTAATGGTAGTATGGTACAACACACATTAAAGTATAACTGAACATACTAGTACAAACAACAGTATCTTATATTTCTAATGATGATAAGCGTTCAATAAGAGTTTAAAATTAATTAGTTTAAAAAAAGTTGGAACTGTAATTAAAAATTCTAATATTAATATTTATTGAAAAGTGACGTCACTACTCACTAATGATGCCGGTCCGGAATGTGTGACAGGTTACGCCGAATATATTAGCTTTAGAGTAAGGAGTGATGGTTAGCGGTTTTTAGCGTCACATGATCACGTGCAAGCCCGAGGTTCAAAAACACTATTTATCACACATTTCGGACACTAATGATGAAAAGTTTACTAATTCAAAAAAAAAAAATAATAAAATTCCTAACAAATTTTGAACAACCTAACTTTTCCTAAAAAAAGTTATTTGCAATGAATCACATGATACTCTACAGGTTATATAAGCGATAATGTATGTTGAGATCATCTTGTTTCTCACATTTCGATTTCTTGTAAATTGACGATAAACCCATCCTCGCGATAACTTGAAGAATATACTTTATTTTGTATTTTTATTATCATCGTTTGCGAAATACCATTTACCGTTCATTCGAATCATTTCACCACATTTTGCTTTGTATTAAGCATAATAAAGGTAGGTAGCTTTTAACTTTTATTTATTTTTTTAACCCTAAATTTTCTTTTTTTTTCTGAATTTCGTTTATTTAACTACTAACGCTAATATATAAAAAATAAATTATTCCCCTAATATTATTATTTTTTTTTAACAGAGATAGTCCGGATATTCAAAACTTTACGATATCAAAAAAAGAAACGAAAAATTTAACGAATATTATATTAATTTCATCATTGTTAGTTAATACTTAGAGGATGTAAAGATTACATTGGATATTGATACACTATACTGTACTGTACATATTTATAATAGCGATAGGATTTATATATGGTAGAAATTATAATTGAAATAACCCTTCTGGTTATCTTCAACAAAAGAAAGCGGTTATTTACGAGCAAAACTTCAAGAAGTCATCCAATCATATTTACTAATTTGTGTAAGTGAAAACAAAAGTCAAAAATGCCGTGACTCGTAAGGTGCAATAATTGATCATGTTTCTTAATTTTTGTACACCAAATAAATGATAGAAGATTGCATTTGTAAACCCGTACGCTGAAAATTTCAAATATAGCCTGGCCTCTTGCCTAGACTATTCCAGCTCACACCATTGTCTCCTATTGTTAAAGAATTGGTGGTACGTTACCATAGTCCACTCCATAAAGGCCATAAGAGCTTGTCGTCTTGTCGTTATCCTGTGATTTATATATTAGACGTATTTTTTGACGCGTATCCAAATTATACTATGGCTGAAATCAATTTTTTTTTTAATTTTTTTTTTTTTGATCGATCAATTAGTCAAGATTTAAGTAGAGAATTAGACATTGGATTAGCGTTAATATACCCTATAAGCATAAGTAAGTTATATTAAAAAATAAGAAAAAAAAATTTTAAACTCTTCTAATCTCTCCTAATCACTTCTCTCTCTTTTTTTCTTATTAGCTTATATAACTCCAACAAAAGAATCAAAGAATGAACTTACAAATAATAGTAATAATAAAAATTCACCAAATAGATATATAGCAGATATAATAGGTTTTTTATTATTAATATTACCAATATCACCACTCGCATGGATAACAGGACATTATGTAGATATTAATGATTTAGATAAAGCGAATTCAACTCGTAGAATACATATAGTTTGGGTACTATAGGTGATGATTTTTTTAATAAGTTTGATTTATAATTGGTATAAATTATTATATGGAATCATATTAAAGCATTAAAACGTAAAGAAATTGTTAGTGGTACTTCTGATATGCAATGGACTGTTTCTACTTTAAGACGTGCTGTAATTTATGTAAGTGATTTTAAATATTAAAAAAAATTTTTTTTTTTTTACTTTAAATTTTTTAATTTTTTAAATTTTTTTTTTTTTAACGAAAATTTCAAAAATTTCAAAATTCATTACTTCTTTCTTTTCTAGTTGTGTTTGGCAATTTCTTCATTAGTAATTATTATGACAATATTTTTAATAATGTCATTTACTTATGGTTATTTTCACCTATCAAGTACATTATTTAATTATAATACGAATATTACATACGTAATCGTATGGAATTTTACAATACCAATATTACAAAATTTGGTTCAATTTTTTTTCATATACAAGTAAGTTATTTATCACGCTCATTACAATTAATTCTTATTAACAACGACAATAACAATTTATTAAAATTAATTTTTTAGAGCAATAAAACCGAAAACAAAACACTCAAACACATTAGTGACGAGTAGATTTGCATTAGCGAATGCAACAAGAAAAGATGATAAAAGAAGAATGGACGTGATGATGAATCTTTGATAGGAGGTGGTGGTGGTGGCACGTTAACAACTACTTCTATATTAACGTCATTATTTGTTTCTTCAACCCCTCCAGTAACATAGGAACGAATACTATTTTTAATGGTAATGATTTTTCAAGTAATTTGGGTATAAGAAGTATTTCAGGACATATTAGACAAAAATCATTCGAAAGTTCAATGGGATTAATTGCTGAAGAAAATTCTGATGGATCACGTCGAACAATTATGACAAAAAGAAATCATAGTAGTGCAAGTAGAGAAGAATCTGATGCAGCTTTTACTACAATACTTAACCACATATACTGCTAGTACTACAGTATCAACTACTACTACTGTAATAAGTCCCATAGCAGAAGCAGCCGCTAAAGCTTCTTGGAATAAACCTGATATTAATGATCATTTAAGCGCTGATGAAAGAAAAAGATTATCAGATTCAATGGAAAAACGTGAATGGTTAACTAAACGTCCTGTATTACCTCATCTTAGAAGACAAACATTATCAAATTACCTAATTTATAAAAAAAATATTGTTTTTAGCTGAAAACAATTATTTATTTTACATATAAATAAATTTTTTTTTTATTTACGTTTTTCTTTATTTTTATGTGTGGAAGTTTGTTCTTTTCTTTCTCACGTTTTTTTTTGTATTATATATTTTTCGATGGGTTTGGATTTCTACGGTATACGTATATATATACATGTATTTATGTTTAATATTGATAGAAAATTTTTTTTTAAAAATTCTCTGTTATCAAATATTAATTTTTTCTAAAATAAAATCACCTTATTCTTTAATTTACGTAAATATGCATTTTTTTTTTGTTAGTAACACGCATTTCTTTATTAAATTGTAATATAAAGATATAAACACAATAAAACAAGAAATACATGGATAATCTCTATCTACTAACTTCACAGCACACACTAGTATGGATGCGTTACTAAAAACACTACAGGATTATTCTATGTACTGTATATCAATAAGACTATCTAGATAAACTACTATCTCAAGAAAAAGAAAATTAATATCATTCAAAAAGAGACCTAAATCCAATTCAATCTACCGTGCTATAGTGAGGATCTGTTACACTCCCCTTCTATGTCGGTTGCGGTTCGGCACGTGATGTCGGTGATACGCTTCCACTATTCCAAATTCTCAAAAATTAATCTTCATCCAGTTTTCAGAAGCACTCCTAGCTGGCGGTAATTCCGAACCTCGTCTAAAAGTCCGGGTTCCAAAAATCTAGAGAAATAAAACAAAATATACGGTCATCTTTTTTTGCCACCGTAAACGGTTTGATTTTTTTGTTAGCCTTACGTAAATATACATGAATGTAATATTTTAACATATTAATTTACCAAAAACATATTAAAGAAATATCAGCAATATTGTGTTTGAAACAATTCTATAATCATTAGATACTATTTATAAGGTACGTAAGCTCGTGAAATTAAGTGTGACAAATAATGAGTAGCGGAAAAAAGTTGAACAATATTAACAATATTAATTTTTTTTGTGATGATGTAACAATGTAACAAGCATGTTCTTTATAAATTGCTATATTTAGTCTAGTACATTTTTTTTATAAAAAATTGTAACAGTTTAAGCTTAGTATAACTGTAGTACAAATTTGTACATGACCCGTACGTTTTAGCTTTTGTTACGTTATAATTCTAAAATTTATCTTTGATTAAATTACTTACATACACAAAATTATAATTCATACGATTCAAACTAATTGGTATGGAAAAAAAACTAAAGGATTTATGGAATGTTGTTAATGTTTCTGAGTACCAGGTATTATAAATTCCATTTATTATTAATAATTATAGTAATGAATTTTATAATTAAAATCGTAATAAATTTTTGATCATTAAAAGTTTCATGTTACGATTTCTACTATTGATTCAACTACTGAATCAGAAGATACAGATGAAAGAATAGTTTATATGGAAGATTTAGAAAAAAGAAAACAGGCATATGGAATATGTGGAGAATGTAATGAACCTGGTACAGGAGAAACCTGGTGTCAACCTTGTAATGCTAAGAGATTTGAGGATAACTTTAAAAATTGGACTAGTGGAAATAAAGTTATTGATGAATTTATACAACAATCACAACTTAATGCTGTATATTATAAAAAATATCTTGAATGGATACCTTTTGAAAAATTTCAAGATATTACTTATATTGCAGAAGGTGGTTTTGGTAAAGTATACTCAGCTGAATGGTCTGATGGACATATTAAATATTGGGATATTGAAAATCAAAAATGGCATAGAAGCAAACATAAACATAGAAGATATGCATTAAAAAGTTTAAATAATTCTTCTGATATAAGCTTAGGTTTTATAAACGAGGTAATTTAAATTTTCTTTGACTTGTATTTAACAATTGTTACTTGCATTTATTTATTATAGAGAAATTTCCTTTTAATCAATTAGATTAAATCTCATCTTCAGATTCATCTTCTTGATGTTGTTCAATGCTATGGAATTACTCAAGATCCAAATACTAATGAATATATGATGGTTTTATATTATTGTGATAATGGAAATTTGAGAGATTATTTGAATAAATCTGAAAAATATATAGATTATGGAACAAAATTTGAAAAATTACAACGAATTGCAAGTGGACTTTTAGATATTCATATTTCCAGGAAAGTTCATAAAGATTTTCATTCGGGTAATATATTATTTACAAACTTTCCGTATATAAGTGATTTAGGAATGTGCCAACCAGTAAATAAGCAAACTGTTAAAGAAGAAGGAATTTATGGAGTATTACCATATATTGCACCAGAAGTTTTACGAGGACATCGATATACAAAAGCAGCAGATATTTACTCATTTGGAATAATAATGAATGAGTTTCTTTCTGAAGAAATTCCTTATAATGATATTCCACATGATGGATTTTTAGCTATTAAAATATGTAAAGGACAGAGACCAAAAATTTCTAAAGATATACCAAAATTACTTGCAGATTTGATAATGAAATGCTGGGACGCAGAAATAGAAAGCAGACCAACTGCCAAAGAATTGTATCAGAAATTAACAAAATGGAATAAATTAAAATATTATAGGAATACTGAAATTGGTTCTCAAGTAAGAGAATGTGATAAAATTGGGAAAAAAAAGTTTGAAAGCAGATCAAGTAAAGATAAATCCAAAAATATTCAAACACATCCACAAGCTATTTATACTAGTAGGCTTTTTAATTTTAAAAATCTTCCAAAACCAGTAAATTCTTCAGATTTATCATCTTTTCAATTTAATTCAGGTAATTTATATTATTTATTTCATGGGGAGTTGGTAATCCCCAGGAGTATACTTGCCGCCCATATTAATGGGATTGGGAGAATCCCATTTTTGCGTCGGAGTCACGTGATGTTACACAAATTTCAAAAAAGATCGGAAAAATCACGAATTTTTGTTACACGAGTTTCCAAGAATGGATATTTTATGCCGATCATTTAATTCTGGCCGGAATTAAGGAATTAAGATTTTGATTGGAATTTTGGATTTGGGATGACCCATACTGATCCCATCCCATTTAAATGGGCGGCAGGAGCGTGTCAGCTGTGTCACTCATTCAATTTAACACGTGATTATGAAATTTTAAACCAAAATTAGAAATTTCCCGGCTATATATATGAGGCCGGGAAACTCAGCTAATCAATGAAAGTAATCATGAGTGACACTTAGTGCGACAGGGAATTAAACTTATTTATTTTGTTATCAAAATCCATTTACATTATTAAATTTATTTTTTTTTTTCCTAGTATATACCAATTATGCTATTCAACCAATATTAGCGAATCCAAGTAAATATTTCTCTTAATTATCATTGCTATAAGTTATTAATAATTATTAACAGTCAAGTACTACTTTACAGTTTCAGAATGCTTAGATGTTCAACTAAGTGAATTAGGTAAGTTATTATTTATTTATAACTTTATTAACATTTCCTATCTGATTTATTTATTTACTTATTCTTATAGAACTAAACGAAATCTGTCAAGATGGCGAAAATAGTGTTGAATGAAATTTTTCGTTGAAATCTATGATTTAGGTAGCTGAAGAATATGTTGAACAGTTGAAGTTAACCTTACTTTTATTTCTATTTTATATTTTATACCTTTGTTTACTTTTTTTTTACATTTATGCAATATATATATACGTATCTGTTTTATTTAAATAAAAGAACTTAATTCTTTTTTACTAACTAGATAATTATTGTTTAATTGTATAATGGTAAAATCGCATATTTTTGTAGATATTACTCTTATGTATGTTGTTTTACTCAATAAATGTATTTCTAGTCGTAAATAGTACTTAATGTATGAAATTTCAATATGGTTATTGCGTAATGATTACATCATAAATATAAAATTTTTAGGCCATGTTAAATTAGCGTGAAATTCCATACATTCCCAAATATCCTACACGGACGCCGAAAATATACAGATTTCCACATATTTCCACAATATTCGATTGTAGATTTTAAATTTCTGATGAAATATTTTGTGACATTTACCTAGAAGGGTTTAAATAATCGACAAACCGTTACATAGTCCTTTAATGCCGGACATCCGAAAAGATGATAGCCATTTCGTCAAAGAATACATTTTATAAACCTTTATTTAAATGATCCATTGATGGTTTTAAATTTAACAATTAAATTAAAGAAAAAATAAGTTAAATAAATATATTTTTAACATAACACTACAGAAGTTAAACATAAAACAAATATGAAAAGGAATTTGAATAAATTAATAAATTCTAACTCATCATTTTCTTTATTAATTTATACAATTGACTGTAATCAAGTGATTTGGATGAGGTCACCAAAAAAAAAGCGTTGTATGTATTGATTTATTTATCCAAAAAACTAGAAGATACTTACAGAAGCAAACACCACCATAGAATCATAATATTATTTTAGTTGAAAAATTAAAGAGCTTATGTTATTATACTATTTTTTTTTAACGGAAAATGTTTATTATAGGTTAACTTATATTTGAACTTTAAAATATTAATATTTAAATTAAATCTCATTTTCAGATTTAGCAAAGAAAAAGATTTTGTTCAATTATTATACTCTATTCTAAAATGATCAAAGGATATTATAAAATACATTTTTACAACTAATGTCCTTAGAACTAATTAATTATCAACTCGAATCGATTATTTGAAACTTATACATACGCAAAGTATGTTATTACAATAATATTTTAATCGCGCGTCATATATTTTAACTTGAAAAATTCATTCAATACTATTAAATTTACAAGGAACCGAAACGCACATCAATGTTACAGTATTTTTTTAAATAATTTTATACAATCTAAACAAAGCTCTGATAAAGCGAAGATAATATTTTCGATATGTTTTGTAGTTAATATGATTAAAATTATTTATATAAAAAGAAATTAAAGTATTTATTTATAAGCATGGTCATAACAATGTATCCTATTACATTTCAATATTAAAAAATTATGATAAACCATAATTTTTGCATATCGGTATAGTTTAAATACAAATAACAGTCGGTATTTCGAGAGTTAAATCAAAATATCAAAAAAAAAGGAAAGAAAATGAAAAGAAATCCAGAAAATTTATGAGTAACGTTGATATTTTTAAAAGCTTAATTACTTAATCAGAAGATAGACTATAAAAAACTGTAATCTAAGCCTAGAAGATTTTTAAGAATAACTTTAAAACTGAACAAAATCGATAGGAAGTTCCATTTTCTTAGTTATTTATTTTTTTTTTTGATAATAAATCTTTCTGATGACCTGTAACAGAGCGACTTTATTGTATGATCACATGGACAGATGGACTAATGGTACAACACATATTTATAAAGTGTAACTGAACATACAATCATACATTATCTTATATTTCCAATGATGATGATAAGCGTTCAATAAGAGTTTAAAATTAATTAGTTTAAAAAAAGTTGGAACTAAAGAATTCAAAAATTTTCATTTGTTCTAATATTAATATTTTTAAAAGTTAGATATGGCTGTTTTTAAATCCACATTTGAAAAGTGACGTCACTACTCACTAATAAAAGTTATTTGCAGTGAATCACATGATATTCTACAGGTTATATAAGTGATAATGTTGAGATCATCATGTTTCTCACAATTGTAATAAATTGACGAAACCCATCCTCGCGATAACTTGAAGAATAAATATACTTTATTTTGTATCTTTATTATCATCGTTTGCGAAATACCATTACCGTTCATTCAAATCATTTCACCACATTTTGCTTTGTATTAAGCATAACAAAGGTAAGTAGATTTTAATTTTTATTTATTTTTTTTAATCCTAAATTTTCTTTTTTTTCTGAATATCGTTTATTTAATGTACTACTAACGCTAATTTATAAAAAATAAATTATTCCCCTAAAAAGATTTATTATTTTAACAGAGATAGTCCGGATATTCAAGAAACGAAAAATTTAACGAATATTATATTAATATCATCATCGTTAGTTAATACTTAGAGGATGTAAAGATTACATTTGGACATTGATACACTAGTATACTGTACTGTACATATTTATGATAGCGATAGGATTTTTATATTGTTAAAATTATAATTGAAATGATCCTTCTGGTTATCTTCAACAAAAGAAAGCGGTTATTACGAGCAAACTTCAAGAAGTCATCCAATCATATTTACTAATTTGTGTAAGTGAAAAAAAAGTGAAAAATGCCGTGACTCGTAAGGTGCAGTAATTGATCATTTTCTTAATTTTTGTACTTTAATATCTCCACCAAATAAATGAAGATTGCGTTTTTAAACCCGGTCAAATATAGGTTCCTCAAAGGTCATACGCTGAAAATATAGCCTGGCCTCTTTCCGGGACTATTCCAGCTCACACTATTGTCTCCCATTGTTAAAGAATTGGTGGTACGTTACTATAGCTCCATGAGGGCTTGTCGTCATCCTGTGATTTATATATTAAACGTATTTTTTGACGCGTATCCAAATTAAATCAATTTTTTTTAAATTTTCTGTTTTTAATCTTTCTTAATCTCTTCTCTCTTTTTTGTCTTCTTAGATTATACAACTCTAACAAAATAATCAAAGAATGAGCATACAAAGAATAGTAATAATAAAAAGTCCACCAAATAAATATATAGTGGATATAATAGATTTATTATTATTGATATCGCCAATATCAACATTATTTCTATTTGCATGGATAATAGGACATTATGTAGATATTAATGATTTAGATAAAGCGAATTCAACTCGTAGAATACATCATTTAATTTGGGTAATATGGGTGATAATGATCTTTTTAATAATTTTGATTTATAATTTATATAAATTATTTATTTTTATAATATGGAATCACATAAAGCATTAAAACGTTAGTAGTACTTCTGATAAGCAGCGGAATGTTTCAACTTTAAAGACGTGCCGCAATTTATGTAAGTGAATACACGTTAATTTTAAGTATTAAAAAATAATTATTATTTTTTTTTTTAACGGAAATTTCAAAATTTCATTACTTCTTTCTTTCTGGTTGTGTTTGGCAATTTCTTCATTAGTAATAGTAATAATTATGTCAGTATTTTTAATAATGTCATTCATTAATGGATATTTCACCTATCACATACATTATTCAATTACAATATGACGCAATCGTATGGATTTTACAATACCAATATTACAAAATTTGATTCAATTTTTTTCATATACAAGTAAGTTATTTATCATGCTCATTACAATAAACGACAATAACAATTTATTAAAATTAATTTTTTAGAGCAATAAAACCGAAAACAAAACACTCAAACACATCAATGACGAGTAGATTTGCATTGGCGAATGCAACAAGAAAAGGTGATAAAAGAAGAATGGACGTGATGATGAATCTTTGATAGGAGGAGGTGGTGGTGGCACGCTATATTAACGTCATTATTTGTTTCTTCAACTCCACCAGTAACATAGGAACGAATACTATTTTTAATTCTTCAAGTAATTTGTGTATAGTATTTCAGGACATATTAGACATCAAAATCATATGGGATTAATTGCTGAAGAAAATTCTGATGGATCACGTCGAGCAATTATGACAAAAAGAAATCATAATAGTGCGAGTGTAAGTAGAGAAGAATCTGATGCAGCTTTTACTACAATACTTAACAACATATACTGCTAGTACTACAGTATCAACTACTACTACCGTAATAAGTCCTATAGCAGCAGCAGCCGCTAAAGCTTCTTGGAATAAACCTGATATTAATGATCATTTGAGTGCTGATGAAAGAAAAAGATTATCAGATTCAATGGAAAACGTGAATGGTTAACTAAACGTCCCGTATCACCTCTTAGAAGAAAAACTTTATCAAAATTACCTAATTTATAAAAAAAATATATATTTCTAGATAAAAAACAATTATTTATTTTAATTTATATTAGTACTTATATATATATATATTATATTATTCTTTTTTTTTATTATCTTTTTTTCTTTATTTTTATGGGTGAGAGTTTTGTTCTTTCTTCACGTTATTTATTTATTTTTTTTTTTGTATTATATATTTTTCGATGGGTTTGGATTTCTTCGGTTATATACGGTATATGTGTATATATATACATGTATTTTATATTTAATATTGAATCTTTTAATTAAAAAAGAACTTTTTTTTTAGATATCATGCAATCCACGATATTTGAAAATAGAAAAAAAATTTTAAATTCTCTTAGATAATAAATGTTATCAAATATTAATTTTTCTAAAAATAAAATCACCTCTTTAATTTATGAATGTAATGTTTTAAACTTTTAATATTTTTTATCATATTAATTTACCAAGAATATATTCATTGAGATTCTATAGAAGCTTGTATTATCAAGTAAAGCATATAATATATAAATTAAATTAATTAATTAAGTCATAAAAATTTAACTTAGACGCCATAAAATTTTTACTATATTTCCGAGCACTTATTATGGAATATTAATTCGGATAATAAATTTAAAGTATAGCAAGTCATTGTAATGTAGCAACTCCTGAAAATCATTTGACTTGTTTGAAAAAAAAGTAGGTGCATCCTTGTGAAAATATAGCTAATGAGTTAGTTACACGGCATTTTCTATGATTCTTCTAGAACATCAGTTTCAATCAGACCCGGAACTTCCAAGTATTTTCAATTACGAGCATATGTTACTCGTGTTCATTTGACTGTTTCAAGTGAAATATCTTTGGCTTTTTGTCTTTGCAATTTAGAATATAAAGAAATATCAGCAATATTGTGTTTGAATCGATTCTATAATCATTTAAAAATAATATTTATAAGGTACATCAAATTTATAAGCTCATCATTTTTCTATCTAGAGATTTGGCAAAACCTGGAAATTAAGTTTAACAAAATAATGAGTAAACGTATCAAAATTAGATTTATTAAATATAGCCATTACGAGTGATCTTATCAAATTGATTGAAAAAAAAGTTGAACCATATTAATTTTTTTTTGTGATGATCAGTATCTTTATAAATTGCTATATTAAGTCTAAATACTATTTTTTTTTCTCTGCATAAAAAATTGTAACAGTTTAATCTTAATGTAACTGTAGTACAAATTGTGCATATTTATACCCCGTTCGTTTTAACTTTTTTTTTTACGTATTATAATTCTAAAAATTTAGTTTGAATAAATTACTTGCATATATAAAATTATAATTCTTATAATTCAAACTAATTAGTATGGAAAATAAGCCAAAGAATTTATGGAAGAAAGTTGATTTTAATAAACATCAGGTATTATAAATTCACATTTATTATTAATAATTATAGTAATATTGAATTTTTATAGTTAAAATTGTAATAATTTTTTGAACATTAAAAGCTTCATGTTACGATTTCTACTATTGATTCAACTACTGAATCAGAAGATGCAGATGAAAGAATAGTTTATATGGAAGATTTAGAAAAAAGAAAACAAGCATATGGAATATGTGGAGAATGTAATGAACCTGGTACAGGATGGAGATGGTGTCAACCTTGTAATGCCAAAAGATTTAAAGATAACTTTAAAAATTGGACTAGTGGAAATAAAGTTATTGATGAATTTATACAACAATCACAACTTAATGCTGTATATTGTAGTAAATATCTTGAATGGATACCTTTTGAAAAATTTCAAAATATTACTTATATCGCAGAAGGTGGTTTTGGTAAAATATATTCAGCTGAATGGCCTGGAGGATATATTTTGTATTGGGATATTAAAAATCAAAAGTGGTATAGAAATCATGATGATAAATATGCATTGAAAAATTTAAATAATTCTTCTATAAGTTCAGATTTTTTAAATGAGGTAATTTGAATTTAGTTTATTTATTATTTAATATTTTTTACATCTATTTATTAGCAAAAATTTTTTTTTATCAATTAGATTAAATCTCATCTTCAGATTCATCTTCGTGATGTTGTTCCATGTAATGGAATAACTCAAGATCCAAATACTAAAGAGTATATGATGGTTTTAGATTATTGTGAAAATGGAAATTTGAGAAATTATTTGAATAAATCTGAAGAATATATATATTATCAATCAAAAATTGATAAATTACAGCAAATTGCAAGAGGACTTTTAGATATTCACATTGCTGAGAAAGTTCATAAAGATTTTCATTCAGGCAATATATTATTTGATTATAGTCCATTTATAAGTGATTTAGGAATGTGTCAACCAGCAAATAAGAAATCAGTTAAAGAAGAAGGAATTTATGGAGTATTACCATATATGGCACCAGAAGTTTTACGTGGACATCAATATACAAAAGCAGCAGATATTTACTCATTTGGAATGAGTTTCTTTCTGAAGAAATTCCTTATGGTGATATTTCTCATGATGAATTTTTAGCTGTTAAAATTTGTAAAGGACAGAGACCAAAAATTTCTGAAGATGTACCAAGATTACTTGCAGACTTGATTGTTAAATGTTGGGATGCAGAAATAGAAAATAGACCAACTACTAAAGAATTGTATCAGTTATTAACAAAATGGAATGATGAAATTAATAAAATTATAAATAGTGAAGATAGTAAAAATAGTGAAGATAGTGAAATTTATTCACAAATAAAAGTAAGTGATGAAATTGGAGAAAAAAAATTTGAAAGCAGATCAAGCAAAGATAGATCCAAAAATATTCAAACACATCCACAAGCAATTTATACTAGTAGGCTTTTAAATTTTAAAAATCTTCCAAAACCAGTAAATTCTTCAGATTTATCGTCATGTCAAATTAATTCAGGTAATTTAACTTAAAATTAATATGTAAATGGTTTTTCAAAACAAAAAAAAATAATATCTTTTTTTTTCCAATAGATGCTAATTATGCTATTCAATCAATATTAGCGAATCCTAGTAAGTATTTCTTTTATTACTTTTTTTTACATATATTTTTCATTTAAATAAAGAGCCGGCTTTAAAAATTCTATATACTTATTAGATTTACTCTATGTTATCTGTTTTTCTTAATAAATGCAAAAATACTCAATGAATGAAATTTCAATATGATTATTATGTGAAAAAAAACATCGATAATCATGTAATAAACATTTTATGGTATCCGATTAGATTTTTTCTAGAAGAGTTTAAATAATCAATAAACCGTTGCATTTCTTTATTGCTGGATACCGAAAACTGTAGAGTTTGGATCCGTGTATCCGTCTATCCATGGATATGTATCCATAATAAAAATTCAATATCCGTAATCCATATAAAAATCAAGTCCGGATACGGATAATTTTAAAAAAATTGAATGGATAATCCACATATCCATGTTATCCATGTTATCCATGGATAACTCATTATACGGATAAATGGATAATATAAATAATAATTTTAGATAATATAAATTATTCAATAAATTTTATATATTAATAATTAACAATATTTTTTGCATTTTCTCACCTTATTTAATATTTTGATACCTAAAGTTTGTTCCCAAAATCCAAACTCCAAGGTATTACAATAATTCCGGTTTCTAAAGATTATATGTTTTTTATACATAATTTAAAGATTGTTTCGTAAGATTATCTGTGAATAAAAGGATTATTCGCATATCTGTGGATATAAGGATTATCCACAGATTATCCACAGATTATCCATATGAAATTATTTATCCATGGATACTATCCGAAATAACAAAAATGGATATCCACAATCCGTAATCCGTAATCCGTGCGGATACACGGATGACGGCGAAAAGATTTTCAGTCAAAAGCCATGCAGATTTTTTAGCCGGAATTATGACGAGTGTATTTTTAAAACTTTTAAAATTCCCCATTGATGGTTTTAAATTTAACAATTAAATTAAATGAAAAAGTAGTCAGTAGTCACTTGAATTAAATGTAGTTTTTTATATAGTAACACAACTGAAGTGAAACGTAAAAGCAAATATGATAGTGAAATTTAAATAAATTAATAATTCTAACTTATCATTTTGGCACGCAATTTCTTTTTAAAACATGATTGGTTTTACAGTACATACACTCATACAGTGGTGCCTGCAATCAATTGATTTAGATGGGGCCATCAATAAAGCGTTATATATGTTGATTTATTCATTCCAGAAACTGGAAGACACTTACAGAAGCTAACACAATAGAACCGGTATTATATGATGCTTAAGTATATCGTTCAGTAAATAATATTATTTTAGTTTGAAAATAGAAAGAGTTTTATATATGTTATACTATTTTTTTGAATTTATTATGAAAATAATATAGTTTGACTTATATGACTTAAATTTCAAATATTATACTCTAATGTAATTATGCTCTTTATGCTCTAATATGATCAAAATATATTATAAATGTATTTTATAACTAATGTTCTTAGAAAGAAGTCCACTCGAATCAAACTGAATATGCAAAACTTAGACATATACAAGTATAATATTTCATATATTTTTAACTTGAAAAATCGATCAATACCTATTAAATTTACAAAGAACTGAACCGCTCAAGATTACAGTATTTTTTTAAATAATTTTATACATCTAAACATAGTTCTGATAAAGTAAATTTATAAATCCATGAAATCATTACAGTATTGTTTTTTTTTTTTTGCGAAGTGACATTTACAAATTTGATAGAGGACAATATGGAAAGTAAAACCGTGGAATTTACATAGGTAATTAATATGATTATATAAAAAGAAGTATTTATTTATAAGTATGGTCATAATAATGTACCCTTATACATTTCGATATTAAAAAATTATGATAAAAACCTTGGCTCAAATGCTCAATTACTTAATCAGTAGAAGATAGTAAAAGAGCGGCTTATAAAAACAGTGAAAAAATGGTAATTTTAACCTAGAAGATTTTCGAGGTTTAATTTAAACAAATTTTCTTGCAGTCTGTAACGGAGCGACTTTATTGTATGATCACATTGACTAGATTTCAGTTTGACTAATGGCGTTATTGGCGCAACGCATAATAACGTATAACACATAGTACCTAGTAAAAAAAATTGTACTAAAGAATTAATTTTATATTCTAATATTAATATTTAAGTCCGATTTATATAGATGGAAAATTTCGAAGATTGTAAGGTTAAAAAGATTAATTTTATGTAGGATCCTTGTAGTATTTGACATGAAAGGCATGAATGTTTTAATCAACCGCTGACACTACTAACAATTTTTTTTTCTCTTTGAATAAATGAATGAATAAACATTTATACGGAGTTCGGAATTAAAAAAAAATAGAAGAATCTTATAACTAATAACCAAAAATTGATCGAAATAAAATAAAATTTAAACTATTTAAATACTTTTTCTTAATGAAATTTGAAAAATGACGTCACCAATGAGCGAAATTCGTTGTATTGTTTCTTCAAAAAATTGTATATTAAATACAACGATAAATAACTTTGTTAATATTACGATTGAACCCGGTCGGGAATTTAATTTCAGTTAGCATTTTGGTAGAAATCATATATTTCTCAGAAAGAACAAATTACAGTACGCCGGTTCTACCAGAAATTATATAAATAATAAGCCGCCCATACCATATGGACATTGGACAAGTGCAGAGCACCTTTCCTAAAAAATCACATGCATGATACTCTATCATTTTAAATAAGCAAATCATTCGGTGATCATGTTTCTCTCACGATTTGATTTCTTTGTAAATAACGATAAACCCAATTGATGTAAATAATTTTGTAATATTAATTTTTAATATAATTTTTAATATCTTCGCGATAATTTGAAGAATATACTTTACCTTTTATATCATTGTTTACAAATACTGTTTACCGTTCAAATAATTCCACTATAGTTCGCTTTTGAATTAAGGTATTTTTTCTCTGAATTTTGAATTAATTCATTATTTAATTTATTTAGATAAATTATTCTAAAGAAATTATTTTTTTTAATGACGATGGTCCTTTTAGTAAACGATATCCGAAGAAACGATTTATCGAAGATAAATGTTGTAACAATATGTGTGTGTGTGTAATTTTAGAATTAATTTTAGTGGATATGAAGAATAAAATTTATTAAGTAGATTATATTTTTAGTGGTAATTGATTACTTATAAAATCGAGCATTAATTATTGAAAAATTTTCTATTCGTGATTTTCGCAAATTTTAAAATAAATGAATAAATGAATAAATGAATATATACTATGTACTTTTTACTTAATTCAATCGATTAAGAAATAGTCTAATTTAAAGCCTAATCAAATATATGAGTCAGATATTATTATATTAAACATAAAACAATTAATAAACGAATATCTAAATTTTATTAGTCTAATCACCGGTAGTGATTTTTTTTTCTAGTATATACAGTATCTGTCTATCCTTACTCTAAATGGTGCGTTGAAAAAATTCCATGGCATAACTTTCATTGAGCACGTGCATGGACATACAAACATTGCGGGGTCTTAAACGTAAAAATCCTCCGCTCCGCTTCGGACAATTACAATTTTTTTAATTTGATCAACTCGACGCTATTGTTACGCGAATTTGTGTTCATGTCGATTTCCGGTGCCGATTCGTGCACGATTTGTGTACAAGATTAATTGATGGATGATATTTATTATATTATATATACAGTATTTTTATACATATTGTTTTATTATTATTTATACAGTATATTTATTTTCTATATTTGTATTTTTTTATATGTATTCGATTCATTATAGGAAATTAGGTCAATAGTGTTAGCTGCCTAAATTCGTCATTTATGTTCTATTAAAAGTGGCTTACAATGAAAACCGTCACCGTTGTGACTAAATTAATTTATTACGATGAAACATTGACCATTAAGTAATAATCGGTAAAATATTAGATGTCAATAGATTAGATTTCACCCTGAATCAGAAAAAAAAATGGCCTTCTGCCAACTTCTGCCAACTAACCGATAAATAAAAAAGAGAATTCTAAGGATTGGTTTTAGTAATTTATTGTAAAGTCTATAGTCTTACGTGTTGCTTAATAAAATCGTCTACTTTTCGGTTAACTTAATTCGTTAAATTCCTTGTTTCTACATATCATTATATAAGATTCGTCTTATATTTGTCGTACCCTGTCATATTATCCGAATTCCTAGTTGTTTACCTTGCCGATTCTTAACGAACAATACCGACGTGCCAAGTAAGGCAGTATTGAGTAAGAATCCTACGGTAGTTGTGTATTATTGCGATATAATTTCGCCAACTGTGCGACTTTTATTTACCGTTGCAACCGGTAACACTATGTTAATTTATTCATATACACTATCTCTGATATATTGCATAAATATGCACGAAGTGCTCATTTTTGGCTTATGCAAATCTCTATCTGATACATTTAAAAATTCACAAAAAAAAAATAATAATAAATATAGTATATATAAATCATAGAACAATAAGATACTGATCTCCTTACTGAATTATTAGAATAAATACTAATGATTAAATAACAAATTGGTTGCAAAAAATTTTTATACCAGTATACAAAAGAGAAACTTTTTTTAAAAAAAAAAACCTCACTCAATATAACAAACAATTATTATTTTAAATTGATGAACGCTACAGTATATATGATTATATGCCTTATAGAAATTCTATCGATCACGTGCGGATCAGCAATTAATTTCGTTACAATTGCCGGTTACTATTAAGTATTAATTGACACGAACTTATACTTTTATGTATTGCTCACCGTTCTGAAAATCAATTAAATTTATCCGATTGACACCAATAGTTTTACAAATACTTTTTCTTTTATTCTCACTATGTCTTGTTCAAAAATATTCTCGGGAGAGTTACCAGAATTAACATATGATATTTTAAAATATTTTAAGAATGATTTTTCAACTTTACATTAATGTATTTTAGTTAACAGATTATGGTGTCGTTTAGCGATTCCATTATTATGGGAAGACCCATTTTCAAATCCTACAAAAAATTATAACTTTATTGAAATTTACTTAAATAATTTAAATGGAGATTTAATAACAGAATTAAATGAATATAGAATTGAGGATAATTTATTTCCTTTATATACACTTTTCAATTATCCTAGTCTTATAAAGTATTTGAATACATGGAAGATTCTTTCTCCTATTTCCGAGTGGGTTAAAAATGCTATTAAAACTTTGAAACCTGAAAAAAGATATACATATGAGGTTGATAATTTTAAAAGATTAATTCAAATATTATTATTTAAACTGTTTATTGATAATGAAGCAAATTTACATACTCTTGAAATTGAGATCTTTTATGCTTGGAATTCTCACTTAGATAATATTTTAGAATTAATTTTACAAAATCCAAATTTTATCCACAATATTAAAAATTTAAATTTTTATATTCGCGGTGATTCTAATGGTGGTAATAAATATATGATAATTATAAATCATATATTACAATTAATTAACTTACATCAAAATCTTAAAAGAATTTCTTTAAGTTCTAATGACTTTCTTTCATATCAATCATTATTATTAACAAAAAATTATAATTGTTCAAACACTTTAAATACTATCAGCATATTATGTAGTGTTGATTTTAAAGATATAATAAATTTAGATAAAATATTTGATCAATTAAAAGTTTTAGAATCTGTTCATCTCATTTATTGTATTTCCTTAAATACTAGTTTAATTCAACAAATTATTAATTTAAATAGACCATTTAAATTAAAAACTTTAATTATAAATGAGGGATCACAAATTGATGATTCATCATTTCAATTATTACTACAAAAATGTGGCGGATATTTAGAGAATTTTGGGGATGAATTTGGAGTTCAAAGTGAAATATTACTTGATTCAATTATGAAATATTGTAAAAATATTAAATCACTTTATTTAAGTAATTTTAAAGATCAGATTATTTATTTATTATTCGATCTGATTGAAAATATCTTAATTATCTTACGATCAGTACAGCGAATTGTGAAAATTATATTGAGTGTAGTTCAATTGTATTACAAAATTTAGGACAAGTCTTTCCTTTTAAATTAGAATATTTAGATTTGAGTCTTCACATTAAAATGAGTGATTTTGAAGTATTCTTGAAAAATTCACAAGATACTTTTATTAAGAAATTGTTGATCAATAATTTAAAAGGACAAGATATTTTATCTTATATAAAAGAATATATCATGAAAAAGAAAAGAGTGAAGTATTTGGCTATTAAGCATTCCTTTGAAAGTACATCAGATGAATCAGATGATGAACACTGTGACTATGAGGAACTGGCTTCAATGAAAGATGAATTTAAGTTGTATGATATTAAAGTGTTAAGACGTTATGGCTAATGGATAAGTTTTTATGAATTTAGTCGGGATTAATTATTTAGTGGAGTGGTAATTTTAAAATATCAGATAGGTATAGTATATTAAATATAATTGCTTATAAATAAATAAAAATTAGTTAAAGTAGTAAAATTACGTATAATAATATGTTTTTTACAAATTTGATAAATAAATAAATATCCACTTCATTATGTATCTTTTGCTCTTTACAAATAAATGAAATATATAATGAAAATTTCGCCTATAATAATTTTTAAGATCTTATCACTAATTAGTAAAATTGTTGCCTTCTGAAAAATACAATATTAATTGATTTTAGTATTCGTCAATAATTTGTGCAAATATTACAAATTACAATTTATCGAGTAAATAATTTAGCATTTGATGAAACATTTTTTTTAAAGAAAAAAATTTTTCGGATTCCTTATAATCCTTTGAAAAAAACGGGTAAAATATGATTCTAACTTTTCCTAAAAGAAAGTTAACTAGTTAATCTTAATTGCAATCACATGATACTCTATCAAGCGAAATTATTGAAACAAATTCAAAGTGATCATGTTTCTCTCACATCTATTTTTTTATTTCTCAATATTCGAATTTTTCAAATTTTGAACTAATTCATTATATAGTAATTTACTATATAAAGAAATAAATTATTCCCCTAAAGAAAATTTTATCCTTTAGAAGCGGATATTCTTTGATCTGCGATATCCCGAGAAACGAAAAGTCTGACAAATAATATATAATATCATCATTATTAGAAATAAATAATTCTTAAATTTTAGCGAGTATGACGAAAAAAAAATTTCACTACATTGAATATTACCGTATTATATTTTAGTTTAATATAATGATAACGATAAGATTTTATATTATAGGATTTATATAGATTAAAACGATCCCCTTTGTAATACACTGTTTTTGAACAAAAAATTTCAAAAAGTAATTTTCTTTCAATCAATCATTCGGTCAGGATTTAAACAGAATAAACCAATTGGCTATTGTCATATATTGATTAAAATTAAAAGGCGAAAAAATAATTCTTTCAGTTTTTAACCTCTTTTTTTAAGTTTATACGGTATAAGCGCAGCAACGAAGAACGATATAACAAATAATAGTATTTATTATTTTCATTCACATTGATGTCAGGGCGTTATGGAGATATTGATTATTTAGATAAGTCATAAAATATATAATTCAAATTGTATCTTTTTGGTAAGTCCCGATCCATAATTTTTCTTATTATATGGAATTATATTAAAGAAATAAAAAGTACTTTGGACAGTTTCTACTTTAAGACATTCTGCAATTTATGTAAGTAAATACACGTTGATTTTTAGTGTCGCTTAAAAGAAAAAAAACATTTTTTAAATTATTTTTAACGAAAAATTTACTTAGTTATATTAATCATTCACATACAGATATTCCGCAATCATTTACCAGTAACAATATAATTATTACAATAACAATATAAAAGCAAGTTGTTTATCATACATCCTTTTTTTTTACAACTTACTCACCCATAACAACAATATCGATTAACGGTCTTTTTTTAGATAATGGAAATATTTTTTACGTCTTTAATAAGATAGTGCACGCTATCAACTACATCTGATGCAAATTCTATTATTATAGTAACTACTTCTACAACTTATCCATAGCCGCTAAAGCTTCTTGGAATAAATCTGATATTAGTTTCTATTCGAGTACTGATTAGAGAAAGGGATTATCAGATTCAATTGAAAAACGTGAATGGCTAACTAAACGTCCTGTATCTTATCAAATCACCTAATTTATAAAAAATACTTTTATATTAAAAAAAAAAAATATTTATTTAATATGTGTCAATGTGTTGATTTATAATATGTTATTTTGTATTCTTTTTTTTACTATCTCATTTGATTATTGGAGTTTGCTCTTATTTGGTTTTTTATTTCTCCGTTTAAATACACTATGTACAGTCAACTCTCGATATACCGAAGTCGCCGTTCAAGACTAAAACTTCGGTATATAGTGATCTTCGGTATATCAAATTTTTTTATATACCGAAGTTTATATAATTTTTTTAGAAAACTTCGTTATATTAAGATTAAAATCATGTGACTTTATTATACTATGAAAATCGTTACATATTTTACGTTTAACAAATTTTACAAATTACTTGTTGCTAATCCAATTATCTAACGTTCATATCTTTTAAAGAAGCTAAAGCAGCTAAATATTTAACTTCAAAGTAACTTTAATACTGAAAAATAAAAATGAGAGAATAAAGTTGCGAAAGTTACGCAAATTAAACATCATTTGATCATATGATTTTGATCTTCGGTATAACGAACTTATTTTTATTATATACTATTATAAACGGTAAAAATGAAAACTTCGGTATAATGTTATATAAAATTTTATAGTAAAATCGGTATATCAAAAGATTTTAATTATTAATGAAAATGGTCATACAAAAATCTTCGGTATATGGTGATCTTCGGTATATCGTGGCTTCGGTATATCGAGAGTATACTGTATATAATTTATATAAATATACAGTACATGTTAACATGTTTTTATTCTAATATTGAAAATCTTTAAATTTAAAATAGAAAAAAAATTTTAGTTTTCTTAGAGAATGTATGTTATCAAATATTATACTTTCCAAAATAAAAATCATCTTAATTTATTAAAATATTTATTATACATGAATCTTGATATCTGTTGCTGAGCTGTGCTTAGTAAATTCCACCAATCATATTGCTTATTGCAAATACAACCTTACTCGGATGCCGAGTAACTATTAACTATTTGATTTTTTATACTTTTAATTTTATAGAACTAAAAGAAATTTGTCAAAAATAATATAGTATGAAGGTTCTTAACCTTTGAAAAGTTAAAGTCAAATGTTAAAGTAACTAAAGAACATTTATATAGCTTTCCTTTATTTTTTTTTATTTTGTACCTTTGTATACGCAGTATGTACTTTGATTTATTGGAATTTTCTATTTTTAGATCGCTAAAGATTTTAATATTTTATATATATATTTTTTAAGCTTTTGGAATTGTTTAATGGTAAAACTGATTATATTAAAAATCTTGTAGCTACTACTCCTTTACTCAATAAATATTGCTAGTTAAAAATATTTAATGATTATTATTACAGTATTGTGTAAAATTTTACATTAATCATCATTGTAATATTTACATATAATTTAAACTAACTAAATTCTTTATTATTTAAAAATTATTCAATAATATAGCTTGTAAGTTATTCGTTGTTTCTATTGTTATATATTTTATATATTTGTTAATGGAATTCTTAAATTTCTGCTACTTTAGTTGGTTGCGAAATATAAGTTATTATTATATATATTTATACAATAACTAAAATATATATTAAATTAAATTCCAATTTAAATTTTAGAATAGATGTTAATTTTAATTTTAATTTTAGTGTAAATTTTAAAATAACAGATGTTAGAAATAATTTATTCATCGCACATACTGTCATTGCTACTCTTTTGTCGCCCATGTCACACCCTCCCTTTTCATTTTCCACACGTATCCTGGGACAGAAATTTTTAAACCTACCTCCCTTTAAATGTTGCTGGCATTACATAATTTTGCCAGAGGCGATGCATTGCTTACGGGCGATGAATAAATTTATATTGAATAATATAATTTTAATTATTGATTTGGAAAAAGTAGAAATACAATTATAGATGAATTTATTTTTAAAAACAAATAAAATGGATTCATTATAATAAATTTTTTAAACAATACTGAATATTTTAATGAAGAAAGATTTAGTATTATTTACAAAGCTATTTGGTTAAAGAAAAATCTAAGTAAAGAAGTAATTCTTAAATGTCATAATAATTTAAATGAAAATTTAAATGAATTTATAATAAAGTATGATAGTATTTTTTTTTTATATAATTTATTTATACATTAATTTATTAATACAATGTTATTTTTTTATAGTGGAATTATCATAAAAGTTGTTTAAATTCACATAATATTATTAAGTTTGATGGATTTACAGAAAATCCAAATACTTTGAAATATAAGGTAGTAATGGACTATTACAAATAAAGGTAATTTAAGAGAAAACTTGACAAGAATAATTAAAAATAATTGGAATCAAAAATTATTTATGTTATACGAAATTATTTCTGGACTTAATGAGATATATGAACAAAACCTTATTTTCATGATGGTAATATTTTAAATCATAATGATTAAAAATAATTATGAATATAAAAGTGCTTATATTTGTGAAATATCATACAGTTCATACTTTTTCAAAAATGATTTTACAGGTTGTATTTGTAAAGGTGAACGTCCCGAAATTATTGAAAATACTCTACAATGTTATGAAAAAATGTTGAGATGAAGATCTATTAAAAAGGCCATCTTCTAAAGAAGTGTAAATTTTATTAATGAGTGGATTGTTCTTCCTATTACTAAATACAATTGAAATTGAAAAACTGATTGAAGAAATAAATGCAGTATTATGGTATTTATAAATGTATGTTATACTAAACTTTTTGTGTTCATATTTGTGTAATTATAACTGTGCCATACTATTTATAATCATAGGATGTTACACACAAGTCTTTAAAAGTATACAAAATAATGAGTGGCGTTTGAACATCTAAATACAATCAAAATTAGATTCGTTAATATCAAATTTGATTGAAAAAAGTTGAACAATATTAACTTTTTTGTTATGATCAACAAGCGTATTGTCTTTATAAATTGCCATATTTAGTCCAATAATATTTATTTTTCTCTGCATAAAAAGATTGTAACAGTTTAAGCTTAGTACCCCAGGTTCCCATTGGATCCGATGTAGAATTAGCTCGAATTCCATGTAATAACGGCAGAAGACATGGGTCTGATGATTACAAATGATTATAAATCAAAAAATTCCAGATGTTGATCAATCGGACCCGGTTCACTGCCAGAATCAATGGAACTAGGGCGAAAATTAATATAACCGTACAACTGTAGTACAAATTTGTGCCCACGTTCATTTTTGCTTTTACGTATTATAATTCTAAAATTTATTTGATTAAATTACTCGCATCTACAAAATTATTAATTCATATAATTTAAAATAGTTAGTACTATGGAAAAAAAATTAAAAGTGGTTATGGAAGGATGTTGATTATGATGAATATCAGGTATTATAAATTCACATTTATTATTAATAATTATAGTATTATTGAATTTTTGTAGTTAAAATTGTAATAATTTTTTATCATAAAGAGCTCCATGTTATTATTGATTTAACTAGTACTGAATCAGAAGATGCAAGTTTATATGGAAAATTTAGAAAAAAGAAAACAAGTATATGGAATATGTGGAGAATGTAATAAACTTGGTACAGGAGAATTTTGGTGCAACCTTGTAATGCTAAAAGATAAGAATAACATTAAAAATTGAACTAGTGGTAATAAAGTTATTGATGAATTACAAAATCACAACTTAATGCTGAAATGTACTTTAACAAATGTCTTGAATGGATACCTTTTGAAAAATTTCAAAATATCACTTATATTGCGAAAGGTAGTTTTGGTAAGATTTACTTAGCTAAAATAGTCTGAAGGATTTAATTAATTATTGGAATATTAAATGTCGAGAATGGTGTAGATATGGATATTATGAATGTGCATTGAAAAGTTTGAATAATTCCTTTGACATAAGTTCAGATTTTTTAAATGTGATAATTAAATTTGCTTTGACTTGTATTTATTAACAATTGCTACTTGTGTAAGTTTATTAACAAAATTTTCTTTTATTCGATTAGATTAAATATCAGCTTATAAAACTGGTAGTAATCTAAATCTAAGAAGATTTTAAGTATATAAACTTTGAACCAAATCGATAAAAAGTCTCATTTCTTAGTTATTTTATTTTCAAATTATAAATCTTTGTTTTGACTAATGGTGCAACGCGTAATAACGAATAACTGAACATACGACTTCGTTTATGTTGATTATTTCATCATTCATAACACTTTCTTCACTTTCTTTATAATAGATGAATGATTTTCCGTCGTTCCATTTTTTGTCAGGTGTTAGTCCCGGTTTTCTTTTTTATTCAAACATAACTGCAACCATTTTGAAAATGGCGATAAAATTTATAGTTTAAAAAATTTTGAGAAATTTGAGCTAAAGAATTAATTTGTATAATTAAAATTCCGCGAAGAACTATGTACTGTATGTCCACGCACAATGATTGATCACGTGAATTTCTCTGTAATAACGTGACGTCATCCAATGAAATGGAGATTGTTAGCTTTCGAAAATTGTAATGTTAAAAAAAAAAAAGAAATTATATGTAAATGGGCCTTTAAAAATTATTTTTCTCCGAATTGAATTAAATGAATTATATGAAGTTTGGAAAAATTAAAAAAAATAAAATCTTCTAACTGATAACACTAAGCTATTTAAATTCTAAATACATAATCAATTGTTTTTCTTAAGGTGACGTCACCAATGACCAATGGGCGAAATTCATTGTATTGTGTTTAATTCAATGATAGTTAACTTAAATGTTGTTAATATTACGACTAAACACAGTCGGAAATTAATTTGACATTCTGGCAGAAATCAAATAAAGCTTTGAAGTTTGAACATTGATTCTTTTTTATTTTTATTTCTCAGGTGGTAAAGAACCCAACTTACCTAGGTGAAGCCCGAGGTATCACCCACTTTTCTTATTTTCTGATATATATTTGATCGGAGTTCCGATTGTATCTGAAAGTTTCAGATATGCAAAAATCATATATATCTTTTTTAATATGGAAATAATAATTTGCTAAAAAACGAAAGGTGAAAAAAGGATTAATAAAATCAACAAATAATGTAACATTAGAAAATTTTTTAAATGAATAATAAAAATAGAATTTAATTTTTATTTAAAGTTTCTGATAAGTCAATTGTATTGACAGTAAAATAAAAAGTTAAAAGTTATCGTTAAATTGCTTTGTTTAAAAAATTTTCTTAATTTAAATAACATAATTTGATATAAATTTCATAGTAAGATTCAGACCGGATTGTTAACGGGTAAAATGGGTTTGCTCATACTAATGCCGGTATGAAATCTGTGCCAGGTTACGCCGAATATATTAGCTTTAGAGTAAGGAGTGATGTTTAGCGTCATTTAGCGTCACATGATCACGTGCAAGCCCGAGTTCCAAAAACACTATTTATCTGAGGGACTTAGTTTTTTTTTGTGGTCCAAAAATTATTTGTCACCTGTTATTTGTCACCGAACTCGGCGTAACCTGGCAAAGATTTCAGACGTGCCATACTAATTCGGGCTGACGTCATGTTGAGTATATCATTTATATAAAGCGGTCTAACCGATTTAACCCGTTTTAACCCGTTAAGGTAAACAGTTATTTAACGGATAGATATCGGATAGCTTAATAGGCAACGGGTTTTTAATTAGTAGATTCTAATAACATTAGGTTTTAACACAATAAATTTTACAAAAAAAGACCAGACCGGTCTGAACACTAATATCACGTATATAAATAATGTAAGCTTATGCTTTTTTTCCTAAGCTAAATAAATATAAAATATTGCTCGAATGATTTTTTGATTCTTAACCATTCAAGAAGGCTGATTGAGTTATAAGGATCATAAAAAATTGCGAATAGTTTAATTATATATTGAAAAAAGGATTTTATCAAGAACCTTAAAAAGTTATCAAAGCATTCATCGGATGGTATGAATTACTGTGATGATGTGGCTTAGTAAAGAAATTACGCCACATATATAAATAATGTAAGCTTATGCTAAATAAATACGGGTTTTTAGGCTTATTTGATTATGATCTAATTTATTAAATTATGTAAATACTCTGCCACAATATTCGTTTGAATATAAAAAGCGTTATAATCACATCACTTGGTGTTAAGACGTAATACATTTTGTAAAATATTCTAAATTTTTGAATAAATCGAAATATATAATCTTTTACAACATCTCAAACTTTATAAAAAAAATAATTGAAAAAAAATGAATGTCAAAGCTCTTTTCACTAGTATTTTCGTGATCGTAATCATTTCGTCCCTAGCGTCAGTTTCTGAGGGTAAATAGTTAAATAAAGTATATTATTTTATTATTGTTTAATTTTCTTTTCCTTTTTTTAAAAAAAAAAATAATTTTATTTTCAAGCTCGACCGGATCCTGAAGGTAAATAATCAAATAAAGCTTATTATTTTTAATTCTTCTTTTCAAAAAAAAATAAATAATTTATTTTCAAGCTCAACTTTGTGCTCCTGAATGTTTTATAACCCGTTTCGGGTGCATGTGCAAAATTTTTGGTAAGTAATAAAAAATATCAGTAGTTTTATTGTTAAGCATATTTTTGTACTATTAGAGATTTTTTAAATAAAGTCAACTGACTTTTGAATCACGAAATTATTATTAAATTATTTAGTTTTTTTTTTTGTTATTTTATATTGTTAACGAAAGCTGAAATGAAATTTTGACGTTCTTATAATTCTAGATTCATGTCTGATATTCACTGTTTTAGTGGCTTTAAGCAAATTATCCTAATAATGAAAGCTTTGTCTAAAATTATATTTCCAAAATCTTTCAATCATTGTAGTTCACGTGATTCACGTGATTCATATAATAATCGTATTATTGGAACGCACCTCTGCACCCAAACTTTGATTAAATGATTTCATATATACAGAATGTAATTACAGTATATTTGTTGCACAAATAAATTTTTTAAGGGCGAGATTGTGACGGATTATTAAGTATTCGAATGAGCGAAATAAAATAAGCTTTAAATACGTTAAACGCAAAGCTCATATATTGACCAATTCATTAATTAGCCGGTTAAAGTTTTATTTTTTTGGACCAAACAACTTTTAATAAAGTTTATTACAAATTTTTGTTCCATAATGTCTAGAAAGCGGCAAAGTAAATAATAAATAAATAAATAAACAATAATATTATTATATTTACATTATTTCAGCGGAAAGATTGAATCTCTTTTATACTCCGTCAATGATAAATTCCATAACTCTATAAATGAAGATATATATATCTAATTCAACAAGTTATATCTTATCCTTTTATGACCACTGAATTGGAGGTTAACATGATTTAACATTCTTGAAAAAAATTTAGCCGACATTTGATAGATTGAAAACTTCTTAGAATTCTCATGTTTCTAGAATAATCAATGGATGAAAAATTATTCTATCATTCAATGCACCTGGGTATGACCAATCCATTATTCTATGTTTAATTTTTACTATAGCAGGTTAAAGCGATTTTAATTCTTTTGCAGATCACTCATATATTGATGACAAATGGCCAAATTACAAATTGATTTGATCATTTATAATTCGTCATAACCTGTATTCTGCCGATTTTTTATCATATAATCAATCATAAGATGAAAATACAAGGAAACAATTATGAATATTAGTAATTTCCCCCGATTATTGTCATTTTTTTTTATATATATAAATACAATAAATGGTACTAAAAACTTTTGTTTATAAAAAAGTATACAAATAATAAAAATCTTAATTCAAAATTCAAAATGAGCTCACAATTTAAAACCGTAACTATTGCTGGAGGCACGGGTAATTTAGGTTATCATATTGCTGAGGCCTTTTTGAACGATGGATCTTATGATGTGAAGATTCTTCGAAGGAAACCTAAAACCGAAAATGAGAAAGCTAAATTGTTAGCTTCTAAGGGCGCAGAAATTGTATATGCAGATTACGATCAAAAAGATGATCTAGTCAACGTCCTTAAAGGGACAGACGTCGTTATCAGTACTTTAAGTGATTCCAATGCGAATCTTTACGATAGCCAGACTCCATTGTTGGCTGCCGCCAAAGAAGCCTCTGTAAAGAGGTTCATCCCATCCGAATTTGGTTTCGAGTATAAGTACGGTATTTTTTATCTTTTTTTTTGTTAATGCATGTTGATGATAAATCTAATGAATTTTTTTTTATTATAATAAAGAGTCGGAGTTCATCAAATCACAGATGGTAAAATCAGATTTGAAGAAGAAGTAATAAAAAGTGGTCTTGAATATACAATTATTTATAATGGATTATTCCAAGAATTCCTTGGCTGGATTGGATTTGATGTCAAGAATAAAAAAGCTACGTTCTACGCGGATGGTAATAAAAAGTTGCATACTACTTCTTTATCTGATGTTGGTAAATATACCGTAGAGACACTTAAAATGCCAGAAGCTCGTAATTCCTTTATTAAAGTCGCTGGAGTTACCTTGTCATTAAATGAGTACCTTCAAAAGTTTGAAGAAATTTCTGGTGAGAATTACATCTTTTTTTTCTAACCCAATTTTTTTTTTAAAAAAAAACGTTGGCTAATAATTTATGTACTCATGAAGGCTCAAAATGGGAAGTTGTTGAAGATAAAGAAATAAAACATAGATACCAAAACAAGATCGATCCAATTCCTTCATTCGAGGAAAATTTCAAGGCCACCCTTGTGCAAAATGAGCAGTTTAAAGATTTAAATAATGATAAATTTAGTTTTACTCCTCGTCCAGTCACTGAAGTTATCGAAAAACTTGTGAAACAAGCGGCATAATTTTTTAGAAATTTCATGACGTCATGCTTCCTATTTTAACTAAATTATTGTTTTTATATCGTTTGAATTATTAAATATTATGTGTATTCAAATTATTTCTGAACATATTTTTTTTTTACAAATACTAATAAATAAAGTTTTAATATCTCCTTACGAAGTTTTAATTAGCAGTGAATCTCTTATTAATATTGATGTATTCTTTTAGGCTAACAGACTTGGAATTTTGAAATGTTCAGCACGTGTCAGATTAACATCACGATTTACTTGTATTACTTGTTAACGTTATGTTAACGTTAACATGGTGTTTCTCAGATCAATTATTCAAATAGTAAGGGTCTACTTATTGTCCGGAGCGTAACGAAGGAGTTATGCACTAACCGATTTGATAGTTAACCCACGTAATATTCCCACCTGCGTCATCCTTATTCTTCCTTTTTTGATTATATACTTTTTTGTAACACTGATAATTTGCTATTTGTCCTACACGAAAAAAATTACTCATTCCTTATGACATGTATCAGTGCTCTTGATGTCATGACTCATGAGTACATAATTTAAATAATTTTTTTTTAGGTTTTCTTTATCTTCCTTTTTTTAGGTCTCTGTCTAGGTCTTCTCTTTTTTTTATGCCCTTTTCTTTACGTCTTCTTTAGGTATGTGAGTTGTTGTGTGTAGGTTTGTGTGTGGGTTTTTGTGTGGGTGGTGTGTATGTTTTCTCTTGCTTTTCTCTTTCCCTTTCGTTGTCCCTTTCCCTTTCGTTGTCCCTTTCCCTTTCGTTATCCCCTTTCCCTTTCGTTATCCCCTTTCCCTTTCGTTATCCCCTTTCCCCTTCGTTTTCCCCTTTCCCCTTCGTTATCCCCTTTCCCCTTCGTTTTCCCCTTTCCCTTCGTTATCCCCTTTCCCTTTCGTTTTCCCCTTTCCCCTTCGTTATCCCCTTTCCCCTTCGTTATCCCCTTTCCCCTTCGTTATCCCCTTTCCCTTTCGTTATCCCCTTTCCCCTTCGTTTTCCCCTTTCCCCTTCGTTATCCCCTTTCCCCTTCGTTTTCCCCTTTCCCCTTCGTTATCCCCTTTCCCCTTCGTTATCCCCTTTCCCCTTCGTTTTCCCCTTTCCCCTTCGTTTTCCCCTTCGTTATCCCTTTCCCTTCGTTATCCCCTTTCCCTTTCCCTTCGTTATCCCCTTTCCCTTTCGTTATCCCCTTTCCCCTTCGTTATCCCCTTTCCCCTTCGTTTTCCCCTTTCCCCTTCGTTTTCCCCTTTCCCCTTCGTTTTCCCCTTTCCCCTTCGTTTTCCCCTTTCCCTTCGTTATCCCCTTTCCCTTTCGTTTTCCCTTTCCCTTCGTTTTCCCCTTTCCCCCCTGATCAATGTTGCTGCACCTCAACGTGGTGATCAGGTGACAACAAGTTTTTTAAAAGACTTGGCTAAGTCAGCAACAACATATACATAAGTAATAAATCGATTTGTTCACTTTATTAATTTATTAAATTGAATCATATAAACATGACTAAATAAATAATTTGATATATCTAACTTTTTAAGGCTACTTGATTTTGAATTATTGTGCAAAGTAACATTCTTAAGACTAGCACACTGAAGAAATTTTTAAAATTCAAATGATGATTTTCTATAATAATTTGCTATTTTTCGTAATTAATTTTTTTTTGTTTAATGTTAAATAAACGCGACGGACTTTAACGGTTACCATTTTCCTAGATATATATACTAGTTTCTTTCACTCGATAAATAAAAAAATATTATGGTTTAATTTTAGTTCAATCATTTTCGAAAATTTAGTTTCCTAAATGTTTTGATCGAATTTAAGTCCTGATAATTAAACAAAGCCGTATATTCCGGTTGTCATACTGTATATTGTGTTTAAAAGAGTTTTCATTTGTTTTATGTGTTAAATTTCCGACCTGAATACTTTAACAATATGGGATGGAGGTATGGAGCTATGGTTGAAAAGCCGGAACTCGGAAGTAAATGATAAATTGTAAAATTATTGCTTTTATAAAATATTATTATAGGTATTTGAAATATTTTTAAAATTATTTGCTTTATATATTATTGCTGTCTATACATATTTCAACAAACCTATTTTTGGTTTGTAATTATAGCGCATAAAATCCCCATAATTTATGAAGTAAATTGTTAAATTAAAATATAATTTTCGTTTGTATATTGTGAACCAAGGGTATGTACTGCTCCCATATCTATCTTTTCATATACATACATACTGTATATATACGTACTGTATTTTTATTTAACTATTCCTATCGTTGAATTAGTTCATATGCATTTTGTAAATAATTTTGTATTTGATATGATCTGAAACATTAGAGAATATTTAAATAAATTATCAAAATTTAGTTATAAACGCTGAATTGGTGTGTTCCGCTTATATTTACGTAGATGATGATCTGTGTTAAAAAAAATTTATTACGTCACATGATATTTAATTTATATATATAAGCTACAAAGTGATCATCTCACTTTTCTTTTTGCGTTAGATATACTGTATAAGGTAGTTTTTTATTTTAATAATCGAATTTTCTGAATTTTGAATTATTCGATTTACTCAACAAAAAACATTCTCTAAAAAAAAAAAAATTTTTTGAACAGAGATGGACTCTTTATTCTGGGGAATCTTGTGAAAATCCGAGGAAATATAACAAAAAATATTTAAATCATCATTAACATTAATGAATAATTCTTTATCAGAGAAAAATGCTATAGCATGATGTATTTTCTTATTTAAGACTAAAACCTCAAATAAGTTATTTTCTATTTCCAGTTTTTTTACGCTTACATAAATTAATATGAATAAGTTTCGTAATTCGTAACAGGTAAGGAGCAACATGATTTTTTTGAGATCACGTAATTTATAGAGTGAGTAAAATTAAATTCAATATTTAAATGATTTAACTAATAATTTCTTTTATTTTCTTTACTTTTTTTTTGATCGATCAAAGTTGGTCAATATGAGTAAGTCGAACTTACAAATCTGTAATAATAATAAAAATCCACCAAATAGATATGTAGTAGATATAATAGGTTTTTGTTGTTATTATTACCAATATCAACATTATTTCCATTCGTATGGATATTCGTAGAATAACAATATAATATCGATATGGGTAACGAAATATGCAATGGACAATTTCTAAGACGTGCTGCAATTTATGTAAGTATAGTAAAATACGCGATGATTTTAAGTGTCATTTAAGAAAATATTTATTTTTTCTTTAACGAGTTGTGTTGGCAATTTCTTCGTTGGTAATTATTATGACAATATTTTTTAATAATGTCACTAGATGATTGTATCGTACAGTGCGAACATATAAGGATATATAATAAAATTATTTTGTTTTATTTTGTTTGATATATAGTTTCTGACGAGTGTTTTGGTTGCCGAATTAGGTAAGTCTTACTTAATTGTCAATAATAATATTTTCTACCTGATTTAATTATTTTTTTTAGAACTATTGAAAATGAAGTATTATCAAGATGATGAAAATAATATTAAATTAAGTTTCGAATATTATAGTCAATTATTTAAGTACAGTAATTAATATTTTATTTACATTATTATATGTTGTATCTTGGTCTGCTTTTATTTATATTCATATTATATAAATACTTGCTATGGGAAACTACTATAATTAATAAATTTTATTATCCAATTTGTTTTTTTATTAATAATGCAATACTATAATAAATTAAGTATATCATTACATGATAAAGAAATCATGAAAAATTCTTTGTTTAAACAATTCGTAAAGATTTTTGATAAATAGTTAAACTATTTTAAAAATTTTGATTTTTCTTTTCCTCGATGTTTAATGATTAATTTTCAATCTGTAGTCTAAAACTTTAGAGTAACACTAATTTAAATTATCTAGGATGTAATCCAAACATCAATTTACAAATAAATGAAAAAAAAATTTTAGAAAATAGTTTAGTCAAGATATTTATCTCAGAATTCAGATAACCGTTAATATCTGACGGATTTTTGAATTCTAAGTCCACTACTACTACACTAGGAAACCATTGAAGTCCGGAGCGAAAGAAACTAAAATTTGCGATTTCATTGGCTGACGATCACGTGGCTGACAGTCGCGCAATTTTCATATTTTGCATGAATATAATTAAATAGTTCTTCGCTTCGCTCCGGACAATTACGAATCATTTTGCCACTTTAAAATCACTTTTTTAAGAAATTTTTGAAAATGAATCTTTGTTTACAATTTAAGAAAATAAAAAAGATAATAAATTTTTTCTAAACATGTTTTTATTAAATTTAGTTCAGTTTAAAAAAACTTTTATTGCAGCTATTTCTAATTTAAGTATCAATAGCATACCATCTAACTAAGTTTATTATAAGTATTTAACCTTAGAATTTATGAACAAAAATAAATAAAATACATTAAAAAAAAATCAATAATAATAAAATTCACCCTTTTCTTCTTCTTCATATTCTATAGTTCTAAATTTAATAATACCTAAATTTTCATATTTTTCAATTATTTTCCTATTTTCTTCAAAATCATCTAAATCATAAGTATAATCATCTTTAATATTAATTAATGTAAGCAATTTTTTTGGTATTCTATTCTTCCAACTTATAAAAAAACATTCTAAATCTTCTGATGATATACCAGTATATGATTCGTTGAATATTTTTAATTCACAAAAATTATTTGGTGAATAATTTGCAACAATTTCAAATATTTCTTTCTCAGTTAATAATCCTTCTCCACACCATATTTTAATACTTTCTAATTGTTGACAATTAATAAATATGGTTTTTAATACATCTGATTCACCATTATTAAATATTGCAGAAAGATTTTTAAGGTTTGGGCAAAACTTAGCAATAGATAAATTAAAAGCTTTATCACTTTCACTTATATGGAATTTTTTGAGGTTTTTTCCATTATTTTCTAAAAATTTTATTATGTACTCAGGTTTTGGGCATTGATAAGGAATTTTTAAAGTTTGTAACTTTGAAAAATTAACATACTGCAACGTTCTAAAATTTTCAAAATCTTCTCCACCAAGGAATGAAAATATAAATTCTTGTAAATTTGGAAATAAACTGACAAATGAAAATGGTAAATTATCAAAATTACCATAAAGATATAATTTTGTTATATTAGAGTGATTTTTTAAAGCAGGTATGATGTTTTCCCAACTTACATCAAAAGTTGATAATGTTAAATTTTTTAAATTATTTTGTAAAGAAATCATTTCTTTTAACTCATTTGAGGCATCATGATCCTGAAAATCTATAGAGAGTGTTTGTATATTGTGACATACTTTAGATAGCTGATGAAAAAAACTAGAAGGAAGATTTGAACTGCAATATAATTCTGAAAGATCTTTTACTCCAGGAAAATAAGGAAAAGAAAAATTAATATTATAATAATAGCGATAGGATAATTTTTTTAAAGAATAAATTTGACTTGCAAACATTTTAATCATTTCATTCATGACTAAATAATTTCTATCTTTTAAGCTTAATGGACTAATAAGTGGTTTGTCTTTAAAGGCATTATCAACCATTCTATTAATTTCACAAATTGAAAGAGCCCTGAAAAATGCTGCATAATTAAACAGAGGTTGCTTTGATGTAGGTGTTGAAATAAAAATTTTATTTTTATGTAATAGCTCTTTTGATTCATCTGGAAGACAAGCAAATAATGTACTAATAATTGATGATTCTATTCTAAGTGTATCGTGTTGTTGAAAAGAACTTTTAAAATTCCAAATATTTTTCCATAAAATTCTAACAGAAATTTCACACCAAAGACGATTGACTAACAAACATGAATGTAAGGTAAGTTTATCTGCCTCTAAGTATTCAAAAATCTCATTTAAACAGTCAGATGGAAGTTGACAAGTCATTTTATTATAATTTCGAAAAAAAGAAAACTTTAATGATAAAACTTATAAATAATATAAAAAGAAAAATTACAATACAGTGTAATAAATATGGAGTTTTTTTCGGATGTACTGTACATCATATTAACGCAACAATTTTCTTTTGCCAATCGGTGCTATAGTTTTATTTTATTTTATTTGCACGTCCGAAATGTGGGACAGCACAGCCTGACAGGTTAGGCCGATCACAGTGACAAATAACGGGTGACAAATAAGTTTTGGACCACTAAAAAAATTGTCCCCCCAGATAATTAGTGTTTTTGAACTCGTGCTTGCACGTGATCAGGTGACGCGTAAACATAAAATAGTTGTGATCGACACTAACCTGGACCAGATCACCAGAAGGTCTAATTTGTGTAATGCAAGTATTATTTATATACTGGCTAATCAGGAATATAGGCCGATCATGTTCCGATTCTAAAGTAAAATTTTACTTTTCCAGTTAGCCAGGATATAATTGATTTATCCCTTCCATTTACACAATAGTAAGTGTTTATAGTATATCGTGAATATAAATAGTATATTTTATTGTTGAATCTTATTTTCTTTCACTTGGTTTTTTTTTCATTTAAAAGATTGAACTATTACTATTACACTTGAAAAATAATATTGAGATTACGAATAAATTAAAAGAAAGTTTTTCTCATTTGGAAAATGCAAATCTTTCTGAATTATTCAAATTTTCAAATCCGTCTATTATAGTATAATCAATAGTTAATTTTTACTTGCAAAATCTACTAGGAACGGATAAATAAATACATATAAAATTTGCTACCCAGTAGGTATAATAAATAATTTCTTAAATAAATTTATTATATATGAATAAACATAAATAAAAATATCAAATTCAAAATACTGATTTTAAATAAAATGAGCACTAAAAAATAAAAAATAATAAGTAGAGATTATTAATTAACCAAATATTTTAGTTTTTTTTTTTAATTTATTCTTACATACAGTGATACAGCCAGCATGTAGTCATCGATTAATTCTTAATTACGCTAGATAGTATACCAAATCCCAGTCAAAATTATAAGTATTTTCATTAACTGACCGACTACCTAAATAATTATTTTTCACGTTCAAGTTAATTTATTGTAATAAAAATTTATTGTAATAAAATAATAAATTTTTTATTAGTGAACGTACTTCTATAAAATTGCGTATATATATAAAATGAGCTATAAACTAATTTTCCGGGAGCTAATAATTGTCTCTCAAAATTTAAATTATTATTTATATACTGTATATTATTGAAATTGCGTATCTGGTGATAAATTTTGACTAAAGGACTAAAATTATGATTTCATTATATACAATTATGGTTCAAGTATAACGCGAGAGTACAACCTTCCATTATCAGTTATCACGTGAATAAGTTTTGAGGATTCGATCGTATCTATTTGATGACGACATGAATATATTCAGATTATGAAATTCTGTCGAATTGTCTAGCAGAAAAAAATATTTGCACTTTGCTGATAGTGAGAATATCGATACCCGTTGAAATATTTCGTCTTGTTCGACACTCATATTTATATACACTCTTTATTACTTAAAATATTGTAATTAGCGTAAATAATCATAAAATATATACCTACAAGTCTACGTAAAAGGTCAGGTTCAATTTGTGTACAGCCAGCCAAAAGCTAACAGTAAAATTTTTTGACAGTTTTTATATATTTGAGTCTTGTCTTTTCCGGCGATATACAAATTTTATTGCAATTATTGAAAAAAACGATCATGTGATTAGTACTTTTTAGTAGCCAATCGTCCATCCAGATTTTCCCCTTAAACAAGTTATGTTTTGTACGTTAGTGATACACAAATCTTGATCACTTTATTATAAAATAATCAAATGACAAATTGGTTGTATCAGGTATATACCAGTATACAAAATAAGATATATTATAATTATAGTTAACTGGACCAATATTTATGTCTCTATCTCCCTTGTAAATAGAAAATAAATAATAGTTATTTGATAGGGGTTAGAATATCACCGAACTGCGAAGCAGTTCGGATGATATTTTGACACCCCTATCAAATAACAAAATTTAAGCGTCTGATGTCATTCATTAATTCCTCAGATTTCACATGACCATATAATTTGTCCAATAATTTTGATGTAAATCACGTATCACGCCGTTTCTCAAAAATATATATCAAAAAGGGTATATTGATATTTCATCTTGTATAGTTAGTTACGAGTAGATTAAGTAGAATACGAAGGTAATAATACTTCAAGTGTTTAGATTTTCATTTATTAACACTAATGAAGTATTGTTTCAAAGCAAAAATAAAAAAATAAATTACAAATCAGCCTATTAATAATGTCAATTTCAATATAATCGTGAGTTATCTTATGTTTAACTTTAATAACTCATAATTATAATACAAAAGACAAGCCACTAAAATTCTACGAATTCTATTTAAAATATATTATATGATAAAAGGATCATGTGATTCTTGCTGATCGAAAAAACAATTCATGAACGACTTCAAAAGAATAGAGTAGAGAGAAATTGATCAAACAAAAAAACACTAGTGCAAAAAAATATATTAATAATAAGTTGTAAGTAAAAGTAAGTAAAATGCAATATAAAAAGTAAAAAGAAAATTCCTCCTCGTGATTTTTATTAATCCAAATATTTTGTTTGGAATAAATCCTGGTTGCTTTTAAAATACAATCCACAAAAAGTGAACAAATCCAGCGGTCCCATGATAAAAGTGCTGTCTATAGAAAAAGAAAAAACTGAAATTAGCCTCTAATATAAGTATATGATGTTGAATCGAGCCAGTGGTGGCGGGCGATGGTGGTTGGACGATTATGTCATTATGTGGATATGATTATCAGTAGGAACCTTATCAATCTTGATACTAATAGAATCTTCTGCGTCCAATAGTGTACATTCGAGTTCTTCCTTAACGTTAATAGATTCATGAGACTTGTTGATAAATATTTCCATCTTTTCGTCATTCAGTCTTTGGTAGGAATAGCTACTTTCAATAACTTGATTTTATGTATAGGAACGCTAAAAGACGCCTTCCCGGAGATGCGAAATCTTCACAGAAGTTCACATTTCGTCGGAGATATCAAATATAAATCTATCCGTAACTTCCTCACCTAAAACAAGACAAAGTGCCATGATGTAGAAATACCTGCAATCACGAAAAGAAAATTTTTGAGAAAATTGAATTATAATTAGTCCGAAGTGTAACGAAGGACTATATATTATTCGTATCGGTTTCACAAATGTCCTGTTGTCCGTCCGGCGCGTGATGATGTACAATGATAACTGCGCTTCGGACTTGATAACGGTCTCCGTTTCCTAGTATATATAATATGGACACAAATTTATAAACTAGTCTAAAAATATGTATTTATAGTCTGGCATTCGTAATATTTGTAAAGTATATAAATTTGTTACACTTAATCATGAGTCATCTTTGTGTAAATTTACGCAATTTTTTATACTCATCATATAACTCAGAAGTTATTAAATAGGAAATTATCAGTATGACAATTAAGGAGTTGTGGTATGTTATAATATCAGTCATAACTTATGACTCATGACCATCTCAAAAAAAAAAGTATATAAGTACCTTTACCTATACTTCGTCCTTTATGTGTGTGTGGGAGGGTGTGTGGTGTGTGGTGAGGGTGTGTGGGAGTGTGGGTGTGTGTGTGGGGTGTGTGTGCGTGTGGTGTATGTTTTGTTTTCCCTCGCTCTTTTTCCTTTTCCTTTCCCTTTCCCCTTCCCTTTTTTTCGAGGTCCTGATCAATGTTGCTGCACCTCAACGTTGGTGATCAGGTGACAACAAGTTTTTTTTAAAGACTTGGCTAAGTCAGCAACAATATAAGCCGTGATCATTTTTTATCAAATAATTATTTAATTTAAAAATGTAAAATGTAAATAAATTGCCCAACCATTATACTTAAAATATATTTGAAAATGTTAGCTCTTAAACAAATCACATAATTTAATCGTTAATAAGCTTTAGTATTTCATTATCATCATCACAAATGTACAGTATTTATATTTAATATTGAATCTTTAATAATAAAAAAAAATTTTATGTAAAAAAATATGTGAAGTCAATGAATAACTAGCAAGATAGGTGCACATGCTTGGAAATATTGAATTTGAATAGGGTTACAGTATATTTCGCCGAAAGCCATTTCGCCGAAGGGATGTTTCGCCGAGCCACTTCGCCGAATCGTCCATAGAAATGATAGCGATTATCACTCTTATAAAAATATTAATCACGCAATGAAAATAAATTTTTTTTTAAATATTCTGGTTTACACTCGAATATACAAATAACAAATTTATAAAATAAAACTTAGACGTTGAATAATATCTTCGATTCTTGATCGAGTACTTTAATATTTCATTTTTTAGTTTCTATTTTACATTTTTTTTGTCACGTCACCTATTTTTGCAATAAAAATAACAATTAAACAAAAATTCTTTTTATTTTTAAGTGTCTTTTCTTCTATGATATTATCACTTTAACATTCAAGTAACATATTAATTGTTAAGCAATAAATAAATAACTTTATTTTCCTGATCATTTATTCAGTAAAAAATGATATAAAATTAGCTAATTCAAAAATTTTTCTAGAAAAGATTTCTTTATATATTTAGTATAAAAACAATAAAATAAACAAATGTAATAAATAATGTTTCGGCAAATGTCCATTCGGCGTAATGGCGAAATGACTTCGGCGATAATATTGGAAATTAAAAAAACTAATAAGAATTTTGAGAAATCAAACCATTATAATTTAAAATCCGTTAATGAAGATAATTAATCTTGTTGATTACAACAAGAGTGACAAGACTTTCGAGTGGGTACCTTTATCAACAAACTATCATGTGTTAAAGAATTCCTGTGTAACGAGTAGCTAGATTAACCTGTAAATAATTTTGATAATAGCCAGAAACAACAGTTGCCGATATATTTCCTTTCGGTTTCGGTTTTCCTTAAACCAACTAAATTTTTTTTTTTTGTTTTTTTTCGGTTACCGTTACGTAAACCGAAATTCGATTTTTTTTTCTTTCCATTTTCCGGTTTTGTTGTTTTAAATTTAAAAATCTTACAAAAATTCTGTGAACCTAATATTACACTATATTTGAATTCACATTCTATCACTTATCACTTTGATACCCCTTATTTACGTTTAACAATATCATTATATTAAAATTCATAGTAAATACAAAAAAGAAATATCATCGGCAATTTGCTGTATGTATACAAAATTTTTTTTTAATTGATCAACTAGAACTAATTTTTAAAAAATCCCGTTTAAGGGATAGTGAAGTTGATATTTTTAAAAGCCTATCCTTTATTTGAAAGAAAATTAATTATAGTTTTTAAAAATTCTATGTTTAGTAAGTGATGTACAAAATAATTTAAAAAGAATTATTTCTCTTTTTTCCGCATAAACTTTTTATGCATGAAGATCATTGTTTAATTAAGTAGTTTTTTATAGATATTCAGAATGCCATGAGGTTATTACACATATATAAAGACAAAAAGCAAAAAAAAAATCTTACCACTTTACGCACAATTTTTCTTTTATACGGAATTGTTACTCTATATAAAAACCTATTACTCGAGAAATAATAAAACATGGTTGCTTCAAGCTTCATTAAAATATTTTCTATTGTTGTACTAACTGCTCTCTCAGTCTCGGCTCAAAGAGAATGTCCCTCACAAGCCGAAGATAATACCACCGAGAAAAAGAGGTTTATCGTTATTTTTGATAAAGAAGTCAAGAATGCTGCCGAAGATCATTATGAAATAATGAAAAAATGCTATAAAACACGTGTTCAAAGCATTGTTAAAGCTGATGAAAGTATTAGTACTGTGTCTGATCAGTTTGATCAAAGTATTATTAGGGATTTTTCTGTTGATGGATCTATACAAGGATATACCTCATATTTTACACCTGAATTTGCAAAAGCAGTTGAAAAGATGAAAAATGTTAAACTTGTTGAAGAGGAAAAAAAAGTTAAAGTGGATGCCCCTCAACGTTTTAATAAACGTTATTTCATAAATAAACGTGCAGAAGACGATGATCCACTAACAGACCTTGATCGTATTGATCAAGCTAAACGTCCATTGGATGGAAAATTTATTTACCCTGATTCGGCTGGAAAAGGTGTAAATATTTTCATCGTTGACAGTGGTATTTTCCTTACACATGAACAATTTGATGGTCGTGCCAAATTTGGAGGTGCTTTCTGTAAAAATTGTAAAAGAGATGATATAGATAGACATGGTACTTTTGTTGCTAGTGTTGCCGCTGGAAATACTGTAGGAGTAGCAAGAAAAGCCAATATTATTGATGTTAGAGTTTTAAATGCTAAAGGTGAAGGTTCAACTTCCAATATGATTGAAGGTTTATCCTTTGTAATTGATCAACACAAAAATGGTAAAAACAAGAATTCAGTTATTAACATGTCACTTGGAGTAGTTCCTGTATCACGAGCTTTAAATGATGTTGTCAAAGAAGTTACTGATGCTGGTATTCACATAGCTGTTTCAGCTGGTAATGATTCTGAAGATGCTTGTGGACAATCACCTGCATCTGCACCTTCAGCTATTACAGTAGGTGCTACCGAAAAAACAAGTGATGCAGTTACAGATTTCTCAAACATTGGAAAATGTGTTGACATATTCGCTCCAGGTCGTCAAATTTTTGGTGCTATTCCTGCTGCTGAAAATGATGATTATTTAGTACTTAATGGTACTTCTTTTTCTTCTCCACTTGTTGCTGGTACATTAGCTCTTTTAATTTCCAAGAGTAGTAATAAACCACCAGCTGAATTAACAAAAGATCTTATTAAATTATCAACAAAAGGAGTTGTTACTGGTCTTAAAAAGGGTTCTCCAGACGCCTTTTTACGTACTCCAGCTCCATAAATAAATTATATAGGCATTTTTTTTAAAAAAAGATTAGAAAAAAAACAATCTAGTAAATTTGAGAAAATGTGAAAATATCTCGTGATCCATAATTCTCATGTAAGAATTAAAAAAAATTTCATCTTAATTTCGTTCAAATGAATTATTTTTATACATTTTTTACTTATATTTATCTTAGACTTAAAACAATAATAAAATATAATAAATATATAATCAATTTGATTTTAAAGATTTTTGAATGTAAATACATTATTTTTTTTATTTGTTTCTATATCTTTATCATATTATTCCTATTTGAGAAACAATAACAAATCATTTTGGGAAAGTTATTTCGTTAATTTTCTTATAAACAGACAAACTTTTTTTTCAAAAAAAACTTTAATTACGACGTTAAATTTTATTGTAATAAATTCATTTGACTTGCTGATTTTCAGAGAAGGTAATTTTAAAAAAATTGAACGTTACATTAAGTATTATATGTTATCAGGCATTTACTAATTGGTGATTTATGTTAGTACAACCTGTTACTAAGTTGTATAGCCTGATAAAACAGTTACTCGGCACAACGTGACCTCGTAACTGCGGCACTGTCGTGCCTTACATGTCAGTGAAATTTGCTGAGCTGCGCTCAGTAAATCCCACCAATCATATTGCTTATTGCAAATATCGGCACTTCGTGCCGAGTAACTATTAAATATGAAATTATACATTATACTGTACATTGAAATTTGGTGATTATATTATTAAATAATAGAGTAATATAGCGAATAATAATAGTATTAGATAATTATTTTTTTAATATGTAAATCATATTGTATAAATATTTATATTTAATAAAGAAATGCTATTGCAAACTTCTTGTAACAGTGCTTTAATATGGTCAAAGGTAATCAATTTTTCTTTTTCCTTATAAAATACATTTTTAAGATCTAAAATTAATTCATTATCAACAAGTATAATATTTTAACTGTTAGATATTTTAATCGTATAAAATTTACGAAGAACTGGACGCCCAATATTACAGCAGTTGTTAAAGCGGCGATAGTATCTTCAATAATTCTGTAATTATTAAGACGATTAAATTATTTAGATAAAAAGAAAACAACAAAGTATTATATAATCGCATGGATGGTGCAGCGCATAGTAACGCATAACATCAGATAAGGTCTTTACATTATTCGACTTAATGGGTATAAGCGTTTGAATCAATTGACTTGAATGCTGACACTAATAATAATGAATATATATACTGTGTACGGAATTACCTTTAAAAAAAACAAATTAATAAAATAAAATTAGTTAAATGAAATATTAAAAGTGAAATATTAATGAGTAAAATTCGTTGTATTGTTGATTTTAAAAATTGTACGTTTGAAACAATGGTATTTGACTTTGTTAATATTACGATTAATTTATATTGGGAATTATATCTTTCGGATTCCTTATAAAAACTTTGAACGCAATAATATTTAATTGATTCTAACATAAGTTAATCTAAATTAAGTTCCTAGAGTCGCCTCCAAAAAAATGGTAGCCGAATTCATTCTGCCGGGTTACATATAATATTATGGATGATTCACTAACCCTAATTCTAAAGAACCGGCAAAAATGAATCCGGCTACCAATTTTTGGATGACTACTTAAATAAACAGTGTACCATGTACAGTGCAGTGTTCCTTCCGATTAGGAAATCCGAATTAGTTTTGTTCTTCCGTAAGATTATGTCAAATTAACGACCACCAAAAAGTTAGCTGGATTTATTTGCCGGTTACATCATGTGATTTCGGATAATTATTTTGGTAACTTTATGTTCTTTATGTTTTTAATATAATTATTCCCAATACATCGTATTCTCATTAAAATCTTCATGGTTTGACGATTTTTTTAGCACCATAATATCTCATCTAATGACAAAATTTGAACTAACATTTTCTAACATAAATGTCGTTTTGGCTCATTACATGACCCTTTTGAAAATGAGTTTATAAAAAAATTTATAAGTACATATTTACTTAGCATAATAAGAAAAAACGTCATTCATATTTGTTCTCGGTGTATTACCTCAGTTGCAATTACTCGATTATTGAAATGATTAAAATGAGGAAATCATACTATGTAACAGGTATGTACAGTATAACTGGAAGATTCCATTATCACGGGACTAAGTTTTGAGGGATGGTGAGAATATCGATATTCGATACACGTTGAAATATTTTGTCTTGTTTCGCATTCCTAAATCACTTATAAATGAAGAAGCATATTTATCATGCAATATATTACCTGAGTGAAAATCTTTATGAACAACGCAAATCCAGAATTATGATGAATATCAAAAAGTCCGCTTGAAATTTGTTGTAATCTACCGTATAGCCGTATAGCGCTGCATATAGACTATTCAAGAAAGTCCACTTAGATTGAATAGAGGAGGGGGTACTATAAAAAGGGGTACGTACATTTATACTTGCCACCCATTTAAATGGGATTGGACTCCCATTCCATCCCCCAAATCCCAAATCCCGTTTTTTTTTCACTGCAAAATTATTTTTTATTGTGAAATTTATTATATCAATAATGATTATATTATTATAATACTGTATATAAAATATTATTTTACTATGATTGATATATTATAAATTGAGGTGCAACGATTTTGAATTATAATTCCGGCCAAAATTTTCTTAATTCTGGCCAAATTCGTAATGTCGGCCTAAAATCGGTTAAAATTGAAAATTTTAGGCCAAATGTAATACCGCATTTGCACAAAATAATCCTCAAATTAAATATGGAAAATAAAACTTCTTGTTGGTCTCTAAGTATTTATTAAGAAAAATTTCAAATATTTTTTATTTTTTAAGTTAGAACATAACTAGAAGTTGGTGTTTTTTTCCCATTAAAATAAAAAATAATGTGAAAAACTTAAAATTTGTCAAATATAGTGAGCAATATAAGTCTTTAAATTAAAATAAAAAAATATTTTGTGATATTGTATAATAAAAAACAAAATTAAAACATATAAATTTAAGTAAATTTTCAAATACAATTCAGATTCATTAAAAAAAAAATCCCCTTCTCATTTTATTTGTATAATTGTGTCGTAAAGTTTTAACTATTTTGGTAGTTTTTAATTGTTAAATAACCTATTTATTAGATATAAAGAATAATTAATATTATTAATAAAAAAAAAAATCTTTTTTACGATTAAATCAATAGAAATCTAATATTGAAATATGATTGGACAGAGATTTGGGTGGGATGGGATTGGGATGGGCTTTGGATTCTCCCAATCCCATTAATATGGGCGGCAAGTATAGGTACATTGGAAGGGTACTAATCATGTGATAATAGAATTAAGTAATCAAAAGAACTTTAACGATTTTTTCAATTCAATTTTCAGTTAATATGAAATAAAAACTTCAAAATGTAAAATGTAAAAAAATTCTGATAAACATAGTGATGATCATGATTCAGATCAAATTGATATCAAGAAATTCAGGTCGTGTTTCTATTTTACAAACTTTTATTTCTCTATTTTCTTTCAAGAAACAAATAACGTTAACGTGTGGGATTAATAATAGGTGACTTTTGATCGTGTAACGATACTAGTTGATGATTCATTAATAGTTTTTTTTAATAAAGTTTATCGGCTATGATTTTATTAAATTAAATATATATATACATAAATTTTTATTAGTACTGGGTACTTTCAAGTCGGAATATGATTCGAATTTTAATTAGTACCGCCGGGTATTTTTCAAAAATACCCGAACGATACCCCTGTACTATTTGAAGTACTATTACAAGGGGGTACTATACTACTATATGCAGCGCTATATGGTATATAATTTTCAGATTTATTCAAGTAATTTCTCAAATTTTCATTTTTACAATATTCTAAAACCATCATATACTCGTTAATATTGTTAAAGTAAATTTAAATTACCCTGGTAATAATTCCTTCAGACCATTCAGCTGAGAATATTTTACCAAACCACTTTCTGCAATATAAGTGATATTTTGAAATTTTTCAAAAGACATCCATTCAAGACATTTTTTATAATGTAAAGCATTAAATTGTGATTTTGTATAAATTCATCAATAACTTTATTTCTACTAGTCCAATTTTTAAAGTTATCTTTAAATCTTTTAGCATTACAAGGTTGGCACCATTTTTCTCCTGTACCAGTTAATTACATTCTTCACATATCCAATATACTTGTTTTATCTTCCATATAAACTATTCTTGTGTCTGAATCCTCTGATTCAGTAGTTGAAACATGATACTTTTAATGATCAAAAAATTATTATAATTTTAACTATAAGAATTCAATACTACTATAATTATTAATATGTTTCCAGCTTTTCTTCCGTAATAGTTAATTTGAATTATGTGGATTAAATTTTAATTCTACAAATAATTACGAAAATTTAAAATAACACCAAATTGATATTGTGCCTTGGTGTCGATTTGCGTCAGTTGATAACTGACGCGTGTCAGGTGTTGAACGAGCGTCACCTGTTTCACACAATAAAGCCTTATATATTTTTTATTACAGTTAAATATAAGTAAACGTAAACTATATATTGTAAAATTTAAAATTTGATAATTTTGAATGAAGTGTTTTAATAAATCAAAATATTTTATTTTTTAATGTGATAAATAAATCTATTTAATAAAAATTTATTAAGATTTGAAAATTTAATGTTTTAATTATATCTTTATGTTATGTGGCAAGTGACGCGCGTCAGTTATTTGACGCAGGCTTAAGGAACAACACATGAATTTTTGCAATTAAAAAATTAAAAAATCCAACAAGTTATGAATACATGCGCTTGATGGCGCATCTATTGTACAGATTCTGTCATTAATTAAAAGGACAAATTAAACCACTCTATATTCGATCAAACATTGATAAGAGAAAAATAATGAAACTTTGCTTTATAAAAGAATTATAAGCGATGCTGCTATGCATTATCACACACTTCTATAATAATAGACTTAAATTACATAAATTTCTATGCTTTGACGCAATATAAATTTAATTCTTTAACCTTCCGAATCATTCAAATTATTATCTTTACTGATATTTGTCATTTATACTTTTATTAGTGGGCACATGATGATGATATTCATACAGAAAATCTCAATTTTTGATTAAGAAACGAATACGATTAAAATTTATTTTTAGACAATAAATAAAGATTACTTGTCCAATATTGCATTCATCAATATTAGATTCAATTTAATGGGGCGACATAAATCATAAAATATAGTTTACAACAATATAAATTATGATAGCGTTACACCCCTCAGAAAACGATACATAATTAAACATCTCCCCACCCCCTTTTATATTTTTATACAAAAATCAAATATTTCAGGTGAAATACAATATATTTAATATAATCCTTTAGTTTTCTACAATAAATCCAATTTTAATATTCTAATTCTTACTGATGATACTAATTATTGGCATAAAAATATATATATATATATTTCAAGTATAATAAAATCTCGCACCTTAACGCTTAAATGAAGTTAGAAAAATCAAGAATTCAATTCCAAAAAAATTTTAGTATATACATAACTTTAATAATATATATATAATATAATCGACTAATCGTTTATACAAAATTATGATCTCGTAAATCTCAGAAATTTTTAAACAAGAATGAACAAGACCTTAACCAAAATATATGAGTTAAAAAAGAAATAAAAATCAATAAATCAAATAATTCAAAATAAAATCAATAATAATTTAATGACAATAAAAACACAATATAACATAATAACATACATGTATTCCTTTAATTGATATCTTGATCATCATTATTATCGGCATAAAGCCCCTGACTCTTTTTAAGTCTTGTACGTCAATATCTAATTTGCCTATCGTATGAATCATATTCAACATGTTGTCTTATATCTGGATTACTTCTAAAATCCTTATTTTGTTCTTTCTTGTTAAATTGATATGACATGTCGTTATTAATATCATGAGTTCTATGTCTTTCTCTTTCGTCTTTCAGTCTAAGTCTTTCTAAAGACTCTTGTTCTCTTAACTTTTTTGCGTATTCTTCTTGTTCAATTTCAAATTTTTCTAGTTCCTTACGCTTAACCCTTTCACGTCTAAGTCTTTCATATCTTAATTGTTCATATGATTGACGGGTACTTTCTTCTTCAGTTGATGTAAGCATATTATGATATGGTGCTGATGATTGTCTTGTCGTAGTCGTAGTATAAAGAGGATATTGCGTTTGATGTTGCTGCGGGTTATGATATCTTGGAGCATAAGTTTCATCATCTGGTTGATCCATTAAGGAAAGTACGTTACCCATTGTTAAATTGAACAAAATTGAACAAAAAAAACTAGAAAAAAAAAATTTTTGATAGTATATTATGAGTGGAAGGTTAAAGAAAAATCGAAAGATTGGTTAAACAAAATAAGTCAAAAGTATTTTTATATTATAAATCAAATTTTACTGTGCACAATGATGTCATTAGTCACGAGACATCAGATGATTAAATGATCGTTTTTTTAAAAGTTTAATTTTAAGCATATTTATAGTATTTCAGTATATATTTCAGTTTATTTTTTCTTATTAATAAATTTCTAATCTGAATATTAAACTAATAAAAGAATTATCATTATTACGTATCACATCATATTTTATCTATTTTTTTGAGATTAAAAAATGCAATAGTTGACTTTTGATTCAACGCAATAGAACTGAAACAAATATGGTCGACAATAGGCAAATCTAGGGTAATAGTTAACTGTTAAAGTCGATTGACTACGGAAGTTGATCCTCAACAATAACATATGATTACAAGTTAAAGTCAATCAAACTAAACATTAAAAGGGAACAAAAATTTTGTAAAAGCGAACGGGCCGGACCGGGCCGAAAAACCTAGACAAGCTAGACTCAAAACGTAGTAAATCACCCCATCTTCACAAATCACGAGATCACGCTTAGGTCGACTGTTCTTTTCAAATGTGAAGGAATAATAAAAGTAATTAGTGAATTGGAATTAAAAGTCATAAATAATGATTATACAAAATATTTTAAAGGGAGATTTTGAAATCCGCCAGCTTTTGACATCGAGAAACGAACGCTTAATTTTTCAAAATTGAAAAAGATTCTTAGCATAAAAATGATACGAAAGATTAAAGGGTAATTCGTAATATTAATGAAACTTTTTATCATCTTAAATACGCTATATATAATCTATTAAAAATTAAAACGTTTTTCTTAATATTTATTTTTTTTCTTCTTCAACATATTATTTTTTTTTATTAATATCGTAAAAATAAAATTAAATTCATAAAAATAAAAATAAAAAAAATACAAATAAACATAAATAATAATAAATTAAATATCATGATGTAACTAAAAGATCTTGAGGAAGTGTGTCAAAAGGAATAGATAGTTCATATTGCCTTCTAAGATCTTCATCTATATCATCCTCTAATTTTCTTTGTTGTAATAAATTATTTTTCATAAAGAAACTTTCATCTTTAACCATTAAAGAAGCCATATCTATTGTTGAAGATTGATCTTCATAAGTCGTCGTGTTTCGAAGCATTTTCTGTGTATTTAACGGTATTATAGGGAATTTCAATTTACGAGAAGTATAAATAGCTTGAGGATGGATTTTTGGAGGAGTTATTAATCTATTAGGAGAAGTATCCAAACCTTTTGATTTCATATAAGATAATCTTTTTCGTTCTGCTCGATCAAATTGATCGGATTGTTTTTTATATAAATGCCATTCACCTAATTGATTAACCAAATCTCTTATTGAAGGACGTAAAGAAGGTTCTGATGACCAACATTGTTTCATCAAATTAATATAACATTCAGGTATATCAGTATTTAATTTTGGTCGAAGATCATTATATAAGATTGCATTGATAAGTTTTGTATGATTATGATCGTAATATGGAGGTCGATTTGATAAAAGTTCCCACATTAAAATACCAAAAGTATAAATATCCGATTTTATCGTATAACCTTCATTTCTTAATATTTCTGGTGGCATAAAAGGTAATAAATCATTCTTATAATACCCTATTATTGGTATTGGATCTTTACTATCCCCAAGTCCTAATTCATTTACTGGAATTTCCAAATGATTTTTAAAGAATTTACCATGAGTTGTTTTATCACGATGAACTTGTTCTCCGTTATGTAATTGTTCTAAAGCGCAGGCTATCGAATGAAGTATTGATAATTTACGTTCCCAAGTAAGACGAGCAAAATGATGAGATACATAATGTCTTAAATCCCATTCAACTGTTTCAGCAACCATCATTAAATGTCCTGTTACGGTTTCTCGAGTAACTCCAAACAAACGAATCATAAGACCACTTTTAACACGAGAATAATAATGTCTTTTTAACTAAAACATAAAAATAAAAATAAAATTTTAATATTTTCTGAAATTTTTTAAAAAATTTTTTTTTTTATAAAAATTATCTTTTTAAAATATTCTCACCTCTTTAAGAAATAATGAAGGAGTATTACCAAGAGAATGTAATGCTACTTTTATTAATTCTTTCTTTTCAACGTATATTTTCTCATTTTCATCCCAACAATCTCGGGGTCCTTTCTTCCAATTTGCAGTATATACAGTCCCTACTTCAGATACGTCATATTTACTTACTCCGATAAAAGAATTGAAAGGAATCCATTCTAAATATTCTGTACAGTCAGTTGCATTTAACTGGGTTTCTCTAATAAAATAATCTATTCCTTTATCTCCCGTTGTCCAATTATCAAAATTTTCTTCAAATTGTGTAGATTGACAAGGTTTACACCAATATAATGAAGTTCCTAAACATTGTTGACACTCGGGACAATAGTTCTTTCTTGTAACACCCATCTTTTTTTTTATAAGCGGAAAATACTAATAAAGTAAAGTGGTTTTTAAATTTTTATAACAAAATTTTTGTTATAAAAAATTTCACTGTTATTTCTTTTATTTATAAAAGTGAGTTTAAAAAAAAAAAAATTATTTGGAACAAAAAAACGCCGTTTTTATACAGAATTTTTATAAAAGAACCTTCCAAAAAAGGGTAAATAAAAATAATTACTTTTAAAAGTATGATATTCACAATGAAAATCATTCGTTCTGACTAATTATTCTCTGGAAAACTTCTCCATTCTAGAATTTCTAGAATCTACAAAATCATTCTATTTATTACTTAATTCGGCCTAAACGATAAACAATATGCACAGAATATTTGAGAACAATTTGACAAATACTGGATACGGAAAATTTACTATCACAATTTTCCAAAAAATTATTCAAAGAAAAATTTAAAAGAAATTTAGAAAATTTTACAATTCAAAAGAAATGATTAGTATTCCGGATTCCGGAGTATCATATTGATTTAATGTTCTCATGAAAAAACGCAAAGGATGCAAAACATTACAGCAAAAAATATTTATCACATTTTAAGCCGGACGAATTCAGTAATAATAAAATCACGCAAAAAAAAAATAGTTCATATTCCGATTAATTGCGACAAATAGAATTTAAATAATTTACATTTAAAAGGAAAAGATTAGAGTTTAGATGCTTCAAAGTTTAAAACTTTTAATTTGTCGTGAAAATATTATGAACATACATCTTTTTTAACAATGAAATTTAGAAAATTTTCCCCTTAAACTAAAAAAAAAACTATGCATGTGATATCTTAATTAACTTGTACTAATGCAGCATTAAATTAAAGCTCCTTTGTGCAATATAAAGACAATATTTTAAAGAAACAAAGATTAAAGCAGCGAAGGTTCAGATTATCATAAAGCCATTATTTCTATTAAGGAAATTTATGCAGGAGGATTATAAAGTTATAGAAATTACAATGAATTGTGAAATCTTTTTTAACAATCGCATTTGGTCAAGATCAACTAAAATACAAGTTTCGTAACAAAGATAATTTTAAATGGATCACGAAAAAACGCAAAGGCTGAAAAGGCTAAAAAAATTGAACGTAAAATAGAAAAAGGTTATATATTTATTATGAAATAGTAAATATCGTAAAGTAGACGTGAAATGGTGAAAAGGGCAAAAAGAGAAAAGGAGAAAAAAAGGAAAGTAAGAACGGAAATGAACTGATGAATAAAGACATAAAAGAGAGGAGAGGAGCGAATGTGGCGTAGTACTGGCGCAGTTATTTTATTCAATTACAATCATAATAAAAAAAACCTTATTCATATCACAAAAAGGCGAATTTTCAGTATTATTATTTCGGCTAATTTTATTTCACCAAATTTATTCCGGCTAATTTCGGCTAATTACTACCCAGTTAAAAATTTTAGCCCATAGTAAAAAGCGAAAGCGCAGTCATTGTTGAATTAGTAATCCAATTACGTCAATTATCCTTATTAGGCAATGATCACAAGACAAAAAAAATTTTTTTCTTAATCTTTTCTCCGGATTAAAAAAAACCATTTTCTCTTTTTAACAATCCATCTATTACTATTTTAGTTTATTATAAAATGTTTTCAAAAATTCCTTCGTAAAATTCTTTTTAAGGTAATTTTATAATTTTCTAATTTTATTCTCTTTCAAAAATAAAATATAAAAAAAAAAATAATAAATAAAAGAATGAATGATGATATCTTTTTGCATAAGGCTGTTTCAAACTGAATAATTTATTTTAATTGTTGAGAAAATGCCTCTCTGATTTTTCTTTCTTTTTTCTTTTTTTAATTTTACTTTTTAAAAAAAAATTTAAAAGTTATTATTATCCATACTAAATTGTTTTTATTCTTTCAGTTTTATTAATGTGAACAAAGCATCAATCGATAATCAGATTTTATAAAATGGTAAGATTTATTTTGTAAAGATATTCATATAGTGCAATGTATGTATTTTTTACACCTTCGAAATCCGTTATTAATGAGATAAGATTAAATCACGAAAATCTAATTATTTTATTTATTTATGTTTAGCAAGGAGATTTAGGACGCATCATTTGAGTATGCACCCTTTTATTCTTCGTAATGAGTGGTTGATTCTTATAGTTAGAAATTAGGAAATGTTTACAGTTAAGGAGTAGTCCCTATCCCTCCTCCTCCTCCTTCTCTCCTCTTCTCCTCTCCCCTCCTTCTCCCTCCTTCCCTCTCCTAAATTATTTATTATAATATTGTTTTTATTTTTATTATTTTTAATTTAATATTATAATTCATTGTGACAAAGAGGTGTGAAGAGATCACAAGAAAGAAATGTATCAATTTAGTTTATTATTAAAAGTAAAATAAAATGGCTATCAATTATTTTAGGTTTATATTTTTTTGTCATTTACAATAAAATATAACGATAAAATGAAAATTTTCTATTAACGGCTAAGGGATAGTTCAAACCACGTGATAGTTGTCGAATAATTTTCATTTTAAAATGATTAATCATTTTACATTGATAATATTACTGCGATTCTACTATACATACAATTAAAACTTGTAAACCAAATAATGAAACAGCATGATATGTCGATCGCTTTATATGGTATACAGGATTGATTTTCATGGAACTTCAATGAATTTCACAGAAAATTATTACTACGCATTTTTAACGCATTTTGCATTTTTGCGCATTTCATACATTTTTACGTGGTAACAACTACTTTCCGAAGAGAACAAAATTTAAATTATAGGAAAAAACTCATATAATTTGTTCACATGCATGCACAAGTGGATTGTGTTGGTAGTTTTTTTCTTGGCGTGAATTGTATCACTATAATAGAAATTTTAAATAACGATGACGAAATTTCTTTTTTCGCTTTTTTTTCGCGTAAAAATATATCTGATGTGTTGTTTCCTTTTTCGTTTCCTTGTATATTATCATTATGACAATCACAATACAACATGCATGATAAAATGATGAAGGCGTGAAAATGATGCAGGTCAAGCCGCTCGGACAATGCCACATATCGGTTATAGAATAAACATAATTCGGAACGTTACAATCTTTCTCCTTATCTTTGTGATTGTGACGTTTATTTTATAAATCTCTATTACGTATAATAATTTAGTATATTATAATAAATAGTTATTGGATGAAGGAAAGAAAGATATCGGTCGAAGACCGATATCCCCATCCAATAACTGTCGGTCATCAGAAATTAATGCTGGATGACTCATAAAAATATCGGTCATCATCGACTGAACAATAACCACAATAACCATATATTATAGGAAACAACAATTAAATGGAGTTTTCCGAAAAATTTTAATAACTACTATTCCAGTTATACTCGAACTATACTAAATTAATATATGTATATATAATTTGTATGCAGATTAATGAAACGGGGAGAAGATTTCTTTTATTCGAAAAAAAAAAGAATTAAAATCGGATGAATTCAGATGCAAATAATGCTTATAGTAATTAGTTGTGGTAAACATGAACAATTTTGGTACGGACTTTTCTAATGTACTTTATAAAGTATAATGATAATATCTTTTTCTCGTATGTAATGACTAATGACTAATAAATGCATTTATAAATAATTTTTATAAATAAATTATAGTGACATTTAACTACATGAAATATTTTTTTTTTCATACTATGAAAATTTATTATCTTTCACGACATTAATAATTAAATATGACTAAATTTTTCAGTTACTTATAGCCAATTTCACGAAATTCAAGTATTCGCGTCAAATGGATGGGTTAAAAAATGCATTAACAATTTGTTAGTTTAACAAAGATTCAACAGATGCATTAATATTATTAATATTGAATTCCTTGCATTATTTGATATCGTTTGATATTAACGCTTAAAGAATCTATTCTTTTCCAGGTCATTCTAGATGTTGACAAGATTCTCCACGCAATTCAACAAGTGTTAATATACTGTAATACGCAAGAATTTCCTATATAATGATTCTAAAACTACATATACCCATTGCTTGAGTATGAAACACTTCGGGTGCAATAGATGAAATTATTTTGAAGATTTTGCTTCATCATTCATTTTATTCAGAGGTCTGCATAATCCGATCGCAGGGTATAGATCCATTTTTATGGTAAATAATAAGTTCGCTATGAAAATCTTGAACACGGTCTTCATCGTAGACCTATTCAGCCGATCATTCCAGCTAATAGTATCCAATAATTACGCAATTAGTGGTACTTAGAATTGCACATATAAGGAGCTTGAACCTACAGCAATAGTATTCTTGTGCCATTTATTTACTAGTTCAGTTGTAATTGTTGTGTATCTTGTTAAATAATTACAAGATCCTATAAAAAATTTATTACAGATAAAATTTTTTACAGGGAGTTGGAGCATAACTTTTATTAAGGCAAGAATCTAACAGTTCTACTTCCAAAAAAAATATACTTTTTGATTGAAATAACAATTCAAAGGTACATACTACTTGGTAAAGATTAATAATAATTTTTCATCTGTGAAATTGAGAACATTCTGATACGTGAATTTACAATCATGTGGTGTTTTGACAATAGAAGAATTCAATGAATTTATTCGATGGCTACTTAGTATTGTAACTCCGGTATGTAGCACAAAATAAATTAAGATAACTTGACTCCGAAAAGAATTTTTGAAATCTTGAAAAAAAATTTTCTTGCACTTAGTGAAAATCATTGACCAATCTTATCATTAGATGAATCTAAAATTAACGATCAAAAATCTTTTTTAGAATTCTTTTTAAGTATTCCGAATTGTTATCGATCTATCAATAAATAAATAAATCTATTAAAGACAAAATATAATTTAAATTCTAACTTTCTATAGTATTAAAAATTATAAATTAACATTTAATTTTATTATAATTACTATACGGTATATTAGATGTTTTATCATAATAAATATAAAGCTTCACAATTTATTTTATAAATTATCGTATTATTACTTGTAGGTATATTCGTCATGCTAGAAACATTATACACAAATATTTCTTATAATTTATATTTTACAGTATCAATCTATAAAATTAGTGAAAGAATTTTCTACGAGATCAGTCAAATATAATAATTGATAAGGCCGGAACAATTAAAAAGTGTGTTTAACATAATATGTAAGCTTACAGGTGGGAGTATTGAATAACAACGAACAAACATAATTTTAGCCAGAATTATCCTTAATCTTGGCCAAAAATTTTTATATTTAATATTATGAAAGTATAAAATGAAATTGTATACTTTTATTGCAATTATATGTTCGTTTATATTTCAAAATATTAACAATCTTTCTTTCTTTTTCGACTATTAGTTTTGATTCAATTATTCCAAAAAAAAATTTTCCTGCAGTTTGACATATATTACATAGAGGAAATGCAAATTTATATTTTGATGTCATATGCATTGGGATATTTACCAACTCTTGATCATATCCACACCAATATTGCCAAAAAAGAACCTAAAAAAGAAAAGAATGTTAGTAGATGTTCTTAAACAAAAAAACAATATCAAACAAAATCCTACTCTCTGAAACAGTACCTTATTTTATCACAAGTGGCCTGTTTCAATTTCTTTTAAATCTTAACAAAAGAGAGTAAAAGAACGAATATTAGTATTGTTTTTTAAGATAAAAAAATTCTCTCCCTTTATAATTATCACTAAGCTGATAAGTTTCAAACCTAAATAATAAGAATAAAATGAATTCAGTTAATGAAAAACAAGATTACAAATAAAAAGAAAACTGAAACTTACCGGTATTCCAGGCCATGCAGTCAAAACTTAAATAATGAAAAAAATGAAATAACAAAAAAATGAAATAAACTGAAACTGAAAAGACTTACTATAATGAGCCATCACTAAATTTTAATGAAATTAGTAATGAAACAAAATAATATACCTTCTTTAAAGTTCAAGAAGCTAAAAGGTTACTCTTAGAAGAGTGCAAAAGTTCAGAGAAAAAAGAATCAAAAGTAAACCTGTCCAGTTAGCTAAAAAAAAATTTTTTTGAGGTCAAACATTAGAATAATCTAATCTGATCTGATATATAGTCAGATCATTTCTTTCATCTGATCAAAACTTTCATATTAATAAATTCTTCATGATTTTACCTATCTAATAGTACAAGCATTCTTTTTATCCATGTCTATCATCTTTTTTTTAAGAAATATGGTTAAAAAAAAGACATCAGATACATAAAATGCCATAATATTTTAAAATACCAAACTTTTATGAAACTATTAAAAACTTTATTCAATAAGTAGATTTATCTATTATAGATTTTCAATTGGCTAAGAAAATGAAATTTATCAAACATAGTATGATACCAATTTTATTATTAAAATAAAAGTTTCATACTGATTTTAAATAACTTTTTTGATTATAAATTTCATGGAATAATAATTTTTTATTTTTCAATAAAAACTTAAAATGATTGAAAATATTCTAAACTGTGACAATACACTAATACAGTATATACTAATACAGTATATACCAGTTCGATACAGCTACCAGTATGCAATGTACATCCTTATACATTGTTATGTTTAGAATTTAGTTAGGATTTAATTATCACAGTGTATTACAATGTATTGCACTATCCATGCTTCAATTTTACCGCTTATTATAAGGACAGAATTTTATCTCAAAAACATTATTTACCACATTATATAATACATTATACATTATTTTTGCAGGTGTACAGGAAAAAAAAAGCAAATTTATGTTAAATATTATTATATTGAGATTTATGTTTTAATACTTTTACATTTTTACACTTTCATTCTTCTGTTTTAAGATCTTTTCTATAATAGTTAAAGAAATTTTATTTGTAAATAAATATTTTGCATGTTTTTATGAAGTTTTATAAGGAATTGAGGATTTTTTTTACGGTTACTTTCAAAATAAATTTTTATAAATAAAACTATTATAAACAAACAAAATTTTATAAGCAAAAAAAAATTAAAATATACGAGATCCAGCTTCAAAAATTTTTTTATTTTCTATTTATTTTATAAATATAGTCAACTCTTCTTATAATGAATTTTGATATAATGAATTTTACAATATAACAGATCTTCAGTATGGTACAGATTTTAACATATGAAAAAAATCTCATTATACCGAATTTTACTAATTAAATGCTATATACTGTTTAACAAAGTAAATTTTATAAACTATATATGAAAAATGCTCTTTTTAATAATAAATTTTCTTTTATAACGATTTTTTTTTCAATATAACGAAGATATTTTATGTAACTTGCGTTTTTGCATTATAAGATACAATTATTATACGACAATATATCATAAATTCATAATATACAAAAATTTTCTGAGTTATACCAGATTTTTCCATCATATTAACGAATATTCCTATAACGAAGGTCTTATCACTAGTCAAAAACTAATATATCAGGTAGCAGATATGTATCAGATATGTACCTGATATGTGTAGTATTAATGCTGAAAATCGGGTACCCGATATGTGTAAGATATGTGTAAATATATATATCGTCTACATATCATTTATATATCATATACATATCAGTACCCGATATGTATATGATATATATATTTACACATATCTTACACATATCGGGTACCCAATTTTCAGCATTAATACTACACATATCAGGTACATATCTGATACATATCTGCTACCTGATATATTAGTTTTTAATCAGTGTATCAGCCCAGATGCCAATTTCGTTATATTAAGAGTTGACTGTATACTGAAAAAAAATGAAAATACGAGTACTTTCAGAGATTCAAAAACAGGAATAAATAATGAGAAATTGAAAATATAATGTATTTTTTATAGTATTAATGTTCTTTACCATGACAACTTTGTCCATTCTAAATGCTCTAATGTTCCCAATGCTTTACTTAATCTTCATCTCTTTTTTCAATAGTTCTTATAGGAGCTGCTTAGAAAATAATAACAAGTAAAAGAAAGAACGAAAAGAGAAGGGGATAATGAAAGAGAAAAAGAAGGGAAGAGCAAAAAGGAAAGGAGATAATGAAAGAGAAAGGGAAGGGGAGAAAGAGTGAAAAAAAAGAAATTAAGCTTTGCCAAAAAAAGCTTAATTTTTTTTTTGCCATACTGCAGTCTGCAGCAGTAATTATTAATAATCTATTATCACGTGATACATGTGATATAGAGTACATTACGCAATGCTTAGTATAAAATAATATTTTTTTAAATATTAATTTTAATATATACAGTCAACTCTTCTTATAACGAATTAGACGTCTGAGCCGATCAGGCCTTCATTATAAGAAAATTTGGTAATACCATAACAGATTATTCAGTATAGCACTACAGATTATTTGGTATATCATATAATGAAGATTTTACATAATATTAAGTAATTCATTAAATATTTTAATATCTAAATTTTATTAATTAAAGCAATTTTAAAATTTTTTTTAAAGTATTATTATATATATTTCAAAAAGTATTATATTATATTATGTATATATATGTATATTATAATTTCGTATTACAAAAAAATTAAACTTTTGTTATGTAAAAAAAAATTTTTAATTAATAATCTCATTCTTTTTTTTTGCAAGGTAGTGCAATTTGTGAATTTATTAATTATATATAAGAATACAAAAGCCTCTGTTATATAACTAATTTATTAAAACTCCAAATATTAATAATCTCATTCATTTACTATTAACAGTTAATAAAACTATTAAGGTTAATTTGCCTTGTAGAAATAAAACGCTTTTTTAAAGCTTCTTTTTTTAGCTTTTTAACTATTTCAATTCTTCCTTTTTCATATCAAAATCACTTTCTTGCTGTTTTAAATATAAAATCACCTTATCATAATATTCAATAACTTCGCTATGAATAATTAATAGTAAAGGATCCAAAGATTCTTCTATTTCCTTTTTTTGATTATTAGGAATAACTGCTTTGAGAATTTCTTCATTAGATAGCATTTCTGTTGTAATTTCATCATTATCATATTGAATAAATTCTTTAGCATTAAAGGGATTTTCAGGATTAAGTTTATCGATTAACACTTGAATATCTTCCAATTCTTTTATATGCATGGAATAAATTTGTGCATCAGTATTATTGTTCATAATAATTTCATTTTCATCAATTTTAGGCAAAATATCCGCCTTCATCCAACAATTTTCAATCGTATCTTGTGCAACATTATTCTATACATGCGCAACATACTCAACGCACTTCTTAATATTAATTTCAACAGGATTAATGCCATATTCATTATATTTATCATATGCCTTAACTTGATTATGTAAAAATAACTTTCGATATTACGCCTAAAAAATAAAATAATCATTAATTAAAGTATGTTTTATAATATAGAATTTTTATAAGTTGAAGTAATTTATTACTTATTTTGAAACTATTAATAATTCCTTGATCACAAGGTTGTATGTGCGCGGTAGTATTGGGAAGAAGATATTTGATAGTAATATTTATGAGATATGTAGTTTCGTATAGGGCATGGGTTGGAGCATTATCAATGAGAAGAAGAATTTTATGACCTTGATTTCTCATTTTGGAATCAAATTTCTTGAGATATTAGTTTTAAATTGATACCTGCATCCAACTTTTAGTATTCCAGTAATACAGTCAACTCCCTCTATAGTCACTCCCGTTATAGTCACATTCTACTATATAGTCACATTAGTTGAATGTTCAAAACACTTTATTATTAAAAACTATCCTATATAGTCACAATCTATCTATAGTCACTATCACACCTATCCTCAAAAATCTTATATTAAAAAGAATTATTTATAATCACAGTTATATAAAGAATATATTAAATAACTTGGCATCTAATAATTGTACAAAGATGTATCATAGCTTGTTAGAATCGTCTCACTGAGATTACTCGAATGGTGGTAGTTTTATCCTTTTGCGATCACTGGCTGATGAGTTATTCAACAAAATGTTAAGTATCGGCATTATTATATTTCTTAATTTACGTTTACTGCGCCATTTAACATTTTGTTAAATTTCTCGGTACCTAGTGATTGTAAAAAGACGATTTATAGCTCGTTGGAATTGCCTCATCGAGACGAATCGAATGGTGGTAAGCTCATCTCTCTGTGATCAATATTGACGGAGTTATTACTTAAAAACCATTTAATATTTTTTAATTTCTGAAATTGATCTAGTGATTGGATTTTGATGTATCTTATACCATTAGAACCGTCTCATCAAGACGAATCGAATGGCGGTAGGATCGTCTTTCTAGAATTAATATTGGCAGAGTTATTACACAAAAACCATTAATATTTTTTTAATTTTGGAAATTAATCTAGTGATTAGATTTCGATGTATTTTATACCATTAGAACTGTCTTATCAAGACGAATCGAATGGCGGTAAGATCATCTCTCTATGATTAATATTGGCGGAGTTACAATACAATAAAGTTTTGAGTATAATTTTGACTAAAATTATTGGCCAGAATTATGATATACTAATATAAGAAATTTTTTATATAGTCACATCTCTTTATAATCACCAAATATGGACTGTCCCAAATGTGTAACTATAAAGAGAGTTGACTGTAATCAACTGGAAGTGTTTTTTTATCAATATTTTTAAGAACTTGGAGATTTTCATATTTGTGTATAAACAAAGATACAATTTTTCACTTTCAGTTACGTTACAGGTAAGCAAAATAGTTACACAATCTTTTGACTGTTTTATTCCAATAACTTGACTATTAGATATTGTATGACTAGGCCGCATCTAGGGCTCTGATCGGTATCGGTAAATACCGAACCGAACTGATCAGTTTCGGTATCAGATCGATTTCGGTTTTGCAATTTACCAATACCGAATCATTCGGTAAATTACTGATCAGTTTTGGTAACTGCAGTTTCAGTATTGGTTTTGCGATTTACCAAACCGATTTACTAAACCGAAACTTTCGATAAGTTTACCGATCAGTTTCGGTAAATTTTACCATCAGTTTCGATAAATAGCTATTTAAAAAAACGTTTCACAACATTTTTATTAAAATAGTTAAAAAATGTTGCGAAACGTTTTTTAACATGTAAATTAATAAATAAAAAAACATTTTGCAACATTTTTTTATTAAAATAGTTAAAAAACATTGTAAAACGTTTTTTAACATGTAATTTAATGAATAAAAAAATGTTTTGCAACGTTTTTTTATTTTAACAGTTAAAAAACGTTGTGAAATGTTTTTTAACAATTAAATTAATGAATAAAAAATGTTTCGCAATGTTTTTTTATTAAAATAGTTAAAAAATGTTGCAAAACGTTTTTTAACATGTAATTTAATGAATAAAAAAACGTTTCGCAACATTTTTTTATTTTAACAGTTAAAAAACGTTGCGAAACGTTTTTTAACAATTAAATTAATGAATAAAAAAACGTTTTGCAACATTTTTTAACATATAATTTAATGAATAAAAAAACGTTTTGCAACGTTTTTTTATTTTAGCAGTTAAAAAATGTTGCGAAACATTTTTTAACAATTAAATTAATGAATAAAAAAACGCTTCACAACGTTTTTTTATTAAAATAGTTAAAAAACGTTGCAAACCGTTTTTTAACATGTAATTTAATGAATAAAAAAACATTTTGCAACGTTTTTTTATTTTAGCAGTTAAAAAACGTTGCGAAACGTTTTTTAACAATTAAATTAATGAATAAAAAAACGTTTCACAACATTTTTTTATTAAAATAGTTAAAAAATGTTGCGAAATGTTTTTTAACATGTAATTTAGCAAATAAAAACGTTTTTCGCAACATTTTTAATTATTTGAACAAAAAACGTTGTGAAATGTTTTTTATTAATAATTTCATAAAAAAAAACATTTTTCGCAAACGTTTTTAATTGTTTTTCCAAAAAATGTTGCGAAAACATTTTTTATCAAGTAATTTAATAATAAAAAACATTTCACAACGTTTTCAATTGTTTTAACAAAAAATGTTGCGAAAATGTTTTTTATTAATAATTTCACCAAAAAAAAAGTTTTCGCACGTTTTTTTAATAAAAATGTTACGAAAACGTTAAAAACGAACCACGATAATGAATTGGTAAATCGGTTTAGTTTTTGGTAATTACCGGTCAGTTTCAGTATTGATGATTACCGAAACCGATCGGTTTCGGTAATTAATAATACCGTTACCGATCAATTCGGTTCGGTTTCAGTTTTGGCAAAAACCATACCAAACTGAACTGATCGGAGCCCTAGCCGCATCTTCCAAAAAAGACCTGTTAAAAATGTCTTTAGGGTTATAATTTTTTAAAATTTGGTGAAGATTTTTATGCATTGCTTCAAGATTCTGAAATTGCGCACTTGCCGCTTTCCCATAAATATTATATTGTTTTAAATTGTAGCATTTTTTAAAATTGTCAACCCATCCATTAAATCCTTTAAACTTTTCTTCTTTGCACAAGTAAGCAAATTCTAAAGCCTTGGTTGAAAGAATATTATTAGTAATGATAAGATTAGCCTGAATTGCATTATCTACCCAAAGGGTTAAGGCTACTTCAATAATAGGAAAAGGTATTTTTCTTCACGCTTTAATCCAGCTTCGATATAAATACTATCCACAGCACAATGGCTCATAAAAATGCTGAAATAATCATTCCTTCACTAATATCATATTAATTAGCTAAGTCTTTTTGTTTTAAAAAAGATGTTGCTATTTTTTTTAAACAGACTTCTTTTTTTTGCATAGCAGTAAAAGACTTTCATTTTTTTTTGGGAACTTCATCTTAACTTTTAGGGTCTTCAACTTTGTCAAGTTTTTTTTTGAGTTTACCTTTTGCATTTTTATATAAGGAAATATGTAAAATAAAACAAAAAGAACGAAACATAAAGAACATCTATCTATTATTATAATAAAAATATAAATAATGTGTGAAATTACATCAGCAAGTTTTAAACAGGCGTATAAAGTGTTGAAAAATGCCATGTGTTGCTCAACACCAAAAAACGTAGGGAAACGAACCCTTTGTCAATCAACGCCACTTAAAAACGTTGAAAAACGTGTAAATCAACACTCATTTAAGTGTAAAACTACACATAGTAAAACAACGATAGTTTAAAAACGTGTATACATTGTATAAAAACGCGTATATTGATATTAAAAATGCGTATAGCAACATATAAATTTTATTAATCGTAAAATATTGTAAATTTATTTATATATATAGTAGTAATAGTACAATAAAAATACATTCATTATCTATCTAACTACACTACAAATTGATATTTCTCAGTAATGTAAATTGTCAAATGTTTAAAACTCTTGTTATAATTGGATTGCCACAGATTTTTAAGCGATCAACGTACTAAATTTCCGTTGATATAGCACCCCTGGTGACACAACCATAACAAGGTGGGGTTTCGATTAAAAAAAATACAATATTAAAAGTTTCGTTAACGAAACTTACACGATCTGATTCATATTTCAAAAAGCCTACAAAAAAGAAAAAAGAAATCGTTAACAAACGTTTCCTAAAAAAAGTCAACTATAAATTAAGTTTCGCAAAAATTGTGAAACTTACCATTTTGTCTACCAGAAAATCTGTAGACCTACAAAAATAAGAAAAGAAACGTTAGTCAACGTTTCTTAAAAAAAAAATTATAAAATAAAGTTTCACAACGTTTCGTTGCGAAACTTACCCATTACTATCCGCAATTCAAAATCTGAAGCCTAATAAAAAAAAGAAAATGGAAATGTCAGTAAACATTTCCTAATTAAAAAAATAAAAAAAATGGGTTTTGTAACGAAAAAATGTTACGAAACCTACATTATCTGAATTTCCATATTCCCAGAAACCGAACCTATAAAAAAAGGAGAAACGTTCAGTTAGAACGTTTCTTACTAAAAAATAAAACAAAAAAAAAATGGAAGTTTCGTAACGAAATGTACGAAACTTACCGTTTTCCAAAATTTCAAGTCCCAGAGGTTGGCCGAACCTACAAAAAATAAGAGAAACGTTCAATTAGAATGTATCTTAAAGAAAAAAAGACAAAAAAAAAATGGAAGTTTCTGACGAAACTTACCGTTTAAAGACCCTTTTCTAACATTAAGTTTCCTGAAACCTAAAAAAAGAATAAAAGAAACATTAGTAAGAGTTTCCTAATAAAAAAAAATTAAGTTTCGTAATGAAACATTACGAAACTTACCCAATCATTCTTCCGTTCCAAACTTTCCGATCCTACAAAAAGGATAAAGGAAACATTTAGTAAACGTTTCCTAATAAAAAATTAAAAAAATTAAAATTTCGAGGAAAACCCTTCAAAACTTACAATATCCAAGATCCGAAGTTTGAACACGCCGAAGGTACTACACAAAGAAAATATAGGAAACGTTAGAAACGTTTCCTTATAAAAGAAATTTTTAAAAATAAAATTTTTTAAAAAGTTTTGAAGCAAAATGCTTCAAAACTTACCCTTTCCTCCGTTTTCCAAAAAAAACCTACAAAAAAAATAAAGGAAACGTTAGTATAAAAAACTAAAAAAAAAATTTTTTTTAAAAGTTTTGAAGCGTAAAATTACGCTTCAAAACTTACCCTTTTTTCTGCTTCCCAAAAAAAAGACCTACAAAAAGAATTTAAAGAAACGTTAATAAACGTTTCTAAAAAAAAAATTAAAAAATAAATGAAGTTTCACAACGTTTCGTTGTGAAACTTACCATAACATTAAAGTTCTTCGAAATCCCGTTTAGAAAAAGAAATCTGCAGACCTAAAAAAGAAAGAAAAACGAAACGTTAGTCACGTTTCGTTAAAATAAATTAAAAAAAAAATAATTTTACCTGTCCGTGAATCATCCAGGAAGTGGTCCTAAAAAAATGAAAAAATGAAACGTTAGATACGTTTCGTTAAAAACAAAAAATTAAAAATTTTGAAGGTTTACCTTCAAAATTCCCGTTCGTGAGCCATCTGAAAGCCGCGGTCCTAAAAAAACAAAAAATCAAAATGTTAGACACGTTTCGTTAAAGACAAACAATTAAAAAAGTTTTGAAGGTTTACCTTCAAAATTCCCGATCTGTGAGCCGCCATCAGCAAAGCCTTGGATATAAAAAAAACAAAAAATCGAAACGTTAGAAATGTTTCGTTAAAGACAAACAATTAAAAAAATTTTGAAGGTTTACCTTCAAAATTCCCGTCCGTGAGCCATCCAGAAAGCCGCGGTCCTAAAAAAAAATAAAAAATTGAAACGTTAGGTACATTTCGTTAAAAAACAAAAAATTAAAAAAAAATTTTTGAAAGCGTTTTTTAGCGTTTGTTATTAAAAAATGAAAAAATCGGAGCGTTATAGCGTTCGATTAAAAAAATTAAAAAAAATTATTTGGAGCGTTAAAAAGCGTTAGATTAAAAAATTAAAAAAATATTCAAGAAACGTTTTTCAGCGTTTCGTTAAAAGAAGAAAAAATAAAAAAATTGGAGCGTTAGAACGTTCGATTAAAAGGAATGAAAAAAAAGTTATTAACAAAACATTAAAAAGCGTTTCATTAAAACAAGAAAAAAAATGTAAATCGGAGCGTTAGCCAATGTTCTGATTAAAAAAAATGAAAAAAAAGTTATTAATGAAAGCGTTAAAAATGTTTCGTTAAAAAAAGAATAAAAAATAAAAAAATCGAACGTTAGCCGAATTCTGATAAAAAAAGAAAAAAAAAGTTATTTCGAAAGCGTTTTCAAGCGTTTCATTAAAAAATGTAATAAAAAATAATCAGAACGTTAGCCAACGTTCCGATTAAAAGAAATTAAAAAAAGATTAAATGAAAGCGTTTTTCAACGTTTCATTAAAAAAAGGAAAAATAAAAAAATAATCGGAATATTAGTCAATGTTCCGATTAAATAAAATGAAAAAAAAGTTATTTACTAAAGCGTTTTCAACGTTTCGTTAAAAAAATGTAATAAAAAAAATAATCGGAACGTTAGCCAACGTTCCGATTAAAGAAATTAAAAAAAAAGATTAAATGAAACGTTTTTCAACGTTTCGTTAAAAAAGGAAATAAAAAAACAATCAGAACGTTAGTCAATGTTCCAATTAAATAAAATGAAAAAAAAAAGTTATTTACGAAACGGTTTTCAACGTTTCGTTAAAAAAATGTAATAAAAAAAATAATCAGAATGTTAGCCAACGTTCCGATTAAAGAATTAAAAAAAAAAATATTATTTTGGAACATTTTTCAACGTTCCGAATAAAAAATGAAAATAAAAAAATTAATCGGAACGTTAACCAACGTTCCGATTAAAGAAATTAAAAAAAAATAATAAATCAGAACGTTAGCCAACGTTCCGATTTAAAAAATTAATAAAAAAATAATAAATCAGAACGTTAGCCAACATTCTGATTAAAAAAAAAAAGAATAATATTTTTGAAACGTTAAAAAACGTTTCGTTAAAGAATGAAAAAGTAGTTTCGCAGTTTCGTTGCGAAACTTACCAAAAGTTCAACATTTTTCCGTATAAGGCTCATATTTCAGGAATTAATGACCTTATATTACGGAGTTTACATAGTTTTTGGATAAAACTTTTTATAGGGATGAAGGGAGAACGAAGGGTAATGGAAAAACGAAAGGGAAGGGGAAGAACGAAGCAAAAAAAAAATTAAGCTTTGCCAAAAAAAGCTTAATTTTTTTTTTGCTATACCACAGCCGCAGCACTGCCGCAGCGGTAATTATTACTCTAGTATCACGTGATAGATATAGAGTACATTACGCAATTGCTGAAATAATTTTTTTTTTAAATATTAAGTTTAATATATATAAATATATACTTGAATTAAATAGTGCAGTGGTTAAGATCGTGAGATAAATAATAGTGTAAGTTGAGGTGTTTGGTTCAGTTCCTAAGGTAAGTAAAAATAAATATAATTTTGATTTAATTTAAAATATATATAATATATGTTAATATACGGCGTTGAACAACAATGCATAATGTGTTGAACTACACATTAGAGTTGAATGACGTGTATATTAACATTAAGCGTTGATATACTCCAGTATACGGGTGTTGATTAATATTGTAAAACGCATTGAACAACTAGCTGGTGTTGATCAACGCGTATACTGGTGTGAATCAACACTTTTCAAACTTGCTGATGTACTATATTTGAAAAGAAATTTCATGTAAAATGAAAGTCAGATTATCCCTTATGGTAAAAATCATCTTGTAAAAATCTTCGTTATATTCAGAAAAAAGTTCGTTATGAAAAAAATTTATTACAAAAAAGGTCATTTATATATATGGGTTTATGTACTATACGTTATACCACATTTAATTAGTAAAATTTGGTATAACAAAAAATTTTTCATATATAAATTTCTGTATTACATTAAAGGTTCATTTTATTGTGAAATTCGTTATATCAAAATTCGCTATAAGAAGAGTTGACTGTATAATATATACTTAAATTAAATAGTACAGTGGTTAGATCGTAAGATAATTAATAGTATAAGGAGATGTTTAGTTCGATTCCTAAGGTGAATAAAAATAAATATAATTTAATTTAATTAAAATAGTTGTATATATATATAGTATGTGTTAATATACAGCACATTGAACAACAATGCATAATATATTAAACTACACATTAGAATTGAATAACACGTATATTAACATTATGTGTTAGTAAACTCTAATATACGGGTGTTGATTAATATTGTAAATCGCGTTGAACAACTAGCTAGTGTCGATCAATGCGTATACTGGTGTAAATCAACACTTTTCAAACTTGCTGATATTATAGGCAAAAAAAGAACTCGCCAATTGAATTATTAGATCTGGAGATATTTACGTTTAAAGTTGAGAGTTGAACTTTTTAACATGCTTAAATGCAAATATCTTGGGATTCACTGATCCATTTTTTATAAATTTAGACTTTTTGGAAAGCATTTGATCTGGTTTATATGAATGAAAAAAGAGCTTGCCGATTGGATTATTGAATCTAAAGATATTCACGTTTAAAGATGAGATACAAATTTTTAATATATATAGTAAGTGCTAAGAATTATATTAATTTAAAAGAAATATTTACACCAAATTATAGTATAATAACATTAAATAAAAATTTTTTAATACTCATCCTTAATTTACTGTAAATTATATAGTATTTTGTATAATAAAAATGTAATAAAATCAATATTTTAATTAAAGGTAGACAAATCAGCCCATATATCTTGACTTCTAGTAATCCAATTTTAATAAACTTTTTTTTTAATTTATAGCACTCATTTATTTCTATAAATCTAGCTTTATAAAACAAAAAAAAGTTTGTTCAAATTGAATTATTAGAAGCCAAGATAATTATATAATACTAATTATTAGGTCAGGTCAAATCAGGTTAATTGATAAACTAGGACCCCGGAAAATACTTATATATGTAAGGTATCAAGGTGCTTAGCCAACATAGAAAAATTTTATGATGTAAGAATTTTATAATGCTTAATTTTGAGAAAATTTTATACTATGTAAGATAATTAAATTGCATATTTTTGGTATTATTTTAAAATACTAAGAGTTTTTAGTTGCTTATTTTTCATATTTATAGAACTTTTTAAAATATTATATATTGAATTTATAATTAATTTTTATTTTATTTTCACTAACGGTGAGTGTTGATTTTGTACTACATTTCACAATTTTATATAAATACATAAACAAAAATTTTTTTTTGATGAAATTTCAGTTTTTTTTTCAATGTTTTATTAATTATCTTTCAACATGTATAATATAGTAATTTTATATTAAAAATAATACATTGAGTTTAATAAAAATTAAAAAGATACTATTTATTTTGTTAAATAAAATTACTGTAAATATGTTTTACTTTAAAATATAATTTCACTACTCACCACTTTGGTTATATCAAATTGTCTTTTATGCTTAAGTAAGGTTGTTCAGCAAGTTAAATCTACTTGTATTTTAATTCTCATAAGGCTAAGTATGATATTTATATAGAAAAGCATATTTTTATAATGGTAATAACTTTTAAAATTTTCACTTTTTTGTCTACAACTTCAGAGCGTAATTACACCACTTCAGTCAAATGAAATCGACTTTCTAAATTAATTGAATGTTGTTCAGCAAGGTCGAAACTACTTATATATTAATTTTCATGAGTGTGGGTATAATACTTATGGAGAAAAGTGCATTTTTCATAACGGTACTAACTTCCGAATTTTTCATTTCTCCGTTTACAACTTCAGAGCGTAATTACACCACTTTAGCCAAATGAAATCGACTTTCTAAATTAATTGAAAATTGTTCAGCAAGGTCGATACTACTTACATATTAATTTTTATGGGTGTAAGTATAATACTTATAGAGAAATTTACATTTTTTGTAATAGTATTAATTTCGAATTTTTCTTTTACTGTTTATTAACTTTATTAATTGAATATTGTTAATCTACTTGTATATTATGTTTAGTTTAGCTTCACAATGTATTGATCATATTTAAAATTGGATTTAATAAAATATATTAAATTAATAAATATATTTTATAAATTATATGTGTTATAATAAAAATTTAATTAGGTTAGAAGATTGATTTGCTTATTTTTATATAATTTTTAAGGTTAGATATCAACAATGCTTAGCGATCATAGTAAAAACCTATGCTTAGAGCTACTAATAAAAAATATTTTTGGGACCTTACCTATATAAGTATTTTCCGGGGTCCTGATAAACTTGACCTGAAATTTTTTTTCAAGTCAGGTCAGATCATATCAGGTTATCTGTTTGATCTGACCTGAACTGAAACCTGAAAATTTTCAGGATTTTTATTAAAATATAAAAAAAAAATGGTGCAAAACATTTTTTTTGAAAATATTGCAATTCATTTTTTTATATTAAAATCATATAAAGTGAATCATAATACCACAACTAACTTTTTTTATATAAAACCAATATAAAAAAGTGAATTCCAATACTACAATTCACTTTTTATATGTAAAATTAATATAAAAAAGTGAATTCTGATACTACAATTCACTTTTTATATGTAAAATTAATATAAAAAAGTTAATTCTGATACCGCAATTCACTTTTATTATATAAAATCAATATAAAAAAGTGAATTCTGATGCCGCAATTCACTTTTATTATATAAAATCAATATAAAAAAGTGAATTCTGATATCACAACTCACTTTTATTATATAAAATTAATATAAAAAAGTGAATTATAATACCATTACTTATATTATATAAAATTATAGTTTCAAATCAACAGGTCATTCAGATTATATTGATGTTACAACCTGAACTGATGCTGAATTGCAATTGCTAAACCTGATCTGATAAATTCAGGTCAAACTGTCAGATTACCTGAATTTGATCAACCTGTTCGGAACTCTAATTATGTATAATATTTAATATTTAATAGTAATAATTTTTTTAGCCAATCAGATTTTAATCAAATAGGGATGGAAGTTAAGATTACTAATTGAGAGAAATCAGCTGATTTTTGATATGTTCCTTACCAATTTTTGCAAAACCAATTAGATGACTATACAGTGACACCTCTATAAGTGCACCCTCTATAAGTGCACGCACTATATAAATTCTCTTTAAGTGCACGGTGGATCTGATCCTAACTTATAAGAGCTCTTAATATTTTACTCTCTATAAATGCACACTCTCTCTAAGTGCACATTCTACTATTTTTTTACTATGGTCCCAAGGGTGGTGCACTTAGAGAGGTGTTACTGTATAGGGTTAGACTGTATATAGATGATAAATATATCAAAGCCTAATATAATAAATAATTTTGACAGAATTTTATCTAAATTTAACTTGATCAATTCTTCAATTGAAGCTTTATGAAATAAAATAACAATATGGATAAATTAAAGCTCTAAATAGTCTGGATTAGTCCGGGTTGAGAAGTAACTCATGACTGAACTGAAAAATTAGTTCATTTCAGTCCAGTCTGGTTTATATTAAAAGGAGAATCTGAGACCAGACCAGACTGGACCAGTTATTTTAGTCCAGTCCAGTCTGGTTTTATAATAAAAAAATGTTATGTGTTTTTTTTATAATAATATATTAAAAAAATGTTTTCACACCGTTTTTCATTAAATTAATTAAAAAAATGTTGTGAAAACGTTTTTCTAATTAAAATTACTTTGAAAAAATGTTTCACAATGTTTTTTCATTAAATTATTATAGAAACGTTGCAAAAACGTTTTTTCTATAATAATATATTAAAAAAAATGTTTTCACAACGTTTTTTCATTAAATTAATTGAAAAAATGTTGTGAAAACGTTTTTCTAGTTAAAATTACTTTGAAAAAACATTTCGCAACATTTTTTCATTAAATTATTATAAAAACATTGCGAAAATGTTTTTTCTATAATAATATATTAAAAAAACGTTTTTGCAATGTTTTTTCATTAAATTAATTGAAAAAACGTTGCAAAAATGTTTTTCTAGTTAAAATTACTTTGAAAAAACGTTTTGCAACATTTTTTATTAAATAATTATAAAAATGTTGCAAAAACGTTTTTCTATAATAATATTTTAAAAAAATGTTTTCACAACATTTTTTCATTAAATTAATTATAGAAAAGTTGCGTAAACATTTTTTTATAATAATATATTAAAAAAATGTTTCACAACATTTTTTTTATTTAATAATTACAATCACAATGGTTTTAATATAAAACTATTGTGAAAACGTTTATTCGATCCAGTCTGATCCAATCCATAAAATTTGGTCTGGATTAAATTTATAATCTAAAACTGGACCAGATCAGACCAAATATTTTGGTCCAGATTGAAGCATCAATCCAGACTGGATCAATCTGAATTTTTAGTCCAGATTGCTAGATTAGAGCCAGACCGATTAGAGCTTTAGGATAAATCTTCTAGTGCATCTAATTAACAGTTTTTGATTAACTTAAGAAGAGATCAAAAGAATTCTATGGATTATGCATTTGAAACTGTGAGATGTGATATTTGTGAACTTACTGTGAAAAAAGTTGTGAGGATACCATAAGAAGGAGTATAATATAGTATTGTAATAAATGAATTAATAAGTAGTGGAAAGGAACTCTCATCTTATAGAGTTTGATATGCTTTCTTAGTTTAATTCTAGGCTGTTATATAAAAATAAAGATTTCACTTCAAAATTTTTAAATATGCACGCTAAATATTCCAATTTTTATTCTTTATTAATAACTACTCATTTATTATTTAGTATTATATAATATTTGTATTATAGGTTGAATATTTTCAAATATAGAGTCTGATTCTCTTCATCACTTCCACTTTTCACATCACTATCAAATTCTGCAAAGTAATTTTCTTCACTTAATAAGACCTGAATGAGTTTAGTGTAAACATATGATATGAATTCTTTCTTGAAAGTATCTGGAAGTTTCCATTAAGGATATAGCTTCTCATGCGACTCCAAAAAGGCAACATTATATCCTTTGATTTTTTTGTACATATCTGATATACAATTCACATAAATAACAGCATTTTTTACTAAAACTGCTATAAAAATCCTTTTCTTCTCACTAGTTAATACTAAAGCTGCCGCTCGAAATTATTTTCTAATTCTGAAATAATTTTGGCCAGAATTTTATTTCTGAAACTAATTCTGAAATCCCAAAATCTTTCTGAAACTCCTGAAATTGTCTGAAACTTCTGATTGGCCTATAACAACCCTAGCGTCACCTCTAAAAAATGGTAGCCGGATTCTAATTTACCGGTTGCACATAATTTCAGATACTAATTTTTGGTAATCTCATGTCGATCATCTATTTTGATGCACGATTTGTTTGATCAATTTTAAAATCAGTTTTTTTCTCTTCATTTCAATGAACTATTTTTTTATTAATTATGTCAAGCTAATAAAATAAAGTCTGTAAAGGGTGTTATGTTCTTCGAAATTATGAAGAGTTTCTGAATAAAAAAGGTGTTGCTTTAAAAAAGTGTTTACGTTGCCAAAATAATATAAAGACTACCCGTTTTACAAAAAATAAGCCACAATATGACGTAATTAATTATTTGGATATTACTGAAATTATATACAATTCTTTAACTTCTTTAAAAAATGTTAATGAATTTTATGAAGGAGAAAATGAAGAGTTAAGTCTAGCTTTTAATATTGAATTATCATCTTTTCATGATGCTATTTTAGAAAACAATGAATCTGACAAAGAAAATATTGAACATGAAATTGGTCATCGTATAATAAATTCTATTTCAGAAGATGATGGCTATTCATGGGTTTATTATAAGAAAATTCAAAAAGAAAATTCTTTTCATATAATATACTACTGTAATTGCCGAATTGAACTTGGAAAACGAAGAGCAAAATATCATGATTTAGACAAACAAAGAGATACACCTGCATATTTAGAACGCTATCATTGTGAAGGAATAATTAATATAGAAATATTTTCAAACTTGAATTTAATTAATGTTGAATATTCTCACAAAATGTTACATTTCCGACCAAAGCATGTTAAGACAACACTTGAAATTAAGAACTTTATCCAAGATAATCTTAATTGTTCCGTTTCTGAAATTTTTCACCAGATTCAAGAAAATCATATTAATGGATATGAGAATATAACAGTTCAACAAACCTATTATTGGTGGTCCATTGAATCTCATAAAACATACTGTCGTGATCCTGATCTTTTATTGTCAACAAAATATTTATTAAGAATTTAATCAAGAAATTATATTAGATAATCTCAATACTTCTATGCCTGCTCTAGGATTTTTAACAGTATTATTTTACCAATTACTTTATAATAAATTTGATGCAATTGAAATTGATGCAACATACAATACCAATAATTTGGTATGGGAACTATATGCTATTATGGGTGTAATTAATGGTACTGGGTTTCCTCTTAGCTATCTTCTAATTTCAACTGAAAAAAATCGAAATATAACTGGAGTTCTTATACAGTGGATGCAAGCTTTAAAAGAACGAAATTTAAAAGATACTCCTTACATTTTAACTGATAAAGATTTTGCAGAAATCAATGCAGCACAAACAGTATGGCCTGAAACTCACTTGCAATTGTGTGTTTGGCATATTCAACGTGCTATTAAACAACGTTTATCATCCAATAAAACAAGTTTTTACCATTCTTATAATCCAAAGATTGCACATGAAGAGTGTTCAACAATAGATGTTAACTGGAAAATTGTAAATAATTCAAATTCTGGATCATTTTGCCAGTACTTTTACTACAAATGCAAATGAAATTTGGAAAGAATGTGTAGGAGAAATAATACAATTTTGTAAGAACAATGATTTGCTTCGATTGTGGTTTATTTTTGGAAGGAGTGGTATTCTAAAGGCAAATGGATTTTATGGGCGCAGGCAGCTAACAAAAATGTTAGTCATATTAAAACAACAATGGTTGTTGAATCTCATTGGTGGCATATTAAGCATGATTATTTATATTTTATTCTTGTTAAAAAAGTCATTAACCAGCAGTTATATTGAATTCAATTACTACAGCAAGGACGTTATTCTGTACCATGATGAAAAGATTTCAAAAAGGAATGAAAACAACATGAAAAAAAACCTACTCAATTAAATGGCAAATATTTAACAAATACAGCTAAGTGGATATGTTCATGTCCTGCATATATAAAAAGCCAGGTTTTTTTGTGTAAACATTTAGTTAATTCTGTTGAGAAAGTTGATGGAATATTTTTTAAAAAAGTAAGTGGTTTGCTTTTTTTATATTTATACAGTACTATATCTAATATTTATTATTTATTTAAAGGTACAGAGAAATGGAAATTATCCATTAATTTCCTCCTATGAAGGTGAATTGGTAAATGTATTTTGCTTAGAGAATACACCAGATCATACAATTCTAAACATTCCAATAACTCAAGATACTGAAAATGAAGATAATTATATTATTGAAAGTGACGATAAACAGCATATGTATGAAACTGATTTAAATTATTTGCAAGAAATACTAAATAAGGTATACATGAATATTGCATATAACTAAGTAATTTTTAATTTTTATTGATGTAAATATTAATTCTTAGACCAAAGAATTATTAGAAGAGTCACATAACAAGTCAAAGTTAAAAAATATTTGTTCTAATTTTAATTTATTGGAAAAAATGAATAATGATATTGTAGCACTTGAAAATTGTAGAATTATGCTGAGAACTTGGAAAGATTTTAATAAGAATATAAGATATTGGGAATAGTAGTATTAAATTTCAGAAACATATTGGCAATTTGAAATATGTGTAATAATGTGTTTAAAAAAATAAATTTGAAAATTATTAAATACTCATGAAAGTATCAAAAATTAGCATTTGAAATCACATGTAATCTGGCAGATTAGAATCCGACTACCATTTTTTGGAGGTGACACTAGGGTGGTTATTGGCCTATTATAAAATCACATGACTTTATAAATTTGCTAAAATTTTATCTGTATTCTAATTCCATAATTCTAGCTCTGTAGCGATCTTCCTAACATGTGTAACTTCGATTTAAGCCTATGTTCGCTTTGTGTAATATACAGTCAACTTCCTCTATAGTCACTCCCATTATAGTAACATTCTACTATATAGTCACACCAGTTGAATGTTCAAAACATTTTATTATTAAAATCTATCCTATATAGTCACAATCTATCTATAGTCACTATCACACCTATCATCAAAAATCTTATATTAAAAAGAACTGTTTATAATCACAGTTATATAAAGAATATATTAAATAACTTGGCATCTAATAATCGTACAAAGATGTATCATAGCTTGTTAGAATCGTCTCACTGAGACGAATCGAATGGTAGTTGTTTCATCTTTTTACGATCACTAGTTGATGAGTTATTCAATAAAATGTATAGCATCGGCATTATTATATTTCTTGATTTATGTTTACTGCGCCATTTAACATTTTGCTAAATTTCTCGGTACCTAATGATTGTAAAAAGACGATTAATAGCTCGTTGGAATCGCCTCATCAAGACGAATCGAATGGTAGTAAGCTCATATCTCTGTGATCAATATTGACGGAGTTACTACTCAAAAACCATTTAATATTTTTTAATTTCAGAAATTAATCTAGTGATTGGATTTCGATGTGTTTTATACCATTGGAACCGTCTCATTGAGACGAATCGAATGGCGGTACGATCATCTCTCTACAATTAATATTGGCGGAGTTACGATACAATAAAGTTTTAAGTATAATTTTGGCCAAAATTATGTTAATTTTTGGCCGGAATTATAATATACTAATATAAGAAATTTTTTATATAGTCACATCTTTTTATAATCACCAAATATGGACTGTCCCAAATGTGTGACTATAAAGAGAGTTGACTGTATATATCATATAAGGAAATTATGCGTCTTTATACACTGATATTATACAAAGTGAACATAGGCTTAAATCGAAGCTACACGTGTAAAGATGGTCATCGGTCCTAAAAGACTACGGTCTTACAGTCCTACACCATAAAAAGACAGACCAGTCTTTCGGTCCTGTATCACATATAATAAGACCATTAGTCTTTTTAAGGATCGCAGTCTTTTTAAGACTGATCAGTCTTTTTTTACAAATAAAAAATTTTTTTTCCTTAACTTTATTAAGAATAGCCTTATTTTATAAATATGAACACTAATCGGGATATTTTTAAATATACAAATTTTTTTTTTACAAATGATCATCACATGCATCATGCACTTACTATTATTGTATTAGTGATAATAATTGTGATATCTCGCCATCCAGTAATTATAAAAATATGAAACTACCACCATTCGAATTGTCTCATATTGGAAAATTTTTTAAGATGCAGAACTGCGAAGATCTGTAAAATTAGCAGATCTCCGCATTTTTTTTGTGAATTTATGCGGAAGTCTGCGATTTTGCAGATTTCTGCTCTTTATTTTTTACAAAGTTATGCAATAATCTGCAATTTTGCAAGTTTCCAATTTTTTATGTATGAATTTCTGCTGTAATCTGCAATTTTGCAGATTTCTGCTTTTTTTTATGTGAAATTTATGCAGGAGTCTGCAATTTTGCAGATTTTTGCTTTTTTTTCATTAAAATATCAGTTCGATCTGCAATTTCATCATTGATTTAATATTTAAACTTTGATTAACTCTAACTTGATTTAATTTTTTTTACAATACTTTTTTAAAAAAAAACTTTACAAGACTTTAAAAAAATAATTTTTTCTACAATACTTATTACTAAAGTAAAAAACTTTGTGAAATAATTTTTTCTACAACACCTTTTAGGAAATAATCTGTTAAAGATTTCAAAGAAAAAATATTTCTATTATAGTTTTTTAAGCTTTGAAACTTATCAGAGAAATTTTTTTTTTTAAAAAAAAATTTATTTGCAAGGTTCGGAGTCTTTAAGGCAAATTTGTTTAACATTCAGCATATAATCTGCAACATGCAGGAGATTTGGACTAAAAAGATATCGGACTCCTTTATCTCCTTCAAAAAATACATTTTACAAAACGCCGAAGGTACTCTATTTCAAACTTTGATATTAATATTATTTAAAGAACGTTAGAAAATGTTCATTTTATTAATCCAGAACACAAAAGGTACATCCTGAACTCCATTTCAAAAAAAAAAAAATTTAATGAAACATTAGCTAAAGTTCATTTTATTTTTTTTTTTTTGTAAGTCCAGAGCGCTGAAAGTACCAGTTCCGGACTCTATTTCCAAGGTAAAACTTCGAAACTAATATTTTTTATATACCGGACGTTGTCCAACGTTCGGTTTATTATTTTCTTGTCCTGGACGCCAAAAAATGGCTCTGGACTCTTATTTCGAAGGTAAAACCTTTACCTTTGAAATTTTTTTTTATATTTTTGTTTAACGAACATCGCTAATGTTCATTTTTACGTTTTATAGGTCTTGGACGCCAAAGAACGACTCCAGATGTTTATTTCGAAGGTAAAGTTTACCTTTGAAATATTTTTTTCAATTTTATTTCAACGAACGTTAATTAACATTCGTTTTTCATATTTTTAGGTCCTTGACGCTGAAGAACAGCTCCGGACGTTTATTTCAAAGGTAAAGTTTACCTTTGAAATATTTTTTTAATTTTATTTTAACGAACGTTAATTAACATTCATTTTTACGTTTTATAGGTCCTGGACGCCAAAGAACGGCTCCGGACGTTTATTTCGAAGGTAAAGTTTACCTTCGAAATATTTTTTTAATTTTATTTCAACGAACGTTAATTAACGTTCATTTTTTATATTTTTAGGTCCTAGGCACCGAAGAATGGCTCCAGACGTTTATTTCGAAGGTAAAGTTTACCTTTAAAATATTTTTTTTAATTTTATTTTAACGAATGTTAATTAACGTTCGTTTTTACGTTTTATAAGTCCTGGACGCCAAAGAATGGCTCCGGATATTTATTTTGAAGGTAAAGTTTACCTTCAAAATATTTTTTTAATTTTATTTTAACGAACGTTAATTAACATTCGTTTTTACGTTTTATAGGTCCTGAACGCTAAAGAATGGCTCCAGATGTTTATTTCAAAGGTAAAGTTTACCTTTGAAATATTTTTTAATTTTATTTTAACGAAAATTAATTAACGTTCGTTTTTCATGTTTTTAGGTCCTGGGCGCTGAAGAACGGCTCCGAACGTTTATTTCAAAGGTAAAAATCTTCGAAATATTTTTTTTTTTATAATTTAACTTTAACGAACATTAGTTATGTTTGTTTTTGTATTTTATAGGTCCAGAACGCTGAAGGTATGTTCCGGACCTATTTGAAAGTTCTGTTTGAAGGTAAAACTTTCAAATTATTTCTTTTAATTAATTTATTAACGAAATGTTTAGTTTATAACGTTTCGTTTCTTTTTTTTTAGGCAAAGGAATCCGAAACAAATTCCGGACTCCTATATCGAAGGTAAGACCCTTTGAAAATTTTATTTTTTTTAATATTTATATTAATGAACATTAACTAACATTCGTATTTCTTTTTTTTTAGGCAAGGGAATCCAAAAACAAGTTCTGAACTCCCATATCGAAGGTAAAACCTTCGAAATTTTTTTTTCTTTTTTATTTATTAACGAACGTAACTAACGTTCATATTTCCTTTTTTTTTAGATAAAGGAAGCTGAAAACTTGGACTCCCATATAAAGGTTTTTCCATACAAAGGTAAAATCTTTGTAAAAAAAAATTTTTTTTTATTTAATTTATTGACGAACATAACTAATGTTCGTATTTCCTTTTTTTTTTAGGCAAGGGAATCCAAAACCGAATTCCGGACTCCCATATCGAAGGTAAAACCTTCGAAAATTTTTTTTCTTTTTTATTTAAACGAACGTTAACTAACGTTCGTATTTTATTTTTTTTAGGTAAAGGAAGCCAAAAATGAGTTCGGTCTCCCATATCGAAGGTGAAACCTTTGAAAAAAATTTTTTTTAATAATTATACTTAACAAAGCATTTTCTAATGTTCATTTTTGTATTTTGTAGGAACACGGCTCTCTGGACGCTCCTGAACAGAATTTCTAAGATAACCTTCGAAATTCTGTTTTTTTTTGTTTTTATTTAAATGAAACGTTAGCTAACGTTTCATTTTTCTTTTTTATTGTAGGTTTCGGTATTCCAAGGTTCCCGAAACGGGTAAATGGTGAGTTTCGCAACTCTCGTTGCAAAACTTTAAAATTTATTTTTTTTTCAAAGAACGTTTCTAACGTTCTTTCTTCTTTATATAGGGACGCTGGACTTCTTTAGACGAACTAACAGGGCGGACATCCCCATATTATCATGAAATTGCTGATCATTTTACTGATCACTTGTCCAATATTATCACATAAAAAAATACCATTAAATTAGTTTTTTCACAAATTCTACATAATAATGTAAAAAATTTCGATTTTATTTACTTTATTTTATTTATTGTTAATAAATTAGTTCTTAAAATAATTCATAAAGAATTTGTCAAATATCAGACATATATTAATTTTACAATAATTGTAAACATTTATTTAATGATAACTTTTGGGTTATCAAAAATTATCCAGGTTTATTTTAGCCATTGATTCTTGAATACCTAAATAATATACTGTAAAAGTTTCAAGTTTCACCCAAAGATCTGTGGCTTTGCCCGAAGCTTCAAAGTCACGTTAGCAGATGATCAGCATATATATAGCATATATATTAATTATTGAAAATTTGACATAAAATCTAACTTTTGAAACACACCTTATTTTGCTACAATACTTTTATATTAATTTATTGATAAATGAAACTATTAAATAAAATAATTTAACATAAATTGTCAGAACATTTATTGCTTGGAATAAAGCTTCAAATTTAACGTGATATCACTTATATCATGATCGGCAAGTGATCGACATTGTGATATAATGCATGTCCGCCCTGTTAGACGAATCAGACTTGGAGATTTTTTCAGGATTTCGAAGGTATTTACCTTCGAAATTAATTTTTTTTAATGTTTAACGAAACATTTACTAACATTTCGTTTGTCTTTTCTTTTTACTTTTTGCAGGTTTACAGCTTCTGGACAGAATTTCAAAGGTAAAATTCCTTCAAAATTCTTTCATGTTTTTTAATTTGTGAAATGTTTACTAACGTTTCAGTTGTTTTTTTCTGTAAGGTTTTTTTCTCTGGCTCCTGGACGAAAGAATTTGAAGGTATATCTTCAAAATTCTTTATAATTTTTTTTTTATTCTTCTTTAACGAACGTTCTACTAATGTTCATTTTACTTTATTTTTTAGATCCTAAGATTTCATGTCAAACATTTTGAAAGTAATAACTTCGAAATGATTTTCTTATTTCTAACAAACATCTGCGATTTTCTATTTTATTTTGTTGTTTGTTAGAATCGAACCAACTGGAACAATGTCCAAACGAGATGATAAATAGCAATGACTAGTAATTAAAGCTCCGAACGGGTCGGTTCAGTGCAGTTTTAGTAAAGAACCGGATTTGAACCGAAAATCCCATCCGATTCCAGTTCGGTTTTCTGATTTAGACCCGAACCAGAACCAGAACCGAATTTTTAATCCGAGCTGAACCGATATCATCGGTTTGGTCCAATATCAATTAGATGATCTAAAGATAATCTTTTTTTTAGTAACCTCCCTCTGCTAATTTTCTTATAGAGACTTAGTTCTTCACAGAAAGGTCCTTTAGGTTTTTGGCTCTTCAGCTCTTCACAGTTGATTTTTTTTGTTTTGATTTTTTTTTGGCTTTCTTTACTAATTTCGTTTGTCTTCTTTCTCTTTTTAAGTTCTGGTTCTTTGCATTTTTCACAGAAAGGTGCTTTTTTTTTGTTTTTCGGTTATTTTTTTTTATTTCCTTTGCTAATTCCGTTCGCTTTCTTTCCTTATTTTAGGTTTTCAGCTCTTGTTCTTCGTGAAAAGGCAGGTGATTGAAATATTTCTTTTTTTTCGTTCTTTTGTTTTTTTTTATATTTCTTTTGCTAATTCCATTTTCCTTCTTTTTTATTTTAGGTTTTTGGTTCTTGTTCTTCATGAAAAGACAGGTAAATATTTCTTTTTTTTTCGTTCTTTCATTTTTTTTTTATTTCTTTTGCTACTCCTTCTTCCTTATTTTAGGTTTTCGGTTCTTGTTCTTCGTGAAAAGGCAGGTGATTGAAATTTTTTTGTTTCTTTTTTTCATTTTTCTTTTTTTTTTATTTCTTTTGCTAATTCCGTTCTCCTTCTTCTTTATTTTAGGTTTTCGGCTCTTGTTCTTCGTGAAAAGACAGGTGATTGAAATATTTCTTTTTTTTCATTCTTTCATTTTTTTTATTTCTTTTGCTAATTCCATTCTCCTTCTTCCTTATTTTAGGTTTTCAGTTCTTGTTCTTCGTGAAAAGGCAGGTGATTGAAATTTTTTTGTTTCTTTTTTTCATTTTTTCATTTTTTTTTATTTCTTTTGCTAATTCTGTTCTCCTTCTTCTTTATTTTAGGTTTTCGGTTCTTATTTTTCGTGAAAAGGCAGGTGATTGAAATATTTCTTTTTTTTTCGTTCTTTCATTTTTTTTATTTCTTTTGCTAATTCCGTTCTCCTTCTTCCTTATTTTAGGTTTTCAGTTTTTGTTCTTCGTGAAAAGGCAGGTTATTGAAATTTTTTTATTTCTTTTTTTCGTTTTTTCATTTTTTTTATTTCTTTTGCTAATTCTGTTCTCCTTCTTCCTTATTTTAGGTTTTCAGTTCTTGTTCTTCGTGAAAAGGCAGGTGATTGAAATATTTCTTTTTTTTTTGTTCTTTCATTTTTTTTTATTTCTTTTGCTAATTCCATTCTCCCTCTTTCTTATTTTAGTTTTTCGGTTCTTATTCTTCGTGAAAAGGCAGGTGATTGAAATATTTCTTTTTTTTCGTTCTTTCATTTTTTTTTATTTCTTTTGCTAATTCCGTTCTCCTTCTTCCTTATTTTAGGTTTTCGGTTCTTGTTCTTCGTGAAAAGGCAGGTGATTGAAAATTTTTTGTTTCTTTTTTTCATTTTTTCATTTTTTTTTATTTCTTTTGCTAATTCCGTTCTCCTTCTTCTTTATTTTAGGTTTTCGGTTCTTGTTCTTTGTGAAAAGGCAGGTGATTGAAATATTTCTTTTTTTTTCGTTCTTTCATTTTTTTTATTTCTTTTGCTAATTCCGTTCTCCTTCTTCCTTATTTTAGGTTTTCAGTTCTTGTTCTTCGTGAAAAGGCAGGTGATTGAAATTTTTTTATTTCTTTTTTTCGTTTTTTCATTTTTTTATTTCTTTTGCTAATTCTGTTCTCCTTTTTCCTTATTTTAGGTTTTCAGTTCTTGTTCTTCGTGAAAAGGCAGGTGATTGAAATATTTCTTTTTTTTTGTTCTTTCATTTTTTTTTATTTCTTTTGTTAATTCCATTCTCCTTCTTTCTTATTTTAGTTTTTCGGTTCTTGTTCTTCGTGAAAAGACAGGTAAATATTTCTTTTTTTTTTGTTCTTTCATTTTTTTTTTATTTCTTTTGCTAATTCTGTTTTCCTTTTTCCTTATTTTAGGTTTTCGGTTCTTGTTCTTCGTGAAAAGGCAGGTGATTGAAATGTTTTTATTTTTTTTTTCGTTCTTTCATTCTTTCATTTTTTTTTATTTCTTTTGCTAATTCCGTTCTCCTTCTTCTTCCTTTTAGGTTTTCAGTTCTTATTCTTCGTGAAAAGGCAGGTGATTGAAATTTTTTTATTTCTTTTTTTTTTGTTTTTTCATTTTCCTTTACTAATTTCATTCTTTACTTTTAGGTTTTTGGTGCTTCGTGATCATAAGTATGTTGTTTATTATGCAATTCCCCAATAGACTCAGCAGACTGCTTTTTATTCTGATGAACTTGATGTTTAACTTTTTTTTATTTTATTTTTTTTTATTTTTTCATCTATTTTTTTATTGTTCGGTTATTTTTTTGATTTTCGTTTTGATTTTTCATTAATTTTTCGTTTATTTTTTTTTATTTTTTTATTCTTTTTTGATTTTTTAATTTTTTTTTAATTTTGTTTGTTTTATTTAATTTTCGTTTATTTTTTTGGTTTTTTTTATTTTTGTTTTATTTTTTTTTTAATTTTCGTTTATTTTTGTTTAATTTTTGTTTATTTTTTTATTTTTCGTCAATATTTTATCTATAAAAAAAAATTTTGAAAAAAAAGATCAGCGATTTTGATTCATTTTAATAAATAAATAATTTTTAATATTTCTAATAATTTTAATTTTATTTAACGATAAGTAAATATAAAATAATATAACGTTTTTAAGCAATATAAAAAAAAATACTACAAGTATATAAAATATTTTTAATGAACAAAAATAATAAAGTAATTAATTCGTATTTTTATATTTTAACCATGCTTTTAAGTACATCAATTTTCTAATCATTTCCGGATTTAAACTACATCTTCTTTGAGTTATCAAATCCATTACACCAGAGAATACTCTCTCAACTGGTACACTTGTTCCTATTTGAAATTACAAAATTAATATAAAATAATTAAATTTAACCAATTAAAAATAAAATATATACCAGGAATTGCTAAAAAATCCCGGGCCATTTTGAATAAATTTGGAAATTTATTTTCGTGAACCTAATAAAAGAAATTTAACATTTTAATAAAAATTTCTTATACACAATACCATTTATTTAAGATTTACCTTCCAAAATGCTAAAACATCCATATTAAAATTTTCTGGTGGTTCACTAAGGTATGCTTCTAATTCATTAGTAAAAGATGTTTTTCGCTTTTTAAACATATAAGCTGCAAGAGAACTTTGATTATTATTATTTTGATTATCATTTTCATTATTTTTTGGTTTATATTCAGTTAACCATAATTCTTTAATTTGTTTTTTATATGTATCTATATACCCAACTTCAAATTCGTTATCTATATAGTACTGAAGTTTATGCCGTAGATCTATTACTATAAATAAATAATTTGATTAATAATTTTGGGTAAAAACAAACCAAATATATATATTTATATACTAGTAGCAATCACATAGACAAGTCCGTCTGAGCTTGGATAATATTGTTGCAATTTATTTTTGGCATTATTAGCAGCATTTATAATATCATCTGATCTTGTGGCTTCTTCAAGAAAATCTTCAATATTATCTATTAAATAATTGTAAATAGGTACTGTTTGACCAAGTGTAGGAGATTTTTCAGAACTTATTTCAATTGTTGCTTTTTGAAAACACTAATTAAATAATTAAAAATTAATAAATAATAATTAAATTTTAGTATATTATAAAATTTTAAAATTTTAATAATAATATTTAATAAATATTATATTTTTACTTCTAATAAACTTTGTCTTTTTTTTAGTTTATTCCATTCTATACTATTTAATAAATATAGAGAAAGTTCTTTATCTGCTGCAGCCAAATTATATAATGGCTAATGAAATTAATTTAAATTAGTGTTAATAAATATGTAAAATTATATATAAATATTATTTTACCTCACGTAAACAAAATGCTCTTTCTATCATATAGAAAGTGGAATTCCATCTAGTTCTAATATCAGGAATGAGTTCTAATGGTTTCATATTTAGAGCTATACATTGTCTCTTAAAACGTTCCTTCCTCTGAGGAGATGCTCAGATTTTTTTTATTAATGTTCGAAGCTATTAATAAAAATATAATTAATATAATTAATTAATAATTTAATAATAAATATATTAATTTTTATTATTTAAATGTTAAAATATATTCTTACTTTTGCAACAACTCTTAAGGAATTACTAGAAATTATATTTTCTTGTAAAATTTCATTTTCATTTTCAGGAGCTTCTCCCTTTTAATACCTTTAGTATATTTTGCACAGCTAAATTGATGATGTGCGCTAAACAACGCATCCGTTAATTTTTAACATCAAATTTAATACTCTCATAATTACACATATATTCAAATTTACTAAACATTTTATCCATATTAGATGCATTATCAGTACTAATGCCTAAGATCTGTATATTAAAAAAAAATTAATTACAATTTAAAAATTTATTAAATAAAATATTTACCAATATTTACCTTTGATAAAAGTTTAAATTCTCTTAAAACTTCAAATAATTTAGATGCAATATTCTCTCCTGAATGTGGACCTTCTATGTGAGAAAAATTAAGAACTGTACTGTTAAGTTTCCAATCATTGGCAATCTAATGTATTGTTATTCCTAAGAAAGAAATTTGATTCTTTGATGTCCATCCATCAAGAGTTAAGGAAACTTTTCCAGACAATTCCTATCAAATTCAATTTATAAATATATTAAATAAAATATTTGCAAATAATAGAAACAATTTATATAAAATTTATAATAAACCTGTAATTTTTTTTTAAGAAATTCCTTTTCATCTTCAAAATTTTTTATAATATCATTATGAATTGTATCTGATGATGGTATAATAGCTTCAGGATTAAGTCAGATTATCATTTTTTGAAAAAAAATATTTTGAACCACGGTAAATGGCTGATCATCAACAATAATCCAATATACTAAATCATTACGAAATGATTCTTGAGTAAATGCCTATAATTAATTTAGAAAATTTCTAAGTTTACACGGGGTGTTTGCACACGGGTCATATAAATATAATTTTTAATAGACTAATTTTTTGTTTTTTAATTTGAAATTGAATGCTACCGACATTATACTCTTTTACTTTTTATTCTTATTATATTACAGATAAATATATGTATTTTCACCTGCTCTGCAAGTTTACTTAAGGCATTAAAGGAGGTTTTGAATGCCGTTTTTAATCTACTAATATGACCCGTGTTTAAACACCCCGTGTACAAATAGAAATTGCCATTAATTTAATAATTTATTATATTATTATATAGTATAAAATAATACCCTATAAAAAGTATTTACAGTCGCCACTGGTTATAACGAACCTGTTTATACCGAAACTTGTTGTATTGAACCAAGTTTCACAGAACCGATTTTTTTATAATTAATTGCACTGGATATAACGAAATCACATAATAAATTACTATATACCGCATCTGAACTTATTTTAGCCAGCCCAAGTATATCAGTTACATATTTAGTATACCGAACTATCACGTGACTTTAATTAGTAATATAAAGAATGAACTACCAGAAAAATTATTTCTGCTAGTATCAGATAAAATTTTCATTTGAATAGCTGGTAAATACTTAAAAAATCGATGAACACATAAATTTTAAATAAAACATAGTGTTATCTGTTATAGTAAGTCATGTAATCATCCGAACTTTAAATATTACAGTATATGCTGCTATAATTTAATTGGATAAAATTCATATACCGAACAGTTCAGTATATAATATGAATATCATATATCGAATTTACCATATACCGAACCAAAACGCTTGGAACGGCAGGTTCGTTATATCTAGTGGCGACTGTATATTTAAAATATAATTAAAAACTTTTTAAAATATATTTAAAATATACTTAAAATATATTTAATTTAAAAATTGCGAAATACTTATAATATACTTAAAATGTATTTAAAATTATCTTAAAATATATTTCTAATATATTTAATTTTTGCCCAAATACTTAAAATATACTTATATTATAGATATATTTTTTACATACTTAAAATATTCTTATAATATATTTCATAATATATTTTAAGTATATTTTAAGTATGTAAAAAATATACTTATAATAATCTTATAATATACTTAAATTTTAATTTAAATATAATTTAAATATATTTTAAGTATATGGGCAAAAATTTTTTTTTTTTTTGCAAGGTAGTGCAATTTGTGAGTTTATTAATTATATAAAAGACAGAAAGTTCTGTTACATGTATAATTAATTTGTTTAAAACTCCAAACTGGTCCCCCATCCATAAGATTGCTCCCGTGCCCTACCATCACCTTATGAAATTCACCTATATCCTCCCATAGTAGCTATCAGATTATATAGGATCATCATCATCATATGGCTTTAGTAAATGCTTTCACTACCCTCTAAACAAAAAGAAGAACTATATTTGTATTTATATAATTTGAGATTGTTATATGCCTTCCAAATTACCCTATTTCCATTTTTAATAAATTGATTTATATATTGTCTTGTTTTTTCTAAAGCAACTGACCACTGTTCACCACATTTGAAAATTTTTCTTCCCTTCAGGTTATATGTACCATCTTCCACTTGCTGGGTTGGAATTCTTTCATATACAATACGTTGTTGTGCTGATATTTTTTTCCTTAAATCTTGCTTTTTAATTCCTTTTGTACGTTCCCAATCTGCAACTATGTCACAACGTGATTGCCAAATAACCTTATAAAATTCAGTAATAAACATTTCTAAAAAAAGGGAAGCAATTGTTAGTGTAGCTTTTTCTGATTTGACAATAGACCTGAGTTCTCTATATCTTCCTTTTGGGAAAAGATTCCTTAACATTAGATGTACAAATGGGATAGGCAACTCTTGGTTAAAACCTGTTGTATGAACAAAGAAATTTCTATTCCATAGATGTAGTTGTTGTATATCCTCTTGATTTAGTTGAATATATTCTTTTTTTGAGAGAAAGTCTTTAAACATTTGTTCACATTTGTTTATAGTATTGTTGGCCATTATTAACCATTTATCTCTGAGTTGCTGGCAATAAATTATATGATCATCATCTTCATTTTCTACAAGACATAACCTGCACTTTACATCTCCATATAAATCATATCTTCTTTCTTTCATAATTTCCAAAGTTGGTAATAGATTGTTTGTAAGCTTCAAGTGTTTGATGAAATTGTTATTTACTGTTGTTGTTGTGCAGTTAAATCCTGTGTTTTTTTTAAATATTGCCCAAGTAACTTTCTCTTCTATCATGTGAGTTGTATCTTGGAAAATTGTTCTGTGTGTACGATTAAAGGACCATGATGCCTCTAGTGCAGACCCACATAAATTATCTATAAATTTCCTGATGTGTCTGTCAACCCTCTTACCATCCCAGTATAAATCATATTTTAAGTCTTTCTGTTGTGAATCATTAATTGTGATGCACGTTGATTTTCCTGTGTCATTCTTAGCCACTCTGTCTGCTTCTTCATTACCTTTGACTCCTGAGTGACCTTTAACTTTTATTAGCTTTATCTCCAAATGTTTGCTGTCAATTAGATTAATTATACTACTAATTATGCTGTAATTGTTGCTTTACACCATATTCGAATTTTGTTTTTTCCATTTGTTAAATTTATTCTTGTGTGGTTGATGCTATCTATCGCGGCTTGAGAATCTGTAAAGATATTCGCCCTCTGTCCTGTTTGTAAAACCAATATAGCTGATAGAATAGCTCCCCAACTCTGCACGTGTAGATGAAGGCCAGTCTGTAATTGAGCTGCTGCATTCCAATATTACCTCATTTTTATCATTTATTATTACCCAACCTGTGCCCATATGTTTTGTAAAGTCGTTTAAATTTGTATTAAAGTGATCTGTTAGCGAGCCATCTGTATATATGTCAATTGTATTAGATGGATTGAATATTGATCTTAATTGGTGCAGCAGTGTTATATGTTGTGTCCTTGCTTCCTCATTTGATACTGTGTTTCGGATGAGGGCCGTATCATAATCCTGAATTTGTATACGGTCGGATATCTGTTCTGAAATACATTGTCTCCTGGGCACTTTCTAGTCTCTATAATATCTTTAATAACTTTGGTATCTGAGTTATTTTGGCAACTAAAGATTCTGTTAATGCAAGCCAAGTCCGAATAGTCCCTGTTGAAGTGGCAGTTATAGCTTTCTTTGTTGACTCTTCTATCATTTAGTCTACAGCCACTACAACGTTGAATGACTTTTTGCATCATACCGCTATCCTCACTCTGGTTATTACTATTCCTGACCCAATGTTGTATTGTAAACTTCCCTGTCTTATTGTTTTTTTTAATAATTTGTCCCCATACTAGTGTGCCATCCTGGTGTGTGTACACAAACTCCTTTTTCCTACTGTCTTTAGACGGCATTTTCTTTGTCATCTTAAAAGCTTGCATGTTAATTAGGGCTTCTCTGTCAATTTCTGTTTCTCTTTCTGAATTTGAGGGCTCTATGTTAGTCTTGCAAAGGTCTTTTAGTTGGGTCGACTGTTGTATGAGGCCTGATAGCGTAGTGAACCACTTCGGAGTCCTACCTCTTGCTTGTCACTTGTTAATGTCACAAATTTGTTGCCATGTAATCGTGTTTGACGCGTCGTGGTTTAGTAACTGTAGCGCCCCATGTATTGAGAGGGCTGCTGCTTTCCTTATAATAAATTCTTTGTCCTTTTTTTGCAACTCTGACGCCTGTTGGTATACAAAATTCCTCACGTCTGGGCCGATTATTGGTATATTCCATTTTTCACTTTCCACTAACGGGTGAATTTTGAAAAGATAGTCATGTGCTTTTCTTATTACGTTGTACGCATGATTGTTCAACATCTTGTTGGGAACTGTAACGTCAGGGTCAGTCATTAATATGCATGATGTAATGTTTAGCGTTAGTTGCGCTTTTTTTAGTCTCATTTTGAGCATATCTGCCTGCTTCGATTGAGAGTTTAGAGCTACTAAAAATTCTGTTATTTGCGCGGCTGTTTGATTTCTCCAAAGGTTTTTCAGATTCCCTTGTGCTGAGTGTAAGAGGATGTTGTTATGACAGTTAATTGGAAGTCGCGTTTTGTGCTTGACTACCTTCATAATTGGTTTATAGATTTCTTCGTATTTCTTGTCTTCCCAAATGGTAGTCTTCAGCCTGTATTCGAGTCTTGGAAGCAGCACCATGTTGATGATATATATTGCTTGCATGTGAGTTATATGTTTGCGTCTGATGGCTCCTAACACTGTCGAAATTTCCTTTTTCACTATTCCTTCTGTGTGCTTGTCACCTTTGTCCGCCTTAAACCATACTCCTAGTATTCGTATTGGGACTGAACCTTTGTTGGCTGTTACTTTATCTCTATTTTTCCCTATCTCGATAAACCTTTCCTCTTCATTATTATCTTCTGGATTAACAACTATAATTTCGGATTTTTCTCCATTTATCTTAATGTCATTAATATCAAAAAACTCATCAGCAATTAACGTTATTTTCCTTGCTTCATTTTTACTTTTAGCAATCCATTGTGTATCATCTGCGTATACTGATGCGGTGGTTCGTATTCTTACATTCCGTTTCTCATTACAAATTGTGTTATATGGCCATTTCAGCTCCATAGAGTAACCTAATGATTCGTCCTCCTGTATTCTGTGGAGTAAAGGGTCATAAAAAATCCTCCATATTAGGGGCGATATCACCTCCCCTTGATCGATACCATCGCGCGCAGTGAAAGCATCTGTTAAGCCATAAGCCGTAATAATTCTTATCTTTCAATTCTTATATATGTTTATGATAAAATTGATGATAGTAGTTGGGATTTTAATTCTTTCTAGGGCTTTTTGTAGGGGAAACATCCCAACGCTGTCAAACGCCTTCGCCATATCTTGAGATACAATCCATACTGTTTTGTTTTCTTCGCGGGTGTCTTCCAAGATACTATTTATCATTGTGAGTGGAGTTGATGTCGATTCCCCAGGTAGACCTGCGTAATTTGGTCCTTTCAAGATTTCATGCCTACTGAGTATACTTTTGAGGCGTTTTGTGATGATTTTTACCGCGCATTTACATAGACATTCAATCAAAAGGATCAGACGCGTTCTCGCTAGGTTATAATCCCAATCGTATGTCTTGGGGATCGGATAAAGTTGGGATATATTCCACTTTATTGGTATGTTCTGTAGGTAGTAACACAAACCCTGTATTGCCTAAATAATTTATTAACTTCGATACCCGCTTTTTTTATTAGTTTGTAACTTATGTTTGATATACCCGGCGCTGAACTGTCATTCATGGTGTTGAGCATCTCATTTCATTCTTGTTCTGTCGATGTGTCACCCAGGTGATCATATATTTGTGGGTTGATGTCAGTTCGTGGCTCATATATGGTTTTCCATTGTTCTGAAAGGTTCTCAAATTTGTGATTTCTCGCACGGAATAATGATGAAAATGCGTTAATTGCTTCTGCTTGGACTTCCTCTTTAGTGTTTAAGAGAATTTCTTCCTGTGTGTCCGTGACTATGCGGATTCTGTCCAGGTTAATTTTTGAGTATGTCTTGTCTAATATGTTATTGATCATTTTCCGTTGGTCTGTAGTGATCATGTTGTTCCTTTCTTCTATCCTTCTCTTTATTGTTGCTTCTTTACACTCTTTGTCTTTCATTTTGATTACTCTTCTGACTATCTTCAGCCAATTTCTAGTCTCGCATTTCCATGTGTGCCAATCTGTGTCTTCTGTTAACTCAGATATATTTGTTCTGTATCGTTCATTGAAAGTTTTGATCCCTTTTGATGCCTTGAGCAACTCCGCTCCTTTCAACTCATTCTTATATAATTTTCTCATTATACTTCTCATGTATAGGAGATCCTTACATTCTTTCGAGAAGTCTTCAATTTCTTTATAGTTTCTGTTGAGGTTTGTTTTGGTATCTCCTACCTTTTTGTGTGGGATGTGTTTAAGTGATGCCTGCTGTATACATTTGCATATAATGTCCCATAGTTTATTTAAGGTGTCTTCACTTCGTCCATGAGTTTCTATGTATCTGAAGGCCTTATGCTTCTCCAAGAGGCTTTTGAGGTAGTTTTCATATTCATTCCATTGTTCATTTGTGGTGTTTTCATAATCGTATACAATACGTTTTGTATTTTTCTCTGCTCTTCTACCCCTTTATTATTGGTAACTATTATATCTGTGAATGAGATCTTTGCGAACGTAATGTTGTGATCGCTATCTGTAATATCTGCTGATTGGTATATGTGACTCTTCATTATTCTAGTTTCAAGTTTAGGATCCGCCCAGATGTAATCGATTCTGGTCGATGTAATTTTATTTGACCACGTAAAGCTTTCTTTCTGTTTGGGATTTAATTTCCTAAATGTATCCACAAAGAAAGTATTATCTAACCATGTGATGATGTTAGAGGGTTTTTTTCTAAGCTTAGAAGGGCCGCTGTAATCCAACGATTTATCAATATACATATTCAAGTCACCTATTAAAATATAATATCTATTCTTTTTGCTATGGTTAATAAATTCATTTTTTATGTGATTGGTTAATTCGTTTTTCATTTCCGTGTCAGATGGTGGCATGTATACGACGCCTATTATAAGTGTGCAATTCTTGAGTAGTAGTCGGGCTTCTATGTAGTAGGCACTAATTCTATTAATTTTTCCTAAATGTTTTTCCCATTTCTTGTTGATTATAATACACACTCCGGATCCCTTGATCTTGTTGTCTTTGTTAGTCCAGAATGAGATATATTCCGGATTTTGTTTATTCCAGAATTTGCCGTATTTTCTGTCTTTGTTAGTTTCAACTATTCCCACAATATCTGCTCTTTTATTCGCGCAATAATCCATTAACATGTTGAGTTTAAAGTCATCAGGTCCAATTCTGTTAATGTTGTGTCCCATGAGTACTAAGTTAAAAGTGTTAATGTCGCTAATGTTACTATTAGAATTGTGTACGTCTTGTTCTTGTTGTGGGGACCTAATGTTCGCGTCTTTTGTGTAGGTCGCGTTATTGCTTTGAATGTTCGTGTCTTGTGTATAGGTCGCGTTGCTGTTTTGAATGTTCTTGGGGACGTGTTATGAATTTGGTAGGACTTTTCCCTTTCTGTCCTTGTTTTTGGGGTAACTCTAGTGTTATTATTTGTCATTTCGGCTAGTTCAATTGTTTTTCTTGTTTTGTTGTTATTTTGTTTTCCGTTTAGACCAGCTAAGGAAAATTTCTGATTAAAAAAAATAGAAAAAATTATATTTTGAAATGTTTTTTGATATTTTGTTAAAAAAGTGAAATAAAAAAACAAATCAGATCCTTGACCCTATATGGGCAAAAATTAAATATATTAGACATATATTTTAAGATAATTTTAAGTATATTTTAGATATATTAAAAATATATTATAAGTATTTTGCAATTTTTAAATTAAGTATATTTTAAATATATTTTAAGTATATTTTTTTTTTTTTTTTTTTGGTGAAGCTAATGACGTCACAAGGACGATTTTATTAATTTTGTAGATAAAAGGGCAGAAGTCTTTAAGACTATGGGGCTACAAATCTTACAAAAAAACTAAGTATAAAACTAAATACATAGAAATATACCTACGATGCTACACGTGAACGAACAAAAATACTAAAAAACACTAAACTCCCACTCGTAAAGCAGAAAATCCACCTAATAAGCTAGAATAACTCCCACCTACCAAATGAATTACTACCTAACAAGCTAGAAAAAATAAGAAAATTAAAAGTAAAATAAATTCTAAAACCTAAATTAATAAAAAATAAAATTTTAAACTAATTTACGCAGCAAATCTAAAATTTCCGCTAGAACTTTATCAATATATTTTAAGTATATTAACACCATTATAATGTTTAAATGAAAAACAAAAATAAATTTGGAATTCAATTTGCTGATCAGATTAGATTTGGTATGAAAATTTGTTGATCCTATTTTTGGTATTAGCAATTAGATCGGCCAATGTTAGTTTGTCATTATCAAAATATGGGCGTGATCTGCACAATTTTTTTCCGGAAGTATTATAGTACTTATTAATAGTACTAGACAGGACAGGACAAGACAAAACAGGACAGGACAGGACAGGACAGGACAGGACAGGATAGAACTCTTAAACTACAATTTTGTGATTTAGAGTTTCCTGTGGTACTTTTATGTCATATTAAGTTTAACCATCAAATTGTAGGTTTTTTGGTAGAATTGAATTTTGATGATCATTATTCACTAAATTTAAAAAAAACACTTTAATCGCAAATTCACAATTCATTATAACACAAAAAAAAAAATTTTTTATTTTTTAAATAATGTTGTGTTAACATGTAATAAGTGATTAATAAAAAAATATTTTGAAACATTTTTTAATTATTTTAACAAAAAAAATGTTGCGAAAACATTTTTTATTAATAAAAAAAACAGTTTCGCAACATTTTTTAATTGTTTTAATAGAAAACATTGCGAAACTGTTTCTTTAATAATAATTTTATAAAAAAATGCAAAAAACGTCGCAAAAACGTTTTTTATTAGGTCCATCACTCCTTTCGTCTCCCATCACTTCTTTTCAACTTTCCATTACTCCCTTTCGTCTCCCATCACTCCTCTTCATCTTCCCATTATTCCTTTTCGTCTTCCATCACTCCTTTTCGTCTCCCATCGCTCCTTTTCGTCTCCCATCACTCTTTTTCGTCTCCAATCACTCTTTTTCGTCTCCCATCACTCTTTTTCGACTCCCATCACTCTGTTTCGTCTCCCATCACTCCTTTTCATCCCATCAGTTTTTTTTGTCTCCCATCACTATCTCCCATTGTTCCTTTTCGTCTCCCATCACTCCTCTTCATCTTCCCATCACTTCTTTTCATTTTCCATTACTCCTTTTCGTCTCCCATCACTCCTTTCGTCTCCCATCACTCTTTTTCGTCTCCTATCACTTTTTTTTGTCTCCCATCACTCCTTTTCGTCTCCCAACACTTCTTTTTGCCTCCCATCATTCCTCTTCATCTTTCCATCACTCTTTTTCATCTCCCGTCACTCCTCTTCATCTTTCCATCACTCTTTTCGTCTTCCATCGTTCCTTTTCGTCTCCCATCACTCCTCTTCATCTTTCTATCACTCCTTTTCGTCTCCCATCACTAATCATTTTTTTTTTACAATAACTTCTACTTAAAAGATCTTTCAAAAGTATGTCAAGCTCCCCCATGAAAATGACCTCTTGTTTTAAGTATAATACTTTTTATAGGGATAAATAAGATAAAATACATTATACCAAAGATTCTGAGATTTCAAGCTTATTTAATGCTTCAGTTATTTGATTGACCTCTAAATATAATTCACTATGTTTACTTTTAATATGTTTCCATAAACTAGATGTTGAGCCATCTTTAGGCACTTTATAACTTTTAAAACAGTGATTACAATTATATTTATTATTTATTTCATTTAAAGTAAAATGGGTATAAACTAATGATTTACTATTCTTTTTAGTTTGTGAAGTATCTTCTGGTTCATTAATTTGAAGTGTTATATCTTGTGATATAATACTATCACTTTCAGAATCTATATCAGTAATATTACTCATCTTGAAATATTTAATAAATTTCTTATGAAATTTTTTGAAATTTTTTACCATATACCCATTGTTTATATATATAATTTTAATCAAAAAAATCTTCATATCAAAAAATTAATGATGCCAATGGTATCATCATATCAAAATTAACCATTATATCGTGTCAAAAATCAACCATGGTATCGTGTCAAAGATTTATTTTATTTTATTTTATTTTTATGAAATATGAATTTAAATATAACAAAAATGATACGTAAATGTATTAATTCAATCAATCGTGTCAAAAATAAATAACAGTATCATGTCAAATGACGATATTAAAACAATTCTAGCATCACCACCAAAAATGGTAGCTGGATTTATTTGTCAGTTACACATACTATAGAATACAATGTAGAAACAAGTTAAAATATTGCACATCCCGTATTGATTTAAAATTAAAAATTCTTTTTTATTTGTAAATAAAAAACCAATAATAAAGTTTGGTAACTTTTTTTAAAGTTCGATAAATTGTTTAATTCTGCAACTCTACGATACTAAAAGTTATCTAAAATCACATGTAACTGGTATGTGTAACCATCTATCATTTTTCAGTGATGATGCTAAGGCTAGGATCATTATCAACGTATCAAAAATCTAACAGTGGTACGTGTCAAATGACAATTATATCAACGTACAACAATGATATCATCATGACTAATATAAATTGATTTTTTATCAGATTATTTGATGCCTATTTTATTCATTTTTCAAATTAAATTTTTTTATATGTTTAATTTTTATTTGCTTTAACTTTTTTTTGGAAATTTTCCCAGTTTCCGAGTTCCGATGTTAACAAATTATTAATTCGAGTTGTTAGCGGAATACAGTTTCAACAATCATGTGTCCATGAAAAGCTGTAAAGAAACAAATACTAAAAGAAGTAATGAATTAAATTAGCAAAGGAAAAGCGAAAAAAAAAACAAAAAAAAAATCCCGAAAACACGTTTCCATGAAGAGCAGTAAAGAATAGACCTAAAAAGGGAGAGAAGACGTTAAAAATTTGAGAAAGGAACAAAGAAAAAAATGAAGAACGAAATTAATACCTGATTTCCCGTGAAAAGCTGCAAAAAACTAGAAACTAAAGAAGAGAAAGACGAAATTAGAAAAGGAAACGGAGAAAGAAACCAAAAAAAAAAAAAGTTCTAAACATATACCTGAACTGCAAAATTAAAGAAAAAGATGAATTTAGAAACAAATATTAAAATATTATTGGAAATAAGTCACGGCTTTGTACTTACGAAGCCATTGATGTCTTATTTGATGATCTACTCTCTGATAGATGTAAAGCCACTCTTCTTAATTACAAGATCACGCACTCAACAACTGTAAACGTTAAAGAACACAAAATTCCACATAGTTCTGTGAAAAGCCAAAAAGAACAAAAACCTAAACGAAGAGAGGGATGAATTTAAAAGAGGAAAATAAAACGAAGCAAGAATAATAATAATAAAAAAATATTCTACCTTCCCATGGAGTATCGCAAAAAACCAAAAACCTAAAAGAAGGAAGAAGGAGAACAGAATTAACAAAGGAAACAAAAAAAAATGAAAGAACAAAAAAAAAGAAATATTTCAATCACCTGCCTTTTCACGAAGAACAAGAACCAAAAACCTAAAAGGAAGAAGGAAAACGGAATTAACAAAGGAAACAAAAAAAAAGAACCAAAAATAAAAAAAGAAACACACCGTAAAGAACAATAACTGAAAACCTAAAAAAAGGAAGAAAGAAAACGGAATTAACAAAGGAAACAAAAAAAAAATGAAAGAACAAAAGAACAAAAAAAAGAAACAAAAACATTTCAATTACCTGCCTTTTCACGAAGAACAAGAACTGAAAACCTAAAATAAGGAAAAAGGAGAACGGAATTAGCAAAAGAAATAAAAAAAAAATGAAAACCCGAAAAAAGAAATAAAAAAATTTTAATCACCTGCCTTTTCACGAAGAACAAGAGCCAAAAACCTAAAATAAGGAAGAAGGAGAACGGAATTAGCAAAAGAAATAAAAAAAAAATGAAAAAACGAAAGAAAAAAGAAATATTTCAATCACCTGCCTTTTCACGAAGAACAAGAACTGAAAACCTAAAATAAAAAAGAAGGAGAACAGAATTAGCAAAAGAAATAAAAAAAAACAAAAAAATGAAAAAAAGAAACAAAAAAAATTTCAATTACCTGCCTCTTCACGAAGAACAAGAACCGAAAATCTAAAATAAGGAAGAAGGAGAATGGAATTAGCAAAGAAAATAAAAAAAAAATAACCGAAAAACTAAAAAAAAGAAACGCACACCTTTCTGTGAAAAACGCAAAGAACTGGAACCTAAAAAAAGAAAGAAGACAAACGAAATTAGTAAAAGAAAACCAAAAAAAAATCAAAACAAAAAAAACCAACCGTGAAGAGCCAAAGAGCCAAAAGCCTAAAGGACTTTTCCGTGAAAAACTGCAAAGAACTAAGACCAAAAAGAAGAGAGGGAGACGTACGACATTAGTAAAGGAGGCGAAAAAGAAATACAAAAAAAAGAGAACGAAAAAAACTACTTTTCTGTGCGCAAAGGAAAACGAAAAGAAAGCTAATACAAAATAAAAAAAAATTTTTTTTTTAAATTTTTTTTATCAGTTCTACCAGTTCCCGGTTCGGGTCCCAGTTTGGTTTATTAAAAAAAACTGAACTGAACTGAAACTGAACCAAAAATTTCGGATTAAAATTATTGGAACTGAACCGTATTTTTGATTCAGATCTAGTTTGGTTTTCAGGTTAAACCGGAACTATTCGGAGCTTTAGTTGCAACCTTTGAAAACCTGTGGTAAGTTTCGAAAAGTTAACATTAACTTTTTGAAACTTCAATTTTTTTTTAATTTTCTTTTCTTTATATTTTATAGGTATTGATTGGCATCGGTTGAGACCTTTGAATAGGTGAGTTTTGAAAAGTTTCATTACTTTTCGCAACTTTAATTTTTTTTTAATTTTCTTTTCTTTATTTTGTAGGTATTGGTTGTGACCTTTGGAAACCTGTAGTAAGTTTCAAAAAGTTAACATTAACTTTTCAAAACTTCAATTTTTTTTTAATTTTCTTTTCTTTTTTTTGTAGGTATTGATTAGCATCAGTTGGAATCTTTTAGATAGGTGAGTTTCGAATAGAGTTTGGAACCGGATGCACCATCCGGTTTTTAAACCAGTTCCACCCATTTTTTTTACGATTCGGTTCAATCCAGATTCATGCTGCAAAAACCGGTTTGCGTTTAAAGCGAGTGCAACCAGGTGCTCAACCCGGTGTGATATCGAAACTTTATAGTGCCAGCCCGAATTACGAAATTATAAATCACGTGATACCGGGTAAATAGTTTAGCCACCGGGATTTTTATTAGTTATAGAAAATTATGCTACACAAATTCTGGAATTGTGTTATACAAGTTTTGTAATTCTGGCCGAAATTATAAACTCGGCCAATTATATGCCGATCACATTTAATTCTGGCCAAAATTACAGTGTACTGTACACTTGACAAATTCATGCGGGTAGAATTAAGGTTGCTTGTCTAAACCTCTTCAAAATCCTACGATTAGTTTCGTCAAAATTTTACTATAGATTTATTATAGTTTCGGCAGAATTTCGGCAGTTTCGGCATTTATAATAAGTTTCGGCGGTTTCACCATTCTCCAAAGTTTCGCCAGTTTTTTAATATAACTTTAATATAGTTTCGGCAGAATTTCGCTTTTCGGCGAAACGCCATCTTGCCTAAACCCCTAGGTTTCGGCAAGCAACCTTAGGTAGAATTTTGTAATTTGTCACGTGTCCCGTACATTTTGAAATCAGTGTAAGCCTGATGCAAAAATGGAAACTCTAATCCAGGATGTAGATCATAGTAGAATTCCATAAGTTAACTGAAAACAAGGAACGTGACTTCAGATGCGGCTAACTATTACTTTATTATTTATTTATTATAATTAAACAAATATAAAACCGGGTACAAAAATCGGTTTCAACCGGGTTTGTAAAAACCGATTTGAAAAGGGTCGAACCGGTTGCACCCGTTTTAAATCCGGTTTCCAAAAATACAACCGGTTCCAAACTCTAGTTTCAAAAAGTTTCATTACTTTTCAAAACTTTAATTTTTTTTTAATTTTCTTTTCTTTATTTTGTAGGTATTGATTAGCATCAGTTGGAATCTTTTAGATAGGTAAGTTTTGAAAAGTTTCATTACTTTTCGAAACTTTAAATTTTTAATTTTCTTTTCTTTATTTTGTAGGTATCAAGTTGGGACCTTTGGAAACGAAACCTGTGGTAAGTTTTAAAAAGTTACATTAACTTTTCAAAACTTCAGGTATCGGTTGTGGCCTTTGAATAGGTGAGTTTTGAAAAGAATCATATTCTTTTCGAAACTTCAGTAATTTTTTTGTTTTTTAATGAACTTTACTAACATATTCTCTTTTTGTAGGTCTATGGCTTCCTGGTGCTTTCTGAATTAAACTTCAAAGGTACCCTTTGAAATTCTTTAATTTCTTTTGTTTTCTTTAATAAAATATCAACTAATATCTCGTTTCTCTTTTTATACTGTAGGTCAGCAACTTTTTGGATGACATCTGGATGGAACTTTGAAAAAAAAATAAAGATTTTCAAAGAAATGAAATTTGTAGGTCCACGACTTCTTGGATTGCACCTGGATGGAACTTCAAAGGTATTCTTTGAAGTTTAAATGTTATTTTTTTAATGAAACATTACTAATTAACTGAATGTTTTTACTTTTCTACTTTTGGTAGGTCTACAAGTTCCTAGACGCTTCATAAACGCAAATTTAAATAGTTGTTTGTTGAAATCGAACTAACTGGAATAATATCCAAACCATTAATAACATGTAAATTACAGTAGAACTTTAGCTATTAGTACATTAATAAAATAATATAGTAAAGTGATAAATTTGTAGTGCGTTTAATTAATAAATTGATGTTAGATAATGCTAAAATAACAATCAAAATTTGTATAATTTATTATTATTTGATGAATTTTGCAGATTTTTATTTTGTAAAATATATGCAGAATTTAATAACAAAAATCTGTGCAGAACTTTGTTATTTATAAAATCTGCGCAGTTTTTTATTGGATTTTTCTTCTGATGTTTTGCGCCAAGGTATAAGATCTGCACAGATATAATTTCTGAAAATCTGCGCAAATCTGCTTCCCAAAAAATTTCCCGATGTGATTAATTAAACTGTATATTCTCTCATCATACAATGCATTTATATTAAAAAACTAATTGATTTGGAGGAAAGGTAATCACCAAATAAAAGCAAAGACAAAATTACGAATATACATCAATTCAAAATTTTAACAAAAAAAACAACAAATTGGAAAAGAGATATTTTGATGCTATTGACCATTCAGTTACTAAAGCTTTTAATATGAGTATTGAGTAGCATCCCATTTAGTGTTATTGAAAACCTTGGTTTATTGATACGATTAAAACTTTACAACCAGCGTACAACTTACCAACTCGACAAATTTTAAATAAATGGAACGTTATTACAAGCTGAATTGGCTCGTGTAAATTTATGAATCTATCATAATGAATTAGCTAAGGAAACTAATTATACGATTGGTAAATTTCATTATTATTTTTTTATTAATATTCTGCTTTTAATTTTGTTTCTTCTATTTGTTATCTATTCTAAGATTCACATGATCATTTTATTAGCTCTAGTCGGTTGGATGGGACCACACTGCTGAATTATCTCTCAAAATTATCCATAAATTCTCGATATACAGTGCATTGCGCACTGCGTTAATTTAATCAGTTCTGACATTGTAAAATTAGTCAAAAATTTGATTAAATGTGCAAATGTAATCTCACAAGATTTTTCAAAAATTCAGCTATAGGCGTGGCATTATTTAAAGCGCTATTCAATTAAAAAATATACAAGGAGGAGGTCTAAAATCGTACGTGGAGATAAGGTGAATGACGGTGTATGAATGCACAAGCTCAATCTGGCGTTAAAAGATGCTTTGCAACATTGTATTCTCTAAGTCTATTAAGAAAAAGTTACTTTTTGAGATAACTAATGTATATTACTTAAAAATATTACTTAATTGAATTCTAAATAATCACAAATAAAATCAATATTGAGAAATCATGGATTTTTTAACGATATTTGTATGTTTTAAGGATGCAATGTTAAAATTAGAAGGTAAAATGCAACTCTATCAGTAATAGCTTCTCAAAATCGCATAAAATATCAGAATTTTATTTTATTATCACCATTTTCGAATTAGTGTGATCAGGTGATTTGTTAATCAATAAAATTATTCCTGAAAATACCGAAAACACTGAAAACAAAATTTTATTGGCCAATTTATCTGTCTGATCATTTCCTTAATTTAGTAGATATTTTTAATAAAAATGACGCTACTTTACGCGAAAAAAGATAGTTTCGCGTTTAAAAATTATCAGTTCAATGACAGAACTCAATTGCAAATACCTTTTAGACACATGTTATTCATGTCAAAAATGCTTACACTGTTTTGAGTTGCCATAGCAAGAGCCATGTAAATGTAATAAAAATAAACAACCAACAAGAACTAAACATCCAAAACGCGCACAACAAATATATCAATGTACTTTTAAACCAGATCCATTATTTCCAAAAGCAAATAAATATTTGTTTGATGCTAATGAAAAATTTGGTTATAATAGTAACTTTGAAGAATCATTTTCTTACACTTTTTGTAGTACTTGTAATAGCAAAATTCAACGGTATAGAAATGCTGATAGAAAAGACCAGCAAACTCTAAAAGAAAATAATAAAGTTGCTCCAAGCGATTTATCAAATGAAAAAGAAGTTGTGAATGTTGTTAAAGAAAAAAATCATAAAATATTCTCTTTGGTAAGTAGTGATACTGAAGAGGGAGAAGGCATTGATGATATAGAGATTAACGATGAAGATAGTGATCTTGAAGAAGTAAAAGTGCAGATAATTGTTAAGAGTAATACTATAAAAGTACCTACGGCAAAAACTTTGAATATTGAACCCGTTAGCTATAAAAAGGTTATGGAAAAAATAAATTTAGCAGTTCAAAAAACTTTGAAGAAAAAAGTCAAATCAAAAGATTATACTATATCATACAAGGCAGTAAATGCACGTGGACCTTCAAATGAACTTGAAGATGAAATGGATTTTCGAGAGTTTATTAGTGAGTATAAAAGGATAGTTCTACATAGCTAACAAAAAAATGTCAATGATAGTAACCGTAAAGGATGATTTGATAAAGAAAAAAAAGTCACGCAGTAAGGTAAAGTTTTTTATACAATATATTGTATAGTATAATAAAAAATGAATTTTTAACATTTACTATTTTCTAGAGTTCTGATGAAAGTGGATTTTCTTCTGAAGAATTGCAATATACAAAGAAAAAAAAATTACGTGCCATCTGTGAAGAAGATTTATCAAAGGAAGAAAGAACAAGATCTGAAGTAATTTCTACTTTATGTGAAATGTATAAATGTAATATACATGCAACACCATGTTTTATTCAAGATAATCGGCATTTACAACTCAATCCTGCTAGATTGCAGCTTTGGGCACGAGAAATAGTAAGTTTTTCAACGTAAATATTGTTTATTGTATAAATTGATAAAATTATAATATTTTTATTTAGATAAATGAAGCAGCTACCTATGAAGTGCCCCCATCTTATCCAACATTTGATGCAAAATCAAGTGTATCTGTCAATAAAAATAATTTGACAGCACAAACACAAGTAAGTCAGGCATTACCTGCTACTGCTACTCCTATTATAATCCAATTACCATCACAATTTTATCCAAATTCTCAAGAACAGTTGACATCGTATAGTTCTAATAATACAAATGTTCTATTAGCATCACCAAATACATTACCTTCAATTGGTGAATTTTTCAGTAGTTTAGATCAAAAACATAACTGTAATGTATATACTCTAACTTCGAAAATGCTTTTCTTGAAGAAGAAATTGCTGTAAATGTAATCAAAGATTTATCTGATGATCAATTGCAAAAATTAGAAGTAGTGAAAATTGGATGGCAGAAAAATGTCAAACGAGCAGCTCAACGATTTTGAAATATATTAGAATATTTGATAATACAAATAATAAATTTGATATTTTTCTATAAACTAAAGCTATACGTTTTATTTTCTAATAAATTGATTTTCTAAATAAAATTTTTCTAAAAACTAATTATTCTAAACATAAATTGATGCTTCAAAATATGATTTTGCCATTTGAGGTGAAATTTGACTACACACAACTAATAATGCATATACAGGATCGTTACAAGCTTTCATAAAATCACGATTATGTCTAATCCATGATTTGATAGTTGAAAATGCAGTCTCAATGGGGTTAAAATCAGGAGAATAAGGTGGAAGAAAAACAACATGACATCCCAATCCCTCCAATAAAGCTACTAATTCATTATCATGATGGATTCTTGCATTGTCCATTACAATAACACTATTATCTCCTGGATAGTATGGATTCATTGTTGGCACCTAAATAGTAATAAAATTATCAAAAAAATAATCCAAATTCTTGTAATTAGCACAATTATTACTTACTACTTGATTGAGAACAAAATCAACAAATTTTTTTCTATCATAAGATCCTTCAAATATATCAATACCAATAAATTCTTCCATTGTAAGTGCAGGTAAAATGGTATATCGTTTTCCCCGTATAAAAACTACTTTTTTTTGAACAGGTGTATTTCTGGGAGAATAACCATATAAACGTGACAAACTTCTTTCATCTTTAGCACTTTCGTCAATAAAAATAAGTTGATTTTGGGTATAATGTTCACCAAATGTAGCTAAATAGTGTGCTCGTACAATTTCATTTCTTTCTAGTGCTGCTTTTTGCAACTTCATACAAGAAAAATTTTGAGAAAATTTTTGAGATAATTTACATCAATTATTTACAACATATAATGTTTTATCTTTTTTCGAGTAATTCCTAAATATTGAAGCGACCTCCAGAGAGTTGCAATGGATGCTCTTTTCCCTATTAGACATTCCATTTCATATATCAATTCGTCTAAGTATCAGTCTACCTTTTCTCTGACAAGACCTCTAAGTATAGTCATGTCTCTTCTACTAAATAGTTTTCTTCGACCAGGAACACCTTTGAAAGGATTTATAACACATGCCCAACGGTTATATCTCTTTTTTATTTTATTTACAACACCTTTACTCATATGCAATGTATTGGCAATATCCACAGTTGACAAACCATCGGTATAAAGATAAACTATATGACAGTACAAATCTTCACTGAATTCTCGAGGCATAGTTGAGCTTACCTATAAAGAGTAAACACTTTTATTTACAAATTATATTTATAATTATTGTAATTGTTTGAAATTTGTGGAATCGGAACATGTCAGTTTATATGCTACCGTCAAAATGAACGCGATCACGATAAAAAATTATATCGGAGGTGATGCAACAGTGGCTTAGCATTACGGAGATCAATTAATATTTAATTTTTATATGTGCACGTGATGGTTATTTTTGTAATTCCGAGATCAATATTTTTATTTAAATAGTAAAATATGGCCAATCACACTAATTTGAAAATGGCGATAATAGTATGACAGCATGTTATACATCTAAAAGTTTTTTATTAATTTGTAAAAAAATAAAGTTTAATATTTGCGGTATTGCAGATGAGTTGCGATATCACAAATGAGTTGCGGCAATGAAGTGACGATATCAAATCAATATCGTAAATACATCTTTTTTTTTTATTTGAAATTACTGATATCGTAATGATATCAAGACTGTGCCGATTAGATATTTTTGAATAAATATTATCATGATATCTCAGAGATAAATTGGAGGATGAAGTGACGATATCAAATCAATATCGCAAATACTACATCTTTTTTTTGAAATTACTGATATCGTAATGATATCAAGACTGTGCCGATTTGATATTCTTTTGAATAGATATCATCATGATATTTTTGCGATAAATTATGGTGATAATATGATGATATCATATCAATATCGTAAATACATCTTTTTTCTCCCTGAAATTAACAATATCGTAACAATATCAAGACTATACTGATCAAATATTCTTTTAAATAAATGTTGTCCCGATATTTTCACGATAAATTATGGTGATGAAGTGATGATATCAAATCAATATCAAAAATTCTACATCTTTTTTTTTTGAAATTACTGACATTGTAATGATATCAAGACTGTGCCGATTTAATATTCTTTTGAATAGATATCACCATGATATTTTCATGATAAATTATGGTGATGAAGTAACGATATCAAATCAACATTATAACAATATCATCATGGAAATTGATACCATTATGACATGAAATTTATATCATATCCATATCAATTCAACATTGCTCAAATTTTCAAGGTTTCTGTAAAGGGACTTAAGGCTTCTACTCTAATAGCTTCCCATTCCATTTCATTAGAGGTACTTGTAAAGATCTTGCCCACATCAGGAAATTATATAGTGCGAAAAGTTGCGCAAGTTTACACATCATAATATTTCGTAAGCTTCCAGACCCGCCGCAAGTTTGCGTAAGCGTAATATTTCGTAACTTTTTAAAATATTTCGAAATATTATGATATGCAAAGCTTCGTAATTTTACGATTTGTAATATTCCGTAATTTTGCGGTTCGCAATATTTCGTAATTTTACATAATATTTCGTAAGTTTTCAGACCCGCCGCAAGTTTGCGTAAGCGTAATATTTTGTAACTTTTTAAAATATTTCGAAATATTACTGTATGCAAGGCTTCGTAATTTTACGATTCGTAATATTCCGTAATTTTACTGCGTAATACTTCGCAACTTTTTAAAATATTTCGAAATTCTATGATGCGTAATGTTCCATAATTTGACGATTCGTAATATTCTGTGATTTTACACAACTTAATATTTCGTAATATTTCAAAATATTTCAATAAATAATACTTCATTTTCTGTACTATAAGTTTATATAATGTATGTTTTATTAGATATAATCATAAAAAATTACAAGTATTTATTAATATATACAGAATACATAAAAGTAAAAAAGAGAAAGAGTAGAGTAACAATATTATTAGACGTAAAAAGAAGAGAAACAGCTATAGTAACGTTAGTATTAGATATAAAGATAAAAGAAATATTGTTATTATTGTTAGTATTAAGGTAAAAAGAGTTAAAGAAACAGTAAAAGGAGTAAAAGAAACATGGATATTATCGTTAGTATTAAAGTACAAGTAAAAAGAAATAAAGGAAACGTAGATAGTATTGTTAGTATTACGACATAAAGTAACAAAGAGGTAAAAAAAAAACGCGTTAATATTAAAATAATTAGTATTAATAAATAAATATTTCTATACCTGCAAAGTAATTGAACAAAAGAATAAAGAAATAAAGAGAAAGGAAAAAATAAACATGTTGTTAGTATTGTTAGTATCGTTAGTATTACAGTACAAGTAAAAAGGAATAAAGGAAACATGGATATTATTGTTAGTATTACGATACAAAATAACAAAGAGGTAAAAAAAAATGAAAATAATTAGTATTAATAAACAAATATTTCTATACCTGCAAAGCAATAAATTATGAAATATATGTAAATATATTGTATATAATTAAAGAAATAATAGAAAGAAGAGACAAAAAAATTAAAAATATTGAACAAAAGAATAAAGAAATAAGAAACAAAAATAAATAAGACAAAAACGCGTGCGTGATTAAATGATTAAATGATTAAATCACATGCAAGGATCAGCCTAATTTGATTGGCCAGAAAATACGATATCGTAAAATTACGGAAATCCGCATTTTAAAAAATCACAGAAATTGTATATGCACAATTACTAAATATTATCCCCTCGTGATAAATTAAAAATTATCAACACAAATTCAACACAAATTTAACAAATTTAACGAAATTTGGCCAAAATTAACAAATTTTTACCAGAATTATCAACACAAATTGAACACAAATTGAACACAAATTTCAGCCACGATTTATTTATGTCACACCCGTGTTGTTAAGAATTAATAACCATTTTATTTATTAAAACTATATTAATTATGGTAAAAAAAATGCTATTACGTGTGATATATATAAAAAATAATATTTATTTTTTATGCAACCCATAATTCTCTAATAAACTATTTACATACCGACCTTCCTCCTCCGTGTTATAAGAGTCAATAGAAAGTATATCATCGTCAGCTATGCCATCATTGGCCGCACCATCGTTGGCCGTACCATCGTTGGCCGCATCATCGTTAGCCACACCATCGTTAGGCCTACCATCGTTAGTCACATCATCATCAGCCGCACCTGCTCTATCGTCAGCTGCTCTATCACCACCATCGTCTACATCATTACCATCATGAGAATCATCGTCCGAATGTGTAAATTTATCCCTATTTTCCAACTTTTGCTAAAAATCAATAAATAAATAAATAAACTGTAATTCAAATAATTCACATTTTGCAAATTGTAAATTAAAAACTTACTAAGTTGTTGATTATCTTCGACTTCATTATACTTTCGCTCATTTGAATGTTTTGATTATTAGGATTTAAGTACGTTTCGCATATGCTAATCGCATACGCTATTTGTGTTTTTGAGGGATTTTTATTTTCTTTTCGCAACTTATCAATTATCAGCGACATATATGTCGTAGGTTGCCCATCTTTAACCTTTTTAAATAGGTTGTTGTAACATCTTTTCACCTCCGCCTTACTCTTCCATTCCTGAATCTTTGACGGACTAGCCTGAGTGTTAATAGACGGTAATTTATGCCCAGTCGCTTCAAAAACAGAATACATAACGTCTTTAACTCTAGACGTGAACGTCCCTCGTATGCTTCTATGTTGTTGTACTAACTATTAAAAAAAAATGTTAGTATGAAATTTAATAAAATTCATAATTGCTTTAACTTACAGTCGGGGCAATTTTTTTTTTCGAAAAAAATAATCCATTGATTTTTTTTGAACTGGCGCATAAATTCCGGATTTTCGTCTTTTAAATATTTTTCGGTAGCGAGTTTGTACTTTCGTCTTGCGAAGGATAAACAAAATTTTCAAATAAAATTTTCGGCACCTTCTTAACGAGCTCCTAATCAAACGAGGTTAGCATTTCAGGTTTACATTAAATAATATTCATCTTTATTACCTTTACATACTCCGGATCTATTGTATTATTATTATTTTTGTTATTATCGTTGAGCTTTTTTTCTATGCTCGAGAGACGGGTTTCGAGATTTTTTTGTCCGGTGATAAGAACTTCAAGCTTAGAAATTATCTGCGAATTGGTTCTTAATAGTTTTTCTATTGTTTTTTTATTAACTTTAACAATAAAATATAATTTAACTATATATTATATAATTTCTTTTATAAAGAATATGATACATATTATGTCATATATACCATCAACACTATCATCGGATATTCTCACTCGCTTCTCAGCTTCGCTACCCTCAGTACTACGTTTTGAAAATCTTTCATTATCGTCAATTCTTCGTTTCTCGCCACGCTTTGTAGCCATTATGATAATAAATTTGAAACGAAAATATGAGAAAAAGGAGGAAATATATGAGAAAAAAGAGGAAATATATGAGAAAAAAGAGGAAATATATGAGAAAAAAAGGAAATATATGAGAAAAAGGTGAACTAGAAAATTCGAAAAGGATGAGGAAAAAGGGGGAAATACATGAATCAGAAATTCAGAAAAAGGAGGCAAGCTGTCATAAGGTAATTTCCGCCATTCTATACTAAAAAAGAAAAAAAACTTGCGAAATATTGCGAAAAATGGATGAACTAATGCGAAATATTACGAAAAATGAATGTACTAATGCAAAAATTTTGCATCGTGATATTACGAAAAAATATTGTAACACTTTCATAAGAGAACTTTAAAAAAAAACTCTCGTAAAAGCACATAGTACAATCGAAATATTAATCAAATCCAATTTATAAAAAAATAACATGTTACACATGTTGGGGCTTTTATGCATGGAAAAAAAAAGTTGCAGCCAGTGAACTCATTTGGCTGATCAGATTGATAGTGATCTTGAGCGCTTATAACCTGATTATCGCATAAAATTTGTGGCTGATCATCCGTCCATTATTGTAAAAGTGATTTGCCGTGTTAAGCCAATAAATTTGCGGCTGATTATCAGATGATTAGCCGATTGAATAAGCCATCCGAATTCTTACAGCCCGTTACAGCAAATTCAAAATATGCGAAACACTCAGCACTTTTGCTGTCAGATTCACTTGGCAGGTTGCCGGCAAATTGAAATAGTAAATAAAATAATAAACAATATTTATATGGTACATCATAGACTTGTTACATTTATTTTTAGATTTGCCAACCCACGAACTCGGCAAGTTCCCGACAGCAAAATTGCTGAGTGTTTCGCATATTTTAAATTTTGCTATAATGCGTAAAATTGCGAATGATTCCGCGATATTAGCCACCAGATTCTTACAGCCAGTTCCATTCATTAATGCGTAAATTTGCGTAGTCGTGTCTATTCAAATAACTCAATCAATTGTAATCCATTCAATTAATTCATTAAATTTTTACAATGAATTTGCAATATAATTTTATTAGCACACATAATCTCATATAAATTAAATAGTGAATTGATACTTTTCATCAAATTTGACGCGTTAATTTAGTAACATGAGTTTCAAATGCCCCCTTTGTATGCGAATATTCAGTCAACGCTTTGCATATACTCAACACGCCCAAAAATGCTTAAAAAATGTAGAAGTAGAAGTAGAAGATGATGATGATAATAATGATAGTGAAAAATATAGCAGTGAAATGGATACAAGAAGTAATCTAAGTAGTGAATATGAAAATGATAAAGTTGAGGTAATTATGTTATTCCAGATTATTCTTTTTAAAGAAAAAGCTCAAATTATACTAACTCATTTTGGTTTATAATTTTAGGTGGATGATGATAATAATGTACAAAATATGTCATTTGACAGTATTGGAAGTGCAATATCAGAGATGAGCCTTGAAGATAGTAACTTTGAAAATATATTAGATTCATCTGAAGAGCCTGAAATTTTTGAAGAACCCAAAAATCTCAATACCAAAACTTGCACAGAATTTCCTAATGATGCTTATAAAGATCTAATGTTATTAGTAACGAAATATAAAATAAACAATAAAGGTGGTAATGAAATAATACGTTTTTTTAATAAACATTCAAATCTTACAGAATCACCATTACCAAAAAATATCGAACAGGGACGAGCATTTATGAATAATATGAAGTTTTCTAATTTAGAATTTAGTAAAGTTCTTATAACAAAACATAAAGATAAAGATTATTTTCTTTATTATCAAAACTTAATACAGTGCATCAAAAATATCTTAACTGTTCCTGACATAACACAAAATTTTGCGCTATCTTACGAAAACTATGAGGTAAATAGTAAATATTAGTTAATTCAATAATTTAAATAATATTTATTTTAATTTATTTATATTATTTTATAGTATAATAGAGAAAGTATTTACAGTGAACAAAACACTGGAAAATGGTGGAAAACTACGCAAGAATCCTTACCTACTGGTTCCAAATTATTATCAATTATTTTATATTCAGATGCAACAACTACAGATACATTAGGAAAAAGTCAATTGCATCCAATATATATTACATTAGGTAATATCCCAATATGGCGTCGTAATAAACAGGATGCAAAGCAACTTTTGGGATATTTACCAATTTTAGAAGCTGCAAATAAAGATCTGGTTCGTGATACCTTTCATAAATCTTTACGTCATTTACTAGAACCTATTATTTTATTAAAAGATGGTATAGACCTTTTTATAAATAATGAAAATACCTGGTTTTATCCTAGAGTTTCAACTATTATTGCAGATTGGCCGGAGGCCGCAAGTTTTTGTTTAGTTTATAAATCCTCCAATTCAAACCTTCCATGTCACTCCTGTTTAGTTAAAAGGGAAAATCTTGCAAATATAGACTTATCGGTTAACGATGTAATACTAAGAACTCATGATGAAATGCGTAAACATTTTGAAAATGATACACAAAGATCTGTTTGCATAGAATCTGTACATAATTTTTTTTGGGATTTACCGTAAGTATGCAAAAGTAGAAATAATTATAATAACATATATAATTAATTATAAATATTTATATTATCAAGGAATATAAATATCTACTTGGCTACTGTTCCTGACAGAATGCATCATTTAGATTTAGGTTTATTTCGTTATCAAATTATCTTCACGTGCGATATCTTAAAATTGCAACATGTTAATGGTAATAAATTAGTTGAAGAAGTAGATCGCTGTCTAGCAGCAATCCCACGTTTTCCCGCCATTAAAATTTTTTCCAATGGACTGCAGTCAATTGCAAGATTAACTGCTAATGAATATCGAAGTTTGATGAAAGTCATGATATTTGTTATTGATAATTTATATGATGAAAATAACAATGAAGTAGATAATTTTGTAAATAATGATGATCTTACGAAATTGTACGAATATTGGAATGAAATGTATATTTTAAGTAGATATGAAGAATTTAGTGAAAGTGACTTGGAGAAATTTAATGTATGTATTAAAATTTTAGTAAAATTGAAAATTTAAATTAAATAAATTAAATTAACATTTAAGTTTTAGAATGCAATACATAGATGGGCCCGGATGTTTGTCAAGGCTTTTAAATTTGTTTCTCCTTCCAATTTGAAGTTACCTAAATTGCATTCATGGGTTTATCATATTATTGACTCAATACGATCTTATGGCGCAATAAATGGCTATACTACAGAAACTTACGAAAGTCTTCACAAATATTTCGTTAAAATACCCTACCGAATTAGCAATAAAAAAGATGTCGAACCTCAGATTTTACGAACTGTAAGTATTTGAAAATTTTATTTATTGTATATATTTATTATATAACTTAAGATGGAAATTAAATTAATAGATAAAACGTCAAGCAATATCTATTAGAATGTCTCAACATTCAGTGAATCCGGCAAAAACACCTCGCACTTGTAAATTTTCTGCAAGACTCTTTGAATTCTCTTTACAAGATGCAAATACATTTTTTAATGAAAAAAAAGATTCCGTAGACAATAAAATGCAGACTGGTTTTGCTAGATTTATAAGTTGTCTGGATTCATATCTAGATTTACTTGATGGTTTCACAATTATTGGTGAAACCCGAATAAACATATACGGATCGGTAACACTGGAAAATGGTGCCATAATGCGTGCCACAAACAGGTATCATAATAAAGTATGGTTTAGCGACATAGCTATTTCAATGGATTCTGAAGAATCAAATGATTATATATCAGACAAAGGACTTTGTTATGGACAGGTATTTTTCCAATTTATGTAATAATTTATTATAAAAGTATTAATAAATATTTATTATTTATAGGCCTTATTGTTAGCAGAAGTATTAACAGACCCACCGCTAAATCTCGCATTAATTCAATGGTACGATTTTAAATCTAAAAGGAACCCATATTTATATGGATGTCCTCACTTAAAATTGATAGAATTATATAACTTTGTAGCTATAGAGTCTATACATGGTGTCGTTCACATAGTACCCCGATTTGATAAACAAAATGAATATTTCGTAAATAAATATATTTTTTAGTCACTTGATATAGGAGTTTTGATTTATTTTAATAAAATTATATCCTTAAAAGAATTTATGGTCACGTTTTCCATATCATAAATAAAATGCAGATTTATTTATTTAATTATTAACAACACGGGCGTGACATAAATAAATCGTGACTGAAATTTGTGTTCAATTTGTGTTGATAATTCTGGTAAAAAATTTGTTAATTTTGGCCAAATTTCGTTAAATTTGTTAAATTTGTGTTGAGTTTGTGTTGAATTTGTGTTGCGTAATTTTTTATTTATCACAAGGGGATGATATTTAGTAATTGCATGTACGACGTACAAGATTTTTTTTATGATTTTTTTAAGAAATGTACGCAAAATATTTAATCAGAATATAATTGTTTTATTTTTAAATATGATATATTGATGATTTTTTTTTTAAAATTCAATAGAATGTGCTAATAATAAATTGTTTTATTTTTAAATATAATATATTGATATTTATATTTAAATAACCAAAACATGTACATGATTTTTAATTATTTTTAATTGAAATCAAACTAAGATTTTTTTTAAAAAAAAATTAAAATAAATTAAGTGATTTATATCTATATTTAGAATCATGATATTTATATTTAGATAATCCATATCCGCATGAGATTTAATTAATATGTTTAATGATGAAAAGTCTAATAAATTAAATTTTAATTGAAACGAGAAATAAAATCAAACCAAAGAGGTATTGTTCAAATTTTATTTAAAGTGACATTTTACGACTTTCTTTCAAATTTTTACTCATCCCAAAATCAAATTATAAAAATAAAATCAAATCTAATAATGCCTCGCCAAACACGTCGTCGTTCCTATAACGTCCATTGGAACTGGGCTATGATGGATGAACTTGTCGACATACGCCGCGACAGAAACCGCGCCTACCATAATATTAATGGTAGAAGCCGCCATGATTTTTGGGACTCTGTTGCCAATAGGTTCATATGACTAATATCTATAATTTTCTTTAAGAAAGAATTTAAATTCAAATTAACCAATCCATTTAATTGAATCAGAATAAATAGAATATTTCGAACGAGGGTTTCCGGGCAACAGTGCAGCCAAAAGTGGAGGAACCTCGTCAGGGATTACCATGTAAGTAAATAAATAAAATTACATTCATTTAAATTAAATGTATTTACCGAATATTCAAACTGATTTTGATATTTAGAACTATGTCCTTTATCGTAATGGTACCCCTGATCGGCCTGGGCGGTGGCTGTGGACGCGTACCGGCCAAAGATATTATCGCGAATTTAGAACGAGATTTTGGGAGAGGCCGGGTAATTATACTATAATAAAATTTTATAATTAATATTACATTCTATTTTACGTTCACATTTTAAATTTGATAAATTTGATCAATTTTAGATACGCGTGACGATCGTAGGAGAAGGAGAAACTTACCTACGTATCGTAGAAGATAATTATTTTTATTTTTTTTATTTATTAAGTGAGTAGCTAGGCCCAGTCCGTACCAAATATCGGCTGGAGACTCACGTTTTTTTTGGGCTGTGACTGATACTGACGTCCACGCCGTACAGCCTGGGTACTATTTTATAAAATAGTAGCGAACAAGTATCAAATGTATATTTTTTTATTAAGTTATAATAAAAATTAGAATTTACTTTAATTTTTAACATAAAAATTGTAAATAATAAAAAATTCGTAAATAAAAATAAATTTGCTTTCCCAAACTTAAAAAAAAAGGTGTTTATATAAAAGAAAAGGTGTTTATATTATTTTTGATTATTCAATAGTATCACATGCCCCTTGTATACGTTCTACTGCATACGCAGTTTACAATCTCGTAAATTTTCGAAACGGAATATTACGCAGGTTTACAGTCTCGTAAATTTTTGAAATATTTCAACCGTAATATTACGCAGGTTTACAGTTTCGTAAATTTTCGAAATATTTTAACCGTAATATTACGCAGGTTTACAGTCTCGTAAATTTTCGAAATATTTCAACCGTAATATTACGCAGGTTTACAGTTTCGTAAATTTTCGAAATATTTTAACCGTAATATTACGCAGGTTTACAGTCTCGTAAATTTTCGAAATATTTTAACCGTAATATTACGCAGGTTTACAGTTTCGTAAATTTTCGAAATATTTCAACCGTAATATTACGCAGGTTTACAGTTTCGTAAATTTTCGAAATATTTCAACCGTAATATTACGCAGGTTTACAGTTTCGTAAATTTGCAGAATATTTTGACCGTAATATTGCGTAAATCTTACGATATTGTAAACTTACGTAATATTTTAACCGTAATATCACATAAATCTTACGAAATTGTAAACTTACGTAATATTTTGAAATTTTTCGAAATATTATGCCATAAACTTTCATAAACTTACAAAATCGTAAACTTACGCAATTTTTCGCGCTATAAAATTTCCTGATGCAGCTCCTTTAACTTTTTCTTAATTTTCTTTACCTATATACTATTACATCAGAAACATCCTCGGGTTCTTCGTATCGATCGTACTTTATCTTTTCGTTTACGCGATACTCCTTTATGGCCTCAATGACTGTTTCTGGCGCAATGTTATCCCGTTTCAGAGGTTTGTTGGATGAAATATCTACTTTCTTTGCTGCTATTTCCCCATTCGCCGAATCTGAGTCCATATCATTTTCTACTCGCCATTTCTTGATCATGTCCACTATTATCTCCTCGGTTATTAGGGTACGGTTTTAATATTTACTGGCTGCCATTTTTTCTAACTCCATGTATATTCTATCAGGAGGTGTCTGCGGTGTAGAAATATTTGCGCTGATGGTATCGTAGCAGGCCCTTTCATCTTTTCCCTTTCTTTCTCTGTTTCTTTTCCGTTTCTGTATATTGTCTTGAAATTCTGCACCTTCTGCACTATCATCCTTCATTGAAGCTTTCACTGCTGTTTTCATACTTTGTAAATCGATAAATTACACTATGATCTTCCAGTTTTTCGTTATTTTAATGATTTTGATGAAAATTGTAATGTATCTTGTTAGAGTTTTTTTGTGACATCCTATTCACTCCCCCTTGCTTCCTTCATTTCTTTATCTGTTAGGTCTCTGACCAGCTGCCACTTGTCGCGTTCTTGTCTCACCTAGAGTCCAACTTCAACGTTATATTACCTTAGGAAATATTTGCTAATACAGATTCTGAAAGTGCCCTTTTGACGAGCTTTTTCAAAGTTGTTATTCAGCAGAATTTGTGCACTTACGTTGAATTGCTACTTCACTTGAATAAATTATTAAAAATTAAAAAAAATTAAAAAAAAAACTCCCTGCTAAATCAAAGTCTGAATGGCTATTTCTTAAAATAAAAAATATTAAAAATATAAGAATAACTAGATAAACCCACTCAAAGAAATCTGCCAAATTTACCTTTAAAGTTCAATTTTTATTCTGCGTTTTTTTCCCAAACTTTTTTAATACTCGTTCTTTTTTTATACTTTTATGATTTTTTTTCTGCAAGGTTTCAGAATTCATTATTTTTTTTGTACAGATTCCGATTTTTCCTTTAAATATTGGAGATAGATGAACTTTTTAATAGAATAAAAATATTAAAAATAAAATAAGAATAAATACGTATGCCTCTACAAAGATTAGCCATGAAAAAAAAAAGATCTGGATAACCTCTATTTAAAAGAAACCGCCAAATTTTACCTTCAAAATCCGAATGGAAGAACTTTTTTCTAATATTAAAAATGAAAAATAATAAAAGAACTGAAACTTATTCCAAAGATCTGTGAAGAGAAGTGAACTGTTTTTTAGAATAAAACCCTCGTCAAATTATCTTTAAAGAACATAAAATATTAAAAATAAAATTAATAAAAAGAAAAAAAAAACTAAAGAACAAAAACAAACCTTCGCAAAAAGAAATCTACTTCAAAGATTAAGGCAAAACTGTTTAAACGGTTTTCTAGAATAAAAATATTTAAATTTATTAAAAAAAGCATTAGAAATATCCCTGCTCAAAAGAAACCTTCTGAAACTTATTTTTAAAGTCCGCATGGGGAGGAACGAAAGTATTAAAAATAAATAAGTATAAAAAAAAAAAAATTTTTTTTTATATAAAAATATGATCAGCTCCATTTGGTTCCCGGTTCGGATTAGGATCGGCTTATTAAAAAAAACTGAACTGAACTGAAAACTAGGACCCCGAAAAATACATATAAAGGTCATATGTAAGTTTGCTTAACCATATTAGTAAAATTTCCAAAAGTCATAAAATTTCATTTGCATAGATTTTGAGATTTTTTAAAAGGTTATATATATAGTTTGCGTAATAACAATCATTTTTATATATGTTGTATATTTTAATTTGCGTAGTCAATGGTATTTTTTAATAAAATATATATATATATATAATTCCAGCAGTCTTCTACTAATTAGCAGCATAACGCCTTGGAATTCCAGCGATTTTCTACTAATTAGCAGCATAACGCCTTGGAATTCCGGCAATTTTCTACTAATTAGCAGCATAATGCCTTGGAATTCCCTAATAAACAGCATTACGCATAGTATAATACATAAATTTTTGAAAATACGTAATTGACGGCTAATCTGATTGATAATAAATAATTTTTTTTTTAATTTTTTGACTTTTAACAGACTGTTTTATTAAAAGAAAAAAATAAAATAATTTTTTTTTGGTCTGTAACAAACCGTTTTATTCAATAAAAATTTTTTTTTGGCCTTTACTGTTATATTTTTTTAACAACAGGCCATTTTATTAAATAAAAAATATTTGGTTTAGAATGTTATTAATATTCCTTTTTATTATTTTTCTTTAAAAGCAACTTCTTAAATCTAAAATTTATTATTTTAGATACCAATATCTTGGAAAAATATGAGTTAAGAGAAAAGAATAGTCAATTTTTTTGGGAATATTACCATACTAATATTCCTTTTACTTTTTTCTTAGGAACTTGGAATTCAGATTGGAACTCCAATGCTTACTGTAAGTAAAGAATTTTTTAGCTTTATTTTGTTTATTTTAGAAGTATTATTAACATTTCTATTGTTTTTTCTATTAGAAATGGTTTTTAGATTAAAACTAAACTGAAATTTTTAGTAAGTTGAGAATAGGGTAAAATTTTTTTTGTTTTATATGTGAAAGTAGTATTAATATTTTTTTTCTTTAGAAATAGGATTTTCTTTTAGAAATGATTTTATAAATTATATTGACTTTTCTTTAACTTTAAAATGTTATCAATATTCTAAGTTTTTATTATAATTTATAAAAAAATAATTAACAATCTTTTGTTTTAGTGTTAATACTTGAATTATCAAATAATTAAATATAGTAGTATAAATAAATACGTCAGTACAAATTAATTTATGCAATTTGGCATTATGCTAGCAATTACAAATCAATTATACTGGAAGTATATTTTAAATACAACTAATTAAATTAAAAAAAAGCCATGATTTCATTTTTTTAATATACAAATATCATAAAAAAAATTTGCTTATTCTAATATAAATTATAAAGTCAGAAGTCAACTTTACATATTGATCTTAGTAAAAATATTTGCTTATTTTAAGGCAAAATTTTGCCGATCATCTCTGACTTTTATATGTATTTTTCGGGATCCTTGAAAACTGAACCAAAAATTTCAGATTAAATTTTTTAAAACTGAAACTGAATTTTCGATTCAGATTTGGCTTGGTTTTCAGATTGAACCAGAACCATTCAGAGCTTTACTTTTAACAAAGTTTACGTTGCCATTGTTATAATATTTATTAATACGGTAATATTTAGGATTCGATAGCCACTTTAACATATAAGACCAATCACCATCATATGTAATGATTCTATAGTTTTGCTGATGTAATACTATAAAAGCAACTATATATGCTATATTACCTAATCGATTATGTAACTGATCACTCTTCTTTTCTACCCACTCATGTGGAACATGACCATCATGATATAGATTATTCAGAAAAAATTCAGGTAAATCTTTAGCTAGAATTTTTCGATCAATATACCATACATATGGATCATAAATATCTCTTTTACCACGAGGAGATAGAAACTTCTTCTTGTCAGGAGTACCATCATTCCTCACCATATTCCAAACTTGTTTTGCCCATGTTTCAGGTCTCAACTTGAAAGCTCTACAAGTCCGTTGGATAACTTTTGCACTATCAATTAAACGATTGACATATCTTTTCCTATTTTTATATTTATATGCATAACTAAATTTAGCCCAGCATTTACTGAATATAAAACCAAATGTTTGATAAATCTTTTCAATCTTATCATCACTTAGTTCTGATGATACTCTTTTTTTCATATTTTCTGTATAGAATTAGAATATGCAATATGCCTTTTGACTGTTTTAGCAATACATTTCTTCAGATGATCATTGCCACATTTGATGGTATTTTCACGAATAATTACTGAGGAGTCACATACAGTGCAATAAATATTAAATGAACATCTCCCAGCTTTAAATTCCCCATCTTTATATGATCTTTCAATCATTTGAATAAATCTATTCTTGGAGAAGTATTTTGGGTTATATTCAAGAAGTTTCTTAAATGGATAATAAACACGAGAACACTACATTTCTGGTGTTTTACCACTATACCTATATTGCAGATTGTTTAGCGTTTGCACCACTACAGGATTTAAACCAGAATAGAAGCTAGTTTTAACCATTTTGCAGGTATAGTGAAATTATAGCAAATTATAGTGATTTATAGCGTTTATAGCGATTTTAAAGACTTATATAGCAATTTATAGCAAGTATATTATAATAAAATATCGTATTCATTTTTATTTGATTGTTTGGGTGATTTGATTCAATTAAATTAGATCCGATCACCATGGATGGCTAAATTATAAATTTTGTATTACATGTGATCTTCCTAAATCCCTGCGCACTTTCATAGCGTTAAGTGATTTCTAGATCATAGGATGATTGGCTAATTTTACTATTCCGATAATTTCATAACAGCAAGGGCTTTTTCTATCCCCTATACCTATGCCTTTATTTTGCTAATCTTCTGGCACAGTTGATCTGAAAAATTTGGCAGGTGATACATTTCATGCATAGCGCTTTCAACCAATTTTACTAAACGATCATGCATGCAGATTATATAGCTATTCATTTCGCAAAAAAATAAATTATGAATAAGTTATACAGATTATTAAGTTTATGCATAAATACATGATATACTGTTTTATGGCCGTTGCACATACAATCATTGTTCAAATCTATATATCAAAACTCAAAATAGTCGATTTTTAGTGAATCACTGGTTTGTATCTTAATTATATTATATATTATATTAGTATCATGTTCACATGGTACACATTTCATTAATTGATTGGTATATAAACTATAGTTAAACACTTATTAATATGTAAACATGCTGATTTTTGACATATAATTATTTTGATATACAGTGTAGTAAATTTTTTGTCATGAAAAAAAGAAAATACTTTCTAATAGATTCATTGCCTTAGATTAGAACATCATCATTCAATCTCTGCGGCTAACTCTTCATTACAATACTTCTCAGTAGCAGGTGGACATTTCTTTGACTTCGGTAATGAGTATTTTTTTGACTTCGGTAGTGGGCATTTCTTTGACTTCATTCAAGTACTTTCTTTTCAACACATCTAACCAATATATATCGTGTTCCTTCTTTAATACCTTATTATCTTCAGCTCCAGTTGGCCAGTTAATATCTGCATTCATAAAAGCTGGATAGAGATCCTTATTATCCTCACCAGCCCAGTCAAAATCTACCAACATTCCATGGTACTCATCTTCATTTTTGATAACCAAGATGTTAGAATCACGAAGATCAGCAAAAACAATACCATTCTTGTGTAGAAGATCTACAGCTTCTTCAATGTCTTTGATAATTCTTTTATATTCAGAGCCTTTCAAATCACAACAATCACATAGTTTTTGGCCATCAACATATTCCATAATTATCATATGCATCGTGTGAGCCGATGATACACATAGCAGTCTTGGTGCTTTTCCAATACTATGACACAATTCGTGTGCTTTCTTGTTGTAACTATGTGTAAACTTAATAACAATTGTGAGACGATCTTCACCTTGTGTTTCAGCCTTCCAAAGAAGCTTGTGTGGATTATCAAAAAGTTTTTCTTTGTAATCGAAGTTAATTTCATGGAATTTGCGAATGAAAGGAAAAAACCGTTGATGATCTACAGTATTCAATACGAAAGATGGCAGTGCGTTATAATATTTCTTCAGTCTTTCACATCCCAAACTCAAGGCTTTAAAGAGTCGCGCAATTTTATTCAAATGAATTCGATCATTAGTAAAGATGAGAGGTTCAAAGCTTGTTAGAGGTTCAACAAGTGGTTTCTCAACATAAACAGCTCCTAATATACAAATCCAAGGTCCAGCTAAGCCTATAATGAAGCATGGCAAATTACACACTTTGAGCAATTTTTGATTCTTTTCTTGGGTATAAAACTTTGCATAGGAAGCAGCCGCCTGGGTAGTTGGATCACATTTACCAGTCCCAATTTCATTTTTTATCTTAATGAGGAGGTATAATATACTATATGAATGAAAATCTAATTCCAAGGTTCCATCATTTGAACTTTTATCATCAAGCACAAGTACCTTTACATCTTTGGCAAGTAATTTACAAATTAATTCATGAAACTCTTTCTGACGTAATTTCTCATTCAGATAGAATTTTGCCATAGTATTAATACATTCTAGGGTCCATTGATTATGTTCTTTATCGATAATTAAACCTTCATTGTTAAAATCTGACTTGAACTTAAAAAAAACAGGGTCATATAATATCAATGGCATGCTGACATAACTAGAAGGGCGATGAATGAGAATATCCTGAGTATTTTTTTGTTGAGATTTATATAAATTATCGATTTGAGCGAAAGATGATAGGGAAGGATAATGTCGAATTTTCTTCACGTTTATATTCTGCTCTATTAGAGATTAAAAAATATTAGTTAAGACAACAAACTCTGCAGAAACAAGCTAATGCTAACCTTCCTCGTAATTTCGCTTAGAAGAAGATCCCATAGAAACTAGCAATATTAAAGACAAAATAGCAGTATAAGTTCAGTCTAAGTTCAGGCAAAGACCACTTGCGTTGTTATGACTCACTTACCACTAGCACCTGGTTGCCGCGAATATGTTTTTAGGCGGGTTTGACGATAAGAAGCAGGAAAGAAAAGCATAAGAATAAGTAAGTACTTAGTATTATTGGTGAATATAACATGGTGTGGGCAAGAAAAGGCGAAAAAATTGAGCTATATCACGTTGACTAAATTTTTGACTCACCAATGGCAACAATAGGAAGTTGCACTAGAATGTGTAGGTTTGTGTTAGCTGGTTGTGTACTAAAATGATCACTAATTTTTTGTAAGTTGTTATTCATTTCCAGACTAACACTAAATTCACCAGTTTTAAGCCTCGCAATGACATCCTCGTCTCTGGTACTTCCAAGGGGGATATCGACTCTAAACAATTTAAGATCTCTCACTGATACGCTTTCACCAATATCATTCTTAATAGTTTTTTTAAGGGCACCAATATTCTTATTAATATCAATATCGACCGGTAAAGTTTTTTCATAAGGATCTTCTCCAACAACTAAGAAGTTTAGTGTTACAGAAGTCATGACAGTTCGTTTTTATACTTGGAAAAAATTGTAGTATAAATGGCTATGTAAGAAAATTGATTATCGTGAACAGTCTATATAAGAGATTAATGTCGTACAGATCGATGACTCATCATTTGATCAGTTTACGCAAACAGACTTCTAAAAAGTACTAGAAACTAAATCGTGCCGAGGTGATAAGAATGAATGGTATGAGTGATGAAAAAAAGAAATACAAATGCAAAATTAGCTCTATGCTATGATTGCGAACTTGAATTTATTGCTTGAAGTGTTGCAGGTAAGACAATATTCCAACTTATCTTGAGAATAAAACTTCGCTAATTCAGGATTATAAGGGAGCCGATTCCTATTTTCGCAGTACTATGAGCCATGTAACCCATAATCCCTATGTTTTCTATTGCAAATAGGACATGGTGAGCTCTACGGCTGAAGTGATGTAAAATCATAATTATCAATCCCTCTGAAATTATTTCCGAATTTCAAGTATGGGAAGTACTCTAAGACGGATTTGATAATTAATTCTGGATCAAGTTTGGCTTCAAAAGTAATAGACCCTTTTTCTTCACATTGCTCAGAAGAAGATAAATAGGATACTTTATTTTCTGGCTTCGAATTTATGAGAAGGCGATCTTCTGATAATTGCCATGGCTCATGCCCAGTTTCTTTTTTATATTTTTTGTATAAATTAGACCAGATCTTATCCGTCAAAACACTTGGTAACCCACTTAATTTGGCATGCCAATCCAGATATTTGGAGGTTAGTATTTTATCAGTCTTAGACATATCTTAATTTTATATGATTGCGAGTCAATTTAAATCCCTTTTTTCTCTTTCTCTTTAGTTCAAAAAAAGATTAAAATTCCCAAATAGTAAGCTGTCTAATATCTCTTATCATATTTCCAAAAAATAGTTAGATCATCTTCCACAAGCAGTGATGGATAATGACCAGGTCATATTGAAATTTTTAAATGACTGTGATCATATGTACTTATGAAGGATCGGAAAAACTACTAATAAAGGTTACCGGTTTTCTTGGTTCAAACCCATATTTAATTTTCAAAAAGGTCACTGTAAAAATAATTAATAAAAGTCACGTGTTGGTTCGCAAGAATAAGAAAATTTGAGTGAAGATCTTTCCTTTTTCTGTTTTTGGAGCGGAAACATGTGAATAAATAGCCAATTGACCAATCATAAGATGGTTCGCATTCATATGATTTTCTGATTTTTTTCCGGTGACCTTTATATATAGTTTTTCTGGTCCTACTTATGACCGGTGGTCATATACCTATTGGTCATAGTTATATAATTATAATGTCATTGGTTAATGATCACATGATCTATATAACTATCTTATAATTATAAGTTTATAGATAATTTCTGGCAGATTTAACCAATTTTATTATATAAATACCATGATTTAATTGGTTAATAATTTATAACTATAGTCATATGATCTTACAAATTCAAAATGACCAAATGACCTATGACTAGTCATATAGGTCATAGTGGTCATTTTAGGTCATAGTCCAACACTGCCCACAAGGGGAGGGGTAATGAGACTATGCAGTTATCTCAATTTTACGTTATTCACATTTAATAAAGTAAGATCCAGATTTATACATACCATTTATACCTTCCTCATCATCATAATCTAACTTGCATAATGGGCATAATGTCTCATCATTAATTCCATAACAATCAAAATCTTCACTACTAAATTCTCTATATAAATTAGGATATTGATCCAATGTCTTGTTGTGAAAATAGAAGCGGTCATGGACTAGAGTTTCGGGTTGAGGAATAGGTGCACCACCTTTATCTTGGCATCCAATTTTTTCGAGCTGGAGGAATCACCTGAAGAATTGGAGATATGAGTTAATGGAATAGATGCAGTTGGAATGTTTACCTCAGCCTGCGCTGCTAAAACTAAGGGTTTTGCTTGCTCCTCTAATACATTATCCTGATCAATCAAAATATCCTCTTCGAAATTGATAATAGTGCCATTCCAATCATCTGGTAATTCAGTGTTTAGATTCTTGAAGAAATAATCAACAATAGTTTGAATTTGACTATCAGATAATTCCGATATAGAATTCACACTATACGTTGTGATATACTTAATTTTATCAATTCCTATTTTCTCAAATAATTTGTATATGTCTCTTGCTTTCTGAGTTTGTTTTAGTAATGTATTACGTTTAGTACCAGGACGAAGGAGTTTAATAAGATTGTCATAAATCATACCTTTCACTTTCTTCTCACCAATTTTATACTTAGTCATAAACTTTGTGATCTTTTTATTGAATTCTACAATATAGGAACACCAACATAATAATTCTTTTTGGTTAGCTAGAATTGCTTCATCTTTCACATCCCATGCTTTTTGGATTAAGCAGGCTAGATTTTGTAATATATTTGAGGGATTATTTATATCAGATTTTTCGTAACGGGCCGTCATAGAAATTTCAGTCATATGATTTTTCTCAGGTACCGAAGTGGCTGTAAAATCAAACACATCTTGTACAATATTCTCTGCTTTCCTCTTCTTATGTGATTGAGATTTTTTGTCCTTTATTACAGAAGAGGTGGTTTCATTTGAAACACCCGCCAGATAAGTCCTGGGTAGCTGATTCATGTAACAATTTCTTTTTCCTATTCTTCTGCCTAAACCCATCACTAATGCTTTTCTTAAATGTCTCATCTAAGAAAGTGTCCATTAACTCGATGTCCACGTTATCAGCTACACGCTGGTCTATTACAAGATCAGGTATATTATTCAAAGTGAAGCGTCTCTCGGGCTTAGCTAAAGATATATATTGTTCAACAGAGCATGAGTTCTGCACATTAGTAACATGCTGGGGTTGCTGAGGCCTCATGAGATTGGAAGAATCGAAATCATATCTTAATTTGGCTAATTCGGCTTTAAGCTTAGCATTTTCAGCTGAAATATCGCACTATTTTTCTCCAATTCTTTGATTCTAACCTTGTGTTTGGCATTCTCAGCATCACGCCTGACATTCTTCTCAATAATCCATTTCAATTTCGCATTCTCATTCTTAAGCTCAGTATTCTCGCCCTTAAGCTCGTCTTTTTTAGCTTCAAGGTTGGCAATGCATTGTTCCAATAATTCAAGGTTTGACAACATGATTGATAATACTTTTATAGAAGATATGTAATATTTAAAAGTTTGTTAGTATATATTTAATTCTGCTAAAAAATTTGAGTGACGGGCTGTCACGGAAAATTGCCAAGAAAAATTTTATTAATAAGGGTTTACTAAAGTAAACGACCATCATACAAATAGGCATCATATGATAAACTTATTTGTTGTCTCTTTCTTTTGAGGCGACGATATATTTTAAATATGAAAATGAGTATGAATAATAGACAGAGGAAAGAAATGTCTTGTAATTGGTTGTTGGTTGGAAAGACCTATTTCTGTGAAAAATCAGCACAGGATCAATATTGTGCATCTCACGCATTCAAAATATGAAAGGGCGTAATAATCCTACAACCATATAAAGGATGTAGACGAGGCACTAAATCAAGCGTTTGGCTTTGTGTCCAATACGGACAAGGTAAGGAAAGAGCATACATATATTATAAAAAGAAGAATATGGGAGGAAATGAGTAATTAAATATACCATTTTCATAAGTATTAATCATTTCATAAATGCTAATTTTAACAATCTATATGCAAGAATCAGACATACATAGAATAGTACTTAATTTATTAACTGGTTGATAAATCAGTCTGAATGGAAAGCTATTCCAGAAGTTGATTTTCGAAGGTTACAGATATGCTAATAGACTAATTTTTAATGGCATAAAAATTTAAAATAAAAGTAATGAATTATAAAAGTAAATTACAATAGTTTATATATTGTGTAATTTTAATTTTTAGGGGTACATAAGACACGTCACATTTTTTTTGCATTTTGTATACGCGTTCGTGTAAAGAAAAAAATTATATAATGAACTAAAATCTCTAGGGGAGGGTGGTTGTGGATGAAAGGTGGGAAATTTTAAGGGTATTACGTATCATGTGATTTTTTTATATATATCATTTGGCAAATTGTTTTTGTTTACATCTTATATATATCATATGTTATAAATAACTAATCATGATACCAATACCCAATAAAATTTAAGTTTGCCTATTCGCAAAAACATATATTCCTATTTGTAACTTCATATGAAGATTTTAAAGACTTTTTAAAAAAAATAAATCTTTTAAAGTTGGCAAATAAAATTCAGGAGCGTGGCTTTCTAACCATATAAATCTTATCCTTTTATGTTAAATATTACAGAAATCTATATTGTACAGAAATTTGGTTTACTATTGCTAATTTGCTATATAAATTTGCCATATTGATAAATATAAAATCTCATGTAATACATAATACCCTTGAGTTTTTTTCAAAAAATTTATATTAAATTAGCATAATATCTTTAATAATTAGATGATTTTATGCATAATTTACATATAAACTTTTTTACAAAAAAAAAAATTTATTATTATTTTTTTTGATATTATTTACCCCTTAAAATTGAAATTACAGTCACATATTTCCTAAAATCTGAAATTCAAAATCCAAAATATAATTCTGGCTGAAATTAACATAATTCACTTAAATATAGAATTTCAGCCAAAAATCATAATTTCAGCCAAAATGGAAATGCAGTTTATTCCTTTTTTGGAGGTCGTCTAAAGTTGTACAGTGCATACAACTTAGTCCCAGCAATTAAATTTGATGAAATTTAAATCACTACTATTCATTCAAAAAAAAAGATAAACATAAAGTATAAACGTACAATGATAAACCAGATTAAGCTTAATAAAACTATGTTTTTAAATTTCCTGTAAAGTATTTTTTAATAAAGTAGTAGCAATTCAAAGTTGAAATATTTTACTATTAAATTAAATATTTGGCCATTTTATTCTGACCAGAATTACATGTAATTCTGGCCAAAATTACTTTCATTTAATTATTAACTATGTAAATTTGGCTAGAATTAAGAATTATAATTTAAATTAAATAAATTTGACCAATAAAATTATAGGATTAGTATTATATAATGTAAAAAATTTGGCCGCTTAAAAATTTTTTTGTTGGGACTAGGTTGTGTGCACTGTATTCGATCACGTGACTTGTAAAAATTTATTTTTACAAATAAAACTTTTTCAACAATATATAAAACTTTTAAATTACACATAATATATGTATTTTAGCCTGCTGTATAAGTTTACTTAGTGCGCAACATGGGGTTTTGAACACCGTTTTTGACTTATTTGAATTTTTTCATTTTCATCATTTATTTTTAGATATGATTGGTAAAGATTATTCATTCATATGTAAAGTCAAAAACAGTGTTTAAAACCAGCTTTTTTTCACTAAGTAAACTTGTAAAGCAGGCCAAAATACACTTATTCTATAACTTTTATACTTACATTAATCTTAGTTCATAAAAAAATAGCTTATTTATAAAATGTCAAGTCACATGATTGAACACGGCTTTAGATGACCCCTTTTTTGGCAATAGCCATTCCACAAAAATTGATTTTGGTGGGGAACGGCACTGGAATTTTGTGTAACATGACTTTCCTTTTTAGGATATTTGTTAATTTCTGCTAAAATTAAGTGCATAATTCTGGCTGAAATTAAATACTTAATTTCGAAATTACAGCATTACTGATTAGTTACGGTATTAAGATCTAATTACAGTATTACAACCTAATTACAGCATTACAACTTTGGCTTTTTAATGTAAATAGGTTGCAACTAAAGCTCTGAATGGGTCGGTTTGGTCCGGATTATAGATGGTTCGGATTAGAGCCAAAATCTGTAAGAACCGAACTGAAAAACTGGCGGGTCAGTTCAGGTTAATCCGATTTTTATAAAAATGCGAAAAATCGAATAGCCGGCCATCTAGTGATCATACAAAGTCGAGCCATATATCATTGGATTCGTCTTGATGAGACGCGTCGAATGGCGGTAAGATCATGTCTCTAGCATCGATAAATCACACGTTAACCCACGCTAAATGATTTATAAATAATTGGAATTAGCAAGCTATCTATCAGTGCTAGAGACATGATCTTAGCACCATTTGACGCGTCTCAGTGAGATGAATCCAATGAATATTAATTCGTTCATGTACGACCACTAGATGGCAAATAATATCAAGTTTCGCATTTTTTTAAAATTTTCGAGCATTAAAAATTAAAAATTCCGATACATGAATTTATTCGTCATCCAATGGTTGTACAAATATGAAATAGGACTCATTGGATTTGTCTCAATGAGATGAGTTGAATGGTGGTGAGATCATATCTCGAGTATCAATGGATCGTAAATTAATTCACGCTAAATGATTTATAAAAAATTGGCATTAGCAAGCTATCTATCAATGCTAGAGACCACCATTCGACTCATCTTATTGAGACAAATCTAATGAGTCCTATTTCATATTTGTACAACTATTGGATGATGAATAAATTCATGTATCGGAATTTTTAATTTTTAACGCTCAAAAATTTTAAAAAAATGCGAAACTTGATATTATTTGCCATCCAGTGGTCGTACATAAACGAATTCATATTCATTGGATTCATCTCACTGAGACACGTCAAATGGTGCTAAGATCATGTCTCTAGTACTGATAGATAGCTTGCTAATTCCAATTATTTATAAATCATTTAGCGTGGGTTAACGTGTGATCTATCGATGCTAGAGACATAATCTTACCGCCATTCGACACGTCTCGTCGAGACAAATCCAATGATATATGGCTCGACTTTGTACGATCACTAGATGACTGGCTATTCGATTTTTTGCATTTTTATAAAAAATCGGATTAAACCGAATTGAACCGCCAGTTTTTCGGTTCTAATACCTGAACTGAACCAAACCGAATTTTGAGCCAGTTTCAGATCGGTTTCCCGGTTTAGCCCGAACTGTTCAGAGCTTTAGTTGCAACCTATTACATACGACACTGTGTCTTAATATTACAGTTACAGCTAACATCTTTATCTGTATTATCATATACAATATATAAATGTCACAATTATCTTCCATTTTTTCTTTAATTATATTGTTTTAAATGGAACAAATTTCTTTAATATCAAATTCAAAAGAATTAAAATTATTCCTATCTTCAGTGAAATGAAATTTTGATTTTAACAAAATTGTTATACCATGTATTGCAATTGACTATAATTATTTTTTTTAAGCAGATTTATAGTTGATTCACTAAGTTTACAACTAAGAAATTTTTGGTTGATATAAGATCCACCACAAGAATCTCCAGTTTGTTCAGTAATTTCACTAAGTTTACTATCTTGTAATAATCTACAGGTTGTTTCACCTTCACAATCAATCATCATAAATAGATATTAAGTAAAGTAGTACTGTATAGTAATACAAATTTAGACGGACATTAATATTAGTACGTACGAATGCTTTAAAAATTTTCAAATTTTCATACATGTTTGTTTTTTAATATATTAAAAAATATAAATATATCAATTATATCCTTTGAAGATAAGCTTATAAATTTCTATTTCTTTAATAATATTCTATAATAATAAAATTGACTTGTTAAAAATAAAACCAAATTTTTTATTGATTTATTTAATAATTACTACAAATTCTTTATTATACTTTATTTTATATATAAATTAATACAATTATATTTAGCATTAGCATTTACAAATTACAAAATATAATTTTTGGTAGAATGTGATGCATTATTAGCAAATTACAAATTACAAAAAAATATAGTACAAATTAACATTTACAAATCACAAATTAACGAAGTCAAACCTAAATCACAAATTAGTATTATAAGGTCAAACCCAAGCTCATTTTTAGTTGCTGATTTTTCAATTCAATGGCCACTGCTTCTGCTGTCTCTCTTCTAAGCTTAATTTGACGTTCTAATAAATTTTCTTTCTTCTAGTTCAATATTTGATAGAGATTCATTTATTGGTTGGATTTGTGGACAAACTTTCCAAATTTTCGACCTGCACTTCATTAGATACCATTCCCACTATTGCTTCACTTGCAACTTGATCATGATGGATTCTTTTTTCTTTAGAAGCAGCTTTTCTTTTATAAGTATTTTTGGTTTCAGATTTTTTATTAGATCTTGTAGCTAAATTAATTAATTATAACTGATAATAATAATTACCTTTACGATTTGATTCAATTTGCTATCTTTTAAATGTTTAAGATTTTAAGTGTTTTCATTTTTACTTTGGGAAAGATCGTTTTCAAATGTAGCACAATCTATACTTTGGTTCTTTTGAAAAAATAGAAGTTCTTTTCGATTATGAGTAATTAATATGTCGCACAAACTGATCTAGCACGTCACGAATATAGACTGTCATTACTGAATAATCTGTAATAAAATTCATGTATTTATTTATTAGTAGTTATGCTAATGATTTAATATTTTAATATAGCGGAAGTTGGATGTGTTTTTATTTACATATACAGTATTAATTATTACATATATTTTCACTACAAAGACATTAATAATAATATTACAAATAATATCTATTCAAGTTCATTTATCCAATCTCCGAAAATTTCAATAATTTCTTCAATCGATATGTTTCTTTTTTCAAGATCACTACCATATGGAAAAATAATGTCGCGAAATTTTAATAAATATTCGTGAAATTCACCATAAGCATACTTGACCAAGTGCCTTCCAAATTCAAACGGGCAGATCATCACATTATATTTTATTGCGACACTTGTTGACAAATCCGAATGCTTTCGCCAGCGCACGATTCCATCACAAGCTATGTACATGAATACATAGAACAAGGATTCGATTTCATCATTAACCGAATATGTGTGAGGAACTCCAGATTCAAAACAGTTCAAAACCTAAATTTGAAATGGTATGAAATTACATATATTATTGCACAAATAATAAGTGGATAAACATACCGGAAGAGAAGAAAATAGATAAGTTCCGGTCAATGGAGCATTAACTAAGTCAGAAGTATTCGATGCTACACCCCAATCGATAAGATAGCCTCTTTGATTTTTGTATACGATATTTAAATATGAAACATCACGATGATAAATGTGATGTTCATGAGAAAACTTTAAAGCTTTCATAACATCCCGCAAAGCCTTTAAAGTCCCTTTCACACCGTGCTTTTTGGCTTCGAGATGTACACCAGCCGGTGTCGTCACAATGAACCTACATGAAAATGATCAATTAAAATACTTTTGATGATTTCACATGAAAATCAGAACATACATTCTGCCATCTGAAAGTAATCCTTTGTTAATGACTTGGGGAATGTACTCGCAGTCTTTAAGAATCTCAAGCATCTTCAGCTCATTATTGAGATCCATAGAGGCCTTAAGAACGGCTTTTTTTGAATTTATAAAGCCGGAGAAAACAAGTGATCCTCGTCCGTTATCTGCTTGTCGAAGAACGTTTTCATAGGTAAAGCCTGAAGTACCGACCAACGCTTCATGATCTTTGGGTGGAGAGTAGCCGAGCTGATGTTGATTCGAACTCAACATGTTTAGTAGCATTTGCATTCCTGTTGTCTGTTTGGTAAAACTGAGTTCCAATAAGCCCGAACGTTTAAGTTTAAGTTCGGAATTAGCGTATATGAACTCTATAAGGTTATCACAACAAACAGCGCCGATAATAAAGCGTCGTCCACGTTGCATTCGGAAAACGGTTTGAAAACGGTCTACGAGCTGTCCGATTGCCTCGTGATATAAGGTAGTGTTTTTTAGCGATTGTTTGATCTCGATTCCAGATATAAGATGAGCCCACAAAACTTGTGATCCATCAATGATAGAAATATCAATCTTTCCAATAGGGTCCTTTAGCCAGTTTGAAGTTGACGTATCAATGATATTGCATTTAATTCGTCCCTTTAAAGAGTTGAAGAACTTTATGAATTTTTTCTGCACTTCATCTTCGTTCTTACAATACTGCGGTAAACTCGTTGTATCTAAACTATCGAGTGATATTGGTGTTTCGCTTTTCAAAAAAGAGAAGATTTCGTTAAGGGTAGGGCTTGCAGTATTTAAGACATTCTTTCCAACTTCATGCGTAACTGTGACAGTAAACTTAGTTTTGTAAAGCTCATTCTCGAGAAGTCGAACCTTCTTCTTGACCTCGGTTATTTCTTCTAGGGACCGTTTTAAGACTACAAGAAAAAATTTTGTTTAAGGATATCAACGCAGGAAAGAAAAAAGAAGATTGACGCCTATCAAGGTTAGCGCGTCACGTTCGAGTTGACCAATCATTACGACGCAAAGGCTTACCTTGATGTTCATCTAAATCCACGGCATGTGATAAAGAACAAAAAAAAGGTTAGACATTGCGTATAACGGCAGATATTTTATCTAACATACCAGGTATAGTTTCAAGGAAACTCTCTAAAAATCTCGTTTTAGCATCATTGTTTTTGTTTGTGAGGGCAAAAAGTAACCTTTCTTCTTTTTCGGGATTATTAATTAGGTTAATTTGTATCTTGTGAGTTTCAGCTTCTCCGAGATTAAGACTATCTATTATTTCGTAAATATTGGACATATTGTCGTTTTGATTTAGAGGAATTAAGATAGAATGAAATACGATTTTTATGGAGAGGTTTATAAATTTATTGACTTTATTGATTTGGAATAATAAGCTTCATTAATTATGTAATTATGTGAACGCGTTGTATTAAACTATTAAACTTCACTGATTATTAATTGATAACGCGTTTTATAAATCAGTACTCCGAAGTATGTAACATCGGTTAATCTGTAATTATTTTCTGACCAATATCTAAAAATTTGAATCATCGTGAAATATTTTGATTATACACGAATTGCATAGCAGTGTATTACTGCGGAGAAGAATAAATGACGTTTTACTGTGCACGATATCTAAGCCACCCACGGGACTCGAAAAAAAACTTATAGGATAGTCCGGTACTAAAGTATGCGATAATTCCCTAGGCGGTTATAATAGGACTCATCATTGGGGACCCTCTCCTTTCGTATCTTCCGTCACGATAGTAATATCCTCTATCGCGTTCTCATCTCCAGAATTACTATCGGGATCAAGAGTCATCATTACATGAATTGGAGTCGCCATCGTGCGTATTATCTGGTCCTGGCCGAAGGCGTTGAAGCAAAGGGTATTTACCTTAGCTGGTGTGGGCTTAGTTGATGCATTTACTTCAGACTTTTTAGAGACCTCTTCAATCGATTCATTCGTCCCTTCTTTAAAATAAACTGTATCATCCGAGGTGTTACTAAAATTATCATCTGAGTCATGAATTGAAGTAGTAGCTACGGTCTCGAAGATTTCGTCTACACTACTCTGATCAGTGATTGTCTTCGAATTGACTTGTTCTATAATATAATCGATTTGGGGATTAGTGAACCTTGAAATACTATCAGCACTGCAAGTGACCCGCTGAGCCATATGCCGCCCTATACCTTTAATCTTTTTCAGAGTTACAGGATCATATTCATATCCAAATAACTTATTAACTTTTCTTGCCTTACAGGTCATTACACGTAAATACCCATCGGACGGAATTGCCAGTAAGGTACGGCTTCATTTCGTTATAGATCTGCTTTCTTGCGGTCTGATCTGTAAGTTTCTTATTTTCTAACCAGAGCTCCTCGACCTTATCTTCGAACCTTTCGGAGAAGCGACCCCAAGATGAAATCTCCGTTCGCTTTGCTATGATAGTTTTTTTTCTTGTAACAACCGATTGGCAGAATAAATCGGCAAGTCTCTTAATACTTATCGATCCAGGAATTAGGAGAAAACTTTATAGGTTCCTGAAGTTGACTGTCGGACGAGAGTAGTTCTTCCAACAAACTTTGTGCGAATTCGGTTACTATACTTGAGGAAGCCAAGTTTTGTGATGATTGTTTCATAGACGATTCCGTCTTATCTTTAACGGAATCAATCTGGGATAATAGGTGTTTACCTGTAGTAAACTGCGACCCCGATTTATCTTGATCGCTAATAGTTTTTATATCACATGATACTTTCGAATCTATCGCAATGGCATTTTGAGTATGATCTTCTATTTCACGAGGTGATTCCGAGGAAGTACATGCAGGGTCAGGCGCTACATCTTGGATACCCGTCTCACGCTGAATTTTTTCTCCTTATTGCATCGCCTAATATTATCAGCAACACTTTTCTTATGTGCATCATCCAAGAATTTATCTATATCTTTCTCCTCCGACGACTTCTCCTCAATCACGCTCGTGGATGAGAAATTGAAATTAGATGAATCTTTATCAGAAGAATTATTTCCTTTTGGAAGTCCCAGAGGGACCGACTCATTTAGCATCTGTCTCTGCTCTACTATCGTAAATCTATCTCTAAGCTCAGCAGTTTCCATCTTATTTTTCTCTAGCTCCTCGATTCTAGCCTTGAGCTCAACATTCTCAGCTTTGTATTTGGCGGTCTCTTCTATAACCCGCTTTAGAAGCTCAGAATTCTTAGCCTCGAGTTCAGCTTTCTCAGCCTCAAGCTCGGTAATGCGCTGTCTCAATGAATCTATTTCGGACTGCATGCCTGTGTAATATTATAATATTGTTGTTTATGCTTGATATACAGTCTGCCCTTTTTATAGCGAATTTTGATATAACGAATAACACGATATAGCGGATCTTTAGCGTGGTACAGATTTTGACATATGAAAAAAACCTTGTCAAACCGAACCTTACTAATTAAATTTCGTACAACGTTTAACGAAATAAAGTGTGTGAACATGCTTATATAAAATGATCCTTTTTATAACGGATTTTTTTTATAACGGATTTTTTCTGATTTTTTTATGATTATACCGAAGAATTATTTTTTATAACGAATTTTTTTGAATTTTTATGAATATACCGAAGAATTTTTGCGAAATGAATCTTACTATAAAGGCATGAAACATTTTCTCAATGTAGTAACCACACATCATAAAATTAATTTATAATGGTTACTGTCCTACAAATTGACAAATTTACTGATCTTTTCTTACAATGCAAAGTTTTCGCATATATCCTTAAGAAGATTAGATGGTTTCTTGTATTTTTAATATTTGTGCTATTTGCCTCTGCTCATTCATTAATGGTTCTCTTGTCAGATACCTTAACTGATAATGGAGCCAATACATTTACGGGCTTTTATCAATCACTTAAAAATAGCTGGTCAATGCTTCTAAATAATTATAGTTCTCTGGAACCATGGACAAATAATTACCTGCTAGATATCTTCATGATTGTTTTCTCATTAAGCACAGCAATCGTACTGTTTAATATTTTAAGTATGTAATAAAAATTTTCTTTCATTGTTTTTAACAACATCTAACATTTTTTTTCGTTAATAGTCGCGATTATAAGCGATAGTTACAAAATAACATGTAAGAAAGCGCACACAATATGGGTTATGGAGTTGGTGGAATTAATGGCAGAATTTGAACTGTGTGACAAGATCATGCCAATGTTTAGAATGTATGTACGAATGAATGCACTTACTTATACACTTTCAATTTAATGGTATCATTAATATCAGAAGTTATTAATCAATCTGCCTACAGTCCTTCACCTACTACGGTTATTTATAGAGCCTCCGCTGAAGATGTTGATGAGTGGGCTACTAAGCTTGAAAAAGAAAAAATTCTGATTCCATGGGAGGATGATTATGAGTTCAAAATAGCCAAAAGTAAGCTTGAGGAGGTTGTTAACAAGCTTGAAGTGATTAATGATAAGCTCGAAAATGGGGAGAAAATTTTGAGTGAAATATCAAAAAAAATAAAAGAAATGAAAAAAAGATAGCCACAATGAATGAAACAGTGGGAAAAATAATAGATAAATCGGAATCATAAAAAATGCAATTTAACAATAAGACTGGTCATTATTTATTTATGTATTAATAACTAAATTATATTATTTATTCATTTTAACATAATAAATTATCATTTCCTACATGTAATTAACTTTTGTAACATCAATGTATAAGTACTCTATTTTCAAGGATACTTTATAAAGAAACAACTTATTTCGTATTACCCTCTGACCTATAAGATATGCACCACTTCAAAAGTGCAATTATTTCAGTTTTTTCAGATAACGATCGATTTCTTAATTCACGTAAAACATCTTGAAAAGATAATACTTCTATAAGTCTTGTATTCTTCGCTTTTTTGAAAAAAGGCCCACAGTGTTCTAACAATCAGAACTTTTTTAATGAATGCTTCCGTTTTTGGATCAGGAATTCGAACATCAGATATTGGAAGGATCCCTTGTGTTGATAGAATCGGCAAATTTTGCTTCAAACAATAAAAAAATTGTTTTTTGATGATTATACCAGCAGGTTCTTTTGGCGTACTTTATTAAACGTGAAATGTCCTAGAACATGTGCAACAGGACCCAGAAATATATATAAAAGGGTCAGGTTTGAGTTTGCATATTTTGAACTAAAAAAATCATGAAAATCTTTCCTTTTTAGATAAGTTTTGATAATTCCAGTCAGAATTTTATTTCCTATTATAGTAACCGACTGACATTATCATAATTCTGGGTCCTGCTGCAACTAATGAATAATATTCAAAATTTATTAAATAGTCTTGAAAAACAAAAATTCAAGAAAATAATGAAATCAATATGAATTTGGTAAAAAGATAAATTGATACAGGAATTGAATATCAAGTTATTTTTTTTTATTTTATTTTAGTTTTTTTTTTGTATACTATATTATTTTGGAAAAGGTTTTAATAAAATCTGTGTAAACCTATAAAATTTTCCAAATTTCAGTCAAAAGTTGCCCACACCTGTCTAAAATAAAATGCATCTGTCATCCCAGTTGATCTGCCATTTAAAATAAGCTGCACCTGTCACGTTCAAGCACACCTGCAGTTTTTAGGTGCATATATGCTAAGGTTGCTTGCCGAAACCTAGAGGTTTAGACAAGATGGCGTTTCGCCAAAAAGTGAAATTCTGCCAAAACTTTATTAAAGTTATATTAAAAAACTGGCAAAACTTTGGAGAAAGGCGAAACTGCCGAAACTTATTATAAATGCTGAAACTGCCAAAACTCTGCCGAAACTATAATAAATCTATAGTAAAATTTTGACAAAACTACACAGGTCGAAAAGTGAAAAATCAGGCACCAATCGGTTACCAATCAGGTAGCTGATTGGTACCTAATTGGTGGCCGATTGGTGCCTGATTGGCATTTTCGCTATAGTTGTAGCCGAAATTAATTTCGTAATAAGGAATTACGTATTTCTTAATTGCTGTAAATATTTCGGAATATTCGTCCAATTTTACGAAATACGTAATTAATTACGAAATACGTAAATAATTACGGAAATGCGTAAATAATTACGGAAATATGTAATTAATTACGAATTTTGCATAGTAGTTTTACTTACACAGGTAAACTGATAGTCAACTTGCATGATCGATAATCGGAAGCATCTGAAAATTAACTGATTTTTGCTATAAATCTATTTATTGATTAAAATCACAGTCCTTCCTATCAACAAATTTCCGAATCTCCATTGTCACAGCTTTCAATATTATCAATGATTTTATGGATTAAATGGCTTTTAAAACAAGCCCAGAACCTGTTTTAAATTTCAAAAATTTTGTTATACAAGTTTCAGGCCGGTTATATAGGTTTTCGAAGGTAAAACTTCGAATTTTTTATAATTTTTAATGAAACGTTAATAAAACGTTTATTGACGTTTCGTTTTTTTTTTTAGTTGGTTTCTTCAAACTCCTTTGTAAGTATTTTTTTTTAATTTAATTTGTTTCTTTTAGCGAAGGTCACTAACATTCGTTTCCTTCCATTTTTTAGACGGTCTGAACAGGCGCATGGAAATTTCGGTAAGGGTATTTATTATTTTACCTTAGTTATTTATTTTAACAGAACATTTACTAAGTTCTGATATTTCTTTTTTTAGACGGCCGAATTTTCGAGTCTTTGGGCAAGGATATTTGAACGGATGTGAGTTCTTTTTAAAGAATTCTTTAATAATGAAATGATTATTAATTGTTTCGTTTATTTTCTTTTTTGTAGACGATCAATATTTCGGGATACTTGACTAGGTGAGGGTTTTTTTTTAAAATAATTTATATTTCTTTTGTTAACAAAATGATTACTAATTGTTTCGTTTATTTTATTTTTTTTTTGTAGGCAATCGGTACTTCAGGATACTTGATTTCATGGTAATTGATGAGGGGATTCTTTGAATATTCTTTAACGAAACAATTTAATACTAATTGTTTCTTTTTTTCGTCTTTATAGACGATCAGTATTCGGGATATTTGAGCGAGTCAGGTTCATTTTTTTTGATTCATTTCTTTATTAACGAAATGATTACTAATTATTTCATGTTTTTTGTAGACAACTGGTATTCGCGATATTTGGATGGGTAAGGGATTTTCAAGATATTATAACTGAGATCCAAATTAAATATTCATTTATTTGAGATCAATATATTTGATAAATTATAGAATACTTTCACTACCGGTATAGATCCTTGAACTTAATTTGAATTATTATTTCTTTCCAAACTTTGCTCCTTCCTTTATAAAGCTGTCAACAATTTCAAATACTCTTCCCATCCCATCATTCCGACTTTTTAGAAAACATCAATGTATTGTATTGAACCATCCCGTTTTGACCAATCAAGCATTTGTGATCTTTACCGTACAGCAGTGCCTCCTATTCCCTTCAAAAAATAACCTGAAATTTTACTTGGTAAATTTTGTGACCAAATTAGTAATGTGAATAAAATATCAAAGCATCAGTATTATCCGGCTAATGAAACAAATCAAACAATTACCAATTATTTCAGTTTTCTTTTTTTGTAAGCGATCGGTACTTCAGGATATTTGAGCAAATAAAGGGTACTTAAATTAAATAAAACCTAATTATTATTGTATAAGATTATTTCTTATTTATTTTGGTATTGTTTCAGTTGTTTTCGTGTGGTTTTTTTTTATAATTGATCGATAATCACCTGATTACACTAATTCAAAAATGGCGTTAAATATTAATATCTAAATTAAGAAATTTATTAACACCAATAAAAATTCGTCTTACCATAAATACATATTTCATGAACAAAGAATACAAAGAATAAATTTTGTGAATAACTGTTTAAAACATTTTAAAAGGTAAAATGACAGCTGAACAAGCAGCAGAGGACCCCGAAAAATACATATGGAAGTCATAAATGATCGGCAAGATTTTGGCCTAAAATAAGCAACTTTTCAGGGCCAGAATTATGATAATGCTAACCAGTATCAAAACGGACAATAAAATTTAGACCAGCACTATCTAAAAAAGGCAAGATTTTCATGAAAATTTAGGTTCTTTTTAAGCAAACTTAAATGTGACCTTTTTATGTATTTTTTGGAGTCCTAGCAGCAGCAGAACTTTTAGCGCCAAATACCGATGATAAAGATGATACAAATGATGCAGAGATATCTAAAAAGAGGAAGCCGGGAAGACCGAAAAATGATGTTTGGACCTTTTTATAGAAATTGGCGCACGAGTTCAAGGTCATTGTGGTGCTAAGTGTAAAGTATGTGGTTGGGAAAAAAAGGCTAATGCAAAAACGGATGAACTTGAGACTCATATTGGTCTTCGGTGTATTAAAGTTGATTATCAAATCAAAGAAAAATACATGAACATTATTCGAAATCGAGGAAATTTAGGTCATTCAAATGATTCAATCAATGATAATGAAAGATCCTCAAAAAAAATAAAGAGCAATTATGATAATCAACAACGAATTGACGAACATTATGATTCACTTAAAATAGCTAATTCAAAAGTACAAATGGCCAATCAGGCTCTTATAAAATTATTTGTTTGTTGCGGAATACCATTTCATTTAGTACAACATCCATTTTTCGTAGATTTTATTAAGATATTATGCCCAGCATATTCACTTCCTTCACGGCAACAATTGTCTGCAAATATGCTTAATTCGGAAATATCACATATCCAAATAAAAATCAATGGGATACTTGAAAATGAAACTTGTTTGACGTTGGGTATTTATATTTAATATATAAATTATTATTTAAATAATATTAAAAAAATTACTTAATATTTAATATTTAATTTTATATAATAATAAAGGGTTAGATGGTTGGACGTCACCAGTAGGACAATCATTCTACGCATTCATCATTTTCACTAAAAGTGGAAAAGAATTTATTCATTCAATTCAAAATCTTTCTAAAGAATCGCATACCAGTCAATATATTGCCAAAAAAATAATTGAAGTAATTGAATCAGTGGGCGCAGAAAAATTTTCTGCGGTCGTATCTGATAATGCATCTTCTATGGTTAAAGCAAAAAAACTCGTTAATGAAAAATATGAAAATATAATGCCAATTCGTTGCATTGATCATCAAATTAATTTAATTACCACTGATATATGTAAATTGCCTTTCGCAGAAAATCTTTTAAAAAAATGCATAAAGATTGTCAGATTCTTTAAAACTTCTCACAAAGCTGGAGAGACTTTGCGTACAGAAATATTGGAAAATATGGTAAAAGGCGGAGGGTTGAAATCATATGTGAAAACACGTTAGTCTACAGCGTTTGATTGTGCAAATTCTGTTTTATCTTGTGAAACCATTTTAAAAAATGTAAGTATTAAGTACTAATTTTACTTTATCAAATAAATTAATTTATTTATTTTTATTATTTATTAATTATTACTAATTTTAATTGTATTATAATGAACAGATTGCAGTACAAGATGCTGATACGTTAAACAATAATATTAAAAAAATTATTTCTAATCGGCATTTTTATGTTGATTTAGAAGAATTGGTATCAATTATTGAACCAATTAAAAAAGCATTAAAATGTCTTGAATTCAAATCTACCACCTTGGCCGATTGTTTTATTGAAATAATTAAGCTTTATGCTGCTATTAAAGATTTACCTGAAACACGTCAAATATCATTTCGTAAAGAATGCATTGAAATTTTTAATAAGCGTTAGAAGCAATTTGATATTGAATTATATATGCTTGCATTTACAGTCCCCGGCGAAAAGAATGGCGGTGCGAGTATCATTTGTTATTTTGGATATGAGATCAGAATTTTCCTATTTAAATTAAAACTTGTAAATGTCCAATGGATTTTTAGAATACTATTTTAAAAAGCAATAAAAAAAAATGAAAATTTATTATTGTTTTTACACCTATTTTACCTTCTAAAAAACCAAGAAGTTATAAATTTAATAGAAATCGGAGCATAATAATTTGCTATGAATTTTTTTAAAATGCTCAAAATCCTACATAATAATAAATTCCAATTTTTTTTTAAAAAAAACCACTTACTTTTAACTGCCAAATATTATAATTGCATTTAGTTATATCACATTATCACAGAGAAATACTACTAATAATTTTTTTGAATTTGGTATGAAAGTTTGAAATAAAAAGTTTAAACTTCTCTTTTAAATGAACCAAAGCTTGTATTGAAACAAAATTTCAACTATTAGATTTCTTGCAATTACGAGATTTAAATAATGGTCTTTTATTATATTATTGAGCTTTTATATTGCTTTTAGAAATGATTATCTTTATACAACATAAAAATTCATAATACTGCAGCTATTATACTTGAACTATCACATTACACAGATGCTACACAGTAATTTTGAGACCACCATTCAAACCACATAGTCAAGAGGAATCCAATGGTGGTAAATTTGTCTCAATCTGACCTCTGGATGGCGAGAAAGTTAAGAAAATATTAAAATATCATAACAAAATAACGCTGGTTAAGAGTGCGAATAGTATGCAATAATAAATTAAAGCATTTATTGACACGGGAAGATGATCATATCAAATGTTATTTAAATAATGAAATATATGTATTTTCTGTTCCTCTTTCAGAAAATAAAAAAATATTTCACATTTTACTATAGATTACATTCGTGATATCAAAAAAACTGACCGCCATTCTTTTCGCCGGGGTCTGTATATTACATCCAAAATATCGCAGCAATTAAATTTTTTTTTTTAATGAATTGATTTTTTTAAAAAATGTTTAATAATAAACTAATCAACTTTTTTTTAACTATTTATATTTTATTTATATTAAGGTGAGGGAATGAAAACAAGCACTTTTCGCAAAGTAATTGAATATGGCATTCGAGAAATATGGCTTAAAATGGGTGGAGAAAAAAATTCTAGTCAGATTTTGATTGGTCAGTTTTCAAATTACAGAAATAGAAAAGCTCCATATGATCATCAATTTATTGATGAAATATATACAGTTCAAAGTTGGTGGAGTATGACATATGAAGAAAATGATGAAAAAAATTACATTCAAGATTTAGCTTTTAAAATTTTTTCAATAAGGCCGCATAATGCTGGTTGTGAACAAATTTTTTCAGTATTAGGATGGATGATGAATAAACGAAGAATCAGGTAGTTAATCATAATTTTGAATTATATAAATTCCATATAACTAATAATAATTTAATAATTTTTAAAGATTAGGAATTGATCGTATACAAAATATGGCAAAATTACATGCCTATTATATTACCAATGCAAAAGCGGCATTAAAATATGTATACCAAGATTTGCAAGAAGAAAAATTTTATGAGGAAATTGAAAAAAATTT